>NC_135584.1:36762500-37439167 GCF_965152235.1 Eretmochelys imbricata | reverse complement strand
CAAGTTCTCCTGGCTAGAGAAGCATATCTCAGCCAATATCATCTCCAGTGTTTTCAACCAAACCTGCCTGAGATCCCTTCTCATGATGCAACCTCACAGTCTGTTTACTTCCCAGGTGAAGGATGCCAGGGTGTCTCTTTGTTCCTCTTAAATATACCAAAGAGACCTTTGATCTTCATCCCACGGTATCCCCACCTCCGCTGTTGACTCTTCTCTTAGTTTCCTTCTCAAGTCTTCACCAGCTCTTCATTAGCAAAATCAACAATTCCAGGAGACCATTGTAACCATCTCATCTTGACCTTCTGGATAAACCCAGGTCAGAGAACATCCCCAAAATAACTCCAGAGCAGATCTTTTTAAAAAATATCCAGTGCTGATTTTGAAATTGTCAGTGATGGAGAATCCACCCCAACCCTTTGTAAATTATTCCGTTAGTTAATTACTTTCAACTGCTAAACATTTACACCTTTATTTTCAGTCTCTGGTAACTTCCAAAAGATTGGAAGGTCCTCAGTCCATTGGTGGGAACGCTCCTTTTAGTTTAAGTCCATAGTCCAGAAAGCAGAGCAGGAAAGAGGCAAAATGGAGATGCTTCCAGGATCTTATATACCTTCTCCCATGTGGAGGGAATGCTCTCAGTCTTCGTCTGCAGAAAAGTACAGACCTTATTGGAATATCTGAGTGGTGGGTGGGTGCCTTGAAGGAGGGACCACTGGACCCAGGAACCAACTGAAGTTGTGGGACAACTAGTGAATAACAGGGTCAGTAGTCGCAAAAAGAAAAGGAGGACTTGTGGCACCTTAGAGACTAACCAATTTATTTGAGCATAAGCTTTCGTGAGGTACAGCTCACTTCATCGGATGCAGTGAGCTGTAGCCCACGAAAGCTTATGCTCAAATAAATTGGTTAGTCTCTAAGGTGCCACAAGTCCTGCTTTTCTTTTTGCGAATACTGACTAACACGGCTGCTACGCTGAAAAGGATTACTAGTGAAGCTCACAGGTTCAGAACTAGGGATCCAGAGAGTGACACTGAGCAGAGAACCCCGGACAGCTCCCACTGCTCCTCACAGCTATCTAGGGAGCCAGTGGATGCTACCCAGAGGAACTCTGCCCGGATGCATGAGACCAGGGAGGAGCGGAAAACAGACCCCACAGTCGAAGAGCACCCCTTCATCCAGCATCCTCCTCCTGTGTTGAAGATGACCTCTTTGGCCAGTGCCAGGAGGAGGTTGACAAGGAGGTCTCTTGATTTTGTGGGGTCACAGACAGGGTGTGAATAGATAAAGAGGTGTGGGGAAAAGTGCAGCCAGACCCCCAACAGGAGGTTCTAGAGGAGCCAGAATAGGGACTGCAACCTGGCACATTTTAGGTAAGCATACGTCAGGTTCTCCCTCATGCCGCAGAAGGGGCAGGTGTCGGGAACAGGGGCACCAGGTACGTGCCTGTTCTCACAGCTCTGTGAAGGAGCCACAAACCAATATCCCCAGTGGGCTGTGGGACCAGGCTGGATTCACCCTCCACAGGTGGTAGAAAGTCCCACCACTTGGTGTCTGGATGGGACATGAGGGTGAGGAAATGAAACGTGGAGCACAAGCATGTACAGTTGGTCACTGGGCACAGTTTGAAAGTGAGCTGCAGCTAGCTGGGATTGTGAAAGGGATGAGCCGGGGGGCTCGCAGGACAGGGGCCTGATAAAAAGATACAGAGGGCCCAGGATGAGGGGTAGGTGGGGAGCCCCCTCTTGCACGGCGCCCTCAAGGAAAATGAGAGAGGTGGGTGATAAGGCCGTCCCCACAGAGCCCCATATGCTGACCCAGTGCTCGTGGATCCACCTAGTCCATCCATTGTAGTCCAGGAGATCTCCGATCCTGGTGGTTTCTGCCAGGACCAGTGTCCTGCTCACCAAGGGGGACTCCACCATTTGCACATGAAGATGGGGGTTGTGTAGCAGGGGCTCCACGAGGAGGTTCATCCCAGTGTCTGATTTCTAGCAGCCATCCCCGATTTCTTTAAGCTGCTCAGTTCCACTCCCTGATTCCTAACCCTGATTTCCAGCATCTGGCTGACTCCTGTCCTTAATTTCTAGGATCTCCTGCTGATTTCTCAGACCCACTCCTGGGTTCTTGATTCACCAATTCCCCTCTCTGACTCCTCGGATCTGGCTGATTCCCAACCTTGATTTCTAGGAACTGTCCCTGACTATTAAGATCCATCCCTGATTTCCAGGATGTGACTAATTCTTGTCCCTGATTTCTAGAACCTGTTGAATATTCCAGCTGATTTCTGTCCCTGATTTCTGTGATCTTGCCAGTTCCTGTCCCAAATCGTTAGGATCCATTCCTCATTGAAAGAACTGCCTGGTTCTTGTCCCTGATTTCTAGCCTCCATTCCTGATTCCTAGGATCGGGCCAGTTCCGGTTCCTGGTTCCCAGGATCTGCCTGCTCACCATGGATCCTGACTCTCCCCATTCTGCCCAGCCCTGTCAGTCTCCTGTTCTAGCAGCACCTTGCCCCAGACATCCTGTGCCCCTCCCACACTCACCTGGAATGACACCTCCTTCTCTTGGGGGTCCCCCATGCACAGCATCCTGGATGAGACATAGGGCAGGTATGGCTGAGGCAGACACAGGCCCTTGTCCATGACCTTCAGTTCCACCTCCTGAAGCATTGGGGAGGGCCAGGCATTTACCCCAGTAATAGTCCGATCCCAGCCAGCCACGCTGCACACAGCCTCCTACCTCACCTCTCTCTGGGGCAGGGGGATGGCACCCACAGCCTGGGTCAGCTCAGCCTTGTGCCTCAGTTGTGATGGGCGGGGAGGGAGAGAGAGAGAAGGGAAATCAAACTCCTCTAGTGGGATGCATCTTCCCTGGGGGGATGGAGCTAGATGGGCCCGCGTGGGGCATCCTAATGAAAACCGCAACACTATGACATCACATGTAAACTGGGGGTGGAGTGATGAGATTAGACAGTACCTGCAGCAATGTGAGGTCACTGGGGGCAGGGTGATGGGATGGGCGTGATACCTGCAGCAACATGATGTCATTTTCAAACGTCTCGTCATTATATTCCGGGTGGGGGATTTGGCATGGGCCCCGGCAGCATGGAGATGTTGCTTTGAAATACAAGAGGATGCAGGTGCTGCAGATAGGCGAGTTCTGTGGGTACCGTCACAGGTCTATAACCTCATTAAATCAGGTGTGCATAGATACTGCCTTGCACTCAGGTCAATGTACAAAAGCTAGTGCTCCAGAGCCTTTCCTCTGCTGGGGGTAGGGGTAGATTTGACCTGCCCCCAGGTTAGGAGAATGGCTGTTTCAGGGACAGAGGCTCTTGCATTTCTTACCCCATGTTGCAGTTACAATGAGCCCCCGTCACCACCACGTCCTACTGGATCAGGAACCCTCCACACCTGCTTCCTCGATTTTGTCTTGTCTCTGTGTTCACAAAGGCCATGTAGGGTCTGGAGTGAGGCCGGGATTCCCATCCCGCAATGATCTCCCCTGGCAAAGCCCCCAAGAGAAGG
Source organism: Eretmochelys imbricata (assembly GCF_965152235.1). Lineage (NCBI taxonomy): Eukaryota > Metazoa > Chordata > Testudines > Cheloniidae > Eretmochelys > Eretmochelys imbricata. The sequence goes on along the minus strand of NC_135584.1, from coordinate 37,435,640 downwards.
AGTTAGTTCAGACCCCTGATCCAGGAATCTGGTGTAGCGGTCCGCAGACCAAGATCAGGGCCCTCGATTGTCCTGGGTGCTGCACAGACCCCGATGGAGATGACAGCCCCCTTGTACCAGGTACTGCACCAACCCCAACCACGATCAGGGCCCCTAGTGTGATGGGCACTGCAGATAAACACAGTGAGAACCAGTGTTCCCATTAACATTTCCCACCCATGTGCGTAATGAATTTTGTTTTGTGCACCACCTTCATATTGATGCATATAACAAAATTCATGTGGTGGAGGTGGGGCTCAGGGTTTCGGAGTGTGGGAGGGAGCTCAGGGCTGGGATACAGGGTTGGGGTGCAGGGCTGTGAGGACCCCGGCTGGGGTGTGGGTTCGTCGGTAGGGCTGGCGATGAGGGGCTCAGGGCTGGGACAGAGGGTTGGTGTGTGGTCTCATGGTGGGGCTGGCGATGAAGGGCTCAGGGCTGGGACAGAGGGTTGGTGTGTGGCCTCATGGTGGGGCTGGCGATGAAGGGCTCAGGGCTGGGACAGAGGGTTGGTGTGTGGCCTCATGGTGGGGCTGGCGATGAGAGGCTCAGGGCTGGGACAGAGGGTTGGTGTGTGGTCTCATGGTGGGGCTGGCGATGAAGGGCTCAGGGCTGGGACAGAGGGTTGGTGTGTGGTCTCATGGTGGGGCTGGCAATGAAGGGCTCAGGGCTGGGACAGAGGGTTGGTGTGTGGCCTCATGGTGGGGCTGGCGATGAGGGGCTCAGGGCTGGGGCAGAGGGTTGGTGTGTGGCCTCATGGTGGGGCTGGCGATGAAGGGCTCAGGGCTGGGACAGAGGGTTGGTGTGTGGCCTCATGGTGGGGCTGGCGATGAGGGGCTCAGGGCTGGGACAGAGGGTTGGTGTGTGGCCTCATGGTGGGGCTGGCGATGAGGGGCTCAGGGCTGGGACAGAGGGTTGGTGTGTGGCCTCATGGTGGGGCTGGCGATGAGGGGCTCAGGGCTGGGGCAGAGGGTTGGTGTGTGGCCTCATGGTGGGGCTGGGGATGAAGGGCTCAGGGCTGGGGATGAGGGGTTTGTGGTGCAGGAGGATGCTCCAGGGCTACAGCGGGGAGAGAGGACTCCCCACTGCTCTCTCTCCCCACAGCAGCACCGGAGCTGGGGGAGAGGTGCCTCTCCCCACCACAAGAGGGGCTGGGGCCACAGGATAGGTGCCCCACCCCTGGCCCTGGCAGGTCCGGGTCGGAGCTGGGTTCTGGCGGGGTAGGGGTGCTCCAGCTGTGGCAGGTCCGGGCTCCCCAGCTGCGGTGGGTCTGGGCCACAGGCAGCAGCGTTGGGGGTGGGGGAGGGCTGCAGGTTCGGGCCAGGGCTCAATTTGGGCCGCCCCTCCCCCGACTGCAGCAGTTTGGAGGACAGGCTAGGTGGGGGCCTGGGGAGGGGCACCCTCCCCTTGCTGCGGCAGGTCCCCGGGTGGGTTCCCTAAGCGCCCGTGTGGCGCTAAATAGGCTGCTGCATGGCCACGCGGCTGCACAGGTTACAGGGAAATTAGGAATCCCAGAGAGTTTACACAGACACAGGACGGATCCTCATCCCCATTTCACACACTGGGAAATCCAGGCACAAGGAGAAAAATTGACTCGCTCCAGATCATTGGTGCAGTGTGCGGTAGAATTGGAAAATGAACTCAGGCTGCCTCGTGCCCCCCTCCCAACCACGAGAATCTACCACTGCCCTCAGTGCCCCCAGAACCCACTGCCCTCCCTCAGCGGGAAGCTGAACCCAGGAGTCCTGGCTCCCAGCCCCCTCTGCTGCTCTAACCACACAGAGCTGCATTTCCTGTCTAGGGGCCAGCTGTTCACACCAATGTGTATTGAGCTTCACGGTGTCCCCTCCACCTCAGGGCATTTATTATTATAGCATCAACCCTCTCCGCTCCCCCTGCCCCTTTAGCTCCCTGCCCACCTGCCCCCAGACTCTACAGCTCCCTAGCTGGGTCCTGGACACACGTCGATAACTGCCCCAGAGCCCACGGCCCTGAGGCTCCCCAGCTGGCTGCTGAGCAGCCACCAATGTCCCCACAAACCCCATGGTACTTCAGCTGGGTGCTGGGGACACACCGATGGCCCTGGTGGAAGCATCTGACACTAGGGAGGAGCCAGGGTTTGCAGACAGCTCCAGCATATCCAGGCTCTGTTCTCTATGGGGCTGGGGGGGGCGGGGCTCTTCCCCATGTACTCACCAGCCTGAGCCCGGGGGGCAGGGGAAAGGCAATGGGGAACAGGAGCAGCCACAGCATTGTCAGAGGGACATCAGGGAAGTGGGTGATGCATCTGTTTCTGGGGTCATTTATAGACCTGACTAGGAGGGGCTGAGCCCCCCAAGTGACACTTGGCACAGGGTAAACCATAGCCCCTGGTTCCTGCTGGGGAGGAGTTCACACGTGGGGTGTCACTCACCAGCCGCCCTGCAGAGCTAGCAGAGAGTAATCTGCTGGGCCTGGGAAAATCTGGGGCCCGGTAGTCCAGGGGACATGCACATCTGGGGCCCTAATGCCCCCGCTCCAGGCACCAGCCTGAGCACCCGTGAGCAGCAGCACTATCAGGCCCATGGGGGGCAGTATCTGCCCGGGAGGTGGGTTACAGGCCTGGCCTGGTGGGGCAGCGAGGATGCAAGGCAGGAAACCTCCAGGCCATGCACTCCAGGGTGTGGGTGGAAGACCTGCCATCTCAGCGCTTGGACCCCACACCACACCAGCTGCAGGGAGGGTGGAGAAGGAGAGTCACCATCTGGGGTCCCTCAGCTGTTGAGTCTATTCTGGTGGGGCCATGGGCATTACAGGGCTGTGCTCACCCTGGACAGTGCCCTGCAGCTCTGCAGAGTTGGGGGGAGGGGAAGTGGCTCAGCCGCTAAGAGAAGGGGCCTAGTCTGAGGCCTGTGCTGTGGTTAACCCGGCCTCATCTCAGCGTCTCTCTGCACTGGGAGGTTCCTGTGTCTGGTTGGGAACCTTCACAAGCTGCAGGCTCACAGACGCCGTTGCCTGCTGTCTTGCACAGCAAAACTGCTCCCCCTCCTCCCTGGCACCCAGGTGAAGGAGCTGCAGGAAGGTTCCTCTGTTGCTCTGCGCCCTCCACAGCTGGGGCTGGGGCACATATGGGCACTGGCCCAGCCTGGAGCTGTGCATATCTGGGGTGGAGCTGAGCCCTGATGCAGCTTGTACTACCCCCCACTGCCCGCTCCATGCATGCATCAGATGAGGCGTGTGGCTAGGCCTGAGACATCCATTGACAGCTTCACTGGCCTCTTCCTTCAGACATCTGGGGCGGAGCAGAGACGGGGGTTGGGGGGGACACGTCAGTGTGATGTTTCCACCTGCCAGGTGGGGCCTCGGCCATCTCTGTTCCTGGAAACCCCACCACATGGGTGTGGTGGGGGGAGACCAGTCCCCACATCTGAGCCCCTGGAGCCCTGCCCAGCAAGGGACTGCCCATTCTGGTGCCAGGCACCACTGGGGACACACCTAGCTGGGATCTCCCCCTCTACTCCCAGTAGCTGTGCACAGCTGGACACCACACACATCTGGAGCAAAGATAGGGGAGGGGGCTCAGCAGCGAACAACAGAGTCTGAGCTCTCACCCTGGCTTGGTGCTAATGTGGGAGGAGCCGTGGTTTGACCAAGACTCAGATCAGGTTCTGGTGGGAACCCGGCCCCTTGATCCTTTTCAATGGCTTTCCTTCCCCTCCGTGTGGGTGTGAGCTGGTGGGAGGAACATGGATCTAGGAGACCAGAGCCCCCTGTCTTTGACAGCATGGCTTCCCAAAGACCCCCGCATTCCAGGTGGAGGCAGAAACAATGCATCTGATTCTCAACCCCCCTGAGCCAGCCAGCCAGTCTTCTAAAAGCGAAAGGCCCCATGTCCCATTCCCCATGTCCCATTCCCCATCCACCCATTCAGTACCCAGCCCTGGGTCTGGTTTTCAGTCAGAGCCCCCTGGAGGGGAAAGGCCCCATTTCCCATTCCCCATCCCCAGGAACCAGCCAGTCCCTGGCCCTGGGGCTGGATGGGGGATGCTGCCCCATAGAGGGGAAACACCCGTATCCATTTCTCACCCACCCCCACATGAAGGGTCGCTGTGTACTGTGAGGCTGAGTCCCATGAGGAGCTGCTCCCATTGCACTGGGTGAGGGGCTGAGTGGACTCCTGTGTGTACCTGCTCCTGGCCATACATTCTAGGGGGCTCATTGCATGTTCGATGCTTATAAAAATCTCCCCATATCCCCGAATTGGGAGATGCTGGGAATTGAGCTTCAATGGGATTGAGACCCAGAACTTGACAGGATGGGCTGGGAATTGTAAACGGGGGGGGGGGGCTCAGGGTATTAGGGGCCCAACTCCCACTGAAAGTCAATGGGATTTTGATACCTCCCTCCTGCAGGTGGCTTTGAACATTCCCGCTGGCTGTATGCAATAGTGGTGGCCATTTCTAAAAGCCCTGGAAGGAAATAAACACCCAAGAAGGCTGAATGTCACTACTCTCAATAGATACCGACAGCTACAGGACAGGGAGTGAAATTAAGAAGCAAACATGGTGGAGGTGAAGGCGCCAACAGGGCTGAGATACTAGAGCAATGGGTAACACTGTCAGGGAATGGATGGAGGGAGGGAGGGAGTGTATGGGGAGGGAGGAAGGGATGGAGACTTGCATATTCCTAGGGAGATAGGGAGGGAAGGATGGATTGATAGAAGGGTGTGGATGGGGAGGGAGAGAGGGACAGATAGAAAGGGTGGATGGACATGGAAGGTATAGTCGAAAGAGAGATCCTGAGACATGAGGCCCCCCCCTAAAGGGTCTGGTGTAAGGCCTAAGGCCTGAACTAAAGTCAGGCCCTGCTGAGATAAGGTAAAGTTAGCAAGAGTCAGTCTATGAGCAAAGGTCAGGCCCTGTGACAAAGCAGATGCCAGCCTGCATATTCACTGTCTGATACATGAACTTGCCAAGCACAGGGCTGGTGTTGCAAAAACACAAGCACTCCTAGGCGCTAAGTGTTCACATAAATATATTCCAGAAGGACAGTGCCAGAACATCCTAATACAAGGTAAACTCACTTCCTGAAGGTGACACAAGGACACACCGACTCCTCCTAAAGATAAGGTCAGGATGAAAGGGTGATGGATAGAGATATTTTGAGCCAACCATCAGGAACACAGGAAAGAGTGATAACTAACCACATCAGAGGGGCAATACATAACTTATTTGTACAGTGTATAAAAGGGGGGTCACAGAGGGGTTGTCTTTGCCTGGTTTTGGGGGGAGTGGAGACTCACCCCCCTCAATGAGCCGAGCCCATTGTCACAGGCATAAATGTGTTAGTGTACCCGTAGTACATAGAAGGCAGTAATACTGTGCTTTGTCGGCAATAAACCTGGCCAAGCGCCTTCACCACTGAACTGTGTCTGGGGGCTTCTTTGGCAGGTCGATAGAAGTCTGCTGTACGGGCTATCTGGCCAGAGCCAGTGCAGCACACAGAGAGAACGCACATGCAGCCAACAACTGACAACACTGGTGACCCCGACCGCTGATCTGGTAAATTGGTGAGCTGCCCTCTGTCGGAGTCATGAACTAACGTGACAGAAAGCTATGAGCTAGGGAACCCCCTTATCTCCTCCCTGCAAATCCTCACAGAGTTCGATGAGATATGGAGGTGCTGTGATGTCAGTATAGGATGTCCATATGAATTTTAGAAAGATAGTGTGAAAGAAACACAGAATGGAATCTGTAAGGCTAGGGCAGCCACTGTAGCCTTGGAAAATAAGAAGAGTAAGTTCTGTCTGGAGGGAGATCTCACGGCAGGCTCGACTGTTTGTTCATTTCTCTGGAACATTAATAGCTTTCTGTCCTCCTTTCCTCTGCAATATCCCTCCATACATCCTTCTTCTGTATCCATCTGTCTTCTCATATACTATGTCCATCCATTCATCGTTCACCAGTATCTATTCATGATCATCCATCCTTCTTCAATATCAATCTGTCTATTCTCTTGTAATATACATCCATCTATCCAGCCATCCTTCTGCAATATCCATCCATCCATCCATCCATCCATCCATACTTCTGTATTGCTCATCCATCCATCCTTCTACCTTCTCATCTGCCATGTCCATCCATCCATTGTTTCACAGTATCTATCCATCCTCTGTCTATCCATCCTTCTGCAATATCCATCCATCTGTTGCCTTTTCTTTCATTTAAAGGGAATTTTGTAGTGTGGTATTACACCACCGTAGGTTCGGCTCTAGTGGCTACAGTTTCAAACTCACAGAGTGAAAGTCACCTCTGCTACTTGCTTCAGATTTAGAGTCTCTAGGAACACATAAGGACAAAGGGTTGTGACCACACGTACATTTCACGCATAAAAGGCCCTGTCTGTTTTACAAGTTTTATTGAAGTTACAGTTAAAGATATGATTACCCAAACATCTAGAAATTCTATAAAGACCGGTGAACAAGTGACAAATATACTTCTACTCACATCCTTTCATGATATTCTAAAGGTCTGATGGATGCCTGGCCAAATGATCATCACTAGAGGGGTGGTTCCTGCTGGTGTTTCCAATAGGAAGCTCAATTTTCCTGATCTGGGCATCCTTTTTTTATAATGTGATTTCAACTATGCCTCATTAGCTTTTATGCACATTATGCACCCTACAGTTAGGGCACGTGTTAGAAAAATGTCACTGCTGGGGATCTTGTAAGCAAAAAATTACTCTTAGTGTTCATTTTTCGCAGCGCCACATATGGGTACATCTTTCCCCGTAATCTTGTGGCATAGGGTCATTCTTTGGTCACTTATGTCAACCATTTCTTAACCCTATGGCCTAGTGTGGCTAAGCTACTATCTTACAGGCCTCAGCCTGTAGACCTTGTGTTTGAGCCCTCCTTACTGAGACCCCTAGTACCTAATTATCCGTTCTAACTACTGATCAATCTTATATTTCTGTAATCCTACAATTTAACTCATAACATGTTGTTGAATCATAACATCAAACAATAAATGATCAATCAACTAAAATCATTGGCTACACATCCATCCATCCATCTGCAATAGCCAGCCATTGCTCTGCAATACCCGTCTAGCTCTCCACTCACACTAGAGATGGATGCTCCCCTCTAAGGCTTCAGCTTGCGCAGAGTTTTCTTGATCCACGGGATGTATATGGAGAGCCTGGTAAACACACTGGGAGTTGACCAGTCACCGCTGCCATGGGAGACTATGCCCCGGGCCTTCCCATCACAGACCAGTGGGCCCCCAGAGTCGCCCTGAGAAGTAAATACCAGGCACAGGGTTACCGATGTCCAAGCGAAGAGTGGGCTGCATTCTGTATTCACGGTCCTGAAATCCACCTCTGTAACCCACTTCCTGGGGGTTCACAGTCAAGTCACTCCCAGGACATGCCCAGAGCTCCCACCCCATGACCCAACCAACCCCTGTCGCTGAATTCTAGAACCTGCCCGATTCTGGTGTCTGATTTCTAGCATCCATCCCCGATTTCTTTAAGCTGCTCAATTCCTGTCCCTGATTCCGAATCCTGATTTCCAGCATCTGGCTGACTCCTGCCCTTGATTTCTAGGATCTCCTGCTTATTTCTCAGATCCACCTTGGGTTCTTGATTCAGCCATTCCCCTTTCTGACTCCTAGGATCAGTCTGATTTCCAAACCTGATTTCTGGAATCTTTCCCTCACGATTAAGATCCATCCCTGATTTCCAGGATCTGGCTGATTCATGTCCCTGATTCATGTCCCTGATTTCTGGAACCTGTTGAACATCCAGATGATTTCTGTCCCTGATTTCTGTGATCTTGCCAGTTCCTGTCCCAAGCATCCATTCCTCATTTGAAAGAACTGCCTGGTTCTTGTCCCTGATTTCTAGCCTCCATTCCTGATTCCTAGGATCTGGGCAATTCTGATTCCTGGTTCCCAGGATCTGCCTGGCTCACCATGGATCCTGACTCTCCCCATTCTGCCCAGCCCTGTCGGTCTCCTGTTCTAGCAGCACCTTGTCCCGGGCACTGTGTGCCCCTGTCCCACACTCACCAGGAATGGCGACTTCCTCTCCTGGGGGTCCCCCACGCACAGCATCCTGGATGGGACATAGTGCAGATAGGGCTGAGACAGACACATTTTCTTGTCCATGACCATCAGTTCCACCTCCTGCAGGGTCGGGGAGGGCTGGGAGTTTGTCTTGCTACTGGTCTGGCCCCAGCCAGCCACGCTGCACACTGCCCCCTTCTTCACCTTCTTCTGGGACAGGGGAATTGTGCCCACAGTCTGGGTCAGCTTGGCCTTGTCCATCAGCTGTGATGCAGGGCGAGGGGCGGGAGAGAGAAGGGAAATCAAACTCCTCTTGGGGGATGCATCCTATCCTGGGGGGATGGTGCTAGATGAGACCAGGTGGGGCATCCCCATGAGAACTGTGCAAATCTGTGATGCCATGTGGCTACAGGGGGCTTGGTGACGGGACAGAGTGATACCTGCAGCAGAGTGAGGTCGCTGGTGGAGGGGTGATGTGACTGTGATGCTGCATGCCGCAGTGTGGGGGTCAGTGGGGGGGGTGGAATGAAAGTGGTACCTGCAGAAGTGTGGATTCACTGAGGGTCAGGGTGGCATTACACCCCATTGTGACATTGCACTCCATACGCTTTATGAAAATATGCTTATGAATATGGCATAACTGCTGTACGCTAAATGCCCCTTGTAAGGTATCATCAGAAAGCTTATAATCCACTGAGCGTGTTCATCCTATTTGTTTGCATGGATTGTTTCCATGTCTGGCGGTAGGCGAACAAGACATAAACTCGTATTGCTGATGCAAACACCTGAAGTGGAAGCCATTAAAGGTGCTTCAGAAACAATGACCTGTGAATGGCCCTAATTACCTGCAAGCCTCCCTGTGACCTGTGGGCCCACCCAGGAAGAACGGAGGCTGGGGGTCTTACAGTGACATGTGACCCTCTCACCTGATACTGAATTCCATCTGGAATCTGGTACTTTTCCAGAGGGAGTGGGATTTCAAATAAAGGTTTCCTGCCTTCAGGAAGTTCTATATAAAGTGAGGGAAGCAAACAACAGCTGTCTTCAGCTGGCTTAAGAGGTGGCCCCCCAACTCCGCAGAGATACCTGCAAGCACCTGGAAACAAAAGGACTGTAACCACAGGGGTGGGTGAGAACAGGCTGGACCCAGGTTAGAAAAGGCAACTGACCCGAGAAGGATTTTACCTGAAGTAACATCTAGGGTGAGAAGTTATCATTTGTGACTGATTTCTTAGTGTATTCAGCTTAGCCTTGCGTGTTTTGTTTTATTTTTCTCTGTGAATACTCTGAAACCTTTGTTCTGTCTGTTATTGCTAAAAACCACTTAAATCCTACTTTTTATACTTAATAAAATCACTTTTGTTTATTAATAAACCCAGTGTAGTAATTGTTACCTGGAGGAGTGGGGGGGGGGGCAGGAGGGCAAACAGTTGTGCAAATCTCTCTTTCAGTGCTTCCGAGGGCGAACATTTAATGAGTTTACCCTGTACAAACTTTATACAGAGTAAAATGGATTTATTTGGGATTTGGATCCCACTGGGAGCTAGGTGTCTGAAAGCTGGAGACAGGTGACCTGCTGAGCTGTTTTCAGTTAAGGTCTGCAGCTTTGGAGATGTGGCCCGGATTCTGTGTCTGTGTTGCAGCAGGCTAGCATGTCTGGCTCAACCAGGCAGGGTTCTGGAGGCCCAGGCTGGCAGGAAAAACGGGCTCAGAGGTAATTTCAGCACATCAGGTGACAGGGCCTAGGGGATCTCTGTGACCGAGCCCATCACACCCATCTTCTTCATAGTAATGTTAGGGTATGAGTATGGGACAATTATGATATATTTTGTGCAAAATAAGGCATGTGAGATATCATTGGAAAGGTTATGATTTACTGAACATGACTATCATATTTATATGTATGTATCATTTTTGTACCTGAAGTTAGGAATATTGTCTATGCACCTATTACAAATGTGTTTACACCTGGGGACTATCCACTAGACAGAAAGCAATCAGTCTAGATTGATGTCTGGTAAGGACCATTAGGAAGAATAATAGGTCTTAGAAGATGCTAATCTCTTACTGAGGAGCCTTCAGTAAGGCAAGGGAGTGACATAATCATGGCTCGTTCTTCACTGAATCCCCGTCCAGGATGATGGCTGTAAACATCTAAGAAACAAAGACTGAATGAGGGCAGAATGACTGAGCTCAGGCTGGAAGACTGTCTAGCCTGTAAATAAAATATCTGAAGTTTTAAGCTGCAGGCAAATGCAACTGCCCTTCAAGAATCTCTGCAATCTGCCTAAAACAACATTTATGGTGGGAATTTTCTACTTGTAAGCAGTGTAGTATATTAAGCTTAGATTGCATATTTGTGTTATTTGCTAGGTAATCTACTTTGATCTGTTTGCTATCCCTTATAATCACTTAAAATCTATTTTTTTGTAGTTAATACACTTGTTTTGTTTTGTTTAAAACCCAGTGTGTATATGGAAATTATAACTTGGGGCAGAAAGCTGTGCGTATCCCTCTCCACATTGAGGGAGGGGGTGAATTTCATGACCTTACGCTGTATAGTTCTCTGTGCAGGACAAGACGGTGCAATTTTGGGTTTAGTCTCTAGATAGGGGTGTACACTTGAGTACTGGGCAGTTCCTTAGCCAATCCTTCACATGCAGTGCTGATCTCAGCATCGTTGTGAAGCTGCAGCTGGATGTGTCCCTACATGTATATATGCTGGAGGGGATTTGAGAGCCTGTCACACCATTACAGTGTAAAGGGAGCCCAGGCTTTTGGGTCAGGTGGGCTCAGTGGTACCCCAGTTCTAAGCAGCACCCCAGGGGGAATCCATCACAGTGGAGTGATGAGATGGGGTGATACCTGCAGCAGTGTGAGGTCACTGGGGTGGGGGCTGAGATATGGCCAGTACCTGCAGCAGCATGAGGTCATTTTCAAACGTCTCATCATTGAATTCTGGGTGGGGGATTCGGCGCCGTACCCAGATTTTCTGCGTCCCCAGTTCATCTATTTCAAAGTTGTGGGCCCCCAGCAGCACGGAGATGTTGCTGTGAAATACAAGGGGATGCAGGTGCTGTAGACAGGCCAATACTCTGGATTCAGGCATGGGCCATTAACCTTGTTAAAGTGGGTGTGTGTAGATCATGCCAGCACTCCAGGGCCTTTCCCCTGCTGGGTGGGGAGTAACTTTGACCTGGCCCCAGGTTCGGAGAATGGCTGGCTAAGGGGCAGGGATCTTGCATTTCTTACCCAAGGTTGCAGTTACAATGAGCTGCCGTCACCATCACGTCCTCCCGGATCAGGAACCCGCCACATATGTTTCCTCCCTTTCCTTCTCTCTGTATTCTTACAAAGGCCATGTAGGGTCTGGAGTGAGGCTGGGCTTCCTGTCCTCCAATGATCTCCCCTGGCAGACATGTCAAGAGAAGGATTTAATTCAGGTTCCCGATCCAGCCAGCTGGTGTATCCCTCCGCTAACCAAGATCAAGGCCCCCATTGTCCTAGGCACTGAACAGATCCAGTCCGAGACCAGAGTTTGGTAGAATTGGAAAATGAACCCAGGAGTCCTGGCTCCTAGCCCCTCTTCCCCGGCTCTAACCATACAGACAGCACAGACCTGCATTTCCTGTCTAGGAGTTGGCCGTTCACATCAGCAACTTATTGAATTTCTGTGCGTTGCCTCTCTCTCAGTGGATTTATTATGGTAGCATCAACCCCCTCCTCTCCCCTTGCCCCTTTAGGTCCCTGCACACCTGCCCCCAGACCCTATGCCTCCCCAGATGGGTCCTGGGCATACACTGATGCCCCCAGGCCCCAAAGCTCAGGGGCACCTCAGCTTTGTTCTGGGCACACACACACTGATAACTGCCCCCAGGCCCCACGGACCTGAGGCTCCCTAGTTGGGTCCTGGGCAAACACCAATAGCCCCTGGAGCCCCACAGCACTCCAGCTGGGTGCTGGGGACACTCCAATGGTCCCGGTGGAAGCATCTGACTCTGGGGAGGAGCCATGGTTTGCAGACAGCTCCAGTAATGCCAAGCTCTACTCCCTCTGAGGCCAAGGGGGGCCTATCCCCTCTTGCACTCACCAGCCTGAGCCCCGGGGGGCAGGGGAAAGACCATGGGAAACAGGAGCAGCAGCAGCATCGTCAGAAGGCGTCTGAGGAAGGAGACAATGTGTCTGTCTCTGGGGTAACTTATAGGACGGGTGACGCTTGGCTCAGGGTAAACCACATCCCCTGGATCCTGCCAGGGAGGAGTTCACACATAGAGTAAGGCAGTCACCAGCCACCCTGCAGAGCTAGCAGAAAGCAAACCTTTGGGGCTGTGCACATGTGGGGCCCTAGAGCCTCTGAGAGTGTGCATATATGGGGAACTGAATCCCCTGGGGCTTTGTACATTTGAAGCCCTGTACCCCTGGAGACTGTGCAGCTCTGGGGCCCTGAACACCCTGGGGATTGAGCAGATATGGGGCCTAGCATCCTTGGGGGCTGAGCACATGTGATGCCCTGAACCCCATGAGGCTGTGCACATGTGGCTTCCTGTACCCATGGACTGTGCACATCTGGGCCCCCTTAACTCCAGGGCTATTCACATCTGGGGCTCTGCACCCCTGGAGGCTGTGCACTTGTAGGGCCCTGCACCCTCTGAGGTTATGCACTTCTTGGGCCCTGCACCCCTGGGCCTGTGCATATCTGGGGTGCTATAGTTCAGGGGCCATGCATGTTTGGGGCTGTGAACCTCCCGGGGACTGTGCACATCGGGGCCACTATGACCCCTCCAATCACCAGCCTGAGCCCTGGGGAGCAGGAGTACGAGCAACATTGTCAGGGCGCAGCTGGGGAGGGGACATCTGCCTGGGAGATGGGTTAGATCGGCACTGGGAATGCAAGGCAGGAAACCTCAGGGCCATGTGCTCCGGGATGTGGGTGAGGGCTCTCCCATCTCAGCTCTTGGACCCCCCCACCACATCAACTGGGGGGTGAGGGTGGAAAAGGGGAGCTGCCATCTGGGACCTCTCAGCCCCTGAGTCCATTCTGGTGGGGCCATGGGCATCGCAGGGCTGCGCTCACGCTGGGCAGTGCCCTGCTGACCTGCTGTGCCGGGGGAGGTGGCTCAGCTGCTAAGAGGAGGGGCCAGTTGAGGCCTGTGCTGTGGTCAACTCGGCCTCATCTCAGCATCTCTCTGCAACAGGAGGGCTCCTGTGTCTGGCTGGGGCCTTCACCACTCACAGGCTCACAGACTCGCTGGCCTGCGTCTTGCAAAGCAACGCCACCCCCCTCCCTCCTTGTGCCCCGGTGAAGGAGCTGAAAGAAGGTTCTTCTGTGGCTAGTCACCCTCCAGAGCCTGGAGCGGTGTGCACATATGGGGCAGAGCTGCCCCCTGATGCAGCTTGCATTGATACCCCCCACCCCCCGGTCTGTGCACATGCCTGTTGGGGCATGTGGCTAGGGCTGAGACATCCGCTGAACCAGCTTTGTTGGCCTCTTCCTCCAGGCACCTGGGCTGGAGCAGAGATGGGGATGGAGGGGGCACCTCAGTGTGATGTTTCTACCTGCCAGGTGGTCCTTGGCCATCTTTGTTCCTGGTCGGGGGGCGGAATATACAGCCCAACTGGGTCACCCCCCCCCCCACAGCTGAGCCCCTGGAGCCCTGCCCAATCGGGGGCTGCCCGTTCTGGGGCCAGGCACAGCTGGGGACCCACCTAGCTAGGACCCCCCAGTGCTCCTAGCACCTGTGCACTGCTGGGTACCGCGCACATCTAGAGTGAATCTGGGGGAAATGGTTCGGTAGCTAACAACAGAGTCTGAGCTCTCGCCCTGGCTTGGTGCTACTGTGGTGGAAGTCATGATTTGACCAACTGTCAGCTCAGCCTCTGGTGGGAACCAGCCCTTGATCCTTCTCAAAGCTCCCGCTCCCTCGCAGTGTGGGTGTGAGCTGGAGGGAGGGATGTGGGTCAGGGAGACTAGATCCCCCCATCTGTGACAGCACCACTTCCCACAGACACCCAGATTGGGGACCAGACCCAAAACAATTACCGGTAATCAGATTCTCAACCCTGCTGAGCCAGCCAGTCTTGTCTGGGAGAGTTGGTGCTCTGAGAGGGAAAAGGCCCCATGTCCCATCCCCATGCTCCTGAGCCAGCCAGTCCACACCCTGGGGCTTTATTGGAACCGACGGCCCTTAGAAGGGAAAGGCCCCATGTCCCATTCCCCACCCTGGGTAGCTGTCCAGGGTGAGGCTGGATTCCATAAGAAGCTGTTCCCACTGAACTGAGTGAGGGGCTGAGTGGACTCCTGTGTGTACCTGCTCCTGGCCATACGTACTAGGGGAACCCACTGCATTTTTGGCGATTCTGAAAATCTCTCCATTTCCCCTATTGGGAGATGCTGGGCGCTGAGCTTCCATGGGATTGAGCCCCAACACTTGACGAGATGGACTGGGTATTGTAAAACGGGGTGCCAGGGTGTTAGGGGCCGAACACCCACTGAAAGTCAATGGGATTTGGACACCTCACTCCTGCAGGTGGCTTTGCACATGCCGACCTGGCTGTCTATGATAGCGGTGGCCAGTTCTAAAGGCCCTGGAAGGAATTATACACTGACAAAGGCTGAATGTCACTAGACTCCATTGATTCTGGCAGACAGAAGACAGAGTGAAATTAACAGGCAAACATGGCAGAGGTGAAGGCATGAACAGACCTGAGTTACTACAGCAATGGGTAACACTGTAAGGGGATGGATGGATGGATGGAGGGGGTGTGTGGAGAGGGAGGGAGGGATGGAGACTTCCATATGTGTAGGGAGAGAGGGAGAGACGGATGGCAGGATGGATTGATAGAAGGTTGTTGATGGGGCGGGAGGGATGGATAGAGTGAAGGGGTGGATGGACATAGAGGATGTTATCAGAAGAGAGATCCTGAGACATAAGGCCTGCTATAAGGATCCTGGTGTTAGACCTAAGGCCTTAATTTAAGTCAGGCCCTGCTGAGTTAAAGTAAAGTTAGCAAGAATCAGGCTATAACCAAAACTCAGGCCCTGTTACTAAGCAGATGCCTGCTTGCAGGTTCACTGTCCAATACATAAACTTGCCAAGACCAGGGCTGCCATGGCAAAAAACCAAGCAATTCTAGGCACTAATCATTCACACAAGCACATTCCCGAAGGATCGTGCCAGAACACTGCAATACAAGGTAAACGCCCCCAACACAAGTTAAACACACTCCCTGAAGATGATACAGGGACACACCGACCCCTCCTAAAGATAAGGATGACAGGGTGAAGGATAGAGGTGTTTTGAGAAAACCAACAGGTAAAGTGTGGTAACCAACCACATCAGAGGGGCAATACGTAAATTGTTTGTATCAGTGTATAAAAGGGGGGGTCAGAGAGGGTGTGTCTTTGTCTGGCTGAGGGGGGAGCAGAAAGTCCTGGCCTCACTGAGCCGAGTCCCTTGTCTCGGGCATATATGTGTTGAGTGCACCTGTAGCAGGTATACGGCATTAATACCGTGCTCTGTTAGCAATAAACCTGGCCAAGCGCCTCTCCCACTGAACCGAGTCTGGGGTTTCCTTGGACAAGTCGATAGAAGTCTGCTGTACGGGCTACCTGGCCAGAGCTGGTGCAGCACACACAGAGAACGGCCAACAACTGACAACACTGGTGAGCCCGACTGCTGATCTGGTAAGTAGGTGAGCTGCCCTCTCTAGGAATCGCAATATAACATGGCAGAAAGCTACGAGCTCGGGACCCCCTTCTCCCATCCCTGAAAATCCCCACAGAGTTATATGGACACAATGGGATGTCAGCATAGGACGTCCATATGAATTTTAAAAAGATAGGGGGGAAGAAACATAGAAAGGAATCTGTACGGTTAGGGCAGAGACTGCAGCCTTGGAAAAAAAATAAGAGTAAGTTCTGACTGGAGGGAGATCTCCTGGCAGGCTTGACTGGTTGTTGTTCATTTCTCTGGATCAGCAGTAGCTATCGGTCCATCTTTCCTCTGCAATATCCATCTGTCTGTCTTCCTATCTGCCACATCCATCCGATCTTCTTCAACATCAATTCATCATCGATCCATCCATTCTTCTGCAATATCCATCTGTTCATCTTCTTGCAATATCCACCCTTCCCTCTACCATCTATCAATCTATCCTTCTGCAATATCCATCCATCCATCCATCCATCCATCCATCCATCCATCCATCCTTCTGCAACATGCATCTATCTGTCTTCTCATTTGCCATGTCCATCTCTCCATTGTTCTGCAGTATGTATCCATCATCTGTCACCCATTGGTAAATCTTTTTCTGTAATCTTGTGGCATAGGGTCACTGTTTGGTCACTTATGTCAAGCATTTCTTAAGCCTATGGCCTAGTGTGGCTAAGCGAAAATCTTACAGGACTCAGCATGTAACACGGCTATCCCTCTGAAGCCTGTAGGCTTTGCATTTCAGCCCTCCTTATTTAGATACCTAATTCAGGTTGTACCTCCTTTATCTGGACTTCCCTGGTCTGGCAACAACCCTGGTCTGGCATCGTCGGCAACCCTGTGGGGCTGCTCCAGGGCTGGAACACTCACGGGGAAAAGCCAGCATCCCTCGGCTTAGAAACTCCTCCCCCGCCCTCCCAGAGCTTCAGAAGCACGGAGTTAAAGCTCAGGGAAGGAGGGAGAAGAGCAGGGATGGGGGGGGACTCGGGGGAAGAGGCAGGGCGGCTGCAGAACCTCGCACTGGAGCACCATTGACTGAGAGGGGATGCAGTGTCGCCCTGGCCGTGGGGCTCTGCAGCTGCCCTGCCTCTTCCCCACAGCGGCCCCACTCCCATCCCCACTCCGTCAATGCCGGCCCCTCTCACGCCAGAGCAGAGCTCTGTGGCCGGCAGCAGAGGGACAGACATTGGCCTCTCCTGATCCTGCAAATTCCCTGGTTCGGGACCGGTCACGTCCCGAAGGAGCCAGACCAGCAAGGTACAAGGTGTACCTAATTATCACTTCTCACTACTGATCAATCTTATCCTTCTATAATCCTACAATTTAACTCTATTTAGTATACAATGATTACATATGACCTAACATATTAGTTAATCATAACATCACACAATAAATGAACAATCAACCAAAACCATTGGCTACACATCCATCCATCCATCCATCCATCCATCCATCCATCTGCAATACCCAGCCAGCCAGCCAGTCATGCCTCTGCAATACTCAACTGTCTGTCCAATCACGCGAGAAGAGATGAATGCTCCCATCTATGGCATCAGCTTGTGCAGTTTTCTTGATCCACAGGACGTATTTGGAGACCCTGGTGAAAACCTGGGGTGCTGACCCATCAGGTTTGCCCTGGGAGACAATGCCCTGGGCCTTCCCGTCACAGACCAGGGGGCCTCCGGAGCCGCTTGAGAAGCAAACACCAGGTATGGGTTTACAGATGTCCAAGCAAAGGGTGGGCTGCATTCTGTATTCATGGTCCTGAAATCCAGCTCTGTACCCCTCTTTCTGGGGTCTCTTGGTCAAGTCACTCTGAGGACTTGCATGGAGTTCCCACCTCAAGGTCCAGGGATCCAGCTGGACCATGTCCCTGATTTCTAGAATATGGCCAGTTCCCGTGTCTGATTTCTAGCATCCATCACAAATTTCTTTAACCTGCTCAATTCCCATCCCTGATTCCAAATCCTGATTTCCAGCATCTGGCTGACTCCTGCCCTTGATTTCTAGGATTTCCTGCTGATTTCTCAGATCCACCCTTGGGTTCTCGATTCAGCAATTCTCCTTTTTATTTCCTAGGATCCAGCTGATTCCTAACCCTGATTTCTAGGATCTGTCCCTCACTGTTTAGATCCATCCCTGATTTCCACGATGTGGCTGATTCTTGTCCCTGATTTCTAGAACCTGTTGAACATGCAGCTCATTTCCACCCCTGATTTCTATGATCTTGCCAGTTCCTGTCCCAAAATAATTAGGATCCATTCCATATTTAAAAGACCAGCCTAGTTCTTGTCCCTGATTCCTAGCCTCCATCCCTGATTCCTAGGATCTGGCCAATTTTGGTCCCCGATTTCCGTCCTACAGCCTTTAGTGCTAGGATCTAGTCCAGTTCCAGTTCCTGGTTTCTGGCTGGTTCGCCATGGATCCTGGTTCTCCCAATTCTGCCCAGCCCTGCCAGTGTCCAGTTCTAGCAGCCTCTTGTTCCGGGCGCCGCATGTCCGTGTCCCACACTCACCGGGAATGATGCCTTCCTCTTCTGGGGATCCCCCACGCACAGCATCCTGGGCAGAGCATAGTGCGGATATGGTTGAGGAAGACACACGCCCTTGCCCATGATCTTCAGTTCCACCTCCTGCAGAGTTGGGGAGGGCTAGGCATTTTCCTTGGTAGTAGTCAGGCCCCAGCCCGCCACGCTGCACACCCCCCTTGTAATGGGGAGCATGACCAGCCCCTCTTCCTGGGCCTGCTTGCCCTCCCAAATCAGGCTTGGAGAGACTTGAGGGTTGTGCCACACCCGTGTCTTTATTCACCTAGCCTTGTCCCACCACCAGTGCCAAACGATACAGTCTTTACAGGGTTTCCTCTGTTTACAGGCAGAATCAGTCTTCAGCCAGGAGGCTTCCAGCTCCCTCCCTGACTGACCTCTCCCTTGCTGCCTGCCTCCCTCCTGGCTCCTTCCCAGCCTTTATGGCCCTTGGCTTGTCAGGCCGGCAGGTGCTGCCAATCCTCAGGCCGGCATCAGGACTTTTCCGTCAGCCCCAAATCTGCTTCCCTTGATTGGAGCTGACCAGGCAGGGGCTAATTAGATGCTCTTGCACCAGCACCCTGCTACATCCCTCCTACACCTGTCACCGGGGCAGGGGGATGGTGCCCACAGTGTGGGTCAGATTGGCCTCGTCCCTCAGCTGTAATGGGGGAGAGAGAGAGAAGGGAAATCAAACTCCTGTTGGAGGATGGGTCCTGTCCTGGGGGCATGGGGCCAGATGGGATCAGGTGGGGCTTCCCCGTGAAACATGTACAACTTTGTGAGTCCATGTGCCCACTGGAATGAGGTGGTGGGACAGCGGTGGTACCTGCAGCAATGTGAAGTCACTGAGGGTGGGGGGATGGGATGGGGTGGTATCTGAAGCAGTGTGAGGTCACTGGGGGTGCAGTGACAGGATGGGGATGGTACCTGCAGCTATATGAGGTCACTGGGGGTGAGATGATATGATGGAACCTACATCATTGGGACCAGGGTGATGCAAAGCGGGAAGTACCTGCAGCAGCATGAGGTCCTTTTCATCCGTCTCATCATTGAATTCTGGGTGAAGGATTTGGTGATGTACCCAGACCTCCTGCCTCCCCAGTTCACCTGTTTCAACATTGTGGGCCCCCAGCAGCACAGTGATGGTGCTGTGAAATACAAGGAGGATGCAGGTGCTGCAGACCGGCCAATACAATGGATTCAATCATGGGTCATTAGAGCCACCCACTTTAACGAGGTTAACAGTCGTGTTGCACCCAGGATCAACGTACAGAAGCCATTAAAATTCAAAATGATCTGGCCAAACTGGAGAAATGTAAGTAAGAAAGAAGTAAATAGGATGAAATTCAGTCAGGACAAAGGCAAAGTACTCCATTTAGGAAGGAACAATCAGTTACACACATAGAAAATGGGCAATGACTGCCTAGGAAGGAGTCCTGCGGAAAGGGATCTGGGGGTCATAGTGGACCACAAGCTAAATTTGAGTCAACAGTGTAACGCTGTTGCAAAAAAAAGGAAACATTGCTCTGGGCTGTATTAGCAGGAGTGTTGTCAGCAAGACACAAGAAGTAATTCTTCTGCTCTACTCTGCACTGATTAGGCCTCAACTGGATTACTGTGTCCAGTCCTGGGCGCCACATTTCAGGAAGGATGTGGACAAATTGGAGAAAGTCCAGAGAAGAGCAACACAAATGATTAAAAGTCTAGAAAACGTGACCTATGAGGGAAAATTGAAAAAAACTGGGTTTGTTTAGTCTGGCGAAGAGAAGACTGAGAGAGGACATGATAACAGTTTTCAAGTACCTAAAAGGTTGTTATAAGGAGGAGGGAGAAAAAATATTCTCCTTAACCTCTGAGGATAGGACAAGAAGCAATGGGTTTAAATTGCAGCAAGGGAGGTTCAGGTTGGACATTAGGAAAAACTTCCTAACTGTCAGGGTGGTTAAGCACGGGAATAAATTGCCTAGGGAGGTTGTGGAATCTCCATCATTGGGGATTTTTAAGAGCAGGTTGGACAAACACCTGTCAGGGATGGTCTAGATAATACTTAGTCCTGCCATCAGTGTAGGGGACAGGGCTAGATGACCTCTCAAGGTCCCTTCCAGTTCTATGATGCTATGATTATAAGCTTGTTTAGGTCATGAGGAAGCTGAATCACTAGAACAGTGGTTCCCAAACTGGGGTTCATGAAACATTAGAGGGGGGTCTCAGGCAAAAATTCCCTAATGGCGGACAGACCATCCCTAGGGACTCCGGGCAGCATGGGGTCGGTAGCCCGGAGCTCTGGGGACTTCCAAGAGCTATGCAGATCAAAGCAAGCGCATCCATCACACTGAGGAGATTTAAACTTCAAGACTCCTTATAAGAAATGGAAAGAAAGGTGGATATTTTTTGCTGTTTTTAAAATTAAATAGGCTGCTAGTGTTGTTTTTAAAATTATTATGAAGAACAAGTTTAAGCTTTGTTTTAACGTGCGTTGTTTGCTTGGACTGCTCACTGCTCGAATACTTGCATAGGAGGAACTCTTTATTTGAGTTGGCTTCTTAAATACCTTCATGCTGTTTCACATCTGATACTCTTTGATGAAACATAGGAGCCTTGTCTTATAACAGGCTTAATCAAAGTGATACAAGCTATGAAACTGAGATCTTGGAAGAGTGTTGCCATTTTCAGAATGTTGTAATAAAACTAATACTGTAATGATAAATAATAATTAATAATAAATAGTGTGTCATAAAAAGCCTGTCATAAAAAACAATTTCCAGGATCACTGTTTTTATAATTTATGCTCAGGTAATGGAGAAAATCCCTGGAAATATTAATTTTTTCGGAGCGGGGTTCGCAAGACTTGACATTTTAGTGAAAGGAGTTCACGGGTTGTTAAAGTTTGGGAACCACTGCACTAGAATCACCACCCATCACACAGGCCTGGCCTACACTTACAACTTAGCTGTGTTGGCTACAGGTGGGAAAACCCCACATCCCTATCCAACGTAGCAGTGCTGATAACCCCCCGGGGTTGAGGTAGCTCTATGGATGGAAGAAGGCCAGTGTCGAAATAGCTAACATCGTTTGGGGAGGTGGTGTTCTTACACCAGCAGAAAAACCCTGTTTGTCAGAGTACGCTGCATCTGCTCTAGGACGCTGGGCTGATACAGGCTGTGTCATGTAGACATAGCCACAGGCACATCAGAGGAGTAGAAGCTGAGCTGTTTCACCCAAGGGGTTTCCCCAGGGACCAATTTAGCAAACACAGGGGCTGGGGCACTGACTGATGGATCTGTGTGTGTCTGAGGTAAGCAGCAGGAAGAGCAGAGAAGCAGCCAGAGAAGGCACCAGCCACAGCCAAAGAAGCATGGGTAGTGTGACCCTGTGCTTAGCCGGGGGAGAGAGCTTTTGGACTGAGTGCTGGCTGAAGGAGGCTTGGGACTGTGAGTAAGTGAGTCACTTGTTGCGTAACTCTGACTGTGTTCAGAAAAACAGGACTTTGGACATTCTTTGTAAAAATAAGGATTTCATGGAAGAGTAGATCTAATGCCACCAGCAATTTCTCCTCCTAATGGAAACATCCTGTAAGACTCTACTGACTGCTTAGGCCAAGGGGGGTAACAATACCGTTCCTGGAGCAGCAGATCAGGGTCTCTATTGATGACACCTTCCGTACCCAGCACAACAGTGCCTGAAGCCATTCGTGGCCCAAAAGGACAAGAGGCCAGCCCCAGGACAGGGACTGGCTGGTTCGGGGACTGCAGATGGTACATTTCTTACCCCAGTTTGCAGTTACAAGGAGCTGCTGTCACCACCACGTCCTCCCACATGAGGAACCCTCTGCAGCCTCCTTTTCTATCTCCTCCTGTCTCTATCTTCACGAAGGCCATGTGGGGTCTGGAGTGACGCCCAGCTTCCCATCCCCCGATGATTTCGCCTGGCAGAGAGATGGGAATGGGTAAAACTCATCTTTGAGACACCATGAGGCTGGAGAGTTTGATCAAGGACCCTGTCCCATCGCTCCCCTCAACTCAACTCAGCCCTCTGCTGCTCCGATTGGCCCTTCAACCCAGCCAGCCCAGGTTCCCTGCCCCCTCCTCTTTGACCCAGCTAAGGAGGAGATCACTGACAATCCCCTCCCACCCCACTGAGTTCACTGGAGCATCCCATCGAGGTCGGTGGCTGTGGAGCTCTGTTGAAACCCTGCCCCGAGGGCGACCAGAAAGCAAGTGTAAAAAACCGGGATGGGGATGGGGGGTAATAGATGCCTATATAAGAAAAAGCCCCCAAAATCGGGACTGTCCCAATAAAATAGGGACATCTGGTCACCCTACTTGCCCCACATGTCCCAGGTCAGATCTGCCCCTATGGCCATGGGGGTTTTTATCTTTCCAGACTCACCCTTCCCTTGCAACACCCGCCCCGTTAATCAAGCGCAATCCCTCCGGCAGAGCCTCCCCAGCAGCCTAGAACTAGCCAGGGTGGGGGACGGGGGATGAGACAGGACAGATCTATGCCAAGCCCTAGAGGTGCCTGTCTCTGCCCAGCTAATAGAACAGCCCTGAAGTTGCTGGGCCCTGCACAGACGGCCAGAGGTGTCAGCTGCGTTCACAGCACTCCTGTGCTAGCTAGTGGTGCAGGAAGAGTTGGGAATCTGGGTGGACTCACAAGGGTGCTGCTGCAATCGCCTCCCGGCTCTGTGGTTGACCCCAGCCCTGGAGCACAGTCCTTGAGCTAAAGGGGCGAGGCTGTTAGCTGGCAGCAGTAGGAGGTTGTTACCCTGCATGTGGCTTCCAGGGGATGTCACACGCCCACGATGGGTGGGTGATATTCATGGGTAGGAAGCTTCCCTAACACAGACAGGATCCCCACGGATCTATGAAAACAGCTACCCCTGCTCTGCTTCCCACTCCACCGCCCGGTGGGGTCTGGGAAGACGGTGAGGAGAAGCTGCCTCCTTTCACAGCCCCCCAGCCCAGGATTGCTGTATTGGGGAAGCAGCCCCAGGCCCTTCCACTGAGCCCTGTGCAAAGCTCTGCTCCCTATGCCCCATCCCCCCCATCCCCACCAGACTGAACCCTGGGGGGCAAGAGAACAGCCACGTTGAGCAGGGTTAGCAGCAGCACCCTCTGCACCAGATCAGGGAAGAAAGTGCTTCTCACACAGCTGGGAGACATGGCTGGGTGGGAGAACAGAAAACCTCAGTGTCAAACTCTCTGCCACGTGGCTCTCTGGAGACCGCCCTGCATGGACTGGGGGGAGGGTCAGGCCCAGCTGAGTCTGCACAGCTGGGCATCACCTGGGGATGCTCAACACCTGGCAATGTGTGACTCACACTGGGCCGGCACATTTCTCCAACAGCTCTGCTCTACTTCGAGCCAGGATTAACTCAGGGATGTCCCAGGGCTGGGGCTACACAGGGGTCAAAAGGGTCGAGCACTGTGGCCCCTTCTGGGCTTGGAATGGACAAATATGTACAAGAAACGTGGCTCACTCATTGCAGCGGGTCAGGGTGGAGGGACCGAGGGCATCTGAGGGCAGCTCTGGGAATCTCTCTCGTGCCTCTGACTCAGACAAATCTGGCCTTTAGCCAGACAGGGATCAGCAACATGGCATCTCCCGGTCCTGGGGAGCGCTGGCCAGCACTGCCCCTGTTACCAGACAGAGAGAGCCAAACGGAGGGGAGTGTGATCACACACAGATCAGTTCTGTCTGTATCTGCTTCAGAGCCACTGGATTTGAGGGTGGACGTAATTCCAGCCCTGCAGATGTTATATCCCCACACCCTGTAACCAGAGACCTGTCCTGTCCTGGAGGACCCAGCACCTGCCCCAGATGACACGGGTCAGGACGGAATTCAGTGCTGGAGACGTTTGTATCAGGTCTGTACTGATTCCTGAGGACACAAGATGGGAGTTGAAATTAACAAGCCGTGTGATGCAGGGGTTGAGGGGCCGGTGGTGCCTGGGACTGCCCAACTGAGCTGCTGTGAGTTGTGGGGAAGCAGTGTGGTCTAGTAGCCCGAGCAAAGGCCTGCACCTCAGGACGCCAGGGCTCTGTTCCCAGCTCTGCTTCTGGGTGACCTTCGGCATGTCCCGGCCCCCCTCTGTGCCTCAGTTTACCCTGCTCCTCCCCCTGCCTCCAGGAGTATCCTGAACAGGTGTTTTGTTGGGGGTGAGAGGCACTGGGAGGGAGGGGGAGTGTCATAAATATAAAGGGAAGGGTAAACCCCATTAAAATCCCTCCTGGCCAGAGGAAAAAATCCTCTCACCTGTAAAGGGTTAAGAAGCTAAAGGTAACCTCGCTGGCACCTGACCAAAATGACCAATGAGGAGACAAGATACTTCCAAAAGCTGGGAGGAGGGAGAGAAACAAAGGGCCTGTGTCTGTCTGTATGCTGCTTTTGCCGGGGATAGAACAGGAATGAAGTCTTAGAACTTTTAGTAAGTAATCTAGCCAGGTATGTGTTAGATTATGATTTCTTGAAATGGCTGAGAAAAGAACTGTGCTGAATAGAATGACTATTCCTGTCTGTGTGTCTTTTTTGTAACTTAAAATTTTGCCTAGAGGGATTCTCTATGTTTTGAATCTAATTACCCTGTAAGGTATCTTCCATCCTGATTTTACAGAGCTGATTCCTTTACTTCTATTAGAAGTCTTCTTGTAAGAAAACTGAATGTTTTTTCATTGTTCTAAGATCCAAGGGTTTGGGTCTGTGGTCACCTCTACAAATTGGTGAGGATTTTTACTAAACCTTCCCCAGGAAGTGGGGTGCAAGGGTTGGGAGGATTTTGGGGGGAAAGACATGTCCAAACTACGTTTCCCGGTAAACCCAGTTAAAGTTTGGTGGTGGCAGTGGATCCGGGGCAAAGGATAAAATTAATGTGTACCTTAGGGAAGTTTTAACCTAAGGTAGTGAAAGTAAGCTTAGGAGGTTTTCATGCAGGTCCCCACATCTGTACCCTAGAGTTCAGAGTGGGGAAGGAACCTTGACAGGGAGTAATTGGTCAATGGAGCTGCAGGTGGGCGAGAGATGCTGGGGAGAGGGGGTAGAGGAGGAGGTGGGCTGCTGGAGGGTGCTGAGCACCCACTAATTTTGCCCCATGGGTACTCCAGCCCTGGAGCTCCCATGGAGTCAATGCCTATGAGCCGATGCACAGATAGTTCAACAAAATGTTAAACTGCTTTTTCCTGATTCCTAACTATGAAATATTCGGATTTGCATGGAACTGCCATGGAATGAAATATTTCATTTCAATTTTCCGCATGCAAAAATAGAAAATTGTCTGTAAAATCATAATTTTCTGTGAAAAAATTCAGTTTTGTATAAACTGCCTTTTCCACGGGTATATCATTCTGCCCATCTCTAGATTTCACTCTCTGCCCACCCATTTCCAGGCCGGTTCTGTACGGTGGAAAGGGCTTGGCCTTCAGAGACAGAAAGCAACTGTCACACAGTCTGAGAACTCTCTTGGACAGGCTGGGCTGGGAAATGCCAGTCAATGATGTTCTTCTCCTTCCGCGAATCAGGCGGGCCCCTGGTGTGTGACGGGGTGGTCCAGGGCATTGTCTCCAATGGATATCTGGACATGCGCCGCCCCAGCATATACACGAGAATCACCAAATGTATCCTCTGGATCAACGAAACTCTGCAGAAGCCGAGTTAAAGGAGATGCTCCCCTTTAAAGGGCCAATTTGGCCATAGTGGGCTCTGTGCCTGTGTGGAACTCCTGAGATGGTTTCCATTAGAATACTTTTTCTACTGTTAGAGAAATCCTTTTGTGGCTAGAAATGCCCCTTTTATGTTTGAAATGTTGTCCTATTTTATTGTCACCCCAAGCCGCTAGTCAGCATTTGGTTGGGAAGAGAAATTGACTTTAGAGTCTGGTATTTACTTTGATGCGATCTGGCTTATTTACAAGGAGTATCCAAAGTCCTGTTTCCCTGAAGACAGTCGGAATCAAACAGCTGCAGACAGCTCCTCTGTTCACCATCCCAAGACTGCCTCTAGTACCAAGACTCTGTGCCCCCAAATTCCCCTCTCTTAGCTGTCTCTCAGGGCCACATTCCTGTACTTACAGGTTGTTTCCTCCTGGCTTTTTACTCTGCATCTGCCTCGCTTCTGTCCCCAGTCTCTCTGTTTGTGTTAAGTATCAGAGGGGTAGCCGTGTTAGTCTGGATCTGTAAAAGCGACAAAGAGTCCCATGGCATCTTCTAGACTAACAATACGTCTGTTAGTCTATAAGGTGCCACGGGACTCTTTGCCGCTTGTTTGTGTTGTGACTTTTCTGATCCAAATGCCCCATTACCCCAGAACAATATGCGGTGACCACCTTTTCTCCTGAGTCATTCGAATTCCCCCCTGTGTACAGGGTTCTACATCAGCCGAGGGGATTCTTCAGCAAGAGTTGAATTTTCTCTGTTGAATTCTACAGGCCCCCTACAAATGCTGATCATTTTTATACCTAGTCCATTCTTCAAGGGTTTCCACCATCCAAATTCCGAGCTGCAGTGTGCCCTTGGCTGGCTTAAATCTTTCTTTCACCCAACCAGAGAGCAGGAAAGGGGCCATGTGGCTTAGGTGGCCAGCCTATCACCACAAAGCATGTCTATTCAAATTAAACAGCCCATGACAATAGCACATGGAAACAATTGTGTGAAAAAAATTGAAATGTTTTTTGTTTTGTGCATTTTGAGCCAGACCCAACTTCTATTAGTTTTCAGTATTTTCTTTTCTTTTTCCTTCTCCCACCCTACAAGTGTTATTGTGATGCTGTTGGCAGGTTGGAAAAACCCAAAGAAAGGGAACCCAGAAAGCATCGCTGAGATACACTGGGAGAAAAGAAAGAATTGTGTATTTCCAAATATTTGGAAAATAGCGAAAACAGATGCTTGTTTGAAAAACTAGTTGAAGGGGAAAAAAGCCATTTTTTTCAGAATTAAAAATGTTTTCTTTGAATTATTTGTGCTGCCTTTTCCATCATGGGCCTGTAGATAGGACATTGAGTGGGTGAATGACCCTGCGTTGCGGGAGATTAATGAGGCATTGGGCAGGATGCTGGGAAGCTGGGTTGAGCCATTAACAAAATTAGTGCTAAGTAAGAACATCTAGGCCCAGATCCTCAGAGGTGTTTGGTTGTCTAACTCCCATTGAAATCACCAGGAACCTGAATATCTGTGAGGATCTGGGCTCCTAGCTCTTCCATCCAGGAGATCTCAAAACACTTTACAAAGGGTGGTCAGGATCATTAGCCCCAAATGGGTAAACTGAGAAGAACATAACATAATATAAGAACATAAGAATGGCCATACTGGGTCAGACCAAAGGTCCATCCAGCCCAGTATCCTGTCTGCTGACAGTGGCCAATGCCAGGTGCCCCAGAGGGAGTGGGGATCTCTGTGATCTCTCTCCTGTCATCCATCTCTACCCTCTGACAGACAGAGGCTAGGGACACCATTCCTTACCCATCCTGGCTAATAGCCATTAATGGACTTAACCTCCATGAATTTATCCAGTTCTCTTTTAAACCCTGTTATACTCCTAGCCTTCACAACCTCCTCAGGCAAGGAGTTCCACAGCTTGACTGTGAGCTGTGTGAAGAAGAACTTCCTTTTATTTGTTTTAAACCTGCTGAGAGGCACAGAGAGGGGCCAGGACTTGCTGAAGGTCACCCAGCAGCAGAGCTGGGAACAGAACCTTGGCATCCTGAGGCGTAGGCCTGGGGTCTGGCTATTAGACCACACTGCTGCCCCACAACTCACAGCAGCTCAGTCAGGCACGCCCGGGACTCTCCTGAGAGTGCCCGACAAGATGGGCACAGGTGCGGGGTGGGCGGTTTGAGGGTGGGGGGGGACATACACCCATGCGTGATAGGACCCCTCCTAGGTGACAGTGATGATGGTATCCACAGCGGCAACGGCTGGGGCTGGGGTCTCTCGCTCTTCCCCTCAATCAAAGGGTCAGACGGAGGGAACCAGACGGGGTCTCTGAGCAGAGAACCTCGGACAGCGCCAACCGCTCCTCGAAGCAGGAGAGTGGTTTTTTTTTGTTTTTTTTTTTAAAGCAGAAAAGAATTTTATTTGTGTAACACTTACAAAGAATCACCAAAGAGGATAAAGCAAAACTATGCAGCAAAACAAGAGCAAACAGAAGGTAGAACACAGCAGCCTTCAGGAGGGAGAAGTGTTCAGGCTAGCCTGGGCCCAGAGCGGGGGGGCTTCCTCGACACTCGTGGTCTTCCACCCTCCTGAGTTACCTGGTGGCCTAGAGCGGGGGGGGGCTTCCTCGACTCTCGTGGTCTTCCACCCCCTCGAGTTACCTAGTGCCACGCCCAGTGTCACCGATCCTCCCTCTCCTGAGAGTGCCCGACAAGATGAGCACGGCTGCAGGGTGGGCGGTTTGGGGGTGGGGGGGGTAGACACCCATGTATTATAGAACCCCTCCTAGGTGACAGTAATGATGGTATCCACAGCAGCAACGGCTGGGGCTGGGGTCTCTCGCTCTTCCCCTCAATCAAAGGGTCAGACGGAGGGAACCGGTCGGGGTCACCGAGCAGAGAACCTCGGACAGCGCCCACTGCTCCTCGAAGCAGGAGAGTGTTAGAAGGGAGCTTATTCCCTGTAGAGGGAAGAAAGTTTGCTATAAATTAATTAAAGCACCTGAAGCCAATTAGAGCACCTGAAGCCAGTCACATGATAAAACCCCCCTGCTTCAATCAGACAAGAGGAGGAGTTGAAGCAGAGTGGATTGGCGTTGGAGCAGAGAGCAGTTCGGAGCGAAGCAGAGGAGAGTTTGGAGAAGTGCTGCGGTGGGCTAAGAAGACCGAGACCCGAGGTAAAGGGACACCTGGTTTGTGCCGAGGGAGGGTAGGAAGCCTCACAAGCTGAATGGCAGGAGAGGGAAGTAGCCCAGGGGAAGGAACCGCTAGTTCTAGTGGTTTACCGCTATCCCTAGGGCCCCTGGGATGGGATCCGGAGTAGAGGGTGGGCCCTGGTCCCTCCCTCTCCACTCCCCTCCTCTAGGACACTAGTGGGGCAGTTAATACCCCAATTCAGGGGCAAGAAATGGTGCCCTGACCCCCTGCCCAGAAGAGAAAGAGCGAGACCCATCATAGTAGTGCCGGCAATTTGCCACAGGTGGTGACTCTTCTCAGATGCTCCTGGAGCACAGCATCAAACTCAGCCATCAGCGCCACAATTTTAAGGAAGTTTCCATTGTTTGGCACACACAGCTGATCTGAAGTGCCATGCCGTGCTAGGTGCTGGGTAGCAGCATTCTCACAATGGCAATGAGCCTTTTCAGAACATTTCCAGTAAAGAGACTCTGATGCAATCTTCTCTTGATGCTGATCATCTCTGGTGGCCTTTAACCTGAGTCTCATCTCAAGCTCTTTCCACCTATGGAATGCTCTCTGGTGATTTGCTGCCTTCTCATGGCATGCCAGACTTCTAGCCTGATTTCTCCAGTCCTTTGTTCCTGTAGAACCCAATATGGCTGGAACATTAGACTGGAAGAGTTTGCAACAGAAACAGTATGCAGCATTCTGGGTTTCTGAGTACATAAGCCACGGCCTCTCCACTTTGTCACCATTGGGGATTTCACGCCAGTAATGTGTTGGATGGAAACTTCTATTTTCATTGTCTTTGGGGAACATGAAGTTTTTCACTTGCTGTGGCCCATGCAGTACAAGGAAGTCCCTCGGGCTACTGCTCAAGTGGGTCCACAGTCCTGGATCATCTCGACTTAAGGAACTAAACTCAGCAGCGGCTGTTTCTTGAGCCTCCACCACACTCTGATCTACACTTTTCTTCAGGAATGTGCATGGTTACATCCATTTGAGATGGAGCTATGGATGCTGCAGTAGCTGCCAGGTCACCTGCACTCTGACTGACTGGAAGATCAGGCATCTCCTCACCACTCACATCCTCGCTGGGGCCGGAAGGCTCACCGTGAACGTTTGTGTCTATATATCTCCGGAGAGCTCCTTCCTGCTAAGATAGAAACGCTTCCTTTGCTTGCTTTCTTTTTCTGAATGCTGCCCCAGAGGGGCGTTTTCTTCTTTCACTCATGACTGCTGTTCTGTGTCAGCTAACACTCAGTTGAAGGGGACAAATAAGCAGGCTGGTAGCAGGGCCTGAGTGAGGGAAGAGATCAGCGTCTTAAGGGCCTAACTGGCTCCTACTACTCCAGTTGACGACCTGTTCTCCTCAGGTGGGTTCAGAGAAGCAGCAGGAAACAGGAAGCTCCCTGAGAAGCTGGGGTTAATCAGTAAAGGCTCCTGGGGGTGCTAGAGAGGTACATAAGAGGCTCCTTGTCCTCTCTCTCCCTGCAGCTCCTGCTGCTTTCTGTTATTCCCTCTCATCTTTTCTTCTGCCTGCCTGTTCTGTCTCTTGTGCCCTCCTTTCTCCAGAACAGCACTCCCCCATCTCTGTGCGTCTAGAGCAGAGAGAATACAGATGCACCAGCAGCAGACACAATTTTCTACACTCTGGGTCCTAGTGGTGCCCCCCTCCCCCCCCAGTCTGGCACGTGAGGCTGCCGCCTCAGTTCACCTCATGGTAAGGCCAGCCCTGGCTTGTGGTAAATGGGGGGTAGCACCCTTTTATGGACACCCACCAGTCAGTTAGCTATAAACATCCTTCTCAGTAGCTGTTCTCTACTTGCCTTACCTGTAAAGGGTTAAGAAGTCTCACTGAAATGCTTAGGTAAGAGGAAATGAGTTGGCACCTGGCCAAAAGAGCCAATGGGAAGACTAGAAACTTTTAAAATTGGAAAAAACCTTCCCCTCTGGGGGCTGTTTATTGTTGTTCTCTCAGCTGGAGAGACCGAGCAAAGCAGGTATGCTGTAAGAAGCTTGGGCCAGGTATGAAGATCATCAGCACCCATACCGAGACTTACTCATTTGGGACTACAGATATGTAAATAGAAGAGGAAATGTTTAGTTAGATGCGATCAGGTTTAGCTCTTTATTTTGGGCTTGTGGGTTCCTCTGTGTTAAACACAGGTGCTTTTGTTTTCTTTTGTTTTCTTTTCTTTAAGCTGGGCCCCAGGAAAGCCATTCCTGGTGTTTAATCCTTTCAGTTGCTCTTTTAATATCTAGCAACAGCCTGATTTTGCAGATGTGTTCTCTTTCTCTGCTTTTAATACATATTACTCTTTTTAAGAATGTGATTGGATTTCTGTGTCTTAAGAGGTCTGTGCACACGTTTTTCAGTTAGCTACTAAGAGGAACAAGCGGTTTCAGGTTCCTCTGGTAGAAACAGCTAATTTCTTTTCCTTTTCCTTTTCTCTGCTCTTCCCCAGAGGAGAGGTGAAAGAGCTTGAGTGTACCCAACAGGAAGAAATTCCCAAGTGCGCCTTCCTGGGCTCTCAAAGATGTTTGGCACTTGGGTGGTGGCAGCCTACCCAAGGCCAGGGGGATCTGTAACCTTGGGAGTTGAATACAAGCCTGGAGTGGCCAGTGTGCTTTTTAAGGTCTTTGCAGGCCTCCACCTTCTGCACACAAAGTGCCAGAGTGGGGAATCAGCCTTGACAGACCTCAAAAGGCAATAGGTTAATGATATAAAAATCACTGTTGGACAGCTATTCGTGCTGACTGTTTCTATTCTCCCTGGTAAGGATTGCGGGATGAGATGCCACCTCTCCATATCCTTGGAAACTTTTTTTAATATTGTTGTGGAAAACGAGTCATACCATCTGTTTGGTTCAAACAGTCTGAGGTCCTTTTATTTTTGAATACAAGCATGCAGGGAGAAGGAGACAGAGATGGTCACAAACAGGTGCCACCCTGGTCTCCGTCTGTCCTGCCCCTATAATCCCAGTCTTATATAGTTTTTACATTTCAGTCAAATGATACATTTCCTTATTTTTTTTTATGACTCAAGCATTGTTAATAAAGCCTTATAAGGAGCCAAGGTAAACAGCTTTATAATTAGCACTGTGCTGACGCACTTTGTTATGATCAAGATCTGCGGTTTGCTTGTGGCAGCGTTTTGTCTAAGGGCTTTTGCAGGTTTGGGCGGGCGGGGTGGGGGAGGTTTGTACATAATAGACAACAAGGGACTTGAGCTAGGTGAAAGGTTGGCCTAGTTTGCTACCTGTGTCAAAATTCCACAGCCCAGCATATGCTCTTAGCTTAAGCTAAGTCTTACAGGATGCAGGCCTGTAGGTCTCTTGCCTTACTGCGCTTGTCTATGCTGCGTATAGTGCCTAGGTCTTGTCACAAAGTGGGAAGGGGTCAGGTCAACAATATTTTCCTCCACAATATTTACACAAACAATTTTGGGAAGATTATGATAAATTTTAAGACCTTAGTAAGTTATTTCCTTGTATATCTCCAATGAGAAATGCTGAAACTATGGAGGATCTGGTCTTTTGGATATATCCATATTTTTTTATTTATTTCACCTGATGCAAAACTTAGAAATCTTTCCAAAAGAGCTCATCAACTACAGTCAGTCATGATGGGATTGATGAATAGTACAAAAATGTCATTAGAATATAAACTGACTTTGTATTCTTTCTTATTTATAGAAACATCTTCAATGACTGAGTGTTGACATATGTACATTACCAGTGGTTCAAGAATGAGATTAAAAAGGAGCAGTGTCATGCCACTCTTTCTAGCTGAATATGGAAAATGCTGAAAACCTTAACTTTTTTCAAATGCTTTCTCTGCATCTAGGGACAAGACTACAGAGGGTACATTAAGATCTGAGTTTGCTGGATCAAGGGAGTGATTTTTCTCCTGTTATCATCAGCCAATCTTCCTGGAATGAAATTGACCCGATCTGTGTGTATAATTCATGGGATGGTGACCTTCTGTTGCATCACTAAAATGTTTACGGTTATTTTGCAATCTGAGTCAGATATCAGTGGACTACGTGCCACTTCTGTTTAATTCCCATAATTAATAATAATGCTTTTACCACTGCTCCCACGAAGTGAGGTCCTTCATCACTATCCATGACCAAAGGGATACCCCAACTGCTCAGTATTTGGGTCCATATAACTTTAGCTGTAGTTTGAGCCGTGTTGCCTGTTGTGGGGATTGCTTCCACCCATCCTGAAAGATAATCTATGATCACCAAGCAAAAGGGTTTTCCTGTAGAAGTTTTTCTTAAAGGTTCAATGTAATCCATTTCTAATCTTTGCCATGGGCCCTGAGTGTCAGGTTGGTGTCTCAGTATTTTCGTCTTTCTACTTGTAGGGTTAACTTGGGCATACACCAAGCATTGTTGACAAAATCTTTTAAACTGCACGTCCATTCCTGGCCACCACACTGCCTTGTTAACTTGTGCTAATGTTCTTTTAACCCCAAAATGTCCTTGTTCATGTACAAACCGGATTATTCATTCTCTATATTGTTCTGGACGTACCCATCTTTCTTGATCTCCCTGCTTTGCTATAATTACATTTGCTAGGATGTAGATATTCAGCCTGTCTGTAAAGGCCTATACTCTAAGAATGTAGGTGTATTCTTATCACTTAGCTAGTTATAGAAGTACAAAACAAGAATCAAAATCAGTCTGCCTGTTTATAGGCCTTCTCTCACTATGATAGTCTGAGGCGCTGTTCTTAAGCAAAGGCATATGGCTAAACAGCAGGGGAGCCATAAGCTGGGAAGCAAATGGTCACATCCTCACCAGTCACACTGAAATAAGGCAGTTTTGGGCTGTTAAAAAGGTGATCCAACCTATCACCTCCAGAGAAAGAGAAGAGCCTAGAAGATTTAAAGTTGATAGCATCCTGTCTGGCAAGAACTCATTTATCAATAGTTGTGATTGTGAAACCCTTGCTTCTTGTTATTTTGTCTTTATGGTCCCCACTTCTCTATTGTTTATCTGTATGGTCTCTGTCTGGTTCTGTGATTGTTTCTGTCAGCTGTATAGTTAATTTTGTTGGCTGTAAACCAATTAAGGTGATGGGAAATAATTGGTTAAATAATCATGTTACAATATGTTAGGATTGGTTAGTGAAATTTCAGTAAAATGATTGGTTAAGGTACAGCTAAGCAGAACTCAAGTTTTACTATATAGACTGAGATCAATCAGGAAGTAAAGGGGGGGACTGGAATCATGTTTTGCTAAGGTAGGCAGACGAGAACAGGGACACAGGCAAGGCTCTGTGGCATCAGAGCTGGGAAGGGGGAGGTGGGGTAAATGCTCTGCAGTGTCAGAGCTGGGAAGGGAAAGCTGAGGAAGGAAACTAACTTACTGAAACTGAAACTTACTGAAAGTTAGCCCCAAGAAATATCGAATTGTATGCACATGCAGACTTCAGGAAGGACCAGGGAAGTGGGAGGATGAAGGAATAAGCCCTCTAACAACATCCTGTTCTTTTGTTATTTCCCATTTTCCTTCTACTCCTGTTATTCTTTGTCCCACTAGTTTCAACTTTGATATTATGGGGGGGAGGGATAGCTCAGTGGTTTGAGCATTGGCCTGCTCAACCCAGGGTCATGAGTTCAACCCTTGAGGGGGACATTTAGAGATCTGGGGTAAGAATTGGGGATTGGGCCTGCTTTGAGCAGGGGGTTGGACTAGATGACCTCCTGAAGTCCCTTCCAACCCTGATATTCTATGATCCTATAAAATAGGAGATAAATATAACATGGTGAAATACTTAGGATGGATGTCAGTGGAGTTTTCTCAGGGCAAGTGAGGAGGGCAGTGGTGTTTTCCAAGGGTTAGCTTTAGGGAAAAGGTCAAAGGAATTCTGCTAGGATTGAGGCAGGGCAGTTGGGTGATACATGCAATCAATAAAGTTACCCAGGGCTGGGGTGAGGCAGGAAATGAATATATTCATGCCAGGGTTTATGAGGGCAAGGCAGGAAGATAGGTGAATGATGTCATCTCCTTGGGGTTTAGTTAACCACCTGAAAGGTTTCAGAGGGGTAGCCGTGTTAGTCTGTATCAACAAAAAACAACAAGGAATCCTGTGGCACCTTAGAGACTAACAAATTTATTTGGACATAAGCTTTCGTGGGCTAGAACCCACTTTGTCAGATGCATGGAGTGGAGATTACAGTAGTCAGGTATAAATATACTAACACATGAAAAGATGGGAGTCACCTTACCAAGTGGAGGGCCAGTGCTAACGAGGCCAATTCAATCAGGAAGGAAAGGTAACTCCCAACTTTTCACGTGTTAGTATATTTATACCTTCCTACTGTAATCTCCACTCCATGCATCCAACAAAGTGGGTTCTAGCCCACGAAAGCTTAAGCCCAAATAAATGTGTTAGTCTCTAAAGTGCCACAGGATTCCTTGTTGTTTTCATTGTAGTAAAAATTATTCCTTTCTCCCGCCCATTTCTCTTGTAAGCTCTTTGGGGCAGGGGCTGTCTCTGGCCATGTGTGGGTGCAGCCCCGACTGCAAAGCAGCCTCCAGGCCTCCCACACAACAGAAACAATAGTGCGTTGTTCAGAATTATCCCTGACTCCTGGGACATGGGTTTAACTTTGTGCCTTGAACTGAAAAAGTAATACAATAAAGGAAGTGAAAGGAACCTGGGGGAGATGCCGTGAGCCTGGCCCCTGGCCCTTCTCCCTGCAGAGCAGCACATGCGAGCCCAACACCACGCCCCCAGAAACAGCCCTGACTCGAAGCGAAGAGCGCCCCCTACTGAGTTTCCTGTACCACCCGCTGCGCTGCAGTACCCCCATTGCACTGTGGGGGTTTGTCCTGAATTTTCTCTGTCATTTCTTCGTCTTTCTCCAGGGAACCAATTTCCACAGAGCCACAAATCCAGACTATGCTGCCTGAGAAATGAAAACCTGGAATGGAAGTTCAGTGCAGAAATTGTGCCCATTGATTTCAAAAACCGCAGTAGCTTCCGATGGATAGTGGGAAAGCTCTCCTTACCTCCAAGCCATGGGCCCTGCATGGCCGTAGAGGGAGAAGCAGGACGAGCAGATGGCTACAGTATTTTGTAACTGAGAACTGTATCAACTCAACCAGGGTGATCAGACAGCAAGGTGAAAAATCAGTTCAGGGGGTGGGTTGTGAAGTAGGAAGAGAGCCTGAGACATAAGCCGTTGTAGCAGAGGCCCGGTCTGAGGCCTGGGCTAAAGTAGTATTGATATAAAGTACAGACTAGCTGAGAGGAAGAGGCAGGACCGGCTCATCGAATCAGGCAAGAACAGGGCTGATATCGCAGTAATACAGGTTCCTAAGAAGTGCTAGGCACAGAGCACTCACGCAAACCCATCCCGATATCACGTGGTGCCAGAGCATCCCGATATCAAGGATGGTACAAAAGCATTCCCCAAGGATAACAGGAACACACTGGCCCCTCTTAAAAGTTAAGGTCTCGATGACAGTACATAATAGAGATATTTTGATCGTACCAACATATACCAGGTGAGGGTGATAACTAGCCAAATCAAGGAGGCGGGGGCAGTAACTAACTATGTCATAGGGGCAGTATGGAATTTGTTTGGTTTTGGGTATAAAGATGTATCTCAGAGGGAGTGTCTTTGTCAGTCCTTAGGGAGGAACGGAAAGTCCCACCGTTCACTGAGTTGGTACATTGTTACGGGCACACATGTATTAGGAGTCTGATAGGGTCTGCGGGATACTGGTACCGTGTTTCATAGAAAATAAACCTGGCTGAATGCCCTCATCCCTTAACAGATCTTGTGGACATTGGGTGGTTCACTCGAGATCTGCTGTGCCAGGTGTCTACATGGGGCTGGGGTGGCACACACAGGGAACACACACATGCAGCCAGACATCTCACTGCATGGAGTAATAGGTGCCTATATAAGAAAAAGCTCCATATATGGTGACTATCCCTATAAAAGCAGGACATCCGGTCACCCTAACTCAACACACCTACATTTAAAGAGCCCGTGAGAATTATTTGCAAAGCATTATCTTGTGGGTAAGACAAAGGCCTGGGACACAGGAGATCTGGGTTCCAGTACAGTCTCTGTAGAAGTGTCCCTGTTTGCCCTTCAGTAACTCACTAAATCGCTTTGTGCCTCAGTTTCCCCATCTCTTATACATGGCTAGTTAAATCCTTTGTCACTCTCAGCTTTTAAATGTCTATCACATTCAGATGGGGGCTGTCTCTTACTCTGTGTCTCTGTGGGGTATGGCAAGAAGCGGCCTACATCTCAGTTCCAGACTGTAGGTCCTACCATTATACCGATGATAAAAATAGTGATAATACAAACTAAAATACCCAAAGGCAGTTCCCGCTCTGGTGGTTGTGGCAACGACACACTGAACTCAGCTCATGCAAGCCAAGAGCAACGTCTGAGCAGTGAGAAGGCTCAGCCTGGGGGCTCGTTAGAAATATTAACATTTTAATTAATCTCAGTGGCCATTGCACCTCATGGGATGTTATGCCTGGGCTGGGGTAACACATCTACAGAGATTAATTGTCATGTCTGCTTCTGCTCATGCGTTCTGGCTCCCAAGTACTGTGCCCCCCAGAGGAAGAGCAGGAAATGAGAGAGATTAGAGGAATCTCAAGGACCTTATTTTCACTGCACTGCTAGGACACCAGCAAATGGATGGATGAGATCATTGCTGGAAACCCCCTTAATCTAGCCCTGTCTCTCTCACATCCCTCTCTGTGCAGGGGTCTGTGGATATGTCCACATTAAAGTACTTCACACCTATTTAGCTAACCACTCCTGACCCCTTAGCCCAGATGCACAGTAGGGGTCCGAGACAAGGCGTGGGTCTATTATTCCACTTTCTTGGCTAGTAAAGAAGCAGCTTTGGTTCAGTTAAATCAGCCCCAATACTCTAAAGGCCCCGATTCCTGAACCCTGCTTGCACAAAGAGGAGGGTAAGAGAACAGGCCTGAAGCTTAAAGAGATGCAGAGCGAGGTTCATCCCAATGGAAGGAGAAGGGTGTTACGGCCAGTGCTCGGGCTGGAACCCAGGAAATCTGGACCAGATTCCCGGCTCTTCCACAATCTCGCTTTACCACCTTGGACAATTCAATCTGACTGAGAGTTTCAGCAGCCAGTAGGAATTGGGTGTCCAATGCCCAGTGAACTAGAATGAGTTGTGGGAGCCTGGCTCCTTTGAAAATCCCACCCTGAAATTCACTGTGCCTCAGTTTCCCCTTGTAACATGTGGCTGATAACTCTCACTGTGTTTGGTTTAGTTAGCTAGTGAGCTCTGACAGGCAGGATCTGTCTCACCCTGTGTCTGAGCGGCATGTAGAACAACAGTGCCAGGATCTAGCTGGAGTTGCTGGGAACTACTGTACTGCCCAAAATGACTCAATGCTCTTCTTGGAGTCTCTAGTATCTTGTAAAAAGCAATGTGAAGTCGTGCGCAGGCTGTCCTCCATCTGCACAGGGGTGAATTTCACCCTCACACATAACCACACCACTGCATGAATACATCCCTTTGCATACAGAGACACAGAGATGAGGGCAGGGGAACAGGACATACAAACCCAGGAGAAAGCTGTGCTGGATACAGAGCCCTCCAGCTAAACCTCTGGCCCAGTTTACTCCTATTTCACGCCACGGGGCGGGGAGGGGGAGGAATTCCCTGGCTTGTGTCACAGAGCCGGAGAGCCTAGACGAGCATGAATGTCCCATCCCCCCTTCAATGGCTGGGCCAGATTCTCAGCTGGTAGAAATCTACACAGCTCCCTTGATTCTAGTGGTGTAACTCCTGATTTACACCAGGTCCGTGGCTAGGTGCTAGGGGAAAGAGCCCCAGGGAATCCAATGGAATTGCTCAGGAATCAGGTCAGGGGGAGCAAGACTTGAATCCGGACCCTGGTGGAGGTGGGGATCTGGCCGATTCAGTTCCATGGCGCTACACTGACTGATGCTGCCTGAGGGCCTGGTCCCAGAGCTCCATGAGCATTAGCTGAAACGATGCCAAATCTCCATTCATTGAAGACTCTTTCAAGATCTCAGACCAGGAGCCTCTTGGGAATTGAGGGCCCTGGTCCTGAAGGGCCCGAAGGAGATTTAAAGACCAGGGAGAGCCGTAAGGAGGCTGGAAGCTGTGAGAAAGCAGTGGGGTCTGCAACAGCGTGGGGTGATATGCTGCAGATTAGGTCTCCCGTTTGGATACCAAGCACCCAGGCTGTGCACCTCTCCTGGGCG
Source organism: Eretmochelys imbricata (assembly GCF_965152235.1). Taxonomy (NCBI): domain Eukaryota; kingdom Metazoa; phylum Chordata; order Testudines; family Cheloniidae; genus Eretmochelys; species Eretmochelys imbricata. The sequence continues at coordinate 37,396,240 of NC_135584.1, read as the reverse complement.
ATGGGCCGTTTGGGATAAGAAAGCTGGATGGTGCTAGACAAGATTCACGGCCGGGAGACAGAAAGGGAGAATTCCTGTCAGCTGGAGCGGCCTCTCCCAATGCAGCCAATGTAAGGCTCCTGCTTTGGTAAAGTTCTTCTCTCTTTGTCCCTCAGTTTGTGTCTGTCTCTGAACCTGTCAGTCTCTGCCTTGCGCCGAGAAAGGTGTCAGACAAATATTTTCTTTAGAGAGAAGTTGATCCAGCCACCCATCCATCCTTCCCTGTGCAGTACCTGCCTGCCTGTCTCTGTATCATTTATCTTCCTCTCTCCATCTGTCAGAACCTGAACCCACCAGTATCTCCACTTCCTGTGCCTCTCCTGCCTGGGAAACTCCCTGGCAAAATGCAGGCAGGCACTTCACCATTGTCCTTCAAATCTCACCTTAAAAAGCCCCCTTCACATCCGCAGAGTCCAGCCTGCTGTTCACAGCAGAGTGATGACAAGCTGTGTCTAGGGGCCCTGGAACAATGGGGAGTGAGGATGCTGAGGGCCATTCAACCAAACTGTGAACCCTGGATATGATGGAAACTATGTCAAGCCCCCAGTTCCACCACCTCTGGCTGTGGCTCTTCCCCTTCTCCTTCTTTCCTTTTCCTTCCCTCTCTAACCCCCATAAATACCCCCAAACAACGCACAGCACGAACAAAGCTGAGGTCATTCATCACCACATTCATTGGTTTGTATGTTCCATCCGCCCCCTCTTTCTTAACACAAACCCATCGCAGCTCATGCCTTTATAAAAACAAAACCCGACCAAAACACAGCGCTGCACTGCACACACGGCCATTCTTCTTCAGAGAGAAAGAGAGAGAGAGAGAACAAACCACTAGTGAGAAATGTGAGCCACAAACGGAAGGCTCTGAGGTACTGTGGTGAGAATGGGGGGTAAGGGCCTAGATAGAACAGAACTGAAGAAATTGGAGTAGGTAAGGAGAGAAGAGAAGAAGAACATAGAATAGAATAGAATAGAATAGAATAGAATAGAATAGACGTCCCCCTTGTCTGTTCTTCTCTGGACAATAAGATCTTCAAGGCAGATATTTTCTCTCTCTATGATCAGCGCCAGCCCAGTGAGGACGTGATCCCAACTGGCAACCCAGTGACAGAAATATACACCACTCCGAATGACAATGAGTAACGGGGGCAGTGGAAGGAAGGGTGACCATTGCAGCTATAGGACATAGGTCTTTTAGTTTCAGTAACTCACTGGCATTATTTCTCTCCCCTACCCAGGAATAAATCTCACATGGGGCTGGTCAACCACACTGTGGTGACTCATTTCATCCTCCTAGGGATCCCCAATGCCGATGGCCTCCAGACCATCCTCTTCATCACATTCTTAGCCTTCTACCTCTGCACTCTACTGGGCAACCTGACCATCTTCTCAGCCATCCTCGCTGACCCCCGCTTGCACACCCCCATGTATTTCTTCCTCTGCAATCTCTCCTTGCTAGACATTGGAATCTCTTCCATCATCATCCCTAAGTATCTGACCATCCTCTGGGGTGAGAGCAGAGTCATCTCGCTGGGCGGGTGCGTGTCCCAGGTCTTCTTTGGGCACCTCCTGGGCAGCACCGAGTGCCTGCTCTACACGGCCATGGCCTACGACCGGTACGTGGCCACCTGCCACCCGCTGCGCCACCTGCTCATCATGAACCGGAGGGTGTGCGCCCTCCTGGCCGCCGGCACCTGGCTCACCAGCTCCTTCCACGCCACCATCCTCACCAGCCTGACCTTCACGCTGCCCTACTGTGGCTCCAATGTGGTGGACTCTTTCTTCTGTGACATCTTCCCGGTGGTCAAGCTGGCCTGTGCAGACACGTACATCATCGAGACCGTGACCTTGACAGACATTGGTCTGGTGCCCATGACTTGCTTCCTCCTCATCCTCGCATCCTACATCAGGATCATCTACTCCGTCTTGAATATGAACTGGGCCGAAGGGTGGCGCAAAGCGGCCTCCACTTGCGCCTCGCATCTGGTAGTGGTGACGCTGTTCTTTAGTCCCTGTGCCCTGATCTACACTCAGCCCCAGCGGAGCAAAGTGCTGATGACTGCTGTGCAGATCTTCGACAACGTGGTCACGCCCATGCTGAACCCAGCCATCTACACGCTGAGGAACAAGGAGGTGAAAGCGGCTCTGAAAAAACTGAGAGGGGGTCTAATGCCTGACCGTTGATGTGCAGCAGCTGCAGGAATTGCACGTGAGTCTGCATGGAAATACATCTACAAATACATCTGCATGCTTGCGCTGTGGCTTCTGTGAGCCTCGGTGTGTCTCCCCATCCCCACACAGCCCCTTCTATCTATCTGGAGTTCTACAAATCGCAGAAACGCTCCTAAAAATCCCTTCCTCTCGTTTAACATACGGTAAGGCTGACATTTTGAAAGCTGCCTAAGGGACCATCATACTCAGTCTGCATCAAAATTAAAAGTAATTGGAGTGCCAAATTTTGTAGAAGACTCTGAAAGTCTCATCTTTATTACACAGATCTGCAGAAGCAAGTGCAGCATCTTCTGCAAACCAAAGGGGAAGGAAAAAAAAATCCCTTCATCTTCTGGCATGAACCACAGCTCACCAAGCACCTGCCCTAGGTAGCAGCTGAAAATTCCTGGGAGAACCATTGGATTTTTCACCACGCCCTACAGATCAACGTATTTGTGGTACAATTTGCAAAAACCACCTAAGTGATTTAGGAACCTAACTCCCACTTTCAAAATTGATGGAGGCATTTAGGAGTCTTATTCTCCCTGAAAGGCTGTGGGAAGTAGATGTCTGAGGACCAGATTTTCAAAAGCATTTTTTAGACACCTAATAAGGTTTCTAAGAGCATCTTGAGCGAATCCGGCACCAGACTCCCAGTTACTTTCCATAGGAGTTACACACTTAGACTATTACGCCTAGGGAGGTGGTGGAATCTCCTTCCTTGGAAGTTTTTAAGGTCAGGCTTGACAAAGCCCTGGCTGGGATGATTTAACTGGGAATTGGTCCTGCTTCGAGCAGGGGGTTGGACTAGATGACCTTCAGGGGTCCCTTCCAACCCTGATATTCTATGATTCTATGATTCTATTTAGAAGCTCTTTGTGCCTAGTGGAATTTATTTAACCCCTTCTTAAAGCTAGACCTTATGGCAGATTTTTAAAGATAATTAGGCACCTAGTGGGATTTTCAAAAGATTTTCTCATAGAAATCAATGAGAGTTAGATGTCCAATGCCAGATTTTTAAAGGTGTGACAGATACGGGAATTTCCTGAATAAACCTTATTGAATTAAGTTTAATCCCTTTGTGGGTCTGTTGTATTACAAATACAATTGTGCATGTGTTATTGTGGACTGAATGTAACTTTTCTAGGAGACTGATGAAAGGAATCTTGGGGAAATGTGAGGAACTTCAAAGAACTGTTTGGGACAGTACATGTAAAGGGGGCCACGGAGTACTTTGGAGGTCTTTCAAAGCTATTCCACGTGGAGAAAAAAAACATTCTCTATGGATTACCTGCCCCTGGAAACTCCAGATCAAAGACCCCCATCCTGCATAAAGAATGAACTAAACTTGTCATGCTGAAGCTAGTTCTGAGCTGAGGCTGTTTCGATCTGGTGACCACGGAAGAGAGCTGGTTGTGCGGTTTGAAGGACTAATCCGCTGACAGAGCCCATGTTGGAGTTGGGGTGATCTCTGCTAAGCTTATTACTATTCATGCAGGTTCTTTTATGTGTTTTAGTGTTTTCTCTGTATGGTTTTTACCTTAATAATAAAATACGCTTGCTTAGGAAGCACTGTGTGGTAATTTATAACTGAGACCATTACGCTGTACACCACCCAAAGGAAAGAAGCAAAGCAGGGTTGCTTATGCAGGCTGGCTTTGACGGAATAATGCAGTGAAGGGAACTCTTTATTCTGGAAAAGCCCCAGTCAGGAGGGAGAGAGACATGGGTCTCCACCCAAAGAAGCCTAGAGGTAGGGAGCTGGAAGCCTGAGAGAGATGCCTCTGCTGGACCACTATGGAGAAATACCAGTGCAGTTGCTTTTAAACTGTGACAATAACCTGGGCCTAAACACCAAGGCCCATTTGAAAATCCCACTATGTGCCTTTCTGCACCTGTAGGTGGCGATATACCTTTGAAAATCTGGCCAATGTCCCCATGGAATTTCAGTGAGAACTGGGCACCTGAATGGCTTTTGAAAATGGGACCTACTTTCCTAAGTCAATTAGGTGTTTTTTTAAAAATTCACCCCTACTTAGATAGAGCTAGAAAGATAAATAAGTAAAAAAAAAAAAGGAATAAAAATGCTAATAGAAGATTTAACTAATGTGAGGACTCTACACTCATCACACACAATGTGTTTTGGGTTTGTGCTGCTTATGTATTGTGTCTTCTGCACGCGGTTGTGCTTGAAGTTTGAATAATATGCAGTGGGAATAAACCTAACCCGGGAATAAAACTTTTTTTCCCCTGCCCTCAGCTGTTGTTTGATTGGAACTTGTCTCTAAGTTTTCTGTGCTTTTTCTAGGTGTTCCAATGAAAAATAAATCTGGAAACCAGTGTCTGGAGCGGTTTAGGTTGGACATTAGGAAAGGCTTTTTCACTAGGAGGGTGGCGAAGCACAGGAATAGGTTAAAGGGGTGGAATCTCCTTCCTTAGAGGTTTTTAAGGTCAGGTTTGACAAAGCCTTGGCTGGGATGATTTAGTTGGGGTTTGGTCCTGCTTTGAGCAGGGGGTTGGACTAGATACCTCCTGATATTCTATGAGTCTATGATTCTATGCCTGGGCCCATTTATAAGACTGGCAGAGAACAAGTGAAATTTAAGAGAACAGTAAAAATATGAAATGAAAAAATAGTTTGATTTTAAGGCTGGAATTTCCAAAGGAAGACAAAAGTCTATGGCAGTTAGACACTTAGATCCTGGGAGGTGCCTTTGAAATTCACAACCTAAAGTAAAAGTGTGATGGTCTGCTCACTGGTTACATACCACTTAAGCCCTAAACCATTTTTTATACTTACACACTTAGCCTGACAAACTCATGGCCACAAGATATTGAGGCCAAGAGCTTTTTAGATTTCAAAAAAGGGTCAGACAGGTGTACAGATGATGAGAACATCTTGAGTTATATAAAAGTCAGTCACTGTCATCTTTATTAAGGACTAGTCATAAATGATCCTTTGAAGCTTTTCTTTGGTGGAAAATTGGGTTTTCAACAGACCTGCACAGGGGAAAACATCACCCACTAGATGGGAACGTGAACCTCTACGACTGAGAAATTGATTACGTCGACACACAGTGAACTGAGCACCAAGGAAAGTAATTCTACTGGGCCAGAAAGTTATAGAAATCTCACTACATATAGATATGGCCATATGACCAGCCCCTTACTGGTATAAACTGACATGTCCCCACTGACTTCAATTCACACGAGTTGGAGATCTGAACCATTGACTCCAACTGAGCTAAGGCACTGTGCAGAGCTAAGGCACTGTGCAGTCCTTGTCCTAAAGCGCTTATGTCCTAACCAGCCTAAAGGGAGTGGCACTAGTCCCGTTTTACAGATGGGAAACCATGGCATGCACAGTGAAAGTGACACAGGCTGTCTGGAGTCCCACTGGCACCGACTTTCAAAAGCGTAGGGGGGTGCTCAACCCCTGGCTCTGCCCTAGGCAGCACCTCACTCCACCCCTTCCCCCTAAGCCCTACTCCTCCCTGCCTCTTCTTCCCTGCTCCACCCTCGCCCCACCTCTTCCTGCCCTATTTCACCCCCACCCCCGAACACGCCACGTCCTTGCTCCTCCCCTCTCCCCCTCAGAGCCTCACAAATGCTGAAAAACAGCTGATTGCAGCGGCCAGGAGGCACAGGGAGGGAGGGAGAGGCGCTGATCAGCGGGGCCCAGCAGCGGGTGGGGGCAACTAATATAGGGGCTGCCGATGGATGCTCATTACCCACCAATTTTTCCCTGTAGGTGCTTCAGCCCAGAGCACCCATGGAGTCTGTGCCTATGTGGAGTCCCACTCCAGTGCCTTCACCACAGACCCTTCCTTCGCTGGGAATCATTGCAGGTTATTTTTCATAACACCGACATGCCTACAGGCCCCCGGCAAGGATCACATGTGTGCTGCACAGAGATAGAGGCCCTGAAGAGAGGACGTTCTAATCGGAGACAAGACAAATCAAGTGCATGAGGTATACCGGGGTGGGGTAGGGGTGAGTTTTACAAAGATAAGATCATGTGGTGACATATGCCGTCATGTTATTTTTATGAGCGGAAGAGCTTGGACAGTTCCAAGGGCTGGACTAATGGGATGGATGGCCCAATGGTCTGATGTTGTTTGGCCTTTGCTGTGTTCCTAAAGCAAGTCAACATCTTGGATTCATCTCTTCTTAGATGAGCTTGAAACGTGGCCAGAATGGCTTTTCTCTGGCTCCTCACAACCCTCGGTGTTAGGTGTTAAGATATAGATATTCAGGCCTGTCTGTAAAGGTCTATACTCTAAGAATTTAGGTGTATTCTTATCACTTGGCTAGCTATAGAGGTACAAAAGAAAGAATCAAAATCACTGTCTGCCGGTATAAGGGCCTTCTCTTACTGTGACAGTCTGAGGCCCTGTGCTTAGGCCAAGGCCTTTGGCTAAGCAGCAGAGGCAGCCATAAGCTGGGAAGCGAACGATCACAGCCTCACATTCCAAACTAGTCACACTGAAATAAGGTGCTATTCGGCTGTTAGGAATACAATCCTGTCCTGATAGTGCCTATCACCTCCAGAGAAAGGGAAGTGCCTAGAAAATGTAAAAGAAAACTTAGTTTGATCGCATCCTGTCTGGCAAGAACTCACTTATCAATAGCTGGGATGTGAAATCCTCACTTCTGTATTGTTTTGTCATTATAGTTCCCACTTTGCTGTTGTTTGTCTGTATAATCTCTGTCTGGTTCTGTGATTGTTTCTGTCTGCTGTATAATTAATTTTGCTGGGTGTAAACTAATTAAGGTGGTGGGATATAATTGGTTACATAATCATGTTACAATATTTTAGGATTGGTTAGTTAAATTTCAGGAAAATGATTGGTTAAGGTATAGCAAAGCAGAACTCAAGTTTTACTATATAATCTGTAGTCAATGAGGAAGTGAGTGGGTGTGGGTGGGGGTGGGCGTGGGCATGGGCATGGGCATGGGCATGTGGGTAAGGGAGATGGGAACAGGGAATGGGGGTAAGAAAATTGGAATCATGTTTTGCTAAAGGGGGAGATGGGAACAGGGAATGGGAGTAAGGAAGTTGGAATCATGTTTGGCTAAGGGCAGGAATGGGAACAGGGACACAGGTATAAGGCTCTGTGGTGTCAGAGCTGGGAAGGAGAATACTAAGGAAGGAAACTGGAATCATGCTTGCTGGAAGTTCGCCCCAATAAACATTGAATTGTTTGCACCTTTGGACTTCGGGTATTGTTGCTCTCTGTTCATGCGAGAAGGACCAGGGAAGTAAGTGGGTGAAGGAATAAGCCCCCTAACAGTAGGCAGTAAGAAAATGACACGCCTGAGGAAACTGATGCCAAGTGATTTGCCCAAGGTCATGCAGGAGCCTGCAGCAGAGCTGTAAACAAAAAACCCAGGAGTCCTGACTCCCAGCCCTCCCTGCTTTTACCACCAGACACCACTCCTCTCCAAGAAGCAGAAATACAATCCAGGAGTGCCAGTCTGAGTGTCTCTACCCACCAGAGAATTGGAACAAACTCCAATAGCTCCGAGGAACCAGGAGTTCAATCGGTAGAACCCACTCCCCTCCCAGAGCCAGCGAGAGAACCCCAAGTCCTGATGCTAATCTCCAGATCCCTCTCTCCCTGTCCAATTCCCAGACAGCTCCTGCTGGACACAGGACAATCATGGCTCAGGCCCCAGCAGTTTGCTGTCCCTCAGTCTCATCAGGGCATCCTAGGATACAGGATCCTCATCATAGGATACAGAGGGACCTAGACAAATTGGAGGATTGGGCCAAAAGAAATCTGATGAGGTTCAACAAGGACAAGTGCAGAGTCCTGCACTTAGGACTGAAGAATCCAAGGCACCACTACAGACTAGGGACCGAACGGCTCGGCAGCAGTTCTGCAGAAAAGGACCTAGGGATTACAGTGGACGAGAAGTTGGATATGAGTCAACAGTGTGCCCTTCTTGCCAAGAAGGCCAATGGCATTTTGGGATGTATAAGTAGGGGCATTCCCAGCAGATCAAGGGACGTGATCGTTCCCCGCTATTCGACATTGATGAGGCCTCATCTGGAGTACTGTGTCCAGTTTTGGGCCCCACACTACAAGAGGGATGTGGAATAATTGGAAAGAGTCCAGCGGAGGGCAACAAAAATGATGAGGGGACTGGAACACATGACTTATGAGGAGAGGCTGAGGGAACTGGGGATGTTTAGTCTGCGGAAGAGAAGAATGAGGGGGGATTTGATAGCTGCTTTCAACTACCTGAAAGGGGGTTCCAAAGAGGAGGCTCTAGACTGTTCTCAGTGATAGCAGATGACAGAACAAGGAGTAATGGTCTGAAGTTGCAGTGGGGGACATTTAGGTTGGATATTAGGAAAAACTTTTTCACTACGAGGGTGGTGAAACTCTGGAATGCGTTACCTCGGGAGGTGGTGGAATCTCCCTCCTTTGAGGTTTTTAAGGTCAGGCTTGACAAAGCCCTGGCTGGGATGATTTAGTCGGGGATCGGTCCTGCTTTGAGCATGGGGTTGGACTAGATGACCTCCTGAGGTCCCTTCCAACCCTGATATTCTATGATTCTATGATCCTTCATCTCCTTGTTCCTCTGCATGTTGATGAAGGGGTTCAGGAGCGGGGTCACCGTGGTGTAGAATACAGCCACCACCCTGTCCACAGTGTACTGGGAACCTGGCCTCAGATAGATGAAGACCAGAGGCACATAGTAGGTCACCATTATGGTGACGTGAGCCTCGCAGGTGGAGAAGGCCCGGTGCCTGTCCTCGGCAGAGTGGATACTCAGGATGGCCGAGATAATGTAGACATAGGATGTCAGGATCAGCAGGAAGCAGGTGAAGGTCAGGAAGCCAATATCCAAAAATGTCATCAGCTGGTTGAGCGCCATGTCCCCGCAGGCCAGTTTCAGCACAGCCAGGATATGACAGAAGATGTATCCCACTCAGTTCCCCTGGCCATAGGGCAGCTGGAAGGTGAGTGAGGTCTCTATCAGCGAGTGCAGGGAACCCCCTAGCCAGGTCCCCGCTGCCAGGCACGGGCAGCCTCTGAGGTTCACAATGACGCTGTAGTGCAGTGGCTTGCAGATGGCCAGGAAGCGGTCGTAGGCCATGACCGTATAGAGGAAGCACTCTGTGCAGCCAAGGAAGTGGAAGAACGGGCCACGCAGCCCTGGAAGGATATGGTCCTGCTGCCTGGCAGGAAGCCGGCCACCACCTTGGGCACCACCACTGAGGAGACCGTCATGTCCAGGAAGGACAAGTGCCACAGGAACCAGTACATGGGCTTGTACAGCCAGGGCTCCTGGGCCACTGCCAGCAGGACGAGCAGGTTCCCACACAGCGTCAACAGGTAGAGGAAGAGGAAAAAGGGGAACAAGGGAACCCACAGTTCTGGGGGGTACGGGACCCCCATCAGGATGAAAGGTCTCGGCTGGGATCTGTTCCCACACTCCATTCACTCGGTCTGTGTCCCTGCCAGTGTACGTGGGGTGTTAATGGTTAACCAAGGAGGAACAATGGGTGATCTTTGCAGGGTGTTAGAGCTAAAACTCTCTGCTATGCAGAAGCCAGATTTGAACCCCTGTACACCAATCTAGGGGACCCCAATCCCTTCCCATCTCTGGGGATAGAATCCAGGTGTTCTGACATCTAGCCTGCCCTGCTCTAATCCACTAGATCGCACTCCCCATTCCTACACGGGCCGAATCTCAGCCCCCACTGAACCCCATTTGCCTTCCCGAGCCAGCTTTGAATCCATGTAAAGTAACCAGATGTCCCAATTTTATAGGGACAGTCCAGATATTTGAGGCTTTTTCTTATATAGGCTCCTATTACCTCTCACCTCCGTCTCCATTTTTCACACTTGTTATCTGGTCAGCCTAAACCCAGGAGTCCTGGCTCCCAGCTCCAATGCTTCAGCCCACTAGACCCTCCTCTTCTCCCACACCCAGGAACAGAACCCCAGAGTTAAACAGAGACACATTCAAATTAGAAACAAAGTTCACATTGATACGTGTGAGGGTGATTAGCCGTGGGAATGGACTCTGAAGGGAAGTAAGGCACGCTCTGACTTTTATGATCTTCAAGTCAAGATGGCCTTTGTTGAAATAGGCGTTAGTGAGGCATGAGTTATTGGGCATGACATTCTGTGGTATCCAGGAGGTCAGATTAGATGCTGCTGCTGGTCTCCTCTGGCATTAATCTATCAGTCTATGAATCCACACATCCAGCTGCAGCGCCTGGCTATGCGTCCAAGCTGGGCTGCTATGGCCAGCATGCTAAGCCATTCTCACCTGCTCCATGCCATGCCCTGAGATCTCCCTTGGCCTTCACCCCTCTACATCTCCCACACCCAACCCTTCACACAGAATGTAGCCTTGTCCCCCACGTGAAGCCAACCTCAGCCTGGAAGGGCTTAAGGGGAAACTTGCTTGTGGAGATTAGCCCAGAGTTGCCCACTTCAGGGTCCTTGCCCCTGCCTCTGACACAGCTGGTACCAGGCACTGTGGGACACCTGGTTGGCATGAGGCACTGTGGGATGCCAATCCTAACAGGTAGTTGCTCTATTTCTATTCCTTTCTCTGCTCTGTTTAGTTTCTTCTTCAGCTTGGACATGTCCTTTCTTTCTGCAGCTTCTTATAACCTTGCACCTTCTCTGTTCTCTCTCCACTTTTCCCCCGGTGTATTTCACTCCCCTGGTCACACAGAGCTAGGTCAGTGTTAAACTGTTGACATTGGCTGTGTTTTAAAGCACATAATGATGCCCTCCCACTGGCAAACTCCAATGGGCCTTATTAGAATCGTTGTTTGGGGCAAAGTGAAAGAGCTAGCTCATGTATTTCATCAGAGAGGAAAGTCTGTGGCCATGCTAGAATGGGTGGTTCGTGCAGGTTGCATCTGGTGATCACTATGGGCATTACACCGGAGGTCCTGTGTTTCTTTAATGTAATGCAGCAATTCTCACAGAAAACTGCTCTCCCTGATATTCCAGGCCTGGCCTCCTGCTCTGAGCCAGTCCTGAACCCAGGGCTGTGCGAGACGGTGCTGTATTGCAGAGAGTGGAGTGGGTTACTCATTAGGATGTGCGCTCTGCTTGGAGTCAGTGCCGAGCCCAGTGTCCCAGCAAGCTCCTAGGGGGGCATTGTATTGCTGGAAGGACAGTGGGGGGCTCAGTAGATGGCCCTGTCCTCTCTGAGTCATTGCTGACCCCCATGTCCCAGCATGGCAGCAAGGGGCGCTCTGCTGCAGAGAGTGGTCTTGTGGGGCTCAGCAGGGAGTGTTTGGAAACCTCATGGCACTTTTTGGTCAAAGCAGATATTTTACCCTTCACTTTCTGGCTAAATGCTAACTTTGTTAATTCCATTCCAGTTACAGAGGCAGCTCTAATGAGCAGGTCGTACCCCCAGCTAGAGTAACTTGCCAAGGCACCATGGGAGTTATTGCCCCTCTGTCTTCTTACACTGAGAAAATTCACTTTGACTCTTGGTAGTGACGTGTAGTGCCCTCGGTGCATGGCTCTTGGACTATACGAGAGCAGGTCTGCTTTCAAAGCAGGCCTGGGCAGCAGATGGTTTTCCCATTCCATGGAAGTTTTTGGCATTTTGAAATTGTTCCTGTTATAAATCAGGATGAAAAGTCAAAATGTTTGTGAGTTAAAAATCTGAAAAAAATTAATTTGGGTGAATCAAAAAATTTAAAAAAATCCACAAAATTTCTGAAATAAAAAAATAATAAAATAAAAAAACGTTTTTAGATAATTTAACAATGTTTTATTTCTATGTTATTTCTCTGTTAACCTTCTATGATAACTTTTTTCCCTTTTAAACGTTTTAGTGTATATTTACTACATTTCAAAATGAAGTTAAAACTCCTCAAACTATCGTTGAAACTTTTCTAGCCAAAAATGTTTTGAGTTGGGTGTTCCACTGAATGCAAAACTGCTTCGCGAGCAGTTTTCATTTTGCTGTATTGGCATTTTCCAACAAAAAAGTCAGGAACATTTCCCCAGAAAATTTGCATCCAGATCTCCTATTTCAAAGGTCCTTCTTCCTGGCATCTGGCTGAGCTAAGGCCACCTAGGGCTGGAGTCTGGAGACTTTGAGGGCATGCCTCTCGCTGGTTCCTCTATGACCCCCCCCCCCCCCCTGAATTCACTTACACCGGTGAATCTACCCTCACGGCTGTGAGGTAGGGAAGGGTTATTGTCCCCATTTCACAGGGTGAGCACCAGAGACATTAAGTTTGACCTGGGCTCCTGGGATCGAGGCTACCCACCTCCTGAGTGCCTCCTAGAAGCTATGTGTGGTACTGCAATCTTTTTCCGCTCATGACCACCTCACACCCCCACCCTCCCAGGTTGCCAACCCCCTTCCAGGTCTTCAGTGGGTCAGCCCTTTGGCCAAGTCACACAGTATAAAAACGGACCTGCTCCAGAGTAGCAAAGAGTCCATCAAACTGTGTGCCTTCACCCGGGACTTCAACCCGGTCACTGGGCCTTTTAAATGCCACCCTTGGTTCAGACTTCTAAAGGAGACTTTGTCAGTGGCCGGTGGAGGAACCCACCACTCTGCGTTCCAGCCCAGGGACCCTGATCCCAGCTGCCATATCCTGCTCCCTTTAATTAGCTGCTGTTGCTTCCCCCAGATGGACAAATCCCCTCTGATTCATGGTGCTGGCATACTGAAGAGGGTCACATGTAGCCATGTATTGGTCGTAGGCCATGACCATCAGCAGGAAGCACTCAGCACCTCCAAAGAAGTGGAAAGAATACAGCTGTGCCATGCAAAGCCAAAGGAGATGGAGTGGGAGCCCGCCAGGAACTCAGCCAGCATCCTGGGGAGCGTGACACTGGAATGACATATGTCCAGGAGGGACAGCTCTCTGAGGAACTAGTACACAGGGGAGAGTAGCTGAGGGTTGAGACTGATGGTCAACAGGCTGACAAGATTCCCCAGCAGAGTCAACAGGTAGATGGCTAGAAAGAGCAGGAAAAAGTCAATCTTCCATTCCTGTGCCTCAGAAAATCCCAGGAAGGTGAATTTCAGCACATGGGTGACATTCTGACTTTGCACTTGTCCCTAACGTGGTTCCTTTTGCTATGGACTTTTGTCTGAAGGCAGAAAAGAAAATGATATAATTTAGTGAGGAAGAAGCACATGGTGAATTGTCTGACAATTTACAAGTAAATCTTGGTTTAGTGACACATGGGGAGATAGACAGACAGACAGATAGAGGGACAGAAAGAGACAGAGAGAGAGAGAGAGAGAGAGAGAGAGAGAGAGAGAGAAGCATATTCCTCATTCTTAGAAAGAAGAGCACTGTGGATTCATAGATATTGCTGGCCAGAGTTCAATTTAGTACAGCATTCTGCCTCCAATGATAGCCAGTACTAGATGGATGACAAACTTAATATGAGCCAACAATGTAATCGACATAAGAATGGACATACTGGATCAGATCAATGGTCCATCTAGCCCAGTATTCTGTCTTCTGACAGAGGCAAGTGCCAAGTGCTACTGAGGGAATGAAAAGAAAAGGGCAATTTATCGAGTGCTCCATCTCCTGTCATCCAGTCCTAGTATCTGGAAGTCAGAGGCTTAGGGTGGCATCCCAGGCAATCTTGGCTAATAGCCATTGATGGACTTATCCTCCAGGAACTTATCTAGTTCTTTTTTGCCTTCACAACATCTTTTTGCCTTCACAACATCCCCTAGCAATGAGTTCCACAGGTTGACTGAGCGTTGTGTGAAGAAGTACTTCCTTAGTTTGGTTTTAAACCTGCTACCTATTAATTTCATTTGGTGCCCCATAGTTCTTGTATTATGTGAAGGAGTAAATAATATTTCATTATTTACTTTCTCCACACCAGTCACGATTTTATAGACCTCATCATATCCCATTTCTTTTCTAAGCTTCAATCTTTTGTCATATAGAATCTGTTCCATACCCTTAATAATTTTTGTTGCCCTTCTCTGTACCTTTTCCAATTTTAATATATCTTTTTAGAGACAGAGATGACTAGAACTGCATGCAGTACTCAAAGTGTGGGTGTAGCATTTACATACTGTGATAGACCCAGGCCAGTTGGGTACAGCAGAGTAGCCCTATTGGGATCCAGGAAGTGGGCGGGCGAAGCCCACCCACTACTAAAGGATTCCCCCCCCAAGAGGGGGATCCACAGGCCCTGGACACCAAATAAATACGGGGGACAACTAATGAAATAACAGGGACAGGAGTGTGGTCAAAGGGTCAAACAAAGGGAACTGGACAGGGACACCAAGCAGAGAACCCCGGACAGCGCCCACTGCTCCTCAAAGGCGTCAAGGGAGTCAGTGGACGCCGCTCAGAGGAACTCTGCCCAGAGGCGTGAACGGACGGAGGATTGGAAATAGGCCCCAAGTCACAGGAGACTCCATCAGCCAACCTCCTCACTCTGGTTTTATAGATGGCCATTTTAGCCAGGGTCAGGAGGAGGCTGACCAGGAGATCCGGTGACTTTGTGGCGCCACGGATAGGGAGTGCACAGATAAGGAGGTGAGGGGAAAAGTGCAACCAAAATCTTAACAAAAGGTTCGTGAGGAACCGGACTAGAGGCTGCAGCCTGGCGCACTCCAGGTATATGTACGCCAGGGTTCCCTTCACACCGCAAAAGGGGCAGGTGTCTGGGATAGGGGTGAACCACGCCAAGTACACAGTCTTCAAATACGTTAATGGCTGTTATAAAGGGGATGGTAACAAATTGCTCCCCATGTCAGCTGAAGGTAGGAGAAGACGTAATGGGTTTAATCTGGAGTAAAGGAGATTTAGGTTAGATATTAGGAAAATCTTTCAGACTCTGAGGATAGTTAATGTCTTGAACAGGCTTCCAAGGGAGATTGTGGAATCCCCATCACTGGAGGCTTTTAAAAAAAGGTTAGACAAACACCTGTCAGGGATGGTCTAGGCATATTTTGTCCTGTCTCAGAGTGGGCAGGTTGGACTAGATGACCTATCGAGATCTCTTCTAGCCCTACTTTTCTGTGATGCTATGATTCTGTGCTTCGGGGGATCATGTAAGACACTCTGCAGCGGTTAGTTATGGTATTGCCCATGTACAGGTGAAGTATTTACTTAACCCACTTTGTGGAGTGGTTGGGTTTGTTTCCCGGAGCTGGAGGTTTCAAGTATCCTGCTGTGCTCATATTCCAGGTGAAACAGTTGAAGTGAAGAGTAAACCTTTAAAGGAGGAAGTGGTTTTGATCTTTCTTCTTTCATCCCTGAGAAAAGCTTCCCAGAGAAAGTGGAAGCAGAGGCATCAGCCTACTGAGCAATCATTGGATTTTACATCATTTCAGTGAAATGACAGCTGGCAAGGATGGGCTGCTTCTTAAATACTTTAATGTCTGAACAGTTTCTTTTGACCTACGTAGCTGTACCAGTATGGAGGTGGTTGACCACAGTTCCATTGTTAAGGTGGAGTTGAGGCTTGGACTTAAAGTAAGGATTCAATACCTTTGTTACATACAAAGGAATTGGAGAAGGTTCAGAGAAGAGCTATAAAAATGACCTGAGGGCTGGAAAATTTGCTCCACAGAGGTTTAAGGGGGTCAATCTATGTAGCTTATCAGAAAGAAGATTGAGAGGTGTCTTGATGACAGTGTATAAGAACCTTCGTGGGGAGAAAAGACCAGGTACTAATCACCTCTTTCATCTAGCAGAGAAAGGCACAACAAGAACTAATGACTGGACACTATTGTTGGACAAGCACAAATTAGGAACAAGCCATGAATTTTTTTAACAGGAAAGGTGGTCAGTTATTAACACAAGCAACCAAGGGAAATGGTGGATTCTCCATCTCTTTAAGTCTTCAGATCAAGGTGGGATGCCTTTCTGGAAGATATGCTTTAGTGAAAGACAAGTTATTGGACTCACTACAGGAGAAACCTTATGAAATTCTCTGGCCTCTGTTACTAGAAGATCTAATCTTGGCCTTAAAATCCAGGAATCCATGAAAAAAATCACAGCATAGTAAAATATTACAGCTCTTACTCTCTGGGCACAGGATGACCTTTCTCATGATTTACAAATAAATCAGTTAATTTGTTGATGGGTTAAAATGGGTTCTTTTAATATTAACACCTGGTGTCAGATCATTTCTTTGAGGTGAAGGATCTTAACAACGAAATAGCTCTGAGGTGTCGAACTTCCCAGATAGTTAAAATTACTTGAAATCTTGTGCGTTGGCTACAGTTGGAGACTTTAATTAGGGTCCATGGTCCATCCCCCCAATTTTTTTTCATACATGAAAATTTCTCCTCAGAAGGGTCTGATGAACAACATGCTCCTACAAGAGGTACATGTAGATCTGCCCTCTTCCCACAAGGCTGCCATCTCCCGCTGTTCTTAATGAGACTCAGGAAATAACGCGCCCAGTCTGATGGCCATATATCTCCCATTGTTCTCACTATGACTGAATCATAGACTAATAGTCACGTAGGACTGGAAGGAACCTTGAGAGGTCATCAAGTCCAGTCTACTGCACTAATGGCAGGACCAAGTACCATCTAAACCAGAGGTGTGCAGACTACAGCCCAGGGGCCACATCTGGCCCTCCAGACATTTTAATCCGGCACTCGAGCTCCCGCCGGGAAGTGGGGTCTGGGGCTTGTCCCGTTCTGGTGCTCCAGTTGGGGAGCAGGTTCGGGGTCTTGCCCCACTGCGCATGGCTCCCAGACGCAGCATCACAACTCCACTCTGGCTCCTAACGTAGGGGCATTCAGGGGGCTCTGCACGCTGCCCCACCCCAAGTGCCACCTCTGCAGCTCCCATTGGCTGGGAACTGCAGCCAATGGGAGCTGCAGGGGCAGTGCCTGCACACAGGGCATCGCGGAGAGCCGCCTGGCCGCACCTCTGCATAGGAGCCGGAAGAGGGACATGCCACTGTTTCTGGGAGCTGTTTGAGGTAAGTGCCGCTGGGAGCCTGTCCTCCCGACCCCCTCCCGTTCCCAACCCCCCCGTCCCAGCCCTGATCCCCCTCCCTCCCTCCAAACCCCTCAGTCCCAGCCCGGAGCACCCTCCTGCACCCCCAACTCCTCATCCCCAGCCCCACCCCAGAGCCTGCACCTCCAGCCGGAGCCCTCACACCCACCTGCACCCAACCACTAATTTTGTGAGCATTCATGGCCTGCCATACAATTTCCATACCCAGATGTGGCCCTCAGGCCAAAAAGTTTGCCCACCCCTGATCTAAACCATCCCTGACAGATGTCTGTCTAACTTGCTCTTAAAAATCTCCAATGATGGAGATTCCACAACCTCCTTAGGCAAATTATTCTAATGCTTAACCACCCTGACAACCCTGCTTAGAGTTGCATTCCCATTTCCCATGGCAAGTGAGTGCATCATGCCACAGAACAGCGACTTGCTCCTTGATGGTGGCCTGAACTGGCAACACCAGGGGAAGGGCAAAAACCTCTGCAGGGGACAGTTCCAGTATTGACTTTCCAGAGCGTTTTTTTTTCCTATCCCAGGTCACTTAGAAGTTGAGTTTGACCCCAAAGTGGGAAGTTTTATCCCCTTCTGATCTGTGGAGCACCCCGGTTGAAATCCACACCTGGGCAGTGTGACTAGCATGAGGACTAGACACCTAATTCCTCAGATGGGGGCTCTAGAAGGACTTCCTGTTGTCAAGTGTGGGCTGCAGGGGGTTAGAAGATGTGGAGGGGACACTGGGAGCAGGTCTCCTGGGTTGTAGGGTTGTAACCCCAGCCCCGGGAAGGGAATGGGGTCCAGTGGGTAAGATTGGGGGTGGGGTGGGGCTTCTGGATTATTTTCACAGCTCTGGGTGGTAAGTGAGATGTCAGGGGTGGGGAGGGGATGTGAGTCAGGTCTCCTGGGTTATATTTCCAGCTCTGGGAGGTAAGTGGAGTCCAGAGGGTTACAGCAAGGGGGGTTGTTTGCCAGGACTCATAAGTTCAGGTCCCAGCTCTTGGAGTTGAGCAGGGTCAAGTGGCGTAGAGCAGAGGGGAAGAGGCTGGGAGTCAGGGCTTCTGGGCTCGATTCTTCCCCTGGCACAGGAGTGAATCTTGTCCCAAATGCTGCTGCAAAGATCATCCATTGCTTCTCTGCTCATTAATTATTAACACCCCGGGTTCACCTTCAAAAACACAGACCGAGCGAATGGAGTGTGGGAACTGATCCCAGCTGAACCCATTTCATCCTGGTGGGGCTCCCATACCCCCCAGAGATGCGGATTCCCTTGTTCCTTTTTTTCCTCCTCATCTACCTGTTGATGCTGTGTGGGAACCTGCTCATCTTGTTGAAGTGATGAAGTGAGCTGTAGCTCATGAAAGCTTATGCTGAAATAAATTGGTTAGTCTCTAAGGTGCCACAAGTCCTCCTTTTCTTTTTGCGAATACAGACTAACACGGCTGTTACTCTGAAACCTGTCATCTTGTTGGCAGTGGCCCGGGAGCCCCAGCTGCACAAGCCCAGGTACTGGTTTCTCTGCCAACTGTCCTTCCTTGACATGATGGCCTCCTCGGTGGTCGTGCCCAAGGTCGTGGCCGGCTTTCTGCCAGGCAGTGGGGCCATCTCCTGCCAGGGCTGCGTGGCCCAGCTCTTCTTCCACTTCCTTGGCTGCACCAAGTGCTTCCATGGCACAGGAACCACAGTGTGTGCATGTTTCACACACCCCCAACCAACCCCACTCTCCTGCTGGTAATAGCTTATCTAAAGTGATCACTCTCCTTACAATGTGCATGATGACCCTGAATTTTCTGAGGGTCTCAGTAAGAAGCCACATCAATCCCCCACAGGCCTGTGCGTGTGTCATGTGGGCTTTCTAAGGGGTGCAACCTCTCCATTTCTGGCTCCTCCTGCCTCTGCCTATAGAGGGGGGGCATCACCCCAGTTTCACCTGATTCAGCCCCACTGTGCAGGAGCTAATCTGTGACAAGCAGACCCAAATGCCAGGCCTCATGTGATTCTGAGCGAGACACATCTGGGCCAAGCCAAGCCACTGCCACTAGCTCTGGAGCTCCCAAGGCAGGCTCCTGGAGCCAGGCCTGCCACTGGGCATCTTTCCTGGGTGCGTGTGATGCTGCACTCCAGCTGTCCTGGACCAGTGCTGCAACCTCAACAAACACCTCCCATCACTCTTCAGGGTGCGCCAGGAGATGCCGTCAACCCAGCTTCCCATCTGGAACCAATTTGGGCCACCCGTGTGCAGGACAGAGGAATTCAGACCGGAGCAGATGCAGAGAGGGGCTGTGAGGGCACTCAGGGGACCAGAGAGAAGGTCTGACAAGAGGAGAGTGAAAGAGCTGGGCTGGATTAGCCTAAAACATGGGCTGAGATGAAGTCTGATTACTCTCTATGTTGGTGGTGTGGGGCTGGAGGGTTTGTGGAACATCAGTCTATCTTCTATGGGGAGAGGGGGCTGTAGAGTTTGGATGGCCTCCACCTCAGGAGAAGGGGGACCAATCTCCATGGGGACAGGTTGGTTAGAGGAGTCAAGGGGGGGGAGGGGGGCTAAACTAATAGGAAAAGGGGAGGGTATAAAGGGGGAAGAAATGAGCTCTCAGCAAAAATCAAGAACAAAATTAATCCAGGAATCCCAATTAAATGAAGAGAAGAAATTTGTGGCTTGCCTCTGCACCATTGCGAGGAGTCTGGGGAACAAACACAAGGTAGTGGAATTGCTCCTCTCGGAGCAGCAGTTTGGTGTAGCAGGTGTGACTGGAACCTGGTGGGATGATTCCCATGACTGGACGGTTAAAATCCATGATTACCAGCTCGTCAGGAAGGATCAAGTGGACAAAAGGGGAGGGGGCGTGCACTCAGCGTCAAAAATGGCACCACTTGTTTCCAAGTCACTGATAACTGGGAAGAAAATGATCCTGGATACTTATGGATCAATGTCCTACCAGATAAAACACATGAGAGGTTAGTTGGTGTCAGCTATAGACCATCACTTCACACTTGGGAAGAGGATGCCTGCCCCTTGAGCACCTTTCTATAATGTGTAGGGAAAAAATCCATGTGATGTTGTTACCCGGGGTTCTTTCAACCCAAACTCTTGGTAACTTTTACTCTGTGCGAGTTGGTGTCAGGAAATAAATCAGGGGAGACACAGCCGTCCAACCGATAGATGGCTGGCACATACAGGACGACACAAGAGTGCTTTCACTTAAAGCTAAACAGGTTAGTAAAACACCCCCAACCCTCGATAATTACCGAAGCTGAGTGTGGCTCTTGAGTGACACAGCGCCGGTGGGGAACACAAGATTCATCCAGAGGGAGAGTCCAGTCCAACTACCTTAAACTTTTCCCCCTTATTTATAGATTAGTAATACAATGACATGTCCCTTAAAGAAAACTTGTTAAACAAGCAGTGTCAATGGTCAAGCAAGAGGTCCCTTCTGATTATTGATTAACCAGGTGTGGGTTTTTCCAGAGTTTGCAGTCTTGAGGCCCCAGTAGACATTCCTGGGGCTCTTCTAAAATGCATGTATCAGCAGCTTCAACACAATTCTTATCAGGAAGGACGCGGGGTCAAGCTGCCCCTTCTGTGTCACCCAAACCGCCTCCCCTCCTTCCTTGGTCAAGCTGAGGCTGCTGCATGGCCACTTTAAAGCCTGCTGACTTGGCTGCTTTTAGCAATAAGCAGTAGTGGTTTCAGGCACTTTACTGGTTTGCCAAAATCTCCCCATACAATGTGTCCTACGTCCCAGCTTAGCACTTTAACCACGAGCCCAGCCTTCCCCTGTAGGGGTGAATTCCCGCCTGGCCCTGGCCGATGCAGCAGCTGCTCTGGATTTCACAGCTTGGGTTGATGGCTCAGTACCCGAAACACTTTTTTTTTTTTTTTTGGTAACTTCATTTTTATTCATTGCTGGCAATGTAGCAGGGAGCGAAATGCAGCAGGCCGCGCGGCAGGGAAGGTGGGAAGGAGGCGATCAGCGCCGGGGATGGATCTGCAGTCCGTTCAGTGTAGCCTTCTCTGCGTTCCCTTCCCAATGGCCTTCCTGGCACTGGGAACAGGAGTGTTTGGAACGGGCGGTGGCCAGCCCGATGAACTAACCCATGGAAAGGTCCAGTGAGGCCAGGGCAGGCTGCAGTTTTCACAGGAGTTAGCAGGTCAGGTAACAATGAAGATCCCCCAATAAATGATCACTCAACCAGCTGACATGGGGGAGAGCTACAAACCGCCAGGTCTGCCCCAGGATTTGGTTTATGTCTGTTACCCTAGAGGAAATAAACCAGCTGTTTCCCTAGCCTAAGGGTCGGGGTTTGGATTGCCAAGGGAACCAAAGGGATGTGGTCTTGAACCTGGCTCCTTATTTCCCCTAGGCTCACTGCCTTGATGCTTATGGGTTGGGCACTGCCTGAGTGGAGCGATGGCTGAGGGGGCTATCCTGGGGAGAGGGGAGCTCAGCCAATCTGCAAAGCAGGACCTACATCTGGGCATCACCAGAGGACAGAAGCGATGCAGCTCCAGCCCCCGCTGCTATTCCCGGCTTGGCTCTGGGCTGCAGCCTTTTCATCGTTGCCCGTATCCAGGGAATGAAGGTGGAGACTTTCGTGTACACCCCTGGAGGGGTGGGAGGCCCCCAAGAGACGATGCCCTGGGCTGTATTCCTGCACACCAGGGGGCCTCCAGAATCGCCCTGTGAAATAGAACAAGTCACAGGTGGAGAACAGCTCAGTGAGTCATTCCCGCTGACGCACAGCTCAGTGACATCCCCCTATGTCCACCCATTCCCTGATTGGCTCCCCCAGAATCCAACTGGTCTGAGCCCCCCTGCCCCCACCCCTAGAACTGTTCTCTGCCTCCCCCTGGGAGAAGACCCGATATTTTCCCCTTCATTTATACAGCGCAGTGGGGCCTGATCGCTGACCACTGCTCGTAGGCCTGATTGCAACACCAGCAGCCTCATTAATAATGATTTATCGAGGATGCTTGAAGCCAGGAGGACATTCACCTTCCAAGAGTCTTTGCCCGTCTTTGGATCCCCCACACACATCATGGTGGAAGCATTATAGTAGCGGTATGGCCCGTAAGTATTCGTAGGACATGCAGCATCCTGCATCACCAACACGTCCACCTCCTGGAGCCTGGCCGGGGTCGATGTACAATCTGTGCAAGTGCCGCCCCAGCCGGCGACGCTGCAGGTGGCCCCGGCCTCAACTCTCTGGCTGGCGCGGGGCAGGGAGATGGTACGCACCGATCTGTTCAGCTTCGCTCTCTTTGCCAGCTGAGACACAAGACCGATGAAGATCAATGTGAGGGTCGCACTCAGGGACACAGAGACACACCCCAACCCCCAGAAACAGGCAAACCCATGACTGCGAGGTCACTGGGGATGGGATGGGGAGGTACCTGCAGCATTGTGAGGTCACTGGGGGCGGGGTGATGGGAGGGGGCGGTACCTGCAGCTGTGTGAGGTCACTCGGGGCAGGGTGATGGGATGGGGGCGGTACCTGCAGCAGTGTGAGGTCACTGGGGGCGGGGTGATGGGATGGGGGCGGTACCTGCAGCAGTGTGAGGTCGCTGGGGGCAGGGTGATGGGATGGGGGCGGTACCTGCAGCAGTGTGAGGTCGCTGGGGGCAGGGTGATGGGATGGGGGCGGTACCTGCAGCAGTGTGAGGTCGCTGGGGGCAGGGGGATGGGATGGGGGCGGTACCTGCAGCTGTGTGAGGTCGCTGGGGGCAGGGTGATGGGATGGGGGCGGTACCTGCAGCAGTGTGAGGTCGCTGGGGGCAGGGGGATGGGATGGGGGCGGTACCTGCAGCTGTGTGAGGTCGCTGGGGGCAGGGTGATGGGATGGGGGCGGTACCTGCAGCTGTGTGAGGTCGCTGGGGGCGGGGTGATGGGAGGGGGCGGTACCTGCAGCTGTGTGAGGTCACTGGGGGCAGGGTGATGGGATGGGGGCGGTACCTGCAGCAGTGTGAGGTCGCTGGGGGCAGGGGGATGGGAGGGGGCGGTACCTGCAGCAGTGTGAGGTTGCTGGGGGCAGGGGGATGGGATGGGGGCGGTACCTGCAGCAGTGTGAGGTCGCTGGGGGCAGGGGGATGGGATGGGGGCGGTACCTGCAGCTGTGTGAGGTCGCTGGGGGCAGGGGGATGGGATGGGGGCGGTACCTGCAGCTGTGTGAGGTCGCTGGGGGCAGGGTGATGGGATGGGGGCGGTACCTGCAGCTGTGTGAGGTCACTGGGGGCAGGGGGATGGGATGGGGAGGTACCTGTAGCTGTGTGAGGTCACTGGGGGCAGGGGGATGGGATGGGGGCGGTACCTGCAGCTGTGTGAGGTCGCTGGGGGCAGGGTGATGGGATGGGGGCGGTACCTGCAGCTGTGTGAGGTCGCTGGGGGCGGGGTGATGGGAGGGGGCGGTACCTGCAGCTGTGTGAGGTCACTGGGGGCAGGGTGATGGGATGGGGGTGGTACCTGCAGCTGTGTGAGGTCACTGGGGGCAGGGGGATGGGATGGGGAGGTACCTGTAGCTGTGTGAGGTCACTGGGGGCAGGGTGATGGGATGGGGGCGGTACCTGTAGCTGTGTGAGGTCACTGGGGGCAGGGTGATGGGATGGGGGCGGTACCTGCAGCTGTGTGAGGTCACTGGGGGCAGGGGGATGGGATGGGGCGGTACCTGCAGCTGTGTGAGGTCACTGGGGGCAGGGGGATGGGATGGGGGTGGTACCTGCAGCTGTGTGAGGTCACTGGGGGCAGGGGGATGGGATGGGGAGGTACCTGTAGCTGTGTGAGGTCACTGGGGGCAGGGTGATGGGATGGGGGCGGTACCTGCAGCTGTGTGAGGTCACTGGGGGCAGGGGGATGGGATGGGGAGGTACCTGTAGCTGTGTGAGGTCACTGGGGGCGGGGTGATGGGATGGGGGCGGTACCTGCAGCTGTGTGAGGTCACTGGGGGCAGGGGGATGGGATGGGGGTGGTACCTGCAGCTGTGTGAGGTCACTGGGGGCAGGGGGATGGGATGGGGGAGGTACCTGCAGCTGTGTGAGATCTCTTGTGGGGGTGGGATGGGATGGGGCAGTACCTGCAGCAGCATGATGTTATTGTTAAAGGACTTCTTGTTATAATCCTTGTGGGGGTACTGGCGTCTCACAGGGATCACTTGTCGGCTCCCTTCCCATTTGGTAATGTCATGGGCTCCCAGGATGACAGTGATCTTGCTGCAAAAGCCAAGAGCAACATGTGGGTTGTAAGGGCTAGAACATGGGATGGGATGGGATGGGATGGGCATATGTGGGTCTGACACAGGTATACGGCTACTTGTGGGGACAGGGCAGCCTGGGGTCTAAAGAAGTGATTTCGGACTCAGTTCGCAGCCAGTAAAAATGTAAGATTCCCATTCCCATTCTCTGATCCAGACCCTGGACTGGAGACTTACTCTTTTGGGGGTCTGGGGAATGGGAGACAAGGCCTTTTCCCTCTAGTAGAGCTCGCTCCGATCCATCTTGGGAGAGAGACTGGCTTGCTCAGGTGGGATGGGGCATGGCACAAGGGCCTTTCCCCTATGTCAGGCACTGGCTCCAGCACAAAGCATCTGCCCAGAGGTGTTGGGGTCCCAGCATGTGTCTTCACCAGCCCCTGTGCTGTCCCACAAGCGGCTTCACTCCCATCGTCCTCCCGGCCCCTGTGTCTCAGGTTCCCTTATCTCTGTGACCCCTCCCAGCTAGATCCAGACAGGGGTCCATGCCCAGGCCCCCCAACCCAGAGACCTGCAGAGCTTTCCTGGGGCTGTGAGAACTTCCCTGCCCTGATCTGGGCAATGGGCCAGACCCCAGCTGCTCACACTGGCTGTAGCTCCCTTGAATTACCCAGCGTTGGTTCTGGACCATGGTTTGCAGAGGCCCCCAGAGACAGGCCAACGCCCCCTGAGCAGATCGGACCCTTGGGCTTTGCTTTCCCAGCCTGTCGCACTAACTGCTCCTTCCCTGCAACTATGATGGTGCCAGAGCTCCCGGCTCCCCCATCACCTGCTAACCCCGACCTGCCCCGACATCCCCAGCACAGAGACGCTTACTCTCCCTTGCAGTGAGCGGCCGTCAGCACGAAGTTCTTTGACACCAGGAACCCTCCACAGAAAAGATTCTTGTCTCCGCGTCGTATTGACAGATAGGCCATGTAGGGTCTGGAGTGGGGCTTGGCTTCCCAGCCCCCGATGATCTCACCTGTGGGGGAGACCAGGTTCATACAAAGAGCTCCATTTTCTCCCAGGGCCAGGCTGGGACCGAACTCCCCATCCTGAAGGGGAGTCCCCACAGCCTCAACCCATCCCCTGTGATGCTTTTCTGGGGGGGATCCCTGTGCCTGGAACCCTGCCCCCTGCTCCACTCTGCCCCAGAGTGGACACCCCATAGTGCTGGGGGTAAATCTACAGCTTTGACCTCTCTGGGTGGCGAATCAGTGTCAAACACATCGGGAGTGGGGCAATAATTGCTCTGCCTTGAATTAACGGATTTGGGAGGCAAAGTCAACCAGAAACCCACTGACATGTCCCCTGCTGATGTTTCACCTTCTCCATCAAGCCACAGTGACAAGCCAGGGCTGCTCCCAAGCTGGCCCTCCAAATTCTTTTTCAACAGAAAACTGGGTTTTCTAGATCATGAAAAGTTTCTTAGACCACACCTCCTCTCCTCAACATTTTGGCATTTTTCTTCGAAATCTGATTCTTTCCCTCAGTTTTGGGCACTTTTCAGCTGAATATTTGTAACTATTTTGCCAGAGCAGGGATAGTTAATTATTTTTTGTCAAGGTCCACATTTCTTGGTCAAGTTATAATCAAGGATAAATGCCACAGAACATAATCATAAAAAGCCAACAATAATGGCAATAATAATAAGTAAATAAAAAGCTTTTGGGGTCCATTCAAAAGTGTCTGGACCAGATTTGGTCCAGATTTGGTCCATGGTCCGCCTATTGAATAACTATGTGAGAGAGTAAGGAGGAGTGGCAAGGTTTGCAACAGTAACATGCTGTCTCCCATCTGTTTATCCCACTTCCTTCCCGACCCCGACCCAATCCTGCTGTCGTTTCACCAAATGTTTTGCCAGATCCAAGATCTGAGGCAACATTATATGCACAGCTGGCCAGCAAATTTGAACTAAACGCTGATCCCCTAAAGCATTGGGAGGAGGAACAAGGCCAATTATTTTCTGCTAAGCAAATGGAAACAAATTTTAGCCCGTGCTCTGAACTGCTTCTTGGACCGACATTTAAGATTAATTCCACAGGAATATGGAGGATGTATTGTGCCTCTCTTCAATCATTCAAAACAGATGCCGATAAGTCAGACAAATATTGATGCTGTAATTCGGCAGGTACTGACTTAACCCATGTGCTCTGGGAAGGCACCTAGATGCTTTGGGTGGAACTGAATTGGAGAGGGGTTTTTTTTTATTCAAATAAAATTAAACATGTATTTTTCAACCTAATGTGTGTTAACTGGAAGCGGAACAAATCTGAAAGACTCTGGCTAAGCAGAGCACTAACAGTGGTGGAAAGACTAGTTCCACAAACACAGAAATCCAAAAAGGGACCAACAATCAAAGATTGGACCATAGACATCCTACGCTTGGCCACCATGTAAAGAGTGGCAGACTGTGTGTAGTGTGGTGGAGTGGCTGAGGGGTGTGACAGGAAGTATAAGAGGAGCCTCTAGCCCGTTGAGCCTGAGCCAGGGAAGGAGACAGATATCCAGGGCCTGCTGCCGAGTCAAGGATCACCCTGACTCCAGAGGAAGCTGAGAGTGGAGGGGACTGACCAGGATTGCTGGCAGGTTAGTACCTCGATGAGACAGAGGATCCGTGGACTACGGAACCCCTTGCTCAGACTGTGGTCAGAAGTAGCTGAGGGAAAACAGATGCTGGTCCAGTTTGTCTGTCAGAACCCGAGTCACCATGTTGTGGTAGGATCCCCGCTGAGTCATCTGCCCTTGTTAGAGCCCCGGGCTGTGACCCAGTGGAGTAGGGTGGGCCCTGGTCCTTCCTACTCCTGTTGCCTGGGGTGGCAACCTCCTCACCTTAGGAGGAATGGCCTGTTTGTTGCTATGCCATGCCTGAGGTTCAGCGCCACCTAGCCTACATGGCAACTCAGCCCTACCCCACTAAAGGGTCTTCAGGTCCGTACGTTTGATTCGCTAACTCCCCAATACTGGGCGGTGCCCCAGTGATATAGTGAGCCAGAAGGGGAGGGATAATCGCTAACCCTCTACACTGTTACAGAGATACCAAGAAAAGCTGTTAGAGATATGAGATGCTTTCCTGGAAGTATCCGAATGATCCGATCAAATGCATCCCCCCCCGCCCCCTGCACCTCCTTCTCTTCTCTACCCACTTCCTTCCCCTACCCATCTCTATCCCCCTCCTCTGACTTTTGCTTCTAGTCATTTTCTTCCTTTAATAATTTTCCTTTAGTGGGATTTTTATAAGCAAATCGTGTTTGTAAATTGTGGAACATAGTGAGGGATTAATATTCTAACCATTCATATTACAGATAACATCTCAAGCCTAGCTAAGGTGAGTAGCAAATATCTAATATCTTATGAGAAGCTTTTGGTTTATGAGGAGTTTATGTATGTTTTGTTGTTTATTTTCGCACTTTCTCTCTCTGTCTTTTTAAAAAATTAATAAAAAGTTAATAGAAAAAGACCTAACTTTGGGAGCTTTCAAAGAAAAGTCAAAATTTCCCATGCAAAAATAAAAGCCTCTTCGGACGAGTTCAGAACAAGTCTCAACACACATGGGGCTCTGGGCATGAAATAAAATCTAGACAATCGATGTAAAGACATCAGGGTGGAGGGGACAGAAGGGCAAGGGAAGAGCTAGTGAAGCTGAAGGACAATGTTGTAACAAGGACAAATGGGATAAACTGGGCAGGAATAGATTGAGATGGAAATGAGAAAGTCTCTGACCATCAGAGGGATGCAGGATTTAGGAACTGCGAGACTGCACCGTTTGCTTTAACCCCAGGCAACCCCCCATATGCAGGCAATCGTATGGGTTGACCCACCGTTGGTTCTGTGGGGCTAGCTGGCCCCTGGGAAATTTCCAATGCTATCAGCCAAGTTTACATCACAGGGAAAGCTGAACCCGTTGAACTACAGATGTGATTTAAAATCAGTTTAGTTAAACCAATGCAAGTCTGTGTGTAGCTCACACCCGACCACTTTCAGAGATGACTTAGGAACGTTAATTTGGCATCCATATCAACCAGGCTGTTTGAGAGTCTGTTGCTGTTATTTGCATATGGTGCAACCAACCGAGATCAGGGCCCCATTGTGCCAGGTGCTGCACAGACCCCGACCGAGATCAGTGCCCCATTGTGCCAGGCGCTGCACAGACCCCGACCGAGATCAGTGTCTCTATTGTGCCAGGCGCTGCACTGAGTCTGGCCGAGATCAGGGCTCCATTGTGCCAGATACAGCACAGCCCCTTCCCTAAACAATTTCAATTCAATGTGACAACACAGACAAAGGAGCTAGAACCCAGGAGTCCTGACTCCCAACCCCGCACGCTGCTCTAACCTCTGGACCACACTCCCAAGCTACGGATAGAACCCAGGAGTCTGGGCTCCCAGCCCCTACTTAAGACCCCCCTGTGTCTCTCTCCTGCTCTCAGTCTCTCTCTGTGTCTCAGGGGGTTTATCTCGGTACCAGCTCTGCCACCCAGGTTCCATCGCCCCCACCTCCAAACCCTTCCCTAGCCAGGTCCTGGGAGCCAACAGTCGCCCTGGCAGAAGCATCTGACTCTAGGGAGGAGCCAGGATTTGCAAACAGTCCAGAGAGCTGCCGGCTCCACTCCCCATGATCCCTCATCTCCCCGCACTCACCAGCCCCAGCCCCGGGGGGCAGGAGAAAAGCCGCCGGCAGCAGGATCAGGATCAGCATCGTCACCATCCTGGGAAAGTGACAGTGCTCGAGCCTCAGTCCTGGGGCATTTATAGAGCCAGCAGCAAACCCCAGGTCACGTACGCGCCCCCCTCGCGGGGAGCTGGGACCACACAGGCACCCTCAGAAACCTCAGCATCACGCCGCTGACACGTGGGGGACAGGAGGGAGGGAGCTGGTGGCTGGAAAACAACCTCCCTCTGGGGGAAGGAGCCCAGAGGAAAGTCACTCAGGGTCAGGGCATCTCTGCCCCCTCTCCCAGAGCATCTGGGATCAGGGCCCCCTGGGGCCTGCCTGGAGCCCAGCACACCTGGCACCGAGCTCATCTGGATCTCTCCAACTCCTCCCTCCAACAGCTCATCTGGTGGGGAGTGCAGCCGATGCTGAGTCACCCACTGGCTTGGCTCAGCTCCCCGCTTCCTCCCCAGCGTGTCTTTCAGAGCAGCAAGCTGAAGACAGGGCCCGGCTGTGGGTTTCTGGAGCCCAGCCACAGAGCCCACAGCTGACGTACTCCCAGAGGCTGGGGAGCACGTGTCCTGCAAGGTGGTGGACCTGGGGCAGCACAGCTACCATGGAGATGGGCAATGGGGAAGGCCCTGAACAGCCGGCACAGGAGCCGTGTCCCTGTGAGCCTGCCCCATGGCAGGCATGGTTGAGTAAAGAGCAAACACCCCACACAACAAGGCTGACCACTAGGAAATGTGACCTTGGCTGTCCAGATGTTTGACTCTTTCGCATGCCTACAAGTCTCTGCCCCAGAAAACAGCTTAAAAATCACCCTGAGACCCTGGCCCCATTTCTCCATCAATCTCCGAGCCCCCCTGAAATGGCTCTGTATTTTTTTGTTAAGCTCCAGCATCAGGAGTCACAGGAACACCTGCAAATCTCACCTTCTTGTGTGTTCAAATTGGATGTTTCAAGTCTATGAACCTGTGGAGAAGAGCTTGAAGACAAGACCCCTAAATGTAAAAAGCCCCCTGGCCTTCTCCTCACCTGTCCCACTCCCTTATGGTGCCCCTATACCCCCATAAACAGCACCTACAAAGTGTGGGAACCTCCCTTTCTCTCCCAGGGGGCCTCCTCCAATCCCCCACAAGTGGCATCTTCATGGCCAGTTTAAGGAGGGGGGAAGTGCTTCTATCTGGACCCAGGGGGTTTGCAGCCCAACTGGGTGGGGACAGGGTATGAGTCAGGTTCCCAATCTCCAGGTGGGTGCTAGGCTGTCCCAGGGCCTGTACACCCAGACATATGGCAGGGAGAAAGGACGGGCCCCCAACATCTGTGGATGCATGGCAAATTGGGCCCTGCACAGCTGGGGCTGTATCCAGTCTGGTCCACACCCAGGGATCAATTGACTCGGTCTCTGAAACTTGCTGCTATGGTGATGTACCCCCAGTGGCCATTGCCTGGAAGATAAAACCCTGCCATCTGTAGCAGACAATCAGCCCTGAGGCCTGACTGACAAGCCAAGTGTCTGAGCAGGGACTTCTCCCCATCCCCCAGGCAGTGAAAGGTGTGTCTCCACACACAGCTGTGTCACGAACAGAAACAGTTCTCAGAGTCAGACATTAGGGAGCATAAGCAGACCTGGCTGAGGGTGAGAATCCAGGACTGGGACGGGGCGGGGGTGCTGCAGGTCAGGATTGAGAGTCACCGGCAGAGATGACCCATGCCCATGGAAAGGGGGCAGAGTGAGGGCAGCCGGCTTCAGCGGTGTTACTGAGCATCCTCAGTCCATGTGAGCACGCTCAGTACAAGCCATGCAGCAAATCTGGGGGTGGGGGGAATCTGACCCTGCATTCCTCCCCTTCCCCCAGCCTCTGGCCCACACCGGCAAGACTATTAGAAGTCTACATCTTTGTCTGCAAATCTGTCATTTCTTTACTCCCCATTTGCCGAGTCATTTCCTTTTACTTCTGATTCTCAGGAACTTTTCAAGACCAACTTTGTTTTCTTGGTTTGATGTTTCATCTCCAGTCTCCAGTTGGCCAGTCTCCAGATAATGGGCAATGGAGGAAAAGGAAGCTCAGAGGATTTAACCTCAGAAGACATTTCACAGGCTAGAACCATAGAGATATCAGGGTGGAAGGGAACTCGAGAGGTCACCTGATTCAGCCCCCTGATGTGAAGCAGGACCACATCAATTTAGACCATCCCTGACAGGTATTTGTCCAACCTGGTCTTAAAACCCTCCATTGATGGGGATTGCACAACCTCTCTTGTGATCTGATTCTAGACATTAACTCCATTTAGGGTTAGAAAGTTTTTCCTAACAACAAACCTCAATCTCCCTTGCTGAAGATTAACCCATCACTTCTTGTCCTGCCTTCAGTAGACATGGAGAACCACTGACCCATGTCCACTTTATAACAGCCTTTCACATAGAATCATAGAATATCAGGGTTGGAAGGGACCTCAGGAGATCATCTAGGCCAACCCCCTGCTCAAAGCAGGACCAATCCCCAATATTTGTCCAGATCCCTAAATGGCCCCCTCAAGGATTGAACTCACAACCCTGAGTTTAGCAGGCCAACGCTCAAACCACTGAACTACCCCTGCCTCCCCCCCCATATTGAGAGATTGTTCTCGGGTCCCCTCTTAGCCTCCTCTTCTCTAGAAGAAACATACCCTTTTTTTTTTTTTACCTTTCCTCTTAGGTCAGGTTTTCTCAACCTTTGATCATTTTTTGTTGCTCTCCTCTGGACTCTCTCCAATTTCTCTACATCTCCGCTAATGTGTGGTGCCCAGAACTAGACACAGTACTCCAACTGAGACCTCACCAGTGCCAAGGAGAATGGAACAATTTCCTCCTCTGTCTTACATATGACACTTCTGTAAGCACCAACCCTTCTGGGTTTCCTGACTTCTTTGAAGGTTCTGTTGCACTAAATCCATCGTACACAGTAAATTCTCCTTCAGACAGGACATACTCCCCTACTGGATGTCTTCTCTCCTCAGCACTGCCTTCCCTAGATCCTTGAATCAAATCGTGGGTCCCCTCACTTGCCTCCCATACAGGAGATCAAAGCGGGGCAAAGCCAATAGTTTCCTGAGGAACACTTCTGTAGGCATTGTGACAAGGTGGCCAATGTTAGTATGATGGGTCCTGCACTTTTCTTGGTGGGGGGCTAAGATGCCACCCCTTGCCCCTGCTCTTGGGGCACCGAGGGTCCCCCTAGTGGCCCGGAAAAGTGGTAGAGGAGGGAAGCAGGGGAGGGGTCTGGGTTTTCTCCTCATTCTGAGCCCCAGCCCCTCTCACCCCCGGCGGGCTCTTACCCTCTTCCCCCTTGGTTGGGGTACCTGCAGTCCTTAGATGCTGGGGAAAGGTCTCCCCTACTTCAGTTCTCTGGTTTTCCAAAAGACACCTCCAGGCTCCAGTCTCTCTTTTTTTCCCCCTCCTCCCCCCCTCGACTGCCTGAAGCAGGGGGTTTTATTAGGTTCCTGACAGGGCCTTAACTGAGAACAGGTGCTCCAATTAACCTGTAGCAACCCTCCCTAGTCTACAGGGGAAACCACACCTTAATTAGCCTTGGGCTTATATATTTCCCCTCTAACATTCTACCACTAACCTCCTCCTAGCCCTAGCTAAAACAGCCATTTATAAAACCAGAGAGGGGAGGTTGGCTAATGAAGCGTCCTGCGATTGTAGGGCCATTTTCCGATCCTCAGTACATTCACGTATCCGGGCGGAGTTCCCCTGGGCGGCGTCCACCGACTCCCTTGACGCCTTCGAGGAGCGGTGGGTGCTGTCCAGGCTTCTCTGCTCGGTGACCCCGTCCGGTTCCCTCCGTCTGACCCTTTGATTGAGGGGAAGAGCGAGAGACCCCAGCCCCAGCCGTTGTCGCTGTGGATACCATCATCACTGTCACCTAGGAGGGGTCCTATCATACGTGGGTGTACGTCCCCCCATCCCAAACCGCCCACCCCACAGCCATGCCCATCTTGTCGGGCACTCTCAGGACAGGAAGAATCGGTGACACTGGGGGTGGCACTAGGTAACTCGAGGGGGTGGAAGACCATGAGTGTCGAGGAAGTCCCCCGGCTCTAGGCCACCAGGTAACTCAGGAGGGTGGAAGACCACGAGTGTCGAGGAAGCCCCCCAGCTCTGGGCCCAGGCTAGCCTGAACACTTCTCCCTCCTGAAGGCTGCTGTGTTATACCTTGTGTTTGCTTTTGTTTTGTTGCATAGTTTTGCTTTATCCTTTTTGGTGATTTTTTGTAAGTGTTACACAAATAAAATTCTTTTCTGCTTCAAAAAAAAATATAACACTCTACCGCTGCTCCCTGGCCCTCCTGTCTCACAGCTTATAGAAAATAAGGGAGACACACATCCCAGTCATTCTCATGCTTGGAGATATATATTCTTAGCATAGCTTTTAAAGTCCCATGAAATCTTTCCACAAGCCCATCCATTTCTGTATGATTGGGAACAGCCTTTATTTGTTTTACTATAATTCCCATAACTTTTTAGAGACTGCACACACGGAATTTGCTCCACGGTCTGTCAAGATTTCTCTGGGATCCCCCGGAGGGTGTCCCCTTCTGGAATCCCGAAGAGATGATGCTCGAAGATGTTTTTCCACACACTAGGGGGCCCCCAGAGTCACCCTGTGAAATAAAACAAGCCACAGATGGCACACAGCTCAGTGAGTCATTCCTGATCATGCACAGCTCAGTGACATTTGTTTCAAAATCTAATGCTGCCCTCCAAAGTGTTATCAGCCCCTCCCAGCTTGGTGTCATCTACAGATAAGTACATTGTCCACTCCATCATCCAAGCCATTAATTAAAAAATTACACAGTAGCAGACCCAGGACTGACCACTGCAGGACCCCACTAGAATTGTTCTCCCAGTTTGACACACTACCATTGATAGTTTTTTAGTACGCTTTTTCAACCCATTTTGCCATCACCTTATGGTAATTTCCCTAGTTTAGTTATGAGAATCTCTTGTGACACTGTATCAAAGGCCTTACTAAAATCAAGATCTGTTATGTCATAGCATCATAGAATCACAGAATGCTAGGGTTGGAAGAGACCTCAGGAGGTCCTCTAGTCCAATCCCCTGCTCAAAGCACAACAAACCCCAACTAAATCATCCCAGCCGGGGCTTTGTCAAGACAGGTCTTAAAAACCTCTAAGGATGGAGATTCCACCACCTCCCTAGGGAACCCATTTCAATGCTTCACCACCCTCCTAGTGAAATAGTGTTTCCTCATATCCAACCTCGAGCTCCCTCACTGCAACTTGAGACCATTGCTCCTTGTTCTGTCATCTGCTGCCACTGAGAACAGCCGAGCTCCATCCTCTTTGGAACCGCCTTTCAGGTAGTTGAAGGCGACTATCAAATTCCCCCTCACTTTTCTCTTCTGCAGACTAAGTAAGCCCAGTGCCCTCAGCCTCTCCTTGTAAGTCCTGTGTCCCAACCCCTGAATAATTTCTGTTGCCCTCTGCTTTCTTTATTACTCTTTCGAAATATAAGTTCTATGTTTGCCCTTCTCCAGTCCTCTGGGAGCTTATATCTCCTACAGAGGTTCTTGAACATACTTCCTAATGATTCCAAGATTGCTTCAACCAACCTTCCACACAAACTTCCTCGTGGCTGGATTTTACTAAAACTAGACAAGCCATTTACAATGCACACTTTGCTTCTCTACAAAAGAAAAAGGACACTAAACTTTCTAAACTACTACATGCTACAAGGGGCCACAGCAATGGTTCCCTCAACCCACGCAGCAATATTGTTAACCTATCCAACTATACTCTCAGCCCAGCAGAAGCAGCTGTCCTATCTCGGGGCCTCTCCTTCTGCCCCTCCACACCCACGAACATGATACAGTTCTGTGGTGACCTAGAATCCTATTTTCGACGTCTCCGACTCAAGGAATATTTCCAAAATACCTCTGAACAACATACTAATCCACAGAGGCCTCCCTACCAACACTACAAAAAGAAGGATTCTAGGTGGACTCCTCCTGAAGGTTGAAACAGCAGACTGGACTTCTACATAGAGTGCTTCCACCAACGTGCACGGGCTGAAATTGTGGAAAAGCAGCATCACTTGCCCCATAACCTCAGCCATGCGGAACACAATGCCATCCACAGCCTCAGAAACAACTCTGACATCATAATCAAAAAGGCTGACAAAGGAGGTGCTGTTGTCATCATGAATAGGTCGGAATATGAACAAGAGGCTGCTCGGCAGTCCTCCAACACCACTTTCTACAAGCCATTGCCCTATGATCCCACTGAGAGTTACCAAAAGCAACTACAGCATTTGCTCAAGAAACTTCCTGAAAAAGCACAAGATCAAATCCGTACAGACACACCCCTGGAACCCCGACCTGGGATATTCTATCTACTACCCAAGATCCATAAACCTGGAAATCCTGGGCGCCCCATCATCTCAGGCATTGGCACCCTGACAGCAGGATTGTCTGGCTATGTAGACTCCCTCCTCAGGCCCTACGCTACCAGCACTCCCAGCTACCTTCGAGACACCACTGACTTCCTGAGGAAACTTCAATCCATCGGTGATCTTCCTGATAACACCATCCTGGCCACTATGGATGTAGAAGCCCTCTACACCAACATTCCACACAAAGATGGACTACAAGCCATCAGGAACACTATTCCCGATAATGTCACGACTAACCTGGTGGCTGAACTTTGTGACTTTGTCCTTACCCATAACTATTTTACATTTGGGGACAATGTATACCTTCAGATCAGCGGCACTGCTATGGGTACCCGCATGGCCCCACAGTATGCCAACATTTTTATGGCTGATTTAGAACAACGCTTCCTCAGCTCTCATCCCCTAAAGCCCCTACTCTACTTGCGCTATATTGATGACATCATCATCATCTGGACCCATGGAAAAGAAGCCCTTGAGGAATTCCACCATGATTTCAACAATTTCCATCCCACCATCAACCTCAGCCTGGTCCAGTCCACACAAGAGATCCACTTCCTGGACACAACAATGCTAATAAACAATGGTCACATAAACACCACCCTACACCGGAAACCTACTGACCGCTATTCCTACCTACATGCCTCCAGCTTTCACCCTGACCACACCACACGATCCATCGTCTACAGCCCAGCTCTGCGATACAACCGCATTTGCTCCAACCTCTCAGACAGAGACAAACACCTACAAGATCTATGTCAAGCTTTCTTACAACTACAATACCCACCTGCGGAAGTGAAGAAACAGATTGATAGAGCCAGAAGAGTTCCCAGAAGTCACCTACTACAGGACAGGCCTAACAAAGAAAATAACAGAACGCCACCAGCCGTCACCTTCAGCCCCCAACTAAAACCCCTCCAACGCATTATTAAGGATCTACAACCTATCCTGAAGGATGACCCAACACTCTCACAAATCTTGGGAGACAGGCCAGTCCTTGCCTACATAAGCCCCGCAACCTGAAGCAAATACTCACCAACAACCACATACCACACAACAGAACCACTAACCCAGGACCCTATCCTTGCAACAAAGCCCGTTGCCAACTGGGCCCACATATCTATTCAGGAGACACCATCACAGGGCCTAATAACATCAGCCACACTATCAGAGGCTCGTTCACCTGCACATCCACCAATGTGATATATGCCATCATGTGCCAGCAATGCCCCTCTGCCATGTACATTGGTCAAACAGGACAGTCTCTACGTAAAAGAATAAATGGACACAAATCAGATGTCAAGAATTATAACATTCATAAACCAGTCGGAGAAAACTTCAATCTCTCTGGTCACGCAATCACAGACATGAAGGTCGCTATTTTACAACAAAAAAACTTCAAATCCAGACTCCAGCGAGAAACTGCTGAATTGGAATTCATTTGCAAATTGGATACTATTAATTTAGGCTTAAATAGAGACTGGGAGTGGCTAAGTCATTATGCAAGGTAGCCTATTTCCTCTTGTTTTTTCCTACCCCCCCCCCCCCAGACGTTCTGGTTAAACTTGGATTCAAACTTGGAGAGTGGTCAGTTTGGATGAGCTATTGCCAGCAGGAGAGTGAGTTTGTGTGTGTGTGTGTGTGTGTGTGTCCCGGGGGGGGGGGGGGGACGGGGGAGAGGGTGAGAAAGTCTGGATTTGTGCTGGAAATGGCCCACCTTGATTACCATGCACGCTGAAGGGAGAGTGGTCACTTTGGATGAGCTATTACCAACAGGAGAGTGAGTTTGTGTGTGTATGGCGGTGGGGGGGTGAGAAAACTTGGATTTGTGCTGGAAATGGCCCACCTTGATTATCATGCACATTGTAGGGAGAGTGGTCACTTTGGATAAGTTATTACCAGCAGGAGAGTGAGTTTGTGTGCGTGGTTTTTGGAGTGGGGTGAGGGAGTGAGAGAACCTGGATTTGTGCAGGAAATGGCCACCTTGATTATTATACACATTGTGAAGAGAGTGGTCACTTTGGATGGGCTATTACCAGCAGGAGAGTGAGTTTGGGGGAGTGGGGGGGGCAGGGCGGGGCAGAGGGTGAGAAAACCTGGATTTGTGCTGGAAATGGCCGAACTTGATGATCACTTTAGATAAGCTATTACCAGCAAGACAGTGGGGCGGGAGGAGGTATTGTTTCATGGTCTCTGTGTGTATATAATGTCTTCTGCAGTTTCCACGGTATGCATCCGATGAAGTGAGCTGTAGCTCACGAAAGCTCATGCTTAAATAAATTGGTTAGTCTCTAAGGTGCCACAAGTACTCCTTTTCTTTTTGCCAATTCAGTAAGTACCCAAGGATGAATTTCATCAGGCTCTGCTAACTTGAATACATCTAACCTATCTAAATATTCTATAAATTCTTCTTTCTCCATTTTATCTTGTGTTTCTTCCCCCTTGCTAATATTAATTGTTAAGAGTATCTGTTCACCATTAACCTTTTTAGAGAAGACTGAAGCAAAACTGACATTAAACACATTTTTCATGTTCTTGTTTGCTGGTTCTCCTACCTGGATAAGTAGCAGACCTACACTTCCCTGAATCTTTCTCTTGCTCCTAATGCATTTCAAGAACCTCTTCTTATTGTCTGTTATTTCCCTTGCTAGGTGAAACTCATTTTGTACCTTAGCCTTTCTGATTTTGTTCCTACATGGCAGTCCTATTCTTTTG
Source organism: Eretmochelys imbricata (assembly GCF_965152235.1). Lineage (NCBI taxonomy): Eukaryota > Metazoa > Chordata > Testudines > Cheloniidae > Eretmochelys > Eretmochelys imbricata. Next base: position 37,357,977 of record NC_135584.1, on the reverse strand, counting down.
TACTCCTCCTTAGTAATTTTTCCAAGTTTCCCCTCTTTGTGAGATTCTTCTTTGGTTTTCAGGTCATTAAAGAGCTTCTGTTGGAGCCATTTGATTATCACTACAAAAGGTTCCCCCCTCCCCGCCCCCCCCCCGCCCCTCTTCCCGCTCTGCTGCTGGTAATAGCTCACCTTAAGTGATCGCTCTGGTTACAGTGTATGGTAACACCCATTGTTTCATGTTCTCAATGGATATAAATCTCCCCACTGTATTTTCCACTGAATGCATCTGATGAAGTGAGCTGTAGCTCACGAAAGCTTATGCTCAAATACGTTTGTTAGTCTCTAAGGTGCCACAAGTACTCCTTTTCTTTTTATTGTTCTTCGCGTCTTTCCTTTGCATAGGAATAGTTTGCAGTGGGCCTTTAATATTGTCCTCTTCAGAAACTGACAGCTCTCCTGAACTCCTTTAAAACTTATAGTTTCTTCATGTGGGAGCTCACCTATACTTTTCTGAACTGGTTAGTCTGCTTGTTTAAAGCCCATTGACCTTATTCTGCTGCTCTGACTCCTTCATTTCATTAAGATAAGGAATTCTATATTTCAGGATCACTTCCATCTAAATTGCCTTCCACCTTCAGATTTACAACCAATTCCTCCTTGTTGGTCAGAATGAAGTCTAAAATGCCTCTCCCTCCCAGCATCTTTCTCCACCTTCTGACATAAAAAGTTGTTTGTTCCCAAGCCATTCCAGGCACTTATTGGAAATGTGTCTTGCTTCATTACTTTTCTAGCAGATGTCCAAGTAGTTTTCTAGCAGATGTCCAAGTCCCCTTTTCTCCCCACCATCTGACCTCTTTACTTGTTAATTTCACAGGCTGGTTTGTGTCCTCTGGAATCAACACAGAGTTTTATGAAATCCCATCCCTGTGAGTGTTTCCTTCTCTCCTGGAGCTCTGTCAGCCGGGCAAGGGCAGCCCCAACCTCTCAGTGGTTAAGCCCAGCAGTCTGAGCTGTCTGTCAGACCAGGGCTGTAAGAAAAACAAATCACTAGGATCCAGCCACTCGATATGCATCCACCTGTGCTGTCAGAGGTAATTCGGAATACGAGATGGGGTCTTTCCCATCTGAGTGGCACTGGCTCTGATCAGGACCCATGTCTGGGGGACTGACTGGCTTGCAGGGAGCAGGGAATGCTACAGAATCTCAGCTGAGGCCTGGAATCCACAGGCCAAAGCTTGCACTAAGTTGCTCTTTCTAAATCCCCATCTGCATCTCCTGTTGAAGCTGCATCCCGTCCCCTTCATGTGAGTAAGCGGGCGGATGTCTCACATCAATAAAGAGCATTAGCCACATTCATCATCAGACCAGTGCGGATGGGGGTGCACGTGTGTGTGGAAGGACCTCCCATGGGCTGCAGAACTGCCCGAGCTCAGCTCTAGGTAGGCCTGGCTCCAGCTGTGCATGGCCCCTGCTGTGCATTCCAAAGCTCCAGCTGTGCATGGCCCCTACTGTGTGTTGTATACCTCCAGCTGAGCATTGCATACATCCAGCTGTGCATGCCATAGCTCCAACTTTGCATGGCCCCAGCTGTGCAGCGCTCTAGGCTGTGGGCTGTTCCTTACCAAGTGGCCTTATCCCCTGCATCTTGAATGTGAGAAAGAAGGAACCACAGCACTTGCATGATGACTCAGAGGTTTCTGAGGGTTTCATCCAGAAGCCACATCCATCCCTGAGAGGACTGTACACGTGTCACCTGGGTTTTCTGAGGGGCTGAACCTCTCCATTTCCTTCTTCCCCTGGCTGGGACTCTTGAATGGGAGGCATTGTCCCAGTTACATCTGACCCAGCCCTGCCATGCAGGCTCTATCCCGTCGCAAGCAGACCCACATCCGACCCTCACATGCTTGCATGTCAAATGTATCTGGGCCAAGCCGAGCCACTGTCCCTAGCTGTGGGGCTCCCAAGGCAGGCTCACGGGGTCAGGCCTACCACCAGGCACCTTTCCTAGTGGCATGGGATACCTCATTCCAGCTGCACTGGACCAGTGCTGTGACCACAGCAAACACCTCCCATCACTCTTCAGAGTGCAGTGGGAGCTTCCTGTGACAAGTTGGACCACCTGGGGTGTCACTTGGGGTGCTGGGACACCCACTGAGCCAGACTCTCCTGCTAGCATGGGCCTCCTTTTTACCTGGACTTGCTGGGCTAGGTTCCCTCCAGCTTTTTCCAGCGAACCACACACAGGCAGAGCCACACCCAGCTGCACATAGAGACAGAGATGTACTCTGAGAAGACTCAGCTTAAGGGACTTGCCCACAGCACCCAAATATCCACCCCTCCTAGGAGTTCAAGCCCAAAATTATATTAAATTCACCTCTCCCCTCCGTGTGGAAGAGAATATGCACAGACTCCGTGCTCCACCCCAGGTAACAATTACTTACACTGGGTTTATTAATAAACAAAAGTGATTTTATTAAGTATAAAAGGTAGGATTTAAGTGGTCATAAGTGACAGCACACAGAACAAAGTAGGTTAGAAAGCAAAATAAAACAGAACACGCAAACTAAACATAATACACTAAGGAAACTTGTTCCATGTAGACGAGTTTCAGAGTGGTAGCAGTCTTAGTCTCTTTCAGCAAAAACAATGAGGAGTCTTGTAAATTCGTTAGTCTTTAAGGTGCCATAAGACTCCTTGTTGTTGTTATGTGTAATATGTCACCCTCACAGTTGTTCTAAGAATCTTTGCACAGGCTGCATGCCCTTCCAGTCTGGGCCCAAGTGCTTGTCCCCAGTTCAGTCTTTAGTCGTTTCTAGGAGTCATCTTGGGTGGGGTAGCAGGGGAAAACTGACAACCAAGACAGGTTTCAGAGTAACAGCCGTGTTAGTCTGTATTCGCAAAAAGAAAAGGAGGACTTGTGGCACCTTAGAGACTAACCAATTTATTTGAGTATAAGCTATGCATCCGATGAAGTGAGCTGTAGCTCATGAAAGCTTATGCTCAAATAAATTGGTTAGTCTCTAAGGTGCCACAAGTCCTCCTTTTCTTTTTGACAACCAAGGGTATCTCACTTCCCACCCTTAAATAGGATTTGCATAACGTGAAACTCCTTTGTCTCCCAACTCCCTTCTAGTGGAAAAGTACAGAATTCAAGATGGATTCCAGCATCAGGTGACATGGTCACAGGTTGTTGCAGAGCCAGTAGCCATTTCTGACAGGCTAATCCTCATGCTTACAGGAAAACCAAGTTTTTGCATAATCTGCTGTCTCTCTTGCTAATGGGCCATTAGCTCTGTGTCTGGCTTCTTCATTGTTGTACCTGATGGGCCGGTAATTGGCTCTTTCCTACATGAACTCATTGATAATAAATTAATAGTCAATATTCCTGACTCCAGATACAGAAATGATCATAGAATCATAGAATCATAGAATATCAGGGTTGGAAGGGACCTCAGGAGGTCATCTAGTCCAACCCCCTGCTCAAAAGCAGGACCAATCCCCAATTAAATCAAATACATTCATACAAATACATGATACATTGATACATTCATACAAATGGGATAAACATATTCAGCAAATCATTACCTTTCCAATTATACCTTACATCAAGTATATTGCATAAAGCATATTCCAGTTATGTCATATTCATATTCATATGCATATTTCTATAAAGAATATGGAGTGCAAAATCACACTGCTGTCCCCCTGACTTCCCATCTGGAGCCAATTTGTGTGCAGGACAGAGGAACTAAGACTGAAGCCGAAATAGAGAAGGGCTGTGAGGGCGCTCAGAGGACCAAAGAGCCGGTCCAAAGAGAGAAGAGTGAAAGAGCATGGTTGGATTAGCCTAAAATGCAGGCTGAGATGGGGTCTGATTATGTTGGTGGCGTGGAGAGTGGAAGGTTTGTGGAATATCAGTCTATCTTCTAAGGGGAGAGGGGACTGCAGAGTTTGGATGGCCTCCTCCTCAGGAGAAGGGGGACCAATCTCCATGGGAACAGGCCGGCTAGAGGAGCCAAGAGGGGGCTAAAGTAATAGCCAAAGGGGAGGTTTAAAAGGGGGAAGAAATGAGCTCTCAGCACCATAGGTGCTGGCTTCCTCCGGGCCCTGGAAGTGCTCAACCCCCCATTCCATCCCACCTCTTCCTGCCCTGCCTCTTTCTGTCTGCTCCCCTGTCCATTCCCCATCCCCGCTCCTCCTGCTCCCTCCCAGACCCTCATGCATGCCGTGAAACAGCTGATTGTGGTGTGCAGTAGGCATTGGGAGGGAGGGGGAGGAATTGATCGGGAGGGCCACTGGTGGGTGGAAGCTGCTGGGGGGAGGGGTTGGCTGCCAGTGAGTTCTAGTCAGTGCCTATGGTCAGTACAAAATCAAGAACAAAAGTAATCCTAGAACCCCAATTAAATGAAGACAAGAAATTCTTAACTCGCCTCTGCATCAGTGCTAGGAGTCTGGGGAACAAACAGGAGGAACTGGAATTGCTCCTCTGGGAGCATCACTTTGCTCTAACTGGTATGACTGGATCCTGGTGGGATGACTCCCCTGAGTGGATGATTAGAATCCATGATTACCACCTAGTTAGGAAGGGTCATGTGGACAAAAGGGGCGGGGACATCCACTCAATGTCAAAAATGCCACCAGCTTCTTCCAAGTCACTGGTAACTCAGAGGAAAATGACCCTGGATGCTTGTGGAGCAATGTGCTACCAGATAAAGCACAAGAGAGGACATGAGTTGGTGTCTGCTATAGACCCTCACATCGCACTTGGGAAGAGGATACCTGGCTCCTTGTGCACCTGGCTCTAATGTGTAGGGGGAAAAACATGTGACCTGTCCTCGGTCCCAGGCTAGTGCATTAACCATGAGCCCAGCCTTCCCCTGTAGGGTTAATTCCCTCCTGAGCTCTGGCAGGTTTAGTGGCTGCTCTGGATTTTGTGGGCTGTGTTGCTCGCTCATTGCCAGAATCACTTTTTTCTTTGCTGGCTACAAAGCAGTGAGTGAAATGCATCCAGCCATGCAACAAAGCGTAGCAGGGGAGGTAGGAAGGCGATCAGCGACAGGGATTGATCTGTGATCAGTTCTGTGTAGCCCTTCTCTGAATTCCCTGCAGTTTTAATATGACTTAGCAGATCAAGGTAATGACTCGACTGGCTGAGATGAGGGAAGAGCTACAAACTGCTGGGTCTTCCTCAAGGTTTCATTCATGTCTGTTATCCCAAGGGAAATAAACAAGCTGTTTCCCTCACAAAGAGGCAGCCTAAGAGTTGGGATTTCCAAGGGAGCCAATAGGAACTGGCTTTGAACCTGGCTTCTAACTCCTCTAGGCTCCCTGCCCTGAGGCTCACGGGTTAGGTGCTGCAAAAATGGAGCTATGGCTTGACAGGGGCTCTGTCTTGGGAGGTGGGGTGGGGGGCCCTACATCTGGGCCTCTCCGAAGGACAGAAGTGACACAGCTCCAGTCCGTGCAGCGATTCCTGGCTTGGCTCAGGGAATCAGCTTCCTCATTGTTGCCTGTATCCAGGGCATGAAGGAGGAAAGTCTTGTGTACACCCGGGAGGGGGAGTCCCCTTCTGGAATCCCGAAGAGATGATACTTGAGGCTGTTTTTCAACATAGTTGATTCAAGTTTCAGAGTAACAGCTGTGTTAGTCTGTTTTCACAAAAAGAAAAGGAGGACTTGTGGCACCTTAGAGACTAACCAATTTATTTGAGCATAAGCTTTCGTGAGCTACAGCTCACTTCATCGGATGCATACTGTGGAAAGTACAGAAGATCTTTTTATACACACAAAACATGAAAAAATGGGTGTTTAGCACTACAAAAGGTTTTCTCTCCCCCCACCCCACTCTCCTGCTGGTAATAGCTTATCTAAAGTGATCACTCTCCTTACAATGTGTATGATAATCAAGCTGAGCCATTTCCAGCACAAATCCAGGTTTTCTCCCCACCCCACCCCCCACACAAACCCACTCTCCTGTTGGTAATAGCTTATCTAAAGTGATCACTCTCCTTACAATGGGTATGATAATCAAGGTGGGCCATTTCCAGCACAAATCCAGGGTTTAACAAGAACGTCTTGGGGGGGGGGGTTAGGAAAAAACAAGGGGAAATAGGTTACCTTGCATAATGACTTAGCCACTCCCAGTCTCTATTCAAGCCTAAGTTAATTGTATCCAATTTGCAAATGAATTCCAATTCAACAGTCTCTCGCTGGAGTCTGGATTTGAAGTTTTTCTGTTGTAATATCGTAACTTTCACGTCTGTAATCGCATGACCAGAGAGATTGAAGTGTTCTCCGACTGGTTTATGTTGTTATAATTCTTGACGTCTGATTTGTGTCCATTTATTCTTTTACGTAGAGACTGTCCTGTTTGACCAATGTACATGGCAGAGGGGCATTGCTGGCACATGATGGCATCTATCACATTGGTGGATGTGCAGGTGAACGAGCCTCTGATAGTGTGGCTGATGTTATTAGGCCCTGTGATGGTGTCCCCTGAATAGATATGTGGGCCCAGTTGGCAACGGGCTTTGTTGCAAGGATAGGGTCCTGGGTTAGTGGTTCTGTTGTGTGGTGTGTGGTTGCTGGTGAGTATTTGCTTCAGGTTGGGGGGCTGTCTGTAGGCAAGGACTGGCCTGTCTCCCAAGATTTGTGAGAGTGTTGGGTCATCCTTCAGGATAGGTTGTAGATCCTTAATAATGCGTTGGAGGGGTTTTAGTTGGGGGCTGAAGGTGACGGCTAGTGGCGTTCTGTTATTTTCTTTGTTAAGCCTGTCCTATAGTAGGTGACTTCTGGGAACTCTTCTGGCTCTATCAATTCAAATCCTGTTTAGTTTCCTTGCCAGTGTGTTTGTCTAAAGTGCTTAGGGAACCTCAGCTCAGTTACAAAGGCTGGTGCATGTCCACTTTCCTGTGAAGAAGCAGAGAACTAGGTAATGAACTTACTCTGGCCAGGCTTCTGACCAGTTCAAGGTGGTACAGTTCTGGGGTGCAAGGCTGGAGAGCTGTAGGATAGCATGTTGTGAGGCAACACTGTGCCTGACAACATGAAACCGCCACATTCCCTTCTCATGGTCACAGACTCACCAGGGGTCTTTCTGGGCTGTACTACACAGTTAGATCAGTGTAAGCTAGCTTACGTTGACCTAATTGTGTCAGTGAACACACTACAGCCTTGTAGTGCTGATGTTAAGTGCCCTACCATACCGACATAACTCAATCTCTACAAGAGATATAGGGCTTATGTCGGTGTAGTTAGGGGGACACTGTCTGTGTAGACACTGTGTTCCTTACATTGGGTGTTGGCTCTCTGGTGAATTTCATAGCTCCACTGGATCCATGAAATTGACAAGAAAGCCTAGCTCCTGGCTCCCCACTCCCCAGAGAGGTTGCTGCCAGCTTTCTGCTCCAAGCCAGGTTTTCACAGAGGCTCCTGGATTGGGCTACCACCTGGGCTCCCTGTTACTGGCAGGGAACAAAGCTGCACCGAGGTTCCCAGCTCCACACTCCCAGCTGGGAACCTAGCCACCCCGACAGGATCTTGGCTCCTTGCTGGGAGCATGGCAGCTGGCCAGACTTTGGCGTGGATCTCCCCACTGGAGGTGAGAATCCCTGAGCGGCTTCCACCCTGTTCCCAGCTGGCACCAGGAATGCGAGAAGCCCAGGGAGCAGCTGGACTTCCAGCAGGGAGCTGTGTGGAACTGAGATCCCTGGCTTTCAGATCCTCCCTCTCACACTACCCCTCTTCAATCAGTGGAAGTGCTCCTGGTGAGGACGTGCACCACAAACAGAAGGAGGGTAGTGTGGACATCAGCCACCACAGTAATTACTGCAGTGGCTGTAAGTCAGCCTAACCTAGTTTGACTTAAGATTGTAGTGTAGACATGCTGTCATAAATATAAAGGGAAGGGTAAACCCCTTTAAAATCCCTTCTGGCCAGAGGAAAAATCCTCTCACCTGTAAAGGGTTAAGAAGCTAAAGGTAACCTCCCTGGCACCTGACCAAAATGACCAATTAGGAGACAAGATACTTTCAAAAGCTGGGAGGAGGGAGAGAAACAAAGGGTCTGGGTCTGTCTGTATGCTGCTTTTGCCGGGGATAGACCAGGAATGGAGTCTTAGAATTTTAGTAAGTAATCTAGCTAGGTATGTGTTAGATTATGATTTCTTTAAATGGCTGAGAAAAGAACTGTGCTGAATAGAATGACTATTCCTGTCTGTGTACCTTTTTTGTAACTTAAGGTTTTGCCTAGAGGGATTCTCTATGTTTTGAATCTAATTACCCTGTAAGGTATCTACCATCCTGATTTTACAGAGATAATTCCTTTACTTCTATTAAAAGTCTTCTTGTAAGAAAACTGAATGCTTTTTCATTGTTCTCAGATCCAAGGGTTTGGGTCTGTGGTCACCTATGCAAATTGGTGAGGATTTTTACCAAACCTTCCCCAGGAAGTGGGGTGCAAGGGTTGGGAGGATTTTCGGGGGAAAGACGTGTCCAAACTATGTTTCCCAGTAAACCCAGTTAGAGTTTGGTGGTGGCAGTGGAGATCCAGGGTCAAAGGATAAAATTAATTTGTACCTTGGGGAAGTTTTACTCTAAGCTGGTGAAAGTAAGCTTAGGAGGTTTTCATGCAGGTCCCCACATCTGTACCCTAGAGTTCAGAGTGGGGGAGGAACCTTGACACATGCCCATCAAGAAACCCTCCTGCCACTGTCTTGGTGATCGGGGCTGACAGCTGCTCTGCCCAACCCCAACCTGCTCACGGCTGGGCCACCCTGAGAAAGATCAAGGGGCCATGTTTTCACTTGCCACCAAGATCAGTCAGTCCCCACCACAGAGACAAGGTCAGGGAGCTGAGTGAGGATGGGACTGGTTAAGTAAGAGCCCCAGATGTGCCTAGCTGCCCATATGTGAACCGGTACCCAGAGCAGCCCTGGATCCTGATAGACACGTCCCCATCGGGGTCTTCTCAGTCCAGTGGTGTTTTATCCATCCATCTGTGAAGGGACCCAGACATGCAATATCCAGCCACCTTTGGAGGATCCCCAGCTGTCCCCCACCTGATCCAGATGACTGTCTGGGTGACCCTGAGGTTTCCTCCCCCTGCTACTCCCCCTTTCACAAGGGTTCCCTTACCCAGGGAAAAGGGACCTCCTTCACTTGCTGCTCATCTATTTGTTTTCTATTCTCTCCTAAAGCCCCCTGGCCTGGACTTTTTTTACTTTTTGACCCTGCTTCAGTTCCCCCGCCCGAACGGGCCAGATGCTTTTTCTTCATTTTTTTGTTTTTTGTTTTTTCTTCTTCTTTTTTTCTGCTGCCATTTGAGTGGTGGTCGGCTGCCAGCTAGCTGCCAGGCCCCCCATGCCTGCCCTCGGACGCTGCTATTGCTTCAGCTGAAATCCCCGGGGGTAGGGGGACTGCCAACCTGCTCCACAGAGGAGGGGAGTGGACGTCCCCAGACCCAACCGTTTTGCTGTTTGTTTGTGGACCCATAATTAACTGACAGGTTATTTTTTTTCTTCTTATCTGCTTGGCATTTTTGGAATGCTCCACAAAGCCCGGGAGAAAAGACAGCTGACAGAGAAATCGCCCAGGGAAGCTACAAATCATCATGGAGGGGGCCGTAAGACTGAGTAACTTTTGAACTATATTCTCGTGTGGGGGGAGTTTGACTGTGTCTTAACTGTGTTTGTAGGGGCACAGAGGGTGTGGCACAGAGCTACCCCCCGATCCATCGGTGCCCCCCCCAACACTACTACAACCGTCATGGCCCCCCCCCGCCATCCGTCCCTGCTGGCAACTTGCCATCTGCCTCTGGATTCAGCTGCTTGCTCTGAATTCCACCGTCCAGACCGGAAATGACAGCCGACCAAACGAGACTCTTTGGACAAACGCGTGTGGGTCCACGTTCCACCCCCGTGCCCCCGGACTGCCCACCCCACAGTTTGCCCCTACTACCTGACCCCAACTCCTGTTTCCTCCCCTGTCCAGTCCGACCCATTTCCCCCCCTCCCCCCCCCGCCTGCAGCCTAGCAGGAGAAGTGGTTAATCTGCTTCCTCCTCCCCCCTCCTCCTTCTGGTGCCTCCCCGTCTCTCCCTGCACACAATGGTGGGGAATGAGAGGGGTGAGGCACCTCTAACAACCACAGCTGCCCCTCCCCCACCTACCCCCCTGCCCAACCCCCAAGCCTCCCCCCCCTGCACTGCTGCCAAAACACCTGCTACCGCCCCTGCTGGGGCATCGGCAGCAGGAGGCACCAGGGCGACTCCTGCCGCTGCTATGCCCACCACCCCCCCAGATTCTAGGAGAGGCCCCCCAGTTGGCCGGAAAGGCCAGGGTGTGAAGAAAGGAAAGGGCCCCGCTACAGCCACCAGGCCCTCTATGGAAGGGGCTACCCCCACCGCTGTGGCCTCGTCATCGACCATGGCGTCCCTCCCCGCTGTTGCCTCCATCAGCTCTGCGAGCATCCCTCCCCCGGCCCCTAGGGCATATGCCCGGGTGGTAGCAACCCCCCCCCCACCTGCCGCCTCATCATCTCGCCCACCCACCGCCTCCGCTACCACCAATAGCGGCCGGGGCCCCTTCCCCACCATGACCAGGAAGCACAGCATCCATTGCCTCCTGGCGCCCGCCTTGCCCCACGTGGAGACATACGTGCAGGCGTTGGCGAGGGTGGTAGGACCCACAGCTATTGTTGCAGCCTCCAAAATGTACAGGAAGGTCGTTTTCTTCTTAGCATCGGAGGCTGCCACCCAGGAGGGGGTGGAGAAGGGCCTGGTGGTGGAGGGGGTGTTCGTTCCCCTGGAACCGCTAGAGGACCTGGGCGTCCACCTAGGCCTGACCTTCGTCCCTCCTTTTCTACCCAATGCCACCCTGTTACCCGCTCTCTCCACCCTGGGGAAACCCATTTCTGTCATCAGCCCTCTCCCATAGGGCTGCAAGGACCCCACCCTCCGTCACATCCTTTCGTTCCGCAGGCAAGTGCAGCTTCTACCGCCGCCGGTGGTGTGTGACGGAGAAGCGCTCGAGGGGTCCTTCCTAGTCCCCTACCAGGAAGCCTGCTATCGGGTCTTTTACTCCACGGGAGAGGGCCGGTGCTACCTCTGCCGATCAGCGGGGCAGGTCCGAAGAGACTGCCCCTTGGCCTGGCAGGGAGGGGCACCCGAGACCCAGCAGGACATCGGCTCCGTCGTTGCCGTCGCCCCTGGCCACCCGGTACCTGAAACCACCTCTCCTCCTGCTCGATCCACCGCTGCTCCTGCCCAGGCCCAAGAGACACCTCCCCTACAATGCCCAGACGAGCGAGGGAGCCCCGTCCTTGCTGTTAACAATCCAGCAGAGCCTATGGAGGAGGGTGCAGCAAAGATATTACCGGGCATAGGAGAGGGCCCGCCCCAAGGAGAACCCCCCGCCATGCTGCCTCACCGTTACCCCCCCGAACCCCTGAACCATCGCCTCTGCCCCCCGACATGACCCCTGCTAACCATCCCCCAGACGATGCTATGGAGGGCTGGACCCTAGTCCAGGGGAAGCGAGGCAAGTGGAAGGCTCGAGCTCCGCTGCACCCATCCGATGCGGAGGCCCCCCGGAAGACCAGGAAGGGAGGCACTGACACTGAGCCTTCTGCTATGCCCATGAGTGAGATCCATCCGCCGGTGTCGGGAGGGGAAGACAAAATAGCATTGGAAGGTAGGAGCTCCCCTCCACGGGAGACCCTCCCCTCCGAGACCCCTGAGGAAGCCCCTTCTGCCCGAATATCACCCGAACCCCCCGCGAACCCTGAAGTGACCATCAAAGTGGGCGCCATAGGGGAGACCCCCGGGGTGGAAGAAGGCGACCTCTCCTCCATGTATGAGGAGATCGAGGCCCTAGGTTTGACCCCGGTCACCCAGGGAGAGAATGACCTACTGCCGGCCGGCCTCAATCTGGGCAACCTCACCCCAGTCTCCCTTTCCCCATGCTCCCTCCCCCAACCGCCTTCCAGGGCGGGCACCCTACAGAAGGTAGTCAACCACCTTATGCCGTGGCTGCCAAATCCACCACAGAGCCTGCGCCTAGCATCACTGGGAGCCCCCTCCACACCCCCTTAACCCTCAAATCTGTTCGGGAGGTGCCACCTCTTAGCTGCTTGCCTCCTGAAGTCCAGAGCCTTGCCTCTGCCCCCGCCCCCACCCCTGTCCCTGCCCAATTCACCTCCTCCTGCAATGCTATTGCCGCCCCTGGGGTTATTTCTTTCCCGTTTTTTGCGGATCCCCCCAAGAAGCAGACTTTGCGTTTTCCTGCCGCGACCCATTAGGAGCTGCAATTTTCCCTCCGCCATCCCCTTCTACCCCAAGGCTTGAGATGGACCTAATAACTTTAGCCTGTCAGATGCCCCGTCGGTGATCCGCACCCTGCCTGCTTGCCTCAGCGGACCACAAGGCTGCACCAAGAGCACCACCAGGGAATAACCCGGAAATTGCAACCCCACCCCCCCGTGAGCTGCGAAAAGCATTGCGGGAGTTTTTAGAAGACATCCGTGGCTCCCGCAACAGGATACAGCTGGCTCTCCAGCTATGGGGGGACTTTGATCAAATCTTCCAGGCCACAAGGGCCCTTATAATGGAGGGTAGAGGGAAAGGAAGGCACGGTGCCACGGCCTACAGGCGGGCCCGCAGCTTCCATGATGATTTACTCACTTACGGGATGGGTCACGGATTGTTGCACGACCCGCTGGGGGCTGCGAACACCCCCACCAACAAGGAACCCCCACCCCCCCAGCCCTCCGCATGACGCCTCTCATTATCGCAACTTTGAACACCAGGGGCTGTAGGATGGCTCTCCGCAGGTCCCAGGTGCTCTCTTACTTTCGGGAAGCGGGGGTACTCTGTAGTTTTCCTGCAGGAGACCCATACGGATCTGACCGCCGAGGACAGCTGGTGACTGGAGTGGGGGGACAGGGTCTACTTCAGCCACTTCACGATTCGACAAGCTGGAGTGGCGACCCTGTTCTCCCCCAACCTATGGCCCGAGGTGCTAGGGGTCACTGAGGCCGTGCTGGGCCACCTGCTGCATCTCCGAGTCCGTATGGAGGGGCTCGTGGTCAACCTCGTTAACATCTATGCCCCAACAACGAGCCCGAAGCGGCCGCAATTCTATCAGCGGGTGTCCGACTTCCTCGGCACCCTAGATTCTCATGAGTGCCTAGTCCTGGGAGGGGATTTTAACACCACCCTCGAGGAACAAGACCGCTTAGGGGCCGAGCTGAGCCCGGCCGCCACGAACATTCTCCGAGGAATAGTCAAGCATCACTCCCTAGTGGACATCTGGCGTGACCACCACCCAGATGACACATCCACGTTCACCTTTGTCCAGGTGGAGGCCCATCGGTCACACTACTCTCGGTTGGACTGTATTTGTTTATCCCGTTTCCATCTTTCACAAGCCCACTCCTCCAACATTCGGCCGGCCCCATTTTCCGACCATCATCTAGCCACCATAACAGCCTCCCTCCGTGCAGAGAGGCAGGGGCCGGCCTATTGGCATTTTAACAACAGCCTGTTGGAGGATGAGGGCTTCGTGACATCCTCCGGGAATTTTGGCTGGCCTGGCGAGAGCAGCGGCGTGCCTTTCCCTCGGCGCGGCGATGGTGGGATTTAGGGAAGGTGCGCGCCAAGCTCTTCTGCCAGGGCACCAGCCGACGGAGAAATGCAGCGATAGAGCAGTTGGAACGGGAGGTCTTAGAGATGGAGAGGCATCTGGCCGCCAGCCCCGAGGACTGGTTCCTCTGCGGAGCGTGCTGGGAGAAGCGGAAGGAGCTCCGGGCCCTCGAGGACCATCAGGCCCGAGGTGCCTTTGTTCGATCCCGCATCCGCCTCCTTCGGGAGATGGATCCTGTCTTCCGTTTCTTCTACGCCCTAGAGAAAAGGAGGAGGGCCAAGAAACACGTCACCTGCCTTCTAGCAGAAGACGGCACCCCCCTCACAGATTCGGTGCAGATGTGTGGAAGGGCCCATGACTTCTGCACAAGCCTTTTCTCCCCGGATCTGACCGATCCTGGCGCTTGCAGGGTGCTCTGGGAGGAACTCCCCATGGTCAGCGTGGGCGACCGAGACTGACTAGAGCTGCCTCTCACCCTGGCCAAGTTCTCGGAAGCCCTCCGTCGCGTGCCCACCAATAAATCTCTGGACATGGACGGGCTGACCATGGAGTTCTACCGCGCATTCTGGGACATCCTTGGCCCAGACCTAGCCACTGTCTGGGCCGAGTCTTTGCAGGGCGGGGTCCTCCCTCTTTCGTGCAGGTGAGCGGTGCTCGCCTTGTTGCCAAAGAAGAGGGACCTCCGCAATTTATGAAACTGGCGTCCCGTCTCGCTCCTTAGCACGGACTACAAAATCGTAGCAAAAACATTCTCGCTGTGGCTAGGGTCCGTGATGGCGGACGTGATCCACCCAGACCAGACCTACACTGTCCCGGGCCGCAGCATTTTTGACAACCTATTTCTAGTCCGAGACCTTTTGGAACTCGGGCGTAGAGATGGTCTGTCGTTTGCCCTCCTGTCTCTTGATCAGGAGAAGGAGTTCGATAGAGTGGACCATGGGTACCTCCTGGGCACTCTGCAAGTGCTTGGATTCGGACCTCAGTTTGTGAGTTTTCTCCAGGTGCTGTATGCTTCCGCGGAGTGTCTGATTAGGCTCAACTGGACGCTGACCAAACCGGTCAGCTTTGGGCGAGGAGTACGGCAGGGGTGCCCCCTCTCAGGCCAGCTGTACGCTCTGGCGATCGAGCCCTTCCTCTGTCTCCTCCGAAGGAGGTTGATAGGGTTGGTGCTGTGGGAGCTGGAGCTGTGGCTGGTCCTGACCAACCTCCGGATATCGATTCTAGAGCTCTTTTGGTCAGGAATTCACTGGGCCCCTGTTGGGGTTCTTCATCTACCCCTGAAAGAAGGAGGGCAGGGCCTGAAATGTCTGCACACTCAGGTCCATGTCTTCCGCCTCCAAGCCCTACAGAAGCTCCTTTATAGTGCAAGTAGTTCGGCGTGGAGCATACTGGTGCATGCCTTCCTGCGCCGCTTCCAAGGGCTTCGATACGACCGGCAGCTCTTTTATCTCTGTCCGAGAGGTTTTCCGCAAGACCTCTCCGGGCTGCCGGTCTTCTACCAGGACCTCCTCCGGACCTGGAAACTGTTTTCAATGACCGGATCTGTGGCGGCCACCGTGGGAGCAGATCTCCTCGCGGAGCCCCTGCTACATAACCCCCAGCTTCGTCTGCAGGTGGCAGAGTCCCGCTCGGTGCGCCAGAGTTTGCTCCTAGCGGAAGTCACAAGAGTCGGAGACCTCCTGGACTATGACCGGGGAGACTGGCTGGATCCCCTGACGCTCGCTCGGCGCATGGGGCTCTCCAGACCTCGTACCCCCCGGCGCGTACTTCAGGAGGTGAAGGCTGCCTTGACGCCCGCTGCTCAGGCTTATCTCAACCGAGCCCTGCGCGAGGGCGCACCCCGCCCACCCTCTACCCCAGGCCCGCCGGACCTTTCAGTTGGGCCCCTACCCCGTAGATCCCAACAAACCCCTCACCCTTTCACTGCAAGCAGGCTGTATGAACTGAAGCCGGTCAGTTTCCAAATTGCACCACGGAAACATCTATACACACTCACGCTTTACACTCTTCACGCCCACACCCTGGTGTCCCACCCCGATACAAAGTGGCGGGACCTCCTGCCACCTTTGGAGGGTGAGCAGCCCCGGTGGGCCAGCCTCTATTCCACCTTGGTCCCGAGGCCCATCAGGGACATTAGTTGGTGGCTGCTTCACGGAGCTGTGAGCACGGGCGTGTTTTTGACGCGGTTCACCCCCATCCCGGATACTTGCCCTTTTTGCAACGTGAGGGAAACCCTGGCACATTTATATTTAGAGTGTGCCAGGCTGCAGCCCCTTTTTCGGCTCCTCACAAATGTTTTATTACGCTTTTGGCTACACTTTTCCCCTCACCTTTTTATCTACACACTCCCCATCCATGGCCCCACAAAGTCATGGGATCTCCTGGTTAGCCTCCTTCTAGCCATAGCTAAAACAGCCATCTATAAAACCAGAGAGGGGAGGCTCGCCAATGAAGCGTCCTGCGACTGTAGGGCCATTTTCCGATCCTCAGTACATTCATGTATCTGGGAGGAGTTCCTCTGGGCGGCATCCACCGACTCCCTTGATGCTTTTGAGGAGTGGTGGGCGCTGTCCGAGGTTCTGTGCTCGGTGACCCCGTCCGGTTCCCTCCGTCTGACCCTTTGATTGAGGGGAAGAGCGAGAGACCCCAGCCCCAGCTGTTGCCGCTGTGGATACCATCATTACTGTCACCTAGGAGGGGTCCTATCACACGTGGGTGTACATCCCCCCAACCCCCAAACCGCCCACCCCGCAGGCGTGCCCATCTTGTCAGGCACTCTCAGGAGAGGAATAATCGGTGACACTGGGCGTGGCACTAGGTAACTCGAGGGCATGGAAGACCATGAGTGTCAAGGAAGCCTCCCCGCTCTGGGCCCAGGCTAGCCTGAACACTTCTCCCTCCTGAAGGCTGCTGTGTTATACCTTGTGTTTGCTTTTGTTTTGTTGCATAGTTTTGCTTTATCCTTTTTGGTGATTTTTTGTAAGTGTTATGCTTCAAAAAAAAAATTACTCTCCTGTAGCCATCTGGCCCGACCCTGCCACAGCACCCAAACCCCTTAGGAACAATCTCCCCTGGTCTCAGTTTCCCCATTTGTATAATGAGAAGAATGATGCTGCCTGTGTCTGTTTGAACTGGATGCTCTTGGGGGCAATGACTGTGGGTCTGTGCAGCGCCCGGAACAATGCGTGCCCTGATCTCAGTCTCGGTGCCACCCTAATGCAAATGCAGTAGAAACTCAGAGTTGCGAACACCTTGGGAACGGAGGCTGTTCATAACTCTGAAATGTTCTTAACTCTGAAATGTTACTAACTCTGAACAAAACATTCTGGTTCTTTCAAAAGTTTACAACTAAACATTGACATAATCCAGCTTTGAAACTTTACTATGCAGAAGAAAAATGCTGCTTTTAACCATCTTAATTTAAATGAAACCAGCACAGAAACAGTTTCCTTGCCTTGTCATGTCTTTCTTTTTAAAAACTTTCCTTTTATTTTTCAGTGATTTACATTTAACACAGCACTGAGGTGTATTTCCTTCTTTTTTTTTTCTTTTGTGTTCTCTGCTGCTGCCTGATGGCACACTGCCTGTTCCAAAGGAGGTGTGTGGTTCACTGGTCAGTTCCTAACTCTGATGTTTATAACTCTGCGGCTCTACTGTAGCAGCCATGTGTTAAAGGTCGGATTTTCCAACACATCCGCCCACCTGGGTGAAGACTTGTTGAGAGCTGATCACAGAAGGTTTATTATTTTTCCATGGGAAAAACCCCAAAGTGTTTCTTTTACAGTGAGCAAAATCTGAAAACTTTCCCTTAAAAATTACCAAAACCTGGCGGGGGCAGGGGGGGGAGTCAGTTTCACCACAAAAATTCAGAAAGGTTCAAGATGAGGCTTTCTGGGGAAAAAATGCCTTTAGTAAAAACCACAATTTTCCACTAGACAAAATGTTTGTCAGGTCATCCTTGGAGCAGCCCTGGCTGGTCACTGTTGGCTGATGGAGAAGGAGAAGCCTCCACAAAGGACCTGTCAGTGCCCTTCTGTGGCTGCCTGGCCTAATCTGGGGTGACTTTCCCCCCCAAAGCTGTTAACTTAAGTCAATGCGATTACTGATTCCCTCCTGGTGCGTTTCACACCGATTCTCCACCCAATAAGATCTGAGCTTTAGATTTACCCTCCAGTCCCATGGAGTTTCCAGTCTGGGGCACAGCTGAGCAGGGGGCAGAGTTCCAGTCACAGGGATCCCCCAGGGAGAGCATCAAAGAGGGTGGGTTGAGGCTGTGGGGAGCTTGGTCCCAGCCTGGCCCAGGGAGATGATGGGGCCTCTTTGTATGAACCTTGTCTCACCCCAGGTGAGATCATCGGAGGCCAGGAAGCCCAGCCCCACTCCAGACCCTTCATGGCCTGGCTGGATATACAACGCGGAAACAAGCATTACAGCCGCGGAGAGTTCCTGGTGGCGGAGAACTTCGTGCTGACGGCCGCTCACTGCAATGAAGACTAAGCGCCTCTGTGCTGGGGATGTCGGGGTAGGTCGGTGTTACCGGGTAATGGGGGAGCTGGGAGCTTTGGTGCTGTCATAGGTTGCAGGAAAGGAGCAGTTAGTGCAACAGGCTGGGAGAGCAGAGCCCAAGGGTCTGATCTGCTCAGGGGGCGTCGCCGTGTCTCTGGGGGCCTCTACAAACCATGGTCCAGATCCAGCGCTCGGTAAATCAATGGAGCTACGGCCCTAGGGTGACCAGACAGCAAGTGTGAAAAATCGGGACGGGGGTGGGGGGGTAATAGGACCCTATATAAGAAAAAGACTCAAAAATCGGGATTGTCCCTATAAAATTGGGACATCTGGTCACCCTATACGGCCCATTGACACCAGCTAGGGTCTGGCCCCATTGCCCAGATTGGAGAATCATAGAAAATCATAGAATATCAGAGTTGGAAGGGACCTCTGGAAGTCATCTAGTCCAACCCCCTGCCCAGAGCAGGACCAATCATCATCTAAATCATCCCAGCCAGGGCTTTGTCAAGCCTGACCTTAAAACTTCTAAGGAATGGGATTCCACCACCTCCCTAGGTAACGCATTCCAGCGTTTCACCACCCTCCTAGTAAAAAAGTTTTTCCTAATATCCAGCCTAAATCTTCCCCACTGCAACTTGAGACCATTATTCCTTGTCCTGTCATCTGCTATCACTGAGAATAGTCTAGATCCATCCTCCTTGGATCCACCTTTCAGGTAATTGAAAGCAGCTATCAAATCCCCCCCATTCTTCTCTTCTGTAGACTAAACAATCCCAGATCCCTCAGCCTCTCCTCATAAGTCATGTGTTCCAGATCCCTAATCATTTTTGTTGCCCTTCACTGGACTCTTTCCTATTTTTCCACATCCTTCTTGTAGTGTGTGGCCCAAAACTGGACACAGTACTCCAGATGAGGCCTCACCAATGTCGAATAGAGGGGAATGATCACGTCCCTCGATCTGCTGGCAATGCCCCTACTTATACAGCCCAAAATGCCATTGGCCTTCCCACACTGTTGACTCATATCCAGCTTCTCATCCACTGTCACCCCTAGTCCTTCTCTGCAGAACTGCTGCCTAGCCATTTGGTCCCTAGTCTGTAGCGGTGCATTGGATTCTTCCGTCCTAAGTGCAGGACTCTGCATTTGTCCTTGTTGAACCTCATCAGTTTTCTTTTGGCCCAATCCTCCAATTTGTCTAGGTCCCTCTGTATCCTATCCCTACCCTCCAGCGTATCTACCTCTCCTCCCAGTTTAGTGTCATCCACAAACTTGCTGAGGGTGCAATCCACACCATCCTCCAGATCATTTATGAAGATATTGAACAAAACCGGCCCCAGGACCGACCCTTGGGGCACTCCACTTGATACTGGCTGCCAACTAGACATGGAGCCATTGATTACTAGAAGGAGGACAGCTCTGCAGGGCTCTGGGCTGGGGAGAGCTGGGCATAGACACCTGTCTGGATTTAGCTAGGGAAGGGCCACTGGGGTGGAGAGGAGCTGAGACCCAGGGGTGAAGCAGCTCATGGGAACAGCACAAGGGCAGGTAGAGACACAGGCTGGGACCCCAATGCCACTGGGCAGGTGCTATGTGCTGCAGCCAGCACCCCTAGAGGGGAAAGGCCCCTTGTGTCATTTCCCACCCTCCTGAGCCACCCTTTCCAAGCCCTGGGGCCTGATGGGAGCTGGCAATGTGTACAGTGGTTTATATGTTTTTCCAAGCCAGAAGCTGAGTTGTCTGCCCCCCCATGTCACTGTTCATGAGTCAGACTCACATGTGCCCATCCCCCACCTCACGTATACTCCTGTCCCCAATGCCCTGTGGATTGCACTTGGCTTTCACAGCGAGATCACTGTCACACTGGGAGCCCATAACATTAGAGAATGGGAACAGAGCCAACAGACAATCTCCATGCGCCACCGGATCCTCCACCCCCAATACAACAATGAGACCTGTAACAATGGCATCATGCTGCTGCAGGTCCTTTCCCCACTCCATCACCCTGCCCCCAGTGACCTCACACTGCTGCAGGTACCGCCCCCTCCCATCACCCCACCTCCACTGATGTCACATTGCTGGAGGTTGGTGCTCGAGGTGGCATGACAGGTGTTGCACAGTCGTCATGAGGATGCCCCACCTGGTCTCATCTGGCCCCCGCCCTCCAAGAGGAGTTTGGTTCCCTTCTCTCTCTCCCCCATCACAGCTGAGTCACAAGGCCAGGTTGACCCATGCTGTGGGAACCATCCCCCTGCCCAAGTGAGAGGTGAAGTAGGGGGCTGTGTGCAGTGTGGCCAGCTGGGGCCAGACTGGTACCAGGGCAAACGTCCGGCCCTCCCTGACACTGCAGGAGGTGGAACTGAAGGTAATGGGCAAGGACATCTGTCTATCTCAGCCCTATCTGCACTACCACCCACCTAGGATGCTGTGCGTGGGGGAACCCTAGGAGAGGAAGGCGTCGTTCTGGGTGAGTGTGGGACGGGGCACACAGTGCCCGGGACAAGGTGCTGCTAGAACAGGAGACCGACAGGGCTGGGCAGAATGGGGAGAGTCAGGATCCATGTTGAGCCAGGCAGATCCTAGGAACCAGGGATGGGAACCAGCAGGATAACAGAAATCAGGGACAAGAATCAGCCACATCCTGGAAATCAGGGATGGATTTTAATGGTCAGGGACAGATCCTAGAAATCAGGGATAGGAGTCAGCTGGATGGTCGGAGTCAGTGAGGGGAATTGCTGAATCAAGAACCCAACGGTGGATCTGAGAAATCAGCAGGAGATCCTAGAAATCAAGGGCAGGAGTCAGCCAGATGTGGGAAATCAGGGTTAGCAATCAGGGACAGGAACTGAGCAGGTTAAAGAAATCAGGGATGGATGCTAGAAGTCAAACACTGGAACTGGCCAGATCCTAGAAATCAGGGATGGGGGCCAGATGGATCCCTGGACCTTTTGATGGAAGCATCAGACAGGTCCTGGGCCATGAGTCCCCGGGAAGCGGGATACAGAGCTGGATTTCAGAACACGAATAAAGAATGTAGCCCACCCTTTGCTTGCACATCTGTAATAACCCCACACATGGAATTTGCTTCTCAGGGCGACTCTGGGGGCCCCCTGATCTGTCATGGGAAGGCCCAGGGCATTGTATCCTACAGCAAATTTGGTGGATCCACACCTGGGTGTTCACCAGGGTCTCCAAATATGTTTGCTATATCAAGAAAATTCTGCACACTCTGAAACCTTAGAGGGGAGCGTCCATCTCCTCTAGTGTGACTGGAGAGAGAGCTGGGTATTGCAGAGGGCTGGCTGGCTGGGTAGGATGGATGGGTGGATGGATGGATTGATGGACGTGTAGCCAATGATTTTAATTTATTGTTCATTTACTGTGTGATGCTATGATTAACTAAGAAGTCATGTCATATATAATCTTTGTATGCTTATTAGAGTTAAATTGTAGGGTTACAGAAGTATAAAATTGATCAGTAGAATTAGAAGGGATAATTAGATTTCAGGTGTCTAAGTAAGAAGGGCTCAAATGTAAGACCTATGGGCTGTAAGATTTTAGCTTAGCCATACTAGGCCATTAGCTTAAGAAATGTTTGACATAAGTATGTGACCAAAGAATGATTCTATGCCACAAGATTACAGGAAAAGATGCACCAATTTGAAAGAATGGGGCAGGCAATCCCCAAAGCTAGTGTTTATTCTAATACTTACATTATCAGCCCAGCAACAAAACAGCTTCTACAGTACCTTACTGGATACCCAGAAGCCCAAAACACAGTTTCCTTAAAGCAACCCAGCCTTGGCTCCCACCCAGACAGACATGTCAAATATGATGAGGACTACTGAAAATCTTATTCATCATATAAAATTTCTACTAATCCCAAAGGATGGGACACATTCCCCTTCAGGTTAATGAATATCTCAGATCTTACCCAAATACACGCTTACAGCCAAGACTTATTAACTAAAATAAAATGTATTAAAAAGGAAAAGAGAGAGAATAGTGGTTAAAAGATTGTTATACAGAGAGACATGAAAATAATTCTTCAGTCAGTTTCATAGTAAAGATGACAGGTTTCAGAGTAACAGCCATGTTAGTCTGTATTCACAAAAAGAAAAGGAGGACTTGTGGCACCTTAGAGACTAACCAATTTATTTGAGCATAAGCTTTCATGAGCTACAGCTCACTTCATCGGATGCATACTGTGGAAAGTGTAGATCTTTTATACACACAAAGCATGGAAAAATACCTCCCAACGCATTATTAAGGATCTACAACCTATCCTGAAGGATGACCCAACACTCTCACAAATCTTGGGAGACAGGCCAGTCCTTGCCTACAAACAGCCCCCCAACCTGAAGCAAATACTCACCAGCAACCACATACCACACAACAGAACCACTAACCCAGGACCCTATCCTTGCAACAAAGCCCGTTGCCAACTGGGCCCACATATCTATTCAGGGGACACCATCACAGGGCCTAATAACATCAGCCACACTATCAGAGGCTCGTTCACCTGCACATCTACCAATATGATAGATGCCATCATGTGCCAGCAATGCCCCTCCGCCATTTACATTGGTCAAACTGGACAGTCTCTACGTAAAAGAATAAATGGACACAAATCAGACGTCAAGAATTATAACATTCATAAACCAGTCGGAGAACACTTCAATCTCTCTGGTCACATGATTACAGACATGAAAGTTGCTATATTACAACAAAAAACTTCAAATCCAGACTCCAGCGAGAAACTGTTGAATTGGAATTCATTTGCAAATTGGATACAATTAATTTAGGCTTGGATAGAGACTGGGAGTGGCTAAGTCATTATGCAAGGTAACCTATTTCCCCTTGTTTTTTCCTAACCCCCCCCCCGAAGACGTTCTTGTTAAACCCTGGATTTGTGCTGGAAATGGCCCACCTTGATTATCATACCCATTGTAAGGAGAGTGATCACTTTAGATAAGCTATTGCCAGCAGGAGAGGGGGGTGGGGGGAGGTATTTTTTCATGCTTTGTGTGTATAAAAAATCTTTTACACTTTCCACAGTATGCATCCGATGAAGTGAGCTGTAGCTCACGAAAGCTTATGCTCAAATAAATTGGTTAGTCTCTAAGGTGCCACAAGTACTCCTTTTCTGATAGTAAAGATGGTGATCTTTAGAGTTACAAAGAGGTTTTTTCCATAATTAGTCCATAGGTTCAGGCCAATGTTCAATTTCAGAGTGCTCCAGAATGGAACTGGAGACCTCCATCGTGTGGCTCAAGCTTCCCTGATGAAGCATGACAGATTTGAGATAAAAAGGATCAGGTCCCAAGCATTTTTTATAGATTTTTTTGTAGACCCTTGACATCATACAATCCTTGGGTGAACAAATGGCTTTTCAAATAACCTTCTATTTCCTAACCATCACTGGTAATTAGCTACATGGATTAACATAAGGTAATTGCCTATCTCCCACCATTTGCAGGTGGTTTGCTATAGACTTCAAAAAGAAATTAAGTCAGTGATATCACTACATTCACAGTTCATTTAAATGTTAATATCTTCTTTTGATCTCTGAATTAACAGAATACAGAGATAGACAGGAATTATTTGGTTACATTATCAACCTCAAACAATATATATGTAAACACACAAAAACACAAACATCTACTAATATGTCTCTAAATGTTGAATCTGGATCAATTAGCCTAGTAACCCTGCCTGGCCCTGTCTACATGAGGGTGTTTACCTTGTATTGGGATCTTCTGGCATGATCCTTCTGGAATGTGTTTACATAAATACTTAGTGCCTAGAAGTGCTTGTGTTTTTGCCATGCCAGCCCTGTTCTTGGAAAGTTCAGGTATCAGATAATGAACTTTTAAGCAGGCATCTGCTTAGGAAGAAGGCCTGACTTTTGCTGATAGCCTGACTTTTGCTAACTTTACTTTACCTTAGCAGGGCCTAATTTTAGTTCAGGCCTTAGGGTTTACACCAGGTCCCGTATAGCAGGCTTCATGCCTCAGGATCTCTCTTTCTCCTACATCCTCCATGTCTATCCACCCCTTCCATCTATCCTTACCTTTCTCCCTCCCCATCCACACCCTCTATTAATCCATCCCCTGACAGTGTTACCCACTGCTGTAATATCTCAGCCCTGTTGGCGCCTTCACCTTCTCCTTGTTTGCTTGTTAATTTCACTCTCTGTCCTCTGTTTGCCAGCATCAATGGAGTGTAGTGATGTTCAGCCTTCCTGAGTGTTTAATTCCTTCCAGGACCTTTACAGCTGACCACTGCTATCGCACACAGCCAGGCTGGGATGTTTAAGGCCTCCTGTGGAAGTGAGGTGTCAAAATCCCATTCAGTGGGCATTGGGCCCCTAACACCCCTTTGAAATTGCCAACTCATCCTGCCAAGTGCTGGGGCTCAATTCCATGGAAGCTCAGCACCCAGTATCTCCCAATGGAGGGATGTGGGGCAATTTTCACAAGCACCAAACATGCATTAGGCCCCTAGTTTCTTCTCAGATCTTTTCCCATGGCCGTCACTTCACAAACCCAGACACTAGGTTGTTCTTCACCAATCAAGAAATCCCCTAATTGCTTTTGAGGATCTGAACCGTACTGAACAGAACAACCTCACTGGCAATTGACATCGATCAGGGCTGGGGCTCAGCTGTTCACCAGAGAATGATCCAGTCCCCAGGATTTCCTACTACATTCACTTATTTTCATGAGCCATCAATTCTTTCATGTCTTTAGCACATTTCTCACACTGCACATCATTAATTCTCTGGGCACTAAAGATGCACTTTCCCTTAAGGTGTGCTATGAATGTGGTCCCTGCTAATTCTAGTTTGGGGGAGCACTAGATTAAAGCATTAAAAGCAGTCACCTCAAGTTATCGTTGGAGGTTCTCCTAGGCCCTTGACTTAGACAGATGAAGGAGAAACAGTCATAGAGCCTGACTTAGTTAAAATCCTTGAGGTCCAACTAGGCCGAGAGCAGAGACAACAAGAGAACACCCAGATACAGAGATTAAAGAAAATCGAAGGGATACAATCTCTGCCATGACTTCCCCCCACTTTTTTTTATGTTCTGGAATATGGTGCCCAATTCTGGGCTGCTTTGTCCCAAAATGTGGGATCTGGGATGAAGCAGGTGCCGAGAAGGGCTGGTGGGACAATCAGGAAAATGGAGAGCCAGTCTGACAAGAGGAGATAAAATACCTGGGCAAGTTAGCCTAAAACACAGGCTGAGCGGGGTTTGATTGCTCTATAAAATACACGAGGAGGGGGCAAGAACACCCGGGAGGGAGACGAGCTGTTGAAGCTAAAGGTCAAATCAAATGTGAATAAATGGGGAAGGGATCAATGATGGCTAGAGGAGAAGGTTTCTAACCATCAGAGGGGGAGGTTCTGGAACAACCTCCAATGGGAGCAGTTTGGGGGAAATAACCTAACAAGGATGGAGACAGAGCTTGGTAAGTTTATGGATGGGACGATACAATGGGGCTGCCTGGGATAACGGGAACTCGACTCCATGACACAGTACGAGACATCCGGTCCTGTGTCCCCACAGTGGCATGAGGCTCCTGAAATACAACTCCGATGATGCACCATAACTAGACATTTTGGGGCTTTGAGTTTTTAGCAAAATGTTCCAGGGAAAATGTTAATGAAAATGGGGAACACCCTCCTCCTCTCATCATCACCACATTTTCTGAACCTCTCTCCCCTCTTGATTTCATTTCAATTTTCTTAAAGCAAAAAGCAAAAATTGATTGTTTTCTGTGGAAAATTTCAATTTTGTAGAAACTGCCTTTTCCATGGGCACATCATTCTGCCCAGCTCTAGATTTCTCTCTCTGCTGACCCATTTCGAGCCTGGTTCTGTTTGTTGGCAAGGGCTGGGCAGTCACCAGCAGAGAACGAATGTCCCACATGCAGTCTCAGATCTCTGGAAGACAGGCTGGGCTGGCGAATGTCAGTCCCTGATATTATTCTCCTTATTGGCAGGGCAATTCCAGCAGGCCCCTGGTGTTCGACGGCGTGGTCCAGGACATCATCTCCAATGGAGATCCAGATGGGTGCTCCACCCTCACCCCCCGGCAGTGTATACACGAGAATCTCCAAATTCATCCCATGGATCAATGAAACTCTGCAGAAACTGAGTTAAAGGAGACGCTCCCCTTGAAAGGGCCCATTTGGCCATACTGGGCTCTGTGCCTACATGGAACCCCCAGATGCTTTAGATCAGAGTATTTTTTTCTAGTGTTAGAGAAATGCTACAAATGGCTCAGTCCTGAAATCCTTTTGTGGCTAGAAATACCCCACTGATGTTTGACATTTTGTTCTAGTCTATTGTCTCCCCAAGTGGCTAATCAATGTTTGGGATCGTGTGGTGTTCCGGCTAGGAGCAGTAATTGATGATGGAGTCTGGCATTTCCTTTGGTACGATCTGGTTTATTTACAAGGACTATCCAAAGTCCTGTTTCCCTGAAAAAAGTTGGAATCAAACAGCAGCAGACAGCTCCTCTGTCCCAAACCTGCCTCTTCAGCCAAGACTGTGCACAAAAAGCTACTTCTCTTAGCTGTTTCTCAGGGCCACATTCCTGTGCTCCCAGGTCATATATGCCTGGCTTTTTATCTCTGTCTGTCTCTCTTCTGTCCCCACATCTCTCTGTATTGTATCTGTCCGATCCACACGCCCCATTATTTCAGAACAATATTTGGTGATGACCTTTCTTCTTGAATCATTAGAATTCCTACATGTGCATAGGGTTTTACACAGTGATGAGCTGCCAGAAGCTCAAGAACTGGTTCCTTCACTCGCTCCAGGTCTTCAGCAGCACTTCGGTGGCACATCCTTCAGTCCCTCCGGGTCTTTGGTGGCACTGAAGGATCCGCCGCCGAAGTGCCGCCGAAGGCTTGGAGTGCCGCCAAGTCAATACAAATTCACATGGGAGCCTCCCCAGCCAAGAGCTCAGGCGGGACGGACAGGATGGTCCCGTGGGCTTCCCCACCCCTTTAACAAACGGTTCTAAACAGGCTTCAAAATTTAACAACCGGTTCGTGCGAACTAGTGCAAATCGGCTCCAGCTCACCACTGATTTTACATCAGCTTAGGGTATTCTGGAGCAAGGGTAGAATTTTCTCTGTTGAATTCTATACACCCTCTACAAATGCTGATCATTTTTATATCTTTTGCATTCTTCAAGGGTTTTCTACCATCAAAATTCCTAGCTGCAACGTGTCATTGGTGTCTTTAAAACTTTCTTTCACCCAACCAGAGAGCAGGAACGGGGCCATGTGGCTTTAGTGGCCAACATATCACCACGAAGCATAGCTAGCCAAATTAAATAGCATATTAGAATAAGACATTGAAATGGTTCTGTAAAAAAATTGAAATTTTGAATGTTTTGTTTCATGTAATATGAAGAGGACCTGACTTTTATGTATTTTCATAGAATCATAGAATTATAGAATATCAGGATTGGAAGGAACCTCAGGAGGTCATCTAGTCCAACCCCTTGCTCAAAGCACGACAAATCCCCAAGAAATCATCCCAGCTAAGGCTTTGTCAACCCTGACCTTAAAAACTTCTAAGGAAGGAGATTCTACCACCTTCCTAGGTAACACATTCCAGTGCTTCACCACCCTCCTAGTGAAAAAGTTTTTCCTAATATCCAACCTAAAAGTCCCCCACTGCAACTTGAGACCATCTGTCATAAATATAAAGGGAAGGGTAAACCCCTTTAAAATCCCTCCTGGCCAGAGGAAAACCCCTCTCACCCATAAAGGGTTAAGAAGCTAAAGGTAACCTCGCTGGCACCTGACCAAAATGACCAATGAGGAGACAAGATACTTTCAAAAGCTGGGAGGAGGGAGAGAAACAAAGGGTCTGTCTGTCTATATGCTGTTTTTGTCGCGGATAGAACAGGAATGGAGTCTTAGAACTTTTAGTAAGTAATCTAGCTAGGTATATGTTAGATTATGATTTCTTTAAATGGCTGAGAAAAGAGTTGTGCTGAATAGAATAACTATTTCTGTCTGTGTATCTTTTTTGTAACTTAAGGTTTTGCCTAGAGGGATTCTCTGTGTTTTGAATCTAATTACCCTGTAGGTATCTACCATCCTGATTTTACAGAGGGGATTTCTTTACTTCTATTTACTCCTATTTCTATTAAAAGTCTTCTTGTAAGAAAACTGAATGCTTTTTCATTGTTCTCAGATCCAAGCGTTTGGGTCTGTGGTCACCTATGCAAATTGGTGAGGTTTTTTACCAAACCTTGTCCAGGAAGTGGGGTGCAAGGTTTTGGGAAGTATTTGGGGGGAAAGACGTTTCCAAACAGCTCTTCCCCAGTAACCAGTATTTGTTTGGTAGTGGTAGCGGCCAATCCAAGGACAAAGGGTGGAATATTTTGTACCTTGGGGAAGTTTTGACCTAAGCTGGTAAAGATAAGCTTAGGAGGTTTTCATGCAGGTCCCCACATCTGTACCCTAGCGTTCAGAGTGGGAGAGGAACCTTGACACCATCACTCCTTGTTCTGGCATCAGCTACCATTGAGAAGAGTCTAGATCCATCCTCTTTGAAACCCCCTTTCAGATAGTTGAAAGCAGCTATCAAATCCCCCCTCATTCTTCTATTCTGAAGACTAAACAATCCCAGTTCCCTCAGCCTCTCCACATAAGTCATGTGTTCCAGTCCCCTAATCATTTTTGTTGCCCTCCGCTGGACTCTTTCCAATTTTTCCACATCCTTCTTGTAGTGTGGGGCCCAAAACTGGACAAAGTACTCCAGATGAGGCCTCACCAATGTCAAATAGAGGGAACAATCATGTCCCTCGATCTGCTGGCAATGCCCCAACGTATACATTCCAAAATGCCATTGGCCTTCTTGGCAACAAGGGCACATTGTTGACTCATCTCCAGCTTCTCATCCACTGTAACCCCGAGGTCCTTTTCTGCATATTCTCCTAATCCCGCTGACCATCTACAAGTTTTTGGAAAGTGGCGGGTGCATTCCGCAGCCCTAAAGGGAGTACATTAAATTCATATAGCCCAACATGGGTGGTGAAGGCTGACCTTTCCTTGGCGGATTCATCTAGCAGTACCTGCCAGTACCCCTTGGTTAAGTCCAAGGTAGAGATGAACTGGGCCCATCCCAGTTTCTCTAATAGTTCATCTGTGTGTGGCATTGGATAGTTGTCTGGGTAAGTTACAGCATTTAGCTTACGGTAGTCCACGCTAAAACATATCTCCCCATCTGGTTTGGGAACTAGAACCACTGGAGATGCCCATGCACTGCCGGAGGGGCGGATTACACCCATCTGTAACATATCCTGGATCTCCCATTCTATAGCAGTTTTAGCTTGAGGAGACACCCGGTAAGGGTGGACTTTAATTGGGTGAGCATTACTTGTGTCAATGGAGTGGTATGCCCGTTCAGTCAGTCCTGGGGTGGCTGAGAGCATCAGCGCATAGCAAGTGCACAGCTCCTTGATCTGCTGTCGCTGCATACGCCCAAGGGTCATGGAGAGGTTCACCTCTTCCACGCCACCAGCACTTTTCCCTTCGTAGTAGACACCTTCAGGCCACTCAGTGTCATCTCCTCCCTGGGCTGTAAACTGACAAACCTTTAATTCTCTGGAATAAAAGGGCTTTAGAGAATTAATATGGTACACCTTAGGCTTTCGGTTGGAGGTGGGGAATGCTATGAGATAATTAACAGCTCCCAGGCACTCCTGGACCGTGAATGGCCCTTCCCACGATGCTTCCATTTTATGGGCCTGGAGCGCCTTTAAGGCCATGACCTGGTCCCCTACTTTGAAGGAATGCTCTCTGGCATGTTTATCATACCAGGCTTTTTGCTCTTTTTGAGGATCCTGTAGGTTTTCCTTAGCAAGGGCTGGAGAGGTTCGGAGGGTGTTTTGTAGGTTGGTTACAAAGTCCAGAATGTTAGTTCCTGGAGAAGGGTGTAAATCCCTCCCATTGCTGCTTCACCAACTGTAATGACCCCTTAACCTCATGGCCATATAAAAGTTCAAATGGGGAAAACCCTAAACTGGTATGTGGTACAGCTCTGTAGGCAAAGAGCAACTGCTGCAACACTAGGTCCCAGTCATTGGAGTGCTCATTTACGAATTTACGTACCATGGCCCCCAAAGTCCCATTAAATTTCTCCACCGGGCCATTTGTTTGATGATGGTAAGGGGTGGCAATCAAGTGATTCACCCCATGAGCTTCCCAAAGGCTTTCCATAGTTCCTGCCAGGAAATTGGTTCCTGCATCTGTGAGGATGTCAAAGGGCCAACCTACCCTGGCAAAAATGTCTGCTAGTGCCTGGCACACACTTTTAGCTCTGGTGTTGCTTAGAGCTACTGCTTCTGGCCATCGGGTGGCAAAATCCATGAAAGTCAGGATGTACTGCTTTCCTCTGGGTGTCTTTTTCAGAAAAGGACCCAGAATATCCACAGCTACTCTCTGAAATGGAATTTCAATGATGGGGAGTGGCTGGAGAGGGGCTTTGACCTGGTCTTGGGGTTTTCCCACTCTTTGGCATACCTCACAAAACTGGACATAGGTAGAAACATCCTTGCCCATTCCCTCCCAGTGGAATGACCCCCCCAAACGGTCTTTGGTCCTGTTCACCCCAGCATGGCCACTAGGATGATCGTGGGCTAAGCTCAAGAGCTTGACCCAGTACTTAGTTGGAACTACCAACTGTCTCTGAGGATGCCAGTCTTCCTGGTGTCCACCAGAAAGAGTTTCCTTGTATAAAAGTCCTCTTTCTACAACAAACCTGGATCGATTAGAAGAGCTGAGAGGCGGTGGGTTGCTCTGTGCCGCTGTTCAAGCTCTCTGGAGGCTTTCATCTGCTTCCTGTTCGGTCTGGAACTGTTCTCTTGATGCTGGAGACATCAGTTCCTCATTGGATTGTGGACCTATGCTTGGTCCCTCTGGAAGAGATGTAGGGGAGGGGGCTGTTTCTGTTGACTGTGAACCGCTCTCCGCTGGGGCACTACGTTGGGGTTCAGGCTCCGGCTGAGCCTCTTGTGTAGGGTTATGGGCTGCTGCCGGTTCAGGTTCGGTGGGGCCCTCTGGTGTTGAGGTTGCAAGTACTGGATTCAGTGCTGGCAATGGGTCTGGTGTTGGTTGTTCGGCTGGTTCCGGTTCTGGGATTGGTTCCGTCTGGGTCTCTGGGACTGGATCCACTACTGCTGTTGCAGACATTGGCCTGGGGTTCGGGTCCATCACCTCTGACCGGGTCCTGGTAGAAGTTTGTGGAACAGAGCTAGGTGTCATTGTTTGTCTAGCCTGGCTGCGGGTGACCATTCCCACTGTCTTGGCTAGCTTCACACTATTGGCCAAGTCTTCTCCCAACAGCATGGGGATGGGATAATCAACATAGATTGCAAAAGTCCACGTTTCTGACTAGCCCTGGTACTGGACAGGCAACTTGGCTGTAGGCAAATCGAAAGAGTTTGACTTGAAGGGTTGAATCGTCACTTGGATCTCTGGGTTGATTAAACTGGGGTTGTCAAGGTTCCTCCCCCACTCTGAACTCTAGGGTACAGATGTGGGGACCTGCATGAAAAACCTCCTAAGCTTATCTTTACCAGCTTAGGTCAAAACTTCCCCAAGGTACAAAATATTCCCCCCGTTGTCCTTGGACTGGCCGCTACCACCACCAAACTAATACTGGTTACTGGGGAAGAGCTGTTTGGACGCATCCTTCCCCCCAAAATACTTCCCAAAACCTTGCACCCCACTTCCTGGACAAGGTTTGGTAAAAAGCCTCACCAATTTGCCTAGGTGACTACAGACCCAGACCCTTGGATCTTAAGAACAATGAACAATCCTCCCAACACTTGCACCCCCCCTTTCCTGGGAAATGTTGGATAAAAAGCCTCACCAATTTGCATAGGTGACCACAGACCCAAACCCTTGGATCTGAGAACAATGAAAAAGCATTCAGTTTTCTTACAAGAAGACTTTTAATAAAAATAGAAGTAAATAGAAATAAAGAAATCCCCCCTGTAAAATCAGGATGGTAGATATCTTACAGGGTAATTAGATTCAAAAACATAGAGAACCCCTCTAGGCAAAACCTTAAATTACAAAAAAAATACACAGACAGAAATAGTTATTCTATTCAGCACAATTCTTTTCTCAGCCATTTAAAGAAATCATAATCTAACATATACCTAGCTAGATTACTTACTAAAAGTTCTAAGACTCCATTCCTGGTCTATCCCTGGCAAAGACCAGCATACAGACTGACACAGACCCTTTGTTTCTCTCCCTCCTCCCAGCTTTTGAAAGTATCTTGTCTCCTCATTGGTCATTTTGGTCAGGTGCCAGCGAGGTTACCTTTAGCTTCTTAACCCTTTACAGGTGAGAGGAGCTTTCCCCTGGCCAGGAGGGATTTCAAAGGGGTTTACCCTTCCCTTTATATTTATGACACGCCCCCCTAATCTCAGCTAGGGTGAAACACTGGCTGGGATTTCTTCCTGGAGCTCTAGGAAAAACAGAGTTAATAAGACACATGCATCTCTAAATATACTACCAAGTACATAAAGACTAACAATATTTTCCACATCTCAAGGACGATTTTAACCAGTTGATTCTGGGAAACTTTCACGGGAGAGTGCATCAGCCACTTCGTTAGAAGCTCCTGAGATGTGTTGGATGTCGAAATCAAAATCTTGGAGAGCTAAACTCCACCGAAGAAGTTTTTTGTTAGTTTCCTTGACGGTGTGAAGCCACTTTAGTGCAGCATGGTCGGTTTGCAGGTGGAAACGCCGTCCCCAAACATATGGGCGTAGCTTTTCCAGAGCGTAGACAATGGCATAACATTCTTTTTCAGTGACTGACCAGTTGCTTTCCCTCTCAGATAGTTTTTTGCTGAGAAACACTACAGGGTGGAATTCTTGATCAGGTCCTTTCTGCATTAAAACTGCTCCCACACCACGCTCGGATGCATCTGTGGTTACTAGGAACGGTTTGTCAAAGTCTGGGGCCCTTAGTACAGGGTCAGACATGAGTGTCGCTTTAAGCTTGTTAAAGGCCTTCTGACACTTTCCGGTCCACTGAACAGCATTTGGCTGTTTCTTTTTGGTTAGGTCTGTCAGTGGGGCAGCGATTTGGCTGTAGTGTGGTACAAATCGTCTGTAATAACCGGCCAAGCCTAAGAAGGATTAAACCTGTTTCTTTGACTTTGGGACAGGCCACTTTTGGATAGCATCCACTTTGGCCTGTAGGGGGCTGATAGTTCCTTGACCCACCTGGTGTCCAAGGTAAGTCACTCTGTTTAGGCCTATTTGACACTTCTTGGCCTTAACAGTTAGTCCTGCCTCCCTTATGCGCTCAAGGACTTTTTGTAGATGTTCCAGGTCGTCTGCCCAGGAATCTGAAAATATGGCCACGTCGTCAAGGTAGGCGACTGCATATTCTCCTAATCCCGCTAGGAGACCATCTACAAGTCTTTGGAAGGTGGTGGGTGCATTTCGCAGCCCGAAAGGGAGTACATTAAATTCATACAGCCCGAGATGTGTGATGAAGGCTGACTTTTCCTTGGCAGATTCATCTAGCGGTACCTGCCAGTACCCCTTGGTTAAGTCCAAGGTAGAGATGCACTGGGCCCGTCCCAGTTTCTCTCATAGTTCATCTGTGCGGGGCATTGGATAGTTGTCTGGGCGAGTTACAGCATTTAGCTTACGGTAGTCCACGCAAAAACGTATTTCCCCATCTGGTTTGGGAACTAGAACCACTGGAGATGCCCATGCACTTTCAGAGGGGCGGATTACACCCATCTGTAACATATCCTGGATCTCCCGTTCTATAGCAGTTTTAGCTTGAGGAGACACCCGGTAAGGTTGGACCCTAATTGGGTGAGCATTACCTGTGTCAATGGAGTGGTATGCCCGTTCAGTCAGTCCTGGGGTGGCTGAGAACGTTGGCGCGTAGCTAGTGCACAGCTCCTGGATCTGCTGTCGCTGCATACGCCCAAGGGTCATGGAGAGGTTCACCTCTTCCACACCACCAGCACATTTCCCTTCGTAGTAGACACCTTCAGGCCACTCAGCATCATCTTCTCCCTGGGCTGTAAACTGACAAACCTTTAATTCTCTGGAATAAAAGGGTTTTAGAGAATTAATATGGTGCACCTTAGGCTTTCGGTTGGAGGTGGGGAATGCTATGAGATAATTAACAGCTCCCAGGCGCTCCTGGACCATGAATGGCCCTTCCCACGATGCTTCCATTTTATGGGCCTGGAGCGCCCTTAAGACCATGACCTGGTCTCCTACTTTGAAGGAACGCTCTCTGGTATGTTTATCATACCAGGCTTTTTGCTCTTTTTGAGCATCCTGTAAGTTTTCTCTGGCAAGGGCTAAAGAGGTTCGGAGGGTGTTTTGTAGGTTGGTTACAAAGTCCAGAATGTTAGTTCCTGGAGAAGGTGTAAATCCCTCCCATTGCTGCTTCACCAACTGCAATGGCCCCTTAACCTCACGGCTATATACAAGTTCAAATGGGGAAAACCCTAAACTGGGATGTGGTACAGCTCTGTAGGCAAAGAGCAACTGCTGCAACACTAGGTCCCAATCATTGGAGTGCTCATTTACAAATTTACGTATCATGGCCCCCAAAGTTCCATTAAACTTTTCCACCATGCCATTTGTTTGATGGTGGTAAGGAGTGGCAACCAAGTGATTTACCCCATGAGCTTCCCAAAGGTTTTTCATAGTTCCTGCCAGGAAATTAGTCCCTGCATCTGTGAGGATGTCGGAGGGCCAACCTACCCGGGCAAAAATGTCTGCTAGTGCCTTGCACACACTTTTAGCCCCGGTGTTGCTTAGAGCTACTGCTTCCGGCGATCGGGTGGCAAAATCCATGAAAGTCAGTATGTACTGCTTTCCTCTGGGTGTCTTTTTCGGAAAAGGACCCAGAATATCCACAGCTACTCGTTGAAATGGAACTTCAATGATGGGGAGTGGCTGGAGACGGGCTTTGACCTGGTCTTGGGGTTTTCCCACTCTTTGGCACACCTCACAAGACTGGACATAGGTAGAAACATCCTTGCCCATTCCCTCCCAGTGGAATGATCCCCCCAAACGGTCTTTGGTCCTGTTCACCCCAGCATGGCCACTAGGGTGATCATGGGCTAAGCTCAAGAGCTTGGCCCGGTATTTAGTTGGAACTACCAACTGTCTCTGAGGATGCCAGTCTTCCTGGTGTCCACCAGAAAGAGTTTCCTTGTATAAAAGTCCTCTTTCTACAACAAACCTGGATCGATTAGAAGAGCTGAGAGGTGGTGGGTTGCTCCATGCCGCCGTCCAAGCTCTCTGGAGGCTTTCATCTGCCTCCTGTTCGGTCTGGAACTGTGCCCTTGATGCTGGGGACATCAGTTCCTCATTGGATTGTGGACCTAGGCTTGGTCCCTCTGGAAGCGATATAGGGGATGGAGCTGTTTCTGTTGACTGTGAACCGCTCTCCGCTGGTGCACTATGTTGGGATTCAGGCTCCGGCTGAGCCTCTTGTGTAGGGTTATCGGCTGCTGCCAGTTCAGGTTCAGTGGGGCCCTCTGGTGTTGAGGTTGCAAGTACTGGATTCAGTGCTGACACGGGGTCTGGTGTTGGTTGTTCGGCTGGTTCCGGTTCTGGGACTGGTTCCGTCTGGGTCTCTGGGACGGGATCCACTACTGCTGTTGCAGACATTGGCCTGAGGTCCAGGTCCATCACCTCTGACCAGGTCCTGATAGCAGTTTCCGGAACAGAGCTAGGCCTCACGGCTTGTTTAGCCTGGCTGCGGGTGACCGTTCCCACCCTCTTGGCCTGCTTCACATGCTTCGCCAAGTCTTCCCCCAACAGCATGGGGATGGGATAATCATCATAGACTGCAAAAGTCCATGTTCCTGACCAGCCCTTGTACTGGACAGGCAACTTGGCTGTAGGCAAATTGAAAGAGTTGGACTTGAAGGGTTGAATCGTCACTTGGATCTCTGGGTTGATTAAATTGGGGTCCACTAAGGAAGCACGGATAGCTGACACTTGTGCTCCGGTGTCCCTCCACGCGGTGACCTTCTTCCCGCCCACACTCACAGTTTCCCTCCGCTCCAAGGGTATCTGGGAGGTATCTGGGCCTGTGGACCTCTGGTGTGATTCCGGTGCAATGAACTGTAATCTGTTGTGGTTCTTGGGGCAGTTGGCCTTTACATGCCCCAGCTCATTACATTTAAAACATCGTCCAGCTGACGGGTCACTGGGGTGAGGAGGGTTGCTGGAGAACGGGGTCGTGGGACGATAAGGGGTCTGGAGGGTTCTTTGGGAGGTAGGTGGGGCTTTGGGTGGCCCCCGGTAATAGGGTGTGGTCTGGGGTGGTCCCTTCTGGTCTCTGCTCCAACTGCGACCAGTTTTCTTCTTCTCTGCCACCTCCACCCATCTGGCTCCAATCTCTCCTGCCTCGATTACCGTTTTGGGCTTCCCGTCTAGGATGTATCTTTCTATTTCCTCAGGAACACCCTCTAAGAATTGTTCCATTTGCATTAGGAAGGGCAAATTTACTGGAGATTCAACACTTGCTCCTGATATCCAGGCATCCCAATGTTTCACAATGTGGTAGGCATGTCGGGTAAATGGCATGTCTGGTTTCCACCTTAGGGCTCTGAACCTCCGACGAGACTGCTCGGGTGTTATCCCCATTCTGACTCTCGCCTTGGATTTAAACAGTTCATACTTGTTCATGTGTTCTTTAGGCATTTCAGCTGCCACCTCAGCTAAGGGTCCACTGAGCTGCGGCCTCAGCTCTACCATGTATTGGTCAGTAGAGATGTTGTACCCAAGGCAGGCCCTTTCGAAGTTTTCTAAGAAGGCCTCAGTATCATCACCTGCCTTGTAGGTGGGGAACTTTCTGGGATGGGAAGTGGTACCTGGAGAAGGATTGCTAGGGTTTGTTGGTATATTCTGCTGGGCCTTTATCCTCTCCACCTCCTCCACATGCTTCCTCTCTTTTTCCTTCTCCTCCTCCACATGCTTCCTCTCTTTTTCCTTCTCCTCCTCCACATGCTTCCTTGCCTCCATTTCCCTCTTGTGGGCAGCCTCCTGTGCCTCCTTCTCCAGCCGCATGAGTTCTATCTGTCTTTCATGTTCCCTTTGTTTTTCCTCAGCCTGAAATTTGGCTAATTCCAGCTGTAGTCGAGCGGAGGATTTGGTCATTCTAACCTCTCTGTTTTTAACTAACTTTACACCCGAGGTTTAGAAATAAACAAACAAAACTTGGCTGTAAAATTTTGCTGTGCTGGAATAGAATATCTATTCTCGGATAGTGATTGTCAGCCTACAGAAAAAGACAATTCCCTTGTCTCTGCTCTGGGCCCAAATTAAAGCAAAAAACCTCCAACTACTTGGAAACCTGCTTACCCAGCCCAAAGAAAAAGCAAATGGGTAGAACACACACCCCCTATTTACTTTTAGGAAGAAAAGAAAAAAAACCTCTGGGTTGGAAGACTGTGAATTTCCCTGCAGGAGTTAAGTACCCTGCCTCCAGGCAAAGAAAACCTGCAATTCACAAAGATAATCCCCTTTT
The DNA here is from genome assembly GCF_965152235.1 of Eretmochelys imbricata. Lineage (NCBI taxonomy): Eukaryota > Metazoa > Chordata > Testudines > Cheloniidae > Eretmochelys > Eretmochelys imbricata. The sequence goes on along the minus strand of NC_135584.1, from coordinate 37,320,278 downwards.
GTCTCTGCTTGGCCACAGTTTCAGCTTTCAGTTTCAGCTGCTTTCCAAAGGAAAAAAAAGTTTCCTTTTTAAAATCTGTATTTCTAGTTCAAAAAATCTCAACTGGATCTCAGAATGATTTCAGGTTAATCCCACCGCTATGCCACCATGTCAAGGTTCCTCCCCCACTCTGAACTCTAGGGTACAGATGTGGGGACCTGCATGAAAAACCTCCTAAGCTTATCTTTACCAGCTGAGGTCAAAACTTCCCCAAGGTACAAAATATTCCACCCGTTGTCCTTGGACTGGCCGCTACCACCACCAGACTAATACTGGTTACTGGGGAAGAGCTGTTTGGACGCGTCCTTCCCCCCAAAATACTTCCCAAAACCTTGCACCCCACTTCCTGGACAAGGTTTGGTAAAAAGCCTCACCAATTTGCCTAGGTGACTACAGACCCAGACCCTTGGATCTTAAGAACAATGAACAATCCTCCCAACACTTGCACCCCCCCTTTCCTGGGAAATGTTGGATAAAAAGCCTCACCAATTTGCATAGGTGACCACAGACCCAAACCCTTGGATCTGAGAACAATGAAAAAGCATTCAGTTTTCTTACAAGAAGACTTTTAATAAAAATAGAAGTAAATAGAAATAAAGAAATCCCCCCTGTAAAATCAGGATGGTAGATATCTTACAGGGTAATTAGATTCAAAAACATAGAGAACCCCTCTAGGCAAAACCTTAAGTTACAAAAAAAAATACACAGACAGAAATAGTTATTCTATTCAGCACAATTCTTTTCTCAGCCATTTAAAGAAATCATAATCTAACACATACCTAGCTAGATTACTTACTAAAAGTTCTAAGACTCCATTCCTGGTCTATCCCTGGCAAAGACCAGCATACAGACTGACACAGACCCTTTGTTTCTCTCCCTCCTCCCAGCTTTTGAAAGTATCTTGTCTCCTCATTGGTCATTTTGGTCAGGTGCCAGCGAGGTTACCTTTAGCTTCTTAACCCTTTACAGGTGAGAGGAGCTTTCCCCTGGCCAGGAGGGATTTCAAAGGGGTTTACCCTTCCCTTTATATTTATGACAGGGGTCCACTAAGGAAGCATGGATAGCTGACACTTGTGCTCCGGTGTCCCTCCACGTGGTGACCTTCTTCCTGCCCACACTCACAGTTTCCCTCCACTCCAAGGGTATCTGGGAGGTATCTGAGCCTGAGGATCTCTGGTGTGATTCAGGTGCAATGGACTGTAATCTGTTGGGGTTCTTGGGGCAGTTGGCCCTTACATGCCCCGGCTTGTTACATTTAAAATATCGTCCAGCTGACAGGTCACTGGGGCAAGGTGGGTTGCTGGAGAATGGTGTGGCGGGACGATAAGGTGGCTGGAGGGTTCCTTGGGGGGTAGGTGGGTCCTTGGGCGGCCCCCGGTAGTAGGGTGTGGTCTGGGGTTGTCCCTTCTGGTATCTGCTCCAACTGCGACCAGTTTTTTTTCTTTTCTGCCACCTCCACCCATTTGGCTCCAATCTCCCCCTCCTCGACTACAGTTTTGGGCTTCCCATCTTGGATGTATCTTTCTATTTCCTCAGGAACACCCTCTGAGAACTGCTCCATTTGCATTAGGAAGGGCAAATCTTCTGGAGATTTAACACTTGCTCCTGATATCCAGGCATCCCAATGTTTCACAATGTGGTAGGCATGTCGGGGAAATGACACGTCTGGTTTCTACCTTAGGGCTCTTAACCGCTGACAGGAATGCTTGGGTGTTAGCCCAATTCTGACTCTCGCCTTGGTTTTAAACACTTCATACTCGTTCATGTGTTCCTTAGGCATTTCAGCCACCACCTCAGCTAAGGGTCCACCGAGCTGCGGCCTCAGCTCTACCATATATTAGTCTGTAGAGATGCCGTACCCAAGGCAGGTCCCCTCCCCACTGTGTTTGTTATATGGCTGGAGACAGACTCTGTTGAACAGGAATTGCCCTGAATACAGAGACGGAAACACCGTGAAGGTGGGAAGGTTTCTATCATGTCAATGCTGAGCTGTTTGTAGAGCCAGAGAAGTGATGGCCAGAGGGGACCATTACGCCATCTCCTCTTCCCCCTGACCCCATACAGTGGGGGCCAGAGCGCCCAGCCCAGGGGATCTGAATGACATTTTCTGGAAATTTCTCATTCAAATCCCTTCGGTGGCTGGGCCAGCGTCGGGCTTGGAGGCTTTGCTATCAAGGGCTGGGCTGGATTCTCCATCCCTGGCAATGTGTGACTCAAGCCGGGATGTTTCTCTAACAGCCCTACTCTAGTTTGAGCTGGGATTAGCTCAGGGCCATCCTAGGACTGGGGCTACCCAGGGGTCAGATGGGACTAGCTCTGTGGCCCCTTCTGGACTCATAATGTGGGGGGCGACACCCAGGGTGTTGGAGCGCAACTCTGGGTATCTCTCTCATGCCTCTGGATCAGACAAATCTGACCTTTAGCGAGACAGGGATCAGCAGTACAGCACCACCTGGTCCTGGGGAGTGCTGGCCCCCACTGCCCCTGTTACCAGACAAAGCGAGCCAGATGGAGGGGAGTGTGGAGACACATAGATCGATTCTGTCTGTATCCACTCCACAGCCCTCGACTTAGGGTGGATGCAATTCTAGCCCTATAGGTGTTGCAGCCCAACAGCCTGTAACCAGAGACCTGCCCTGCCCTGGTGGACCCAACACCTGCCCCAGACAACATAGGTCAGGAGGGAATTCAGCACTGGAGACATTTGTATCAGGACTGTACTGATTCCAGAGGATACAAGTTGGGAACTGAAATGATCAAGCTGTGTGGTGCAGGGGCTGGGGGGCCGTGGTGCCTGGGACTGCCTGACGGAGCTGCTGGGAGTTGTGGGGAAACAGTGTGGTCTAGTAGCCAGACCCCAGGCTTGCGCCTCAGGGCGACAGGGTTCTGTTCCCATTTCTGCTGCTGGGTGACCTTCGGCAAGTCACAGCCCCTGTCTTTCCTCAGTTTAGCCAGCTGGGGAAAATTATTTTGACCACCCTTTGTAAAGCACTTTGAGATCTCCCAGAGGGAAGAGCTTGGGGCCTAGATCCTCACAGGTATTCATGCTCCTGCTGATTTCAATGGGCGTTAGGCACCCAAACACCTCTGAGGATCCAGGCCTAGATGGTCTCATTTAGCTCTAATTTTGTTTGTGGCTCAACCCAGCTTCCCTGCATCCTGCCCACTGCCCCCACTGTGATGTCCAATCAACAGGCCAGTGATGGAAAAGGGAGAGTGAATTGTTCAAACAAGACTTTTTTAAAATGGATTTTTTCCCCTCAAGTGCCATCGGTTTTACAAGTGTCCCTTTTCTATATCTTCCAAATAGATTAGATATAAAAATAATCAACATCTGTAGGGGGATTATAGAATTCAGCTGAGAAAATTCTACCCTTGCTGAAGAATCCCCTAGGTTGATGTAAAACCCTGTACACAGGGGGGAATTCTGATGACTCAGGAGAAAAGGTTGTCACCGAATATTGTTCTGGGGTAATGGGGCATTTGGATCAGAAAAGTCAGAACACAAACAGAGAGACCAGGGGACAGAAGTGAGGGAGATGCAAATTAAAAAGCCAGGCAGGCACAACCTGTAAGTACAGGAATATGACCCTGAGAGACAGCTAAGAAAGGAACCCTTTTTGGCAAAGAGTCTTGGCACGAGAGGCAGGACGGGAACAGTGAACAGAGGAGTTGTCCACTGCTGTTTGATTCTGACTTTGGATATTCCTTGTAAATAAACCATATTGCATCAGAGTAAATACCAGACCCTAGCATCAATTTCTGCTCCCTACCAGAACACCCGCAGGGCCCCAAATGTTGACTAGCCACTTGGGGTGACAATAAAATATTACAAAATTTCAAACATCAAAAGGACATTTCTACCCTCAAAAGGATTTCAGGACTGAGCCATCCGTAGCATTTCTCTAACAGCAGAAAAAAATACTCTAATGTAAACCTTATCAGGAGTTCCACACAGGCATGGAGCCCAGTTTGGCCAAACTGGCCCTTTAAAGCGGGGTGTCTCCTTTAACTCAGCTTCTGCAGAGTTTTGTTGATCCAGGAGTTGAATTTGGAGATTCTCGTGTATACACTGGGGGGTCACCCATCTGGATCTCCATTGGAGATGATGTCCTGGACCACCCCATCGCACAGCAGGGGCCCACTGGAATCACCCTGCCAATAAGGAGAATAACATCAGTGACTGACATTTCCCAGCCCGGCCTGTCCTCCGAAGATTTCAGATTGCATGTGGGACAAGTGCTCTCTACAGCTAAAGGCCCAGCCCTTGCCGCCAAACAGAACCAGCCTGAAAATAGGTGGGCAAAGAGAGAAATCTAGAGCTGGGCAGGATGATGTACCTGTGGAAAAGGCAGTTTCCACAACACTGAAATTTTCCGTACAAATACTTTGATATTCCTGAGAATTTTCCATTTTTGCATCAGGAAAATTGAAATTTAACATTTCATTTTGAGCCAGTTCCACCCAAATCAGAATATTCCATAGTTAGTCATCAGTTCAACAAAATGTTAAACTGCTTTTTCCTACTCATGCATTGGCTTATGGGTGTTGTAGTTCCGGTCTGCATGCTCTCCTAAGGGCTTGGCTCCATGGAGGACTTCATCTCCCATAATGCAATTCGGATTTGCTTCTGACTGAGCTCTTTGGGGCATCATGGGAATCACATCACTCAGTGCATTGTAGGAGACGTAGTCCAGGCAGGGGCTACCTAAGGGAAAATAGAGGCCTGAACTACAGTTCCCAGAAGGCAATGCAGCTATAAGGAACTGCAGCTTAACATTGAACTGGCTTGAAATGAAGCATTTTGCATGAGCTCAGCAAACCAAAATCCTAGAATCATGGAAATGTTGGGCTGACAGGGACCTGGAGAAGTCATCTAATCCAGTCTCCTGCACCGAGGCCAGAGCAAATAAACCTAGATCATCCCTGACAGCTATTTGCCCAACCTGGTCTTGAACACCTCCAGTGATGGGAATTCCACAATCTCCAAAGTTAACCTGTTCCAAAGCTTAACTATCCTTAGAGTTAGAAAGCTTTTCATAATATAGAACCTTAATCTTTCTTGCTTCAGGTTAAGCTCATTCTTCATTTCCTCCCTTCAGTGGACATGGAGAACATTTAGTCACTGTGCTCTTTATAATAGCCCTTAATATATTTGATGATGGTTATCATGTTCCCCCTTCAGCCTCATCTTCCCTAGCCCAATTCTTTCAGCCTTTCCTCCTAGATAAGGTTTTCTAAATCTCTGGCCATTTTTTTTGTCCTTGTTTCTCTCCTCTGGACTCTCTTCAGTTTGTGCACACAGAAGGAAATGTTTCAGTCTGTTCACGTCTCAGCACGTTTCATTTTGATAAAAAAAGGCGCAATGAAACATTTTGACATTTCTGAGTCCAACCTGCTTTTGGAATTTCCGTTCTGCCAAAAAATATTGAAATCTCAACTTTTCTTCAGAAACAAACATTGAAATATTGCCATTTCCTGTGAGATGGAAACCCTGATTCTCCCTCAGCTCCAATGCCAACCTGGCCCTACGGACATCAGCGGCAAAGCTCCCATCCACGTCTATGGGGCCAGGATTTCACCCAGGGTCCTGTCTGTTGGGTGGCCTCAGGGTTGAGTTCACCAGTAGACCCTCCAGTGACGGTGAAGAGTGAAGATGGCTAGAACATGTGGGGGGATGGGGAGGGGGTTCCCCTTTTTCATCAAAACTTTTACTGGAACATTCTGCTAAACAATCAAACACCAACAATGTCTAATCGTGATGCATCATGGGAGTTTTATTTCAGGTGCCTCATGCCATTATGGGAACACAGGACTTCGCGTTGATCTACGAGAGGCCCCACCCAGATAAAAGTTTATCCCAACCTGCAACAATAGCATTGGCCCATCTCCTCCCTGGGAGCTGGACCCCCCTGGTTTCAAATGAAAGGGGTTGGGGAGGCTACATCTCCCAGGTAGCTCTGGCCTTCTTGGCCTTAAGACATTTGCCACCGCAACCCATAGATGGCCAGTGCGAAACCTTTAGGACAGCACTGGGAGATCAAGGGAAGAATAGATCCCCTGGAGTTTAGTTGGCAGGCCCCCGCCTCTGTCAGTGATGGGGAAAGATCATGCTTTGGAAAGCCACATGGCAAGAGCTGTGCAGCGTCTGGAGCTCAGCACAACTGGGCTTCCTGTTTCCAATATTTGGTGCCTCAGCTGCTGGAAGCCTTTCCCCTTTGGGGGAGCAGGCTCTATTATGGCTGCAAGCCAGGGGACTGGCTGGCTCAGGGGTGGGGAATGAGACATGGGGTCTTTCTCCTGGAGGGCAGCTTGCTGCTGCTGTCACTGTTCCAAGGGATTTTTTTGCACTTCCCCAGCTGTTCCTTACATGGGTGGTGGCTAACACTCAGTGGCATCGGTGCCGGGTGAGACAATACGCCCTGATCCCCTGTGACACTCTGTACCCCTGTGTTCACCCCTTTAGAGGACAGTGATAAATTGTGTACAATGTGTGCCTTGTGAGATATCATTTGCAAAGTCTCTCTCACAACATATTTCTGCAATCTTACTGGCTCAATTTCCTTCAATCCCTCCTCCAGTCCAGTGCTGCTTCCTTTGTACTTCTGGTGTTATGAATTGCCATGGTTAGAGAGAAAGGGAGAGATCATTTGGGGCGTCTGTCCTCCCTTCTTATAGTTCTTTCTCTTCTTCAAGTATCATCTCTAGCTGAGGTTCAGAAGACAGAACGTCTGTGTGGACGGGAACCCTGAGCTCTTTCATTGTCAAAATGTAGCTTTTTCGCCCCCGTCCTTTTTCCTGTCCAAGAATGACTACTTAACCAAGTGATGGTCTTTTTGATTTTGTTGACACCTGGCTGAGGTGTAATGTCTCAGTAACACCATACAGTAGAATCTTATAACTTTACATGCTGTTGTAGGAATAGAGTCTGAGACATAAGCCCTTGTATCAGAGGCCTGGTGTGAGGCCTGAGGCCTGAATTAAAGTAGTGGTCAAGCTTTGTTGGTATAAAGCAAAGAAGCAAAGTGAGCAGAAGTCAGGCTCTGCCTGCGTGCAAGCTCACAGAACCTGGCGAGTACAGGGCTGACATTGCAGAAACACACATTCCTGAGAAGTGCTAGGCACAGGACACTCACACAAACCCATTCCAGAAAGGTGACACTAGAATACCCAGATACCAAGTATGGTACAAACACACCCCGAAGATAACGAGGACTTACTGACACTTCCTAGAGACAAGGTCAGGATTACAGTGTGATACATAGAGGTGTTTGGATCAAACCAATATGTACAAGGTAATGGGCTGTAACAGACCACATCAGAGGGCAGTCACTAATCATGCCAGTCAGGCAATATGTAGCTTGTTTGTACTGATGTATAAAATGAAGTCCCAAAGGGAGCATGTCTGTTTGGCCTAGGGTGAACGGAAAGTCCCATCGTTCACTAAGCTGGTCCATTGTAACAGGCATACATGTGTCAGTGTAGCTGTAACCACCGAGCCAGGGCATTAGGACCTTGCTTCGTTGACAATGAACCTAACCAAGTTCCTTAGCTACTTACAAGTCTGTTGTTATTGGGCAGTTTGATTGAGGTCTGATGTGTCAGCTGTCTGTGCAGAGCTGGGACAGCACACAGAAACAGACACACACAGCCAAACATCTGACCACACACGCCACATATATTTCACCAGGGCCATATGATCAGCATATTATGAGCTTTCACGGCGTACTTTGTATGAAATTTATCATAGACCTGTAAAAGGGGTGAACATAGGGGTACAGACTGTCAAAGGCCCCTAGTTACCACCCACTGAGTCCCCATCCCTGAGACTCCTCCATTCACCCCAAAGACCCAGGGGATCCCGATCCCAGCCTTACTCACCAGCCTAAGACACGGGAGCAAGAGAAAGGCTATGGGGAGCAGGAGCAAGATCTGGGTCTGCATGTTTAATGTCAGGGCAGGGATGGTGTATCTGCTTGCGGGGGCGGGGGAAGAGAGGAAACTTCAGGGTCACCCACACAGTCATCCAAATGCAGGATGAGTACCTAGCAGCTGGTTGTCCTGAAAAGCTGGCTGGATACTGCATGGCTGGGTATGTGCACAGCTGGCTGGATGGTGCATCACTGGATGGAGAAGATCTTGGTGGGGACGTGTCTAGCGGGATCCAGGGCTGCTGTAGGTGCTAGCACATGTTTGGGCAGCTGGGCATATCTGGAGGTCTTACTTGTTAGGGGGCTTATTCCTTCACCCACTTACTTCCCTGGTCCTTCTCGCATGAAGAGAGAGCAACAATGCCCGAAGTCCAAAGGTGCAAACAATTCGATGTTTATTGGGGTGAACTTCCAGCAAGCATGATTCCAGTTTCCTTCCTTAGTGTCCCCTTCCCAGCTCTGACACCACAGAGCCTTACACCTGTGTCCCTGTTTCCATTTCCACCTTTAGCAAAACATGATTCCAATTTCCTTACCCCCATTCCCTGTTCCCATTCCCCCCCACACACACACACCCACTCAGTTCCTGATTGACTGCAGACTATATAGTAAAACTTGAGTTCTGCTTAGCTGTACCTTAACCAATCATTTTCCTGAAATTTAACTAACCAATCCTAACATATTGTAACATGATTATGTAACCAATTATATCCCATCACCTTAAATAGTTTACACGCAGCAAAATTAATTATACAGCAGACAGAAACAATCACAGAACCAGACAGAGATTATACAGACATACAGTAGCAAAGTGGGAACTATAATGACAAAACAATACAGAAGTGAGGATTTCACATCCCAGCTATTGCTAAGTGAGTTCTTGCCAGACAGGATGCTATCAAACTAAGTTTCCTTTTACATCTTCTAGGCACTTCCCTTTCTCTGGAGGCGACAGGCATTACCAGGACAGGTCCTGGGGCCGGTTTTGTTAAATATCTTCATAAATGATCTGGAGGATGGTGTGGATTGCACCCTCACCAAGTTTGCAGATGACACTAAACTGGGAGGAGTGGTAGATACGCTGGAGGGTAGGGATAGGATACAGAGGGACCTAGACAAATTGGAGGATTGAGCCAAAAGAAATCTGATGAGGTTCAACAAGGACAAGTGCAGAGTCCTGCACTTAGGACGGAAGAATCCAATGCACCGCTACAGACTAGGGACCGAATAGCTCGGCAGCAGTTCTACAGAAAAGGACCTAGGGGTGACAGTGGATGAGAAGCTGGATATGAGTCAACAGTGTGCCCTTGTTGCCAAGAAGGCCAATGGCATTTTGGGATGTATACGTAGGGGCATTGCCAGCAGATCGAGGGACATGATCGTTCCCCTCTATTCGACACTGGTGAAGCCTCATCTGGAATACTGTGTCCAGTTTTGGGCCCCACACTACAAGAAGGATGTGCAAAAATTGGAAAGAGTCCAGCGGAGGGCAACAAAAATGATTAGGGGACTGGAACACATGACTTATGAGGAGAGGCTGAGGGAACTGGGGATGTTTAGTCTGCGGAAGAGAAGAATGAGGGGGGATTTGATAGCTGCTTTCAACTACCTGAAAGGGGGTTCCAAAGAGGATGGCTCTAGACTGTTCTCAATGGTAGCAGATGACAGAACGAGGAGTAATGGTCTCAAGTTGCAGTGGGGGAGATTTAGGTTGGATATTAGGAAAATATTTTTCACTATGAGGGTGGTGAAACACTGGAATGCATTACCCTAGGGAGGTGGTGGAATCTCCTTCCTTAGAAGTTTTTAAGGTCAGGCTTGACAAAGCCCTGGCTGGGATGATTTAATTGGGGATTGGTCCTGCTTTGAGCAGGAGGTTGGACTAGAAGACCTCCTGAGGTCCCTTCCAACGCTGATATTCTATGGTTCTATGATTCTATGACAGGATTGTATTCCTAACAGCCCAATAGCACCTTCTTTCAATGTGACTTGGTTGGAATGTGAGGATGTGACCGGTCACTTCCCAGCTTATGGCTGGCTTTGTTGCTTAGCCAAAGGCCTTAGCCTAAGAACAGGGCCTCAGACTGTCACAGTAAGAGAAGGACCTTACACTGGCAGACAGTGATTTTGATTCTTTCTTTTATATCTCTAACTAGCCAAGTGATAAGAATACACCTAAATTCCTAAAGTACAGGCCTTTGCAGACAGGCCTGAATATCTATATCCTAACATTACTCACCTCGCCACATCCTTACCCAGCAACCTGCCAATGTCTCTGTGGTGGGGGCAATAGTTGACACTGACTGATCTCGGTGGTGGGGAACGTGGCCCTTTCATCTTTCTCACGGTGGCCCAGCCATGAGCAGGGTTTGGCTGGATAGACCAGCTGTTGGCCCCGATCACAGCGACAGTGGCGGGAGAGTTTCTTGATGAGCATGTCTACGTTACAATCTTACGTCAAACTAAGTTAGGTTGATTTACAGCCGCTGCAGTAATTACTGCACAGCTGAGGCCTAAACTACATTCTTTCTGTCTGTGTGGTCTGTGTCCTCACCAGGAGTGTTCCCACTGATTGAAGAGGGGCAGTGTGAGGAACTGAAAGCTAGGAATGTCAGCTCCACACAGCTTCCCTCTGGGACCCTAGCTGCTCCCTCATCTTCTCGCATTCATTCCTGCTCCCAGCTGGCAGCAGGATGAAAGCCTTCTCATCTCTGGTGGGGAGATCCACTCCCGTAGTCTGGTCGGCTACCGTGCTCCCAGCGGGAAATGAAAGCAGCGGAGCCGGGAACCTCGGTGCAGCCAGGCTCCCTGCCGTAGCCAGAAGACCGGACCTTGTGGGGGAAGGGCAGCAGGGCTTCCAGTGGGGAGCAGGGAGCCCAGATAGCAGAGCAAGCTGGGAGCCTAGGTGAAAGCCTGGCTTGGAGCGGAAACCTGGAAGCAACCCTGCTGGGATGAAGAGAGCTGGGAGCCAGGCTTTCTTGTCAATTTCATGGTTCTAGTGGGGCCATGAAATTGACAATACAGGCAACAGTCAATATAAGAAACCAGTATCTACTCAGACACTCTGTCACCCTAACTACACTGAAATAAGTCCCGTGCCTCTGGTTGAGGTGGAGTTATGATGTTGGTGGGACAAGGCTGCAGTGTGTGCACTGACATAAGCAGCCCATCCGCAGCTTCCTTTCATTGACCTAACTGTAGTGCAGACCACGCAGACTCCCAGTGAGTCTGTGATCACGTGAAGAGGACGTGGCAGCCTCTGCAATACCCTACTGCTGGGAGCTATGTCTGTGCAGCACCAAAGGAAATGACATAGCAGAGCCAGGGATAGAACCCAGGAGTCCTGACCCCCAACCCCCTGTGACCCAGATTCTCCCTATTGACGGTTCATGAGTGGCTGGGGGATCATTCATGAGTCTCAGTTGGGTGTGTCTCTGCCTGTGGATGGCTGTGTAAGTGCAGGGCCTGCCAGAGGCTTGTAGCCTGACATCAGCATCACAGGGTGAGAGGCAGCCCAGGCTGGTGGGTTTGGAGGGCTCAGTGGTCCCAGAGTCCAGGTTGCACGCCGGGGACCCCATCACATCCACCCAAATACAGGCAGGACTATGTGTCATCATCTAGAACCATTCCAGAGCCACTCTAAATCCATTGGAGATCATGCAGATATGGGAATACCCAATCACCTCTATTTAAATTCATTCTAGATTCAATACAGTTGATGCTAGTCTTTTCTAGATCTATACACATCCATATAAGTACATGTGCATCAATTCTAGATCCAACCAGATCCATAGACATCTATTCTAGTTTCCTTTAGAGCCCATACATCCATTCTAGACCCATCTCCCCAACCCTGCCAGTTCTCGGCCCACATAACCTGGCTCCAAGTCCTTTTGAGATGTTGGCTGAGAGCACCCAGGAATGGCCCTTGGGGGAGGCAGGCTGCAGGAATGGCTGGACCAGTGATGCTCCTGGCTCTGTGTTTGTGAATCCCTGTAGGCAGACGGCACATCCCCAACATGTCAGGGACCCCTTGGACAGGGGATATGGCTGAGCCCCCTTTGTGGGGTGATAGACCCAATGAGGCAGCAGAAACAGAGGAGGCAACTGGCTCTAACAATGTACCTGGTGGTCAGAGGCACTCTGGGCATAATGTACGCTATCCATAAGGGCTGGTATCGGAGTGATCAGACCCACCCCTTGTCTATTTCACATATGGGGAGGATCCCGGAGTGTTGTTTCACCTGGTGTCCGATACTGATCAAATGCTGTCTGTGATGTGGTCCCCAGGGTGCAACTGGGACTATAGGTCCGCTGAGCTGCCTCTCACATTGTGATGCTGATGTTTAGCGGCAAACCTCTGGCAGGCACTGCACTTACACAGCCATCCACAGGCAGGGACACACCCAGTGGAGTTACATGAATGATCCCCCAGCCACTCATTAACCATCAATAGGGAGGCTCCAGCCAATTCCACCCAGCTGCCAAGCCTGGCACCCCAGAATTGTACCGTCTTGCACTGGTCAGAAGCCTGACCAATGTAAGTTCATTGCCTAGTTCACCACTTCTTCATAGGAAAGTGGACATGCACCAGCTATTTTAACACGAGCTGAGATTTCCCAAGCACTTTAGAAAAACTCACTGGTAAGATTAAAACATTAAAATAAGTTTATTAACTACAGAAAGATAGTTTTTAAGTGATAATAAGTAGCAAGCATAGAGATCAAAGTTGGTTCCTTAAGAAATAAAAATAAATGTGCAGTCTAAGTTCTACTAATTAAACAGGATTTGACTCAAGCAATGTCTCACCCTGACAGACGGTACCAGAAGGTTACAGATCCTCAATACACAGACTGGGATTCTTTTCCAGCCTAGGACCACCCTTTCCCATTTCAAAGTCTTTGTTTTCCAGACATCTTTCCCGGTTTTGAGATGGGGTAGGGAGGGGAGAGAAGCCAAGTGATGATGTTACTTCCCCTCTTTTACACTTTCTTTCCAGCTTGCTGGATAGGTCTATGCTGCGATGTGGGTTGGTCAGCCCCCATGGCATATGTGCCTTCTCAGAGAGGCCTCTGTGATAGTGGATTGTGTGTTGATGAGCCATTAACGCCATCTGGCGAGGGATGGCTACCCCTTTGTTGTAACCAAAAGGTTGATCGTTCCCAACATCACAACATATTTCAGTAACTCATACCGCAGTACTTCATAACTTCACATACAATGATAGCACACACAGTCCAACAGGATATTAATGTTCAACAGATCTAGACTTTCAAAATGATACCTCACCAGGAATGCTTTGTACAAAACATATCATAATTATACATTAGTGATGAATAGGTGAGTTCCAGGGTGCTACTTTGAGGTAGAGAGTGTCACACCTCCCCCCTTAGTTTACTGCAAGAGTGTTAGTCACTGACTAATGCAGAGTCATTGGGCCCAAGGTCCTCTTTAGGTTTTGACCATACAAGTCCCAAGTGTTGTTAAACATTGTTGTGTTACCCACATGAGCTCTTGCAAAGTTCTGTGTACCTTTTAACACTTGTGGATCAGTCTAGTAAGCTAAAAGTTAGTCAGTGTGTTTTTTCTGGGTTTCTAGAAAGCATGTCTTTGTGCATATGCAGCATTGTTAACCCTTCTGCTTTTCCAGCTGGTGTTAACACAATTCATATATTAATGTTTTCTTCAAAAAAGAACTAGATAAGTTCATGGAGGATAGGTCCATCAATGGCCATTAGCCAGGATGGGCAGGGATGGTATCCCTAGCCTCTGTTGCCAGAAGCTGGGAATGGGCGACAAGGGATGGATCACTTGATGGTTACCTGCTCTGTTCATTCTCTCTGGGGCACTTGGGACGGCCAATGTCTTAAGACAGGATACTGGGCTAGATGGTTCATCACTCTATTCGGGCAGTGCTAACCCATGAGCATCAGGGCAGGAAGCCTAGAAGAGTTAGGAGCCCAGGTTCTAGTCCAGCTTCCATAGGGTCCCTTGGAAATCCCAACCCAGGCCCCTAGGCTTCCTCTTCAGCTGGTTTGTTTCCCCTGGAGAAAAGGACATGAGTCAAACCCTTGTCACGCGGTCGAGTGATTTATTTTTGGAAATCTTGGTCATTACCTTTACCTGTTAAATCGTGTTAAAACTGCAGCCTGCCCTGTGCTCACTGGGACTTTCCCATGTTAGTTACCCAGATGGGGCCACCTCCCCTTCCAAACACACCTTTCACAGTGCCAGCAAGGACAGCGGAAGTTTGATCATGGGAAGGCGAATTAGTAAATTATGCACTGAACTGATTTCAGACAAAATGGCTGCTGTGAGCTCCTCCTTCTAACCTCCCATTCCCCTGCTGTGTGGCCTGGTGCATTTCGCTCACTGCTTTTTAGCCAGCAATGAATAAAAATGAAGTTGCAAAACAAGGAAGTGGTGCCTTCCTGAGAATTGAATGAATGCCTCCAGCCTCGGACTCCCAGCTAACTTGTACCTAGCAGGTGTAACCAGGTTCTGGTTGGGGCCCCAGGGGAATTCTCCCCCTGGGTTTGAGTAATTCATGCTGGGTCTGCTAAAAACACAAGGAAAATCAAAGCACTGTGTGTGTTGTCAGTTCTCCTGACTCCAATATCCCACCACTGACACCTGGGCCACCTCACTGCCAACAGCAGTGAACTTTAGGCCCACTGGAGGAGAAATTGATACCAGGATATTTTTAGTTTCCCTTGTACCTCATTCCTCTTCCACTCCATGCTCCTGTCTGGGGACAGGGGGGTCACAAACAGCGGGCAGGCCAGTCCCCTCTATCAGGCATCTCAGCCCAGACGTAAAGTCCTGATCCGAAAGAGCGTGTGTGTGTGTGTCCTGACTCTAGTCAGGGGCTATTCAGGCAGAGGGCAAACTCTGTTGCTGTTCACAACAGCCCTCCTGCGAAGAAAATGCATCACAAACTTAGCCCAGTGTAGCAGGATCCATGGACTGGAAGCATCTCTGCTGCTCAGGGAAGGGACGTCTCAGACTGGGACACGGCACCATCTGCCAGTGCCTATTAGTGTCATCTGATAGTTCCCTAGTTCTTCCCCATCGGCCTGTCTGTAACCACCTGTTGTCTTCTGTCTTATACCTAGATTGTGAGCAACTGGGGACAGGGGTCATTGCTGTGTTTTGTGTTTGTACAGCACCTAGCATGATGGGGTTCTGGGCCATGGCTGGGAGTGCACATAGATGCTACCATAACACACCTAATAAATAAAGTACAGTGCCTGGCTCAATGGGATCCATTGCTGTGGCCGGGTCTTCTAGGTGCTACCATAATACACCTAATAAACACTGTACAGCACCCAGCACAATGGGGGCCTGGTACTCTGACAGTCCTGGCCGTGCAGGTCAGACACCCGAAATGAGAGTCATCCCAGTATCCAAGCACAAGCTGCCATCCTATCTGCAGGTGTCACAGCACCAGGCAGAGAGTTAAATGCCGACAAGGCCAGGGCCGGCACAGGCTACGAGCTAAGGCCCTTGGTGAGCTGGGCCCAGTCACACCCCACAGGTGTGAATCCAGCCAATGCAGCATTCTCCATCCCAGCCCAAAGGACGTGGCCACCTCCTAAGAGCGGGGACTGAGTCCTGGAGAACTGGAGCTCCACAAAGGATCTAGGAGGGCATATAGTGAACAAGCAATGCCATGAGCTCCCCATGCACTGCCAGGGCAAAACTGGCCAGAGCTTGGGCTGTAAAAAACGGGGACAAAGGAGCAGAGAGGGGATTTTGCCTCTCCATGCAGCATTGGTGAGACTGATAATGCCCCACAGCAGAGGACAGACTGGCTCGGGGGAGAGGGGGTGTGGAATGGACATGGGGGAAGCTCCGATCCAGCCCCACGGAAGGGGTCTGGATGGCTCAGGGGGTGCAGAATGGGATGTGGGGCATTTTCTTTTTGGGGCATCTCTGTGCTGCTGTCACTGTTCCAAGCACCAAGTTCTGACCTTCCCCAGCTCGCCTGTTTCCATGGGCTGTGGGTAACACTGATCGGTGTCGGTGCTGGGTGAGAAAACACACCCCTGTCCCCCTGTGTGTGAGATAGAGGCCAGTGGCTCAGATCAACCTAATACTAGCGCCCCACCCCAGACATTGTGTACGTGACACCCAAATCATCTCTGACCCCCCCACCCAAACAGATTGTCAGATTGCCTCCCCTGCTCCTGCTCCCCACACCGAGTTTATCAACCCCCAAAGGGGCTCAGCCCCATCCCCTATCCATAGGGTCACTGTATATGTGACACCCAAAGTCTCTCTGACCCCTCCACAAACAGATTGTCAGAGACAGATGACTCCCCTGCTCTCGCTGCCCCAATGAGTTTATCAACTTCCAAAGGAGCTCAGCCCCATCCCCCCGCAGGGGGTCCCTGACATGTTGGGGAGGTGCCGACTGCTTACAGGGATTCACAAACACAGAGCCAGGAGCAACACTGGTCCAGCCATTCCTACATCCCACCTCCCCAGGGACCAGACATGGATGCTCCCACCCAACCCCCATGCTGGCCCTGAGTCAGGTCGGAGACCCCTATTGGAGCCACCAGCAGGGTCCAGACAGTGGGTGGTAGGGTGGGAAGATGGGTGTAGAATGGATGTGCAAGGATGTGCACTGATCTAAAAGGGATCTACAAGTGACTACATGAGTAAGGACAGAACTAAAATGAACAGAATCAACTGAAATGAATCTAGCAAGAATGTAAATGGTGTTAGTTGGGTATTCATGCATCTGTATTGAACTTGAATGGATATAGAGCAGTTCTGGAATGGTTCTAGATGGTGTCACATAGATCTACTCATAACAGGATGGATAGATCCCATCCCACATTCATCAAAAATGCCAGTTCCAAGAGGGGGATCCAGATCAAAATAATGAAATGGCTGAGATCGAATCTATCAAGAGATAGATACTGAAGGAGTGCTCTTCACTATTTTTGAAGTGGGGGCCACTTTGGTAAAAAACCTTCAATGTGAGAGCCACATCCCGAGGCCCCACCCCTTCCCAAAGGCCCGCCCCTTCCCCAAAACCCCACCCTGCTCACTCCATCCTCCCTCTCCCCCACACTCACTCACTTTCACTGGACTGGGGCAGGGGGTGAGATGCAGGAGGGGGCATAGGGTGCTGTCTCTGGGGCGGTTCAGGGCTGGTGCAGGGGCTACAGGGTGTAGGACAGGGGACAGGGGACAGGAGGGGCTCCCTCTGGTAGGGTGCTTAGGGCTGGGGCAGGGGCTTTGGGTGCAGGAGGTGGTATGGGGTTCAGGAGGGAGTATGGGTATGGGGTGCTGGTCAGGGCTGGGCCGGGGCTTGTGATGCAGGATGGGGTATGAGGGGCTGTCTCTGGGAGGGGGTACAGGGTGCAGGAGAACATAAGACTGGCCCTATTGGGTCAGACCAAAGGTCCATCAAGCCCAGTATCCTGTCCTCTGACCGTGGCCAATGGCAGGTGCCCCAAAGGGAATGAACAGACAGCTTATCATCAAGTGATCCATGCCCTGTCACCCAATCCAAGCTTCTGGCAAACAGAGGCTAGGGACACCATCCCTACCCATCCTGGCTAATAGCCCCTGATGGACCTATCCTCCATGAATTCATCTAGTTATTTTTTGAACCCTTTTATAGTCTTGGCCTTCAAAACATCCTCTGGCAAAGAGTTCCACAGGGTGACTGTGCGTTGTGTGAAGACATACTTCCTTATATTGGTTTTGAACCAGTTGCCTATTACTTTCATTTGGTGACTCCTAGTTCTTGTGTTATGAGAAGTAGTAAACAACACTTCCGTATGTACTTTCTCAACACCAGTCATGATTTTATAGACCTCTATCATATTTCCCCTTAGCCATCTCTTTTCCAAGCTAAAAAGTTCCAGTTTTATTATTCTCTCCTCATATGAAAGCTGTTCCATACCCCTAATCATTTTTCTTGCCCTTTTCTGAACCTTTTCCAATTCCAATATATCTTTTTTGAGATGGGGAGACCACATCTGCATGCAGTATTCAAGATGTGGGCGTACCATGGATTTATATAGAGGGAATATGATATTTTCTGTCTTATTATCTATCCTTTTCTTGATGAGTTCCAACATTCTGTTCGCTTTTTTGACTGCCGCTGCACATTGAGTGGATGATTTCAGAGGACTGTCGACAATGACTCCAAGATCTCTTTCTTGATTGGTAACAGCTAATTTAGACCCCATCATTTTATATGTATAGTTGGGATTATGCTTTCCAATGTGCTTTACTTTGCATTTATCAACATTAAATTTCATCTGCCATTTTGTTGCCCAGTCACCCAGTTTTGAGAGATCCTTTTGTAGCTCTTCTTAGTCTGCCTGGGACTTAACTATCTTGAGTAGTTTTGTGTCATCAGCAAATTTTGCCACCTCACTGGTTACCCCCTTTTCCAGATTGTTTATAAATATGTTGAATAGGACTGGACCCAGTACAGACACCTGGGGGACACCACTATTTACCTCTCTCCTTTCTGAAAACTGACCATTTATTCCTAACCTTTGTTTCCTATCTTTTAACCTGTTACCAATCCATGAGAGAACCTTCCCTCTTATCCCATGACTGCTTATTTTGCTTAAGAGCCTTTGGTGAGGGACCTTGTCAAAGGCTTTCTGAAAATCTAAATACATTGTATCCAATGGCTCTCCTTTGTCCGTATGCTTGTTGACCTCCTCAAAGAATTCTAGTAGATTGGTGAGGAGTGATTTCCCTTTTCAAAAACCACGTTGACTATTTCCCAACAAATTATGTTCATCTATCTGTCTGACAATTATGTTCTTTACAATAGTTTCAACCAATTTGCCCAGTACTGAAGTGAGGCTTACTGGCCTGTAATTGCCAGGGTCACCTCTGGAACCCTTTTAAAAAATTGGCATCACATTAGCTATCCTCCAGTCATTTGCCACAGAAGCTGATTTAAATGATAGGTTACAGACTACAGTGAGTAGTCCTGCAATTTCACATTTGAGTTCCTTCAGAACTCTTGGGTGAATACCATCAGGTCCTGGAGACTTATTACTGTTTAGTTTATCAATTTGTTCCAAAACCTCCTCTAATGACACCTCCATTTGAGACAGTTCCTCAGATCTATCACCCCAAAAGAATGGCTCAATTCTGGGAATCTCCCTCACATCCTCAACAGTGAAAACCGATGCAAAGAATTCATTTAGTTTCTCCACAGTGGCCTTATCATCTTTGAGATACGTTGGGACAAAAGAAAGAATTGTGTATTTTCAACTCTTTTTGAAAATATCTAAAAGAGATGCATGTTTGAAAAAGAAATGTCACTTGAGAGGGGGAAAAGCCTTTTTTCTTTTCTTTTTTTTTAGCAATAAAAACAGTCTTGTTGGAACAATTCGCTCTACCTTTTCTAATACTGGCCTGCAGATTGGACGTTGCGTGTGTGAATGATCCAGGGCTGGGGGAGGATAATGGGTGGTGGGTAACATGCAAGTATGCTGACTTGCGCCATGAACAAATAAATGAGACCATCTAAGCCTGGGTCCTCAGTGATGTTTGGGTGCCTAACTCCCATTGAAGTCAGTAGGAGCCTGAATACCTGTGAGGATCGGGGCCCCTAGCTCTTCCCATCAGAGGTTCTCATAATGCTTTACAAAGGCAGTTGGGTTCATTAGCCCCAGATGGGGAAATGGAGGCATGGAGAGGGGCCATGACTTCTCCAAGGTCACCCAGCAGCACAGCTGGGAACAGAACCCAGCCATCCTGAGGTGCAGGTCTGTGGTCACACCACTAGGCCACACTGCTTCTCCCCAACTCATTAGCACCTTAGTCAGGCAGTCCCAGGTGCCGCAGCCCCTCCACCGCACTGCTTGTTAATTTCACTTCCTGTCTCCTATCCTCTGCAGTCAGTACAGACCTGATACAAACATCTCCAACACTGAATTCCTTCCTGCCCCTTGTCATGTGGGGCAGGCACTGGATCTGCCAGGGCAGGGAAGGTGTCATAAATATAAAGGGAAGGGTAAACCCCTTTGAAATCCCTCCTGGCCAGGGGAAAGCTCCTCTCACCTGTAAAGGGTTAAGAAGCTAAAGGTAACCTCGCTGGCACCTGACCAAAATGACCAATGAGGAGACAAGATACTTTCAAAAGCTGGGAGGAGGGAGAGAAACAAAGGGTCTGTGTGTCTGTCATATGCTGGTTTCTGCCGGGGATAGACCAGGAATGGAGTCTTAGAACTTTTAGTAAGTAATCTAGCTAGGTATGTGTTAGATTATGATTTCTTTAAATGGCTGAGAAAAGAATTGTGCTGAATAGAATAACTATTTCTGTCTGTGTATCTTTTTTGTAACTTAAGGTTTTGCCTAGAGGGTTTCTCTATGTTTTTGAATCTAATTACCCTGTAAGATATCTACCATCCTGATTTTACAGGGGGGATTTCTTTATTTCTATTTACTTCTATTTTTTATTAAAAGTCTTCTTGTAAAAAACTGAATGCTTTTTCATTGTTCTCAGATCCAAGGGTTTGGGTCTGTGGTCACCTATGCAAATTGGTGAGGCTTTTTATCCAACATTTCCCAGGAAAGGGGGGGTGCAAGTGTTGGGAGGATTGTTCATTGTTCTTAAGATCCAAGGGTCTGGGTCTGTAGTCACCTAGGCAAATTGGTGAGGCTGTTTACCAAACCTTGTCCAGGAAGTGGGGTGCAGGGTTTTGGGAAGTATTTTGGGGGGAAAGACGCGTCCAAACAGCTCTTCCCCAGTAACCAGTATTAGTTTGGTGGTAGCGGCCAGTCCAAGGACAACGGGTGGAATATTTTGTACCTTGGGGAAGTTTTGACCTAAGCTGGTAAAGATAAGCTTAGGAGGTTTTTCATGCAGGTCCCCACATCTGTACCCTAGAGTTCAGAGTGGGGGAGGAACCTTGACAGAAGGTCTCTGGTTGCAGGGGATGGGGCTGTAGCCAGTGATGAGCTGCCTAAATCTTAACAACGAGTTCCCTCCTCACCCCACGAGGGGGTCGTTGCCCACCCCCGCCCCCCGGGACTTCTGCCCCCTGCGTTCCTTGACGCCCCCCCCCCAGCACCGCTTCCGCATCCACCCCCCTCCCCTGTCCCCTAACTTTCCCCAGAACTGGGCAGGAGGGTCTTGTGGGCCACTGTAGTGGGTGCCCTCCCACCCCTAAGAGCCAGAGGGACCTGCCGGGGGGCGAGGTGGGGAGTCCCTGTGGTGCTTACTTGGGGCAGCTCCCAGGAAGCATCCGGCAGGTCCCTCTGGTTCCTAGGGGCGGGGGAGCGTAGCTAGGGGGGAGCAGGGGGAGCAGCCGCTCCCCCCACCGATCACATCAAAAGTGACGCCTTAGATGCCGACTCCGCGGGTGCTCCGGGGCTGGAGCCCCCACGGGGGAAATTTGGTGGGTGCAGAGCCCCCACCGGCAGCTCCCCGCCCTGCCCCACACCCGGCCCCAGCTCACCTCCGCTCCGCCTCTGCCTCCTCCCCTGAACGCACCGCCCCGCTCTGCTTCTCCGCGCCCCCCACCCCCGCGCTGGCTTCCCGCGAATCAGCTGTTCGGCTGGAAGCCGGGGAGGGCTGAGAAGCAGGGGGCGGGTTCCCGCTCAGGCCGAGGGTGGCGGAGGTGAGCTGGGGCGGGGAGCGATTCCCCTGCGCGCCTCCCCCGGGTTACCTGCTGCGGCACGGACGGTCCTCCTCGCACCCCCGCCGCCCCAGCTCACCTCCGCTCTGCCTCCCTGGTCCTGAGCGGGAAGCCGCCACCTGATTCTCAGCCTACCCCCGCTTCCCGCACGAACAGCTGATTCACGGGAAGCCTGGAGGGGTGGGGGGTGGAGAAGCAGGGGGGCGGCGTGTTCAGGGGAGGAGGCGGAGGCGGAGTGGAGGTGAGCTGGGGCCGGGGGGGGCACGGAGAAGCGGGGGACAGTGCGTTCAGGGGAGGAGGTGGAGCGGAGGTGAGCTGGGGCCAGGGGTGGGGTGGGAAGCTGCCGGTGGGAGCTCTGCACCCACCAAATTTTCTCCTGGGGTACTCCAGTGCTGGAGCACCCATGGAGTTGGCGCCTAAGGCACCACTTTTGGCTGGTTAAATTTCGAAGCCCTTTTAGAACCGGTTCTCCCTCGCAGAACAACTGGTTCTAAAAGGGCTTCTAAATTGTACAACCAGTTCTAGCGAACCGGCACGAACCAGCTCCAGCCCCCACTGCCTGTTTCCTATCTCCTAGAGATACTGACTCCGCGGGAATTCCCCTGTTGTGACAACAGTCCCCCGTACTGTCCCAATGGGTGTCTAGCTCGGCCATTGTTTAACTTTATATCTTTTTTTACACATATCCACAGTTTTGTTGTAGCTGTGCAGGTCCCAGGATATTTCAGAGACAAGATGGGTGAGGTGATATCCTACTACACCAATTTCTCTTCGAGAGAGACAAGCTTTGGAGCTTACACAGAGTTCTTCTTCTGGGCCGGGAAATGTCCTCCGTGTGTCACAGCTCAGTGCAGGGGGGAAACGGGTTGTTCAGCACCTGAAGTTAACACATATTTCAGTAGAGCATTCAAGATGAAGTAGCCTGCTAACACCTCTCCAGTCACAGGGGGAGAAAGAGGGTGGAAAAGGTGTGGGGAAAGGGGTTTAGTGGGTTACAGAGTGTTGTAATAAGCAATAAAGCCAGGGTCTCTATACACTACTTTTTTTTTTTTACTGTCTAGATAAGTTACGAATTTAAGCTCCCAGGCTCACCTTTTGCAAGAATTGTGCAGGTTTCCTTTGAGGATGAGGACCAAGAGGTCAGCTATGGAGAGATCATTTTGTGAAAAGTGTTCGCCCCTGTCCAGGTGATAAGGTGTTTTTGTCTTTCATCATTTTTCTGTGTGAGTTCATTCAAGGACGGTTGTCTCATTTCACATACCTAGTTATTATTGGGGCATTTAGTGCACTGGATGAGGGAAGCCACATGCTGTGATGGGCATGTGTAGGACCCATGGGTCTTGAAATGAAAATTGTGGGAGGGGGTGTTGATCATCATAGTAGTGGCAATATATCTGCAAGTTTTGTATCTTTTGTTCTGGCAGGGGCTGATGCTACTTTGAGTTGGGGGGTCCTGGTCTGTGCGGATCTTGCTTCTTATGTTGAGCTTGGAGAGAAATATGTGCTCACTACTTAGGCTACAAAAACGTGTTCCACCTTGTCCTTAGCTGTCACACCCCAAGAATCTTTCCCAGATCTGATGAAGAGCTCTGTGTAGGCTCAAAACCTTGTCTCTCTCACCAACACAACCTGGTCCAATAAAAGATACCACCTCACAGACCTTATCTGCTTTTGATCAGATTATAACTTTGGTTGATAAAGGTAACAGTGTTGATGTTATACACTTATAATTCTGGAAGGCATTTGGCTTGGTACTGCAGATGTTGATTAAAACATTAGAATGATATAAGATTGCCATGGCACACATGACATGGATTAAAAGCTGGCTAAATGATAGGTGTCAAAATGTATCTGTAAATGGGCAATCAACATCAAATAGGTGTGTTTCTTGTGAGCTCAGGGATCTGTTCTTGTCCTATGCAATTTACCATTTTTTATCAATAGCCTGGAAGAAAACATAAAATCATCACTGATAATGTTTGCAGATGACTCAAAAATGAGGGGAGTGATAAGTAATGCAGAGGACAGGGCACTAACACAGAGTGATCTGGATTGTTTGATAACTGGGCTCAAGCAAACAATACACATTTTAACATACCCAAATGTCAATGTATACATCTAGGAACAAAGGCTGGGGCACTCAGACTGATCCCGGCCCCACGGAAGGGGACAGACTGGCTCGGGGGGAGGGGGTGTGGAATGGACATGGGGGAAGCTCCGATCCAGCCCCACGGAAGGGGTCTGGATGGCTCAGGGGGTGCAGAATGGGATGTGGGGCATTTTCCTTTTGGGGCATCTCTGTGCTGCTGTCACTGTTCCAAGCACCAAGTTCTGACCTTCCCCAGCTCGCCTGTTTCCATGGGCTGTGGGTAACACTGATCGGTGTCGGTGCTGGGTGAGAAAACACACCCCTGTCCCCTGTATGTGAGATAGAGGCCAGTGGCTCAGATCAACCTAATACTAGCGCCCCACCCCAGACATTGTGTACGTGACACCCAAATCATCTCTGACCCCCCCACCCAAACAGATTGTCAGATTGCCTCCCCTGCTCCTGCTCCCCACACCGAGTTTATCAACCCCCAAAGGGGCTCAGCCCCATCCCCTATCCATAGGGTCACTGTATATGTGACACCCAAAGTCTCTCTGACCCCTCCACAAACAGATTGTCAGAGACAGATGACTCCCCTGCTCTCGCTGCCCCAATGAGTTTATCAACTTCCAAAGGAGCTCAGCCCCATCCCCCCGCAGGGGGTCCCTGACATGTTGGGGAGGTGCCGACTGCTTACAGGGATTCACAAACACAGAGCCAGGAGCAACACTGGTCCAGCCATTCCTACATCCCACCTCCCCAGGGACCAGACATGGATGCTCCCACCCAACCCCCATGCTGGCCCTGAGTCAGGTCGGAGACCCCTATTGGAGCCACCAGCAGGGTCCAGACAGTGGGTGGTAGGGTGGGAAGATGGGTGTAGAATGGATGTGCAAGGATGTGCACTGATCTAAAAGGGATCTACAAGTGACTACATGAGTAAGGACAGAACTAAAATGAACAGAATCAACTGAAATGAATCTAGCAAGAACGTAAATGGTGTTAGTTGGGTATTCATGCATCTGTATTGAACTTGAATGGATATAGAGCAGTTCTGGAATGGTTCTAGATGGTGTCACATAGATCTACTCATAACAGGATGGATAGATCCCATCCCACATTCATCAAAAATGCCAGTTCCAAGAGGGGGATCCAGATCAAAATAATGAAATGGCTGAGATCGAATCTATCAAGAGATAGATACTGAAGGAGTGCTCTTCACTATTTTTGAAGTGGGGGCCACTTTGGTAAAAAACCTTCAATGTGAGAGCCACATCCCGAGGCCCCACCCCTTCCCAAAGGCCCGCCCCTTCCCCAAAACCCCACCCTGCTCACTCCATCCTCCCTCTCCCCCACACTCACTCACTTTCACTGGACTGGGGCAGGGGGTGAGATGCAGGAGGGGGCATAGGGTGCTGTCTCTGGGGCGGTTCAGGGCTGGTGCAGGGGCTACAGGGTGTAGGACAGGGGACAGGGGACAGGAGGGGCTCCCTCTGGTAGGGTGCTTAGGGCTGGGGCAGGGGCTTTGGGTGCAGGAGGTGGCATGGGGTTCAGGAGGGAGTATGGGTATGGGGTGCTGGTCAGGGCTGGGCCGGGGCTTGTGATGCAGGATGGGGTATGATGGGCTGTCTCTGGGAGGGGGTACAGGGTGCAGGAGAACATAAGACTGGCCCTATTGGGTCAGACCAAAGGTCCATCAAGCCCAGTATCCTGTCCTCTGACCGTGGCCAATGGCAGGTGCCCCAAAGGGAATGAACAGACAGCTTATCATCAAGTGATCCATGCCCTGTCACCCAATCCAAGCTTCTGGCAAACAGAGGCTAGGGACACCATCCCTACCCATCCTGGCTAATAGCCCCTGATGGACCTATCCCCCATGAATTCATCTAGTTATTTTTTGAACCCTTTTATAGTCTTGGCCTTCAAAACATCCTCTGGCAAAGAGTTCCACAGGGTGACTGTGCATTGTGTGAAGACATACTTCCTTATATTGGTTTTGAACCAGCTGCCTATTACTTTCATTTGGTGACTCCTAGTTCTTGTGTTATGAGAAGTAGTAAACAACACTTCCGTATGTACTTTCTCAACACCAGTCATGATTTTATAGACCTCTATCATATTTCCCCTTAGCCATCTCTTTTCCAAGCTAAAAAGTTCCAGTTTTATTAATCTCTCCTCATATGAAAGCTGTTCCATACCCCTAATCATTTTTCTTGCCCTTTTCTGAACCTTTTCCAATTCCAATATATCTTTTTTGAGATGGGGAGACCACATCTGCATGCAGTATTCAAGATGTGGGCGTACCATGGATTTATATAGAGGGAATATGATATTTTCTGTCTTATTATCTATCCTTTCCTTGATGAGTTCCAACATTCTGTTCGCTTTTTCGACTGCCGCTGCACATTGAGTGGATTATTTCAGAGGGCTGTCCACAATGACTCCAAGATCTCTTTCTTGATTGGTAACAGCTAATTTAGACCCCATCATTTTATATGTATAGTTGGGATTATGCTTTCCAATGTGCTTTACTTTGCATTTATCAACATTAAATTTCATCTGCCATGTTGTTGCCCAGTCACCCAGTTTTGAGAGATCCTTTTGTAGCTCTTCTTTGTCTGCCTGGGACTTAACTATCTTGAGTAGTTTTGTGTCATCAGCAAATTTTGCCACCTCACTGGTTACCCCCTTTTCCAGATTGTTTATAAATATGTTGAATAGGACTGGACCCAGTACAGACGCCTGGGGGACACCACTATTTACCTCTCTCCTTTCTGAAAACTGACCATTTATTCCTAACCTTTGTTTGTTACCAATCCACGAGAGAACCTTCCCTCTTATCCCATGACTGCTTATTTTGCTTAAGAGCCTTTGGTGAGGGACCTTGTCAAAGGCTTTCTGAAAATCTAAATACATTGTATCCAATGGCTCTCCTTTGTCCGTATGCTTGTTGACCTCCTCAAAGAATTCTAGTAGATTGGTGAGGAGTGATTTCCCTTTTCAAAAACCACGTTGACTATTTCCCAACAAATTATGTTCATCTATCTGTCCGACAATTATGTTCTTTACAATAGTTTCAACCAATTTTCCCAGTACTGAAGTGAGGCTTACTGGCCTGTAATTGCCAGGGTCACCTCTGGAACCCTTTTAAAAAATTGGCATCACATTAGCTATCCTCCAGTCATTTGCCACAGAAGCTGATTTAAATGATAGGTTACAGACTACAGTGAGTAGTCCTGCAATTTCATATTTGAGTTCCTTCAGAACTCTTGGGTGAATACCATCAGGTCCTGGAGACTTATTTCTGTTTAGTTTATCAATTTGTTCCAAAACCTCCTCTAATGACACCTCCATTTGGGACAGTTCCTCAGATCTATCACCCCAAAAGAATGGCTCAATTCTGGGAATCTCCCTCACATCCTCAACAGTGAAAACCGATGCAAAGAATTCATTTAGTTTCTCCACAGTGGCCTTATCGTCTTTGAGATACGTTGGGACAAAAGAAATAATTGTGTATTTTCAACTCTTTTTGAAAATATCTAAAAGAGATGCATGTTTGAAAAAGAAATGTCACTTGAGAGGGGGAAAAGCCCTTTTTCTTTTCTTTTTTTTTAGCAATAAAAACAGTCTTATTGGAACAATTCGCTCTACCTTTTCTAATACTGGCCTGCAGATTGGACGTTGCGTGTGTGAATGATCCAGGGCTGGGGGAGGATAATGAGTGGTGGGCAACATGCAAGTATGCTGACTTGAGCCATGAACAAATAAATGAGACCATCTAAGCCTGGGTCCTCAGTGATGTTTGGGTGCCTAACTCCCATTGAAGTCAGTAGGAGCCTGAATACCTGTGAGGATCGGGGCCCCTAGCTCTTCCCATCAGGGGATCTCAAAATGCTTTACAAAGGCAGTTGGGTTCATTAGCCCCAGATGGGGAAATGGAGGCATGGAGAGGGGCCATGACTTCTCCAAGGTCACCCAGCAGCACAGCTGGGAACAGAACCCAGCCATCCTGAGGTGCAGGTCTGTGGTCACACCACTAGGCCACACTGCTTCTCCCCAACTCATTAGCACCTTAGTCAGGCAGTCCCAGGTGCTGCAGCCCCTCCACCGCACTGCTTGTTAATTTCACTTCCTGTCTCCTATCCTCTGCAGTCAGTACAGACCTGATACAAATATCTCCAACACTGAATTCCTTCCTGCCCCTTGTCATGTGGGGCAGGCACTGGATCTGCCAGGGCAGGGAAGGTCTCTGGTTGCAGGGGATGGGGCTGTAGCCAGTGATGAGCTGCCAAAATCTTAACAACCGGTTCCCTCCTCACCCCACGAGGGGGTCGTTGCCCACCCTTGCCTCCTGGGACTCCTGCCCCATCCAATCCCCCGCATTCCTTGACGCCCCCCCAGAACCCCTGCCACATCCACCCACTCCTCTGTCCCCTAACTTCCCCCCCAGAACTGGGCAGAAGGGTCTTGTGGGCCACCGTAGTGGGTGCCCCCCCACCCCTAAGAGCCAGAGGGACCTGCTGGGGGGCGAGGTGGGGAGTCCCAGCAGTGCTTACCTGGGGCAGCTCCCAGGAAGCATCTGGCAGGTCCCTCTGGCTCCTAGGGGTGGGGGAGCGTAGCTAGGGGGGAGCAGGGGGAGCAGTCGCTCCCCCCACCAATCACATCAAAAGAGGCGCCTTAGTCGCCAACTCCCCGGGAACAAAGGCTGGGGCACTCTAGCCTGGGAAGCAGGGACTCTATGAAAGATTTGGGGGTCAAGGTGAGTAGTGAGCTCCAGGTGCACAACTGTGGCCAAAAGGGCTAGTTTGATCCTGGGAATGCATAAGCAGGGAATCACAAGTAGGAGAAGAGAGATTATTTTAGCCTGGATTTGGTCTTGGTGCAACCGCTGCTGGAATCCCATGTCTAGATCTGTGGCCCACAAGTAAAGAAGCATTTTGATAAATTGGGGAGGGGTCAGAGAAGAGCCATGAGAATGATCAAAGAATTAGAAAACCTACGTTACAGTGATAGACTCAAAGAGTTCAATCTGTTAAGCTTAACAAAAAGAAGGCTACTGGGTGATAAGATCACAGTCTAAGTAACTACACGGAGAACAAATATTTAACAACGGGCTCTTCAGCCTAGCAGAGGAAGGCCTAACATGATCAAAAGGCAGGAAGCTGAAGCTACACAAATTCAGACTGGAAATCATAGGTGCTGACTGCGTGGGTGTTCCGGGGCTGGAAAAATTAATGGGTACTCTGCACCCACCAGCAGCCAAGCTCTCCCCTCCTCACCTCCTCTCCCCCTAAGTGTGCTGAGCCCCTGCACCTCCCACTCCCTCACAGCGCTTCCCTCTGCCCCGCCACCTAACAGCTGTTTGGCAGCACTTAGGACTCTCCAGGAGGGAGCAGGAGGAGTGAGTATGTGGCGCACTCAGGATAGGAGGTGGAGAAGAGGCAGAGCAGATGTGGGGACTTGGGGAAAGGGAGGGAATGGGGGCGGGAAGGGGTAGGGCTCGGGTGGGAAAAGGCGAGGTGGGTTGGGGACTTTGGGGAAGGAGTGGAATGGGGGTGGGGCAAGGGCGGGGCAGGTGCAGGGCCAGGGGTGGGGGAGGGTTGAGCACCCACCGGGCTGAGGGGAAGTCAGTGCCTATGCTGGAAATAAGGTATACATTTTTAACAGTGGGGGTCATTAACCATTGGAACAACTAGCCAAGGGTCAAGGTGCATTCTTCATCACTGACAATTTTTCTAACAAGACTGGATGATATTTTTCTAAATAATCTGCTCTAGGAATTATTTTGGGGACGTTCTCTGGTTTGTGTGATACATGAGGTAGGACTAGATGATCACTGGTGGTCCGTTCTTGCCTTAGAATCAATGAATTTAGATGGATGGAAGTATGTGTTCAGCAAAAGATTCTTTTCCCCAAGAATCAGGCAAGCACAGACAGTACTGAAGGGGGTTTGTTCACGGTACCGGGAAGACTGACAAGCAGCTTCCAAGATATGGTGCCCTAGTGGCCAGTTTTATACATTCTCTTATCAATTCATTTGCATTTATCTGTACATACAGAGACAGACATTGTTACAAGTCAAGAGAGAACCCTGAACAAAGATAAAAATAAGAACAGTACGTACATATAGAGGTCATCCTAATTGCATCAAATGACTATGGCTACCTTGTGGGGGAAGGAGGCGGGGTGGCGGGGATAGGGATGGGTGCTTACAGATATCCGGTGGGCTGTGAAGGGAGGGTTTGTCCTGTTCTAAGAACTGAATTACTGGGCGGGCATTGACCATATAAGCTTATGAGTTGTTTACAGCTGTCAGTGTCCTTGTTACTGAATGCTACTGAAGCATTCCTGCTTGTTCTGCAGTTTTTGTCTTAGCTGTTCGCTAAATTTTCACTCTTTCCTGACAGTTCCCTCCTTTTGACAAATCGAACTTTTAAGTCAGATAAAGTCAATACTTTAAATACTTTGATATACATGATCTGTTTTAAGGTTGCCCGAGGAAGGTGGGAGTGGGGAGGGAGCGGGGAATTGGGGGAAGGGGGTAAAGGTAGGAAATATAGTAAGATTTTTAAGCATGTATCTAAAGTGCCCACACATGAAAAGAGAGACTAGTAACACAAATATAGAAGTGGCAGCTGTTATTTGGACAATTGTCCACCAGGAGATGGGGCTGTAAGATGCATTACGAACAGGATCTTTCAGTCGGGTCACAGTTTGATTAGAGAGCTGGACTTGAATGTGATCTTTGGTGACGTGGTTATGAACGGTGGTAAACGCAGATGCAGCAGCCAGGACCACTTTGAGAAGTAGCTCCTCGGCCAGTTGAAACGGTGTATTGTCCAGATACATGCATCCGACGAAGTGGGTATTCACCCACAAAAGCTTCTACTCCAATACGTCTGTTAGTCTATAAGGTGCCACAGGACTCTTTGCCGCTTTTACAGATCCAGACTAACATGGCTACCCCTCTGATACTTGTCCAGATATAGGTTATTATACCACCGAGGAGCTGCTGTCATTCCAGAGAACACACGGCCGGGGAGGTTCACATCACCTAGGGTAAAGGAGTCAGTAATCTGCAGGCACATGGAAGCGTTTCCCTGGCACTGTAATGATCCGTACATGTAATAAGATGCAGTGGTGACGAAACACCACTGGGTAGCGGACACTTGTACAGCAACTTCACCATGCGCAAGAGGAAGGCCACCCAGAGCAACACAAGAGGATGAGGTCAAAGGGTGAAGAGTAGAACAGGAACACACAATGTACACACGTTTCTGTACAACAGTCCGAAGTTGTCATCAGTGTAGCATTGCCAGGGGGTGGTGTCAGGTATCCAGACAGCCCTACTTTGTATGCCATATTATTAATCATATATTCAATAGACTTGAAATGGGAAGAAGAAGGAAACACATGAGTAGGAATAACAGAGGGATACACCAGAAGGAAATTGAAGGAGGAGGGTGAGCCTGGAGAAAGTAGAGAGGCTACTATTAGTTGTGTAGAGATGCCCGCAAGGTGGGCAAGGGTGGGGCAGGAAAGGGTATGGGATGGGGGAAAACCCAGGCATACATCTAGCATGTCTTCTTTTGAAATATTAAACAGATTACGAGCCAGGATATCATAAGCACGACCTTTAGCTTGTGACTTGGCCAGGTTGACTATAGCATTTGAGGTTTTCTCAATGATTTTGTAAAAATCCTCTATGGCTACGTCAATTGAGGGGAGATATGATTGTTCTCTATAAATATATCAGAGGGATAAATACCGGTGAGGGAGAGGAATTATTTAAGCTCAGTACCAATGTGGACACAAGAACAAATGGATATAAACTGGCCACCAGGAAATTTAGACTAGAAATTAGACGAAGGTTTCTAACCATCAGAGGAGTGAAGTTCTGGAACAGCCTTCCAAGGGAAGCAGTGGGGACAAAAGATCTATCTGGCTTTGAGATTAAACTCGATAAGTTTATGGAGGAGATGGTATGATGGGATAACATGCTTTTGGTAATTAAATATTCATGGTAAATAGGCCCAATGGCCTGTGATGGGATATTAGATGGGGTGGGATCTGAGTTACCCAGGAAAGAATTTTCTGTAGTATCTGGCTGATGAATCTTGCCCATATGCTCAGGGTTTAGCTGATTGCCATATTTGGGGTCGGGAAGGAATTTTCCTCCAGGGCAGATTGGAAGAGGCCCTGGTGGTTTTTCCCCTTCCTCTGTAGCATGGGGCACAGGTCACTTGCTGGAGGATTCTCTGCTCCTTGAAGTCTTTAAACCACGATTTGAGGACTTCAGTAGCACAGACATAGGTGAGAGGTTTTTTTGCAGGAGTGGGTGGGTGAAATTCTGTGGCCTGCGCTGTGCAGGAGGTCAGACTAGATGATCATAATGGTCCCTTCTGACCTAAATATCTATGAATCTATGAATCTATGAATTGCAGTCAGAGCATAAGATAACCGGGTGTTGATATGTCTAAGGGCTTGAGTGGGGGTCCTATATGTGTGTGCCCACATCCCCTGAAGCTAAATACACAGTTACAGTCCAGATCTGGTGAAATGCAGGGAGGGAGCCGAAGACTGCTCCCGGGCTGTGGTAGTCAGATTGAAACCTTGGAGCCTAGATGTTTTGGGAAGCGAGCTGTTACCACAATAGGTCCCAGATGGTTCAGGTTGGGGGCAAGCCAAGTGTCTGGTTTCTTTACCCATTCGCCACTGTCTCCTGCAGGCAGTTGCACATACTGGCCATCTTTGAAGCAGGTATCTTGTGTAGCATGTACCAAGGGCGGGTCCTAGGAGGCTGCATCAGGTATGTTTGCCAGGAGGATTAACATGGGGAGTCACAGTTGTTACCTAAAAGGATACAATATAAACAGAATGAACGTATTTATACATTTTAATTCTGGTTAGCAGATGACAGAACGAGGAGTAATGGTCTCAAGTTGCAGTGGGGGAGGTTTAGATTGGATATTAGGAAAAACTTTTTCACTAAGAGGGTGGTGAAACACTGGAATGCGTTGCCTAGGGAGGTGGTGGAATCTCCTTCCTTGGAAGTTTTTAAGGTCAGGCTTGACAAAGCCCTGGCTGGGATGATTTAACTGGGAATTGGTCCTGCTTCGAGCAGGGGGTTGGACTAGATGACCTTCAGGGGTCCCTTCCAACCCTGATATTCTATGATTCTATGATTCTATGATTCTATGGTTTTATGGACCCATGTTGGAATTCCTTTCATTTTCACAGGGGTATTTGTGTGGGCCAATACCATGTGCAGGTTGGAGTATTTTGACTGAAGTACCCCGGGGTTCTGTGTGTCACCATGACCTGTTCTCCCTCCTGTACGTCTGCCCAAGAGGGGGTTTCTGGAGGGTCCTGGGCTTAAGAAGGTGCATTTCCACAAGGAACCAGTATGCCTTGCTGAAGTAAAGAGTGAATAATGCTACCTACTGCGTTCATGGCCTCAGGTTTGCGAGGGTATTGCTTGGTAGGTGGAGGGAGTTGGCTGGTAACCTGGATGGGTGGGCAGAGATGAGCAGGCACCAAACTGCAAGACAGCTTATTTTTGCCCAAACAGAGGGGAACCTGGAACATAATTCTTGAAAAGCGTTAGAGGTGTCCCAAGTGAGAGCCACAGATTTGGTAGTTGCAACCGAAGAGAGGGATGTATCATTGCGGAGGGGGATGCAGAAGTTTATTAGTAACTGTACTCTGAGCAAGGTTAAGAGTTGCTGCAAGGTTGCAGAGGGCATCCATGCCCAAAATAGTCCCCTCTGCATTTGGAGCTACATTTAAAAAAAGACTGAGTCCAGAAGACTAGATTAGATTTTACAAGAACAGGGTAGCTTTTGTAAGCCGTGAGTTGTGCACCTCCCACCCCTGAAATAGTAAAATACTGTTTAGCAGTGGGGAGGGGGAGGTCAGTAATGGAAACAGACGCTCCTGAGTCCATGAGAATTGTGCATGGTCGGCCCCTTATCCAGGCTTGTAAGTGTGGCCTTGAGGGATTTATACCTGCATCAGCAGTACTGACAGGCAAAGGAAGGGGGGGGTGGGGGGGCTGCTGGATCCTAGCAGGCCATGGAATTTAAAAGCCTGGCTATTTCCTCTTTGCTTAGGTGTGAGTAAGGGTTGGCAGCTGGTTGAAATACCAGTTGAGGCCAGTTGCCCAGGGCTACTCAGCTTGGGCATCCAGCTGCCCAATGTCCGTTTTCCCCACATACAAAACACTGTGAGGTGGGGATGGGACTAGGACCAGATGGAAAGGGCAGTGAGGTGCTGCCAGGATTCGACTGGCCATGATTCTGTCCCTGACTCGGCTTTTTATCTCTTTGGCCTGTCTGGCTTCGCATTCAGAGGCCCACGTACAGATGGATTCATAATCAGAGCCTGGGTTCACTCCCAAATTAAGGGCTGTTTGCAGGTGGGAGTTAAAATCTTCCTTTAACATTTTTTAAAATGACTGATTAGTTTTTTGGGGGGTCTGCAGTACCTGCATTGCTGGAATACATCTCCCACTTTCTCTCACAATATCGAGAGGCAGACTCATTCATGCCTTGTACACAGCCCACGATCAATCCCCAGTTACCGGGTCTGTTCCCCAAGGCTTCTTGGACAGCTTCCTTAAACTCAGTGCAGGCACGGGTCATATCATTTTCAGATTCAAATTTAACAGAGGCCCAAATGCTGTTTCGGTGTCCTTCTGTAGGGATCATAGAATCATAGAATATCAGGGTTGGAAGGGACCTCAGGAGATCATCTAGTCCAACCCCCTGCTCAAAGCAGGACCAACTCCAACTAAATCATCCCAGCCAGGGCTTTGTCAAGCCTGACCTTAAAAACTTCTAAGGGAGGCGATTCCACCACCTCCCTAGGTAACGCATTCCAGTGTTTCACCACTCTCATAGTGAAAAAGTTTTTCCTAATATCCAACGTAAACCTCCCCCACTGCAACTTGAGACCATTACTCCTTGTTCTGTCATCTGCTACCACTGAGAACAGTCTAGAGCCATCTTCTTTGGAACCCCCTTTCAGGTAGTTGAAAGCAGCTATCAAATCCCCCCTCATTCTTCTCTTCCGCAGACTAAACATCCTCAGTTCCCTCAGCCTCTCCTCATAAGTCATGTGTTCCAGTCCCCTAATCATTTTTGTTGCCCTCCACTGGACTCTTTCCAATTTTTCCACATCCTTCTTGTATTGTGGGGCCCAAAACTGGACACAGTACTCCAGATGAGGCCTCACCAGTGTCGAATAGAGGGGAACGATCATGTCCCTCGATCTGCTGGTAATGCCCCCACTTATATATCCCAAAATGCCATTGGCCTTCTTGGCAACAAGGGCACACTGTTGACTCATATCCAGCTTCTCGCCCACTGTAACCTCTAGGTCCTTTTCTGCAGAGCTGCTGCCGAGCCATTCGGTCCCTAGTCTGTAGCAGTGCATGGGATTCTTTCGTCCTAAGTGCAGGACTCTGCACTTGTCCTTGTTGAACCTCATCAGATTTCTTTTGGCCCAATCCTCTAATTTGTCTAGGACCGTCTGGATCCTATCCCTACCCTCCAGGGTATCTACCTCTCCTCCCAGTTTAGTGTCCTCTGCAAACTTGCTGAGGGTGCAATCCACACCATCCTCCAGATCATTTATGAAGATATTGAACAAAACAGGCCCCAGGACCAACCCTTGGGGCACTCCACTTGATACCGGCTGCCAACTAGACATGGAGCCATTGATCACTACCCGTTGAGCCCAACAATCTAGCCAACTTTCTATCCACCTTATAGTCCATTCATCCAGCCCATATTTCTTTAACTTGCTGGCAAGAATACTGTGGGAGACCGTGTCAAAGGCTTTGCTAAAGTCAAGGAACAACACGTCCACTACTTTCCCTTCATCCACAGAGCCAGTTATCTCGTCATAGAAGGCAATTAGATTAGTCAAGCATGACTTGCCCTTGGTGAATCCATGCCAACTGTTCCTGATCACTTTCCTCTCCTCTAAGTGCTTCAGAATTGATTCCTTGAGGACCTGCTCCATGATTTTTCCAGGGACTGAGGTGAGGCTGTCTGGCCTGTAGTTCCCCGGATCCTCCTTCTTCCCTTTTTTAAAGATGGGCACTATATTAGCTTTTTTCAAGTCATCTTGGACTTCCCCCGATCGCCATGAGTTTTCAAAGAGAATTGCCAATGGCTCTGCAATCACATCTGACAACTCCTTTAGCACTCTCGGATGCAACGCATCCGGCCCCATGGACTTGTGCTCGTCCAGCTTTTCTAAATAGTCCCGAACCACTTCTTTTTCCACAGAGGGCTGGTCACCTCCTCCCCATGCTGTGCTGCCCAGTGCAGCAGTCTGGGAGCTGACCTTGTTTGTGAAGACAGAGGCAAAAAAAGCATTGGGTACATTAGGTTTTTCCACATCCTCTGTCACGAGGTTGCCTCCCTCATTCAGTAAGGGGCCCACACTTTCCTTGACTTTCTTCTTGTTCCTAACATCCCTGAAGAAACCCTTCTTGTTACTCTTAACATCTCTTGCTAACTGCAACTCCAGGTGTGATTTGGCCTTCCTGATTTCACTCCTGCATGCCCGAGCAATATTTTTATACTCATCCCTGGTCATTTGTCCAATCTTCCACTTCTTGTAAGCTTCTTTTTTGTATTTAAGAGCAGCAAGGATTTCACTGTTAAGCCAAGCTGGTCGCTTGCCATATTTATTATTCTTTCTACACATCGGGATGATTTGTCCCTGTAACCTCAATAAGGATTCTTTAAAATACAGCCAGCTCTCCTGGACTCCTTTCCCCCTCATGTTATTCTCCCAGGGGATCTTGCCCATCAGTTCCCTGAGGGAGTCAAAGTCTGCTTTTCTGAAGTCCAGGGTCCGTATCCTGCTGCTTACCTTTCTTCCCTGTGTCAGGATCCTGAACTCGACCATCTCGTGGTCACTGCCTCCCAGGTTCCCGTCCACTTTTGCTTCCCCTATTAATTCTTCCCGCTTTGTGAGCAGCAGGTCAAGAAGAGCTCTGCCCCTAGTTGGTTCCTCCAGCACTTGCACCAGGAAATTGTCCACTACATTTTCCAAAAACTTCCTGGATTGTCTGTGCACCGCTGTATTGCTCTCCCAGCAGATATCAGGTTGATTGAAGTCTCCCATGAGAACCAGGGCGTGCGATCTAGTAACTTCTGCGAGTTGCCGGAAGAAAGCCTCATCCACCTCATCCCCCTGGTCTGGTGGTCTATCACAGACTCCCACCATGACATCACCCTTGTTGCTCACACTTCTAAACTTAATCCAGAGACTCTCACGTTTTTCTGCAGTTTCATACTTCAGCTCTGAGCAGTCATACTGCTCTATTACATACAACGCAACTCCCCCACCTTTTCTGCCCTGCCTGTCCTTCCTGAACAGCTTATATCCATCCATGACAGTACTCCAGTCATGGGAGTTATCCCACCAAGTCTCTGTTATTCCAATCACATCATAATTCCTTGACTTTGCCAGGACTTCCAGTTCTCCCTGCTTGTTTCCCAGGCTTCGTGCATTTGTGTATAGGCACTTGAGATAACTCGCTGATCTTCCCTCTTTCTCAGTATGAGACAGGAGCCCTCCCCTCTTGCGCTCTCCTGCTTGTGCTTCCTCCTGGTATCCCACTTCCCCGCTTACCTCAGGGCTTTGGTCTCCTTCCCCCGGTGAACCTCGTTTAAAGCCCTCCTCACTAGGTTAGCCGGCCTGCTTGCGAAGATGCTCTTCCCTCTCTTCGTTAGGTGGAGCCCGACTCTGCCCAGCAGTCCTCCTTCATGGAACACCATCCCATGGTCAAAGAATCCAAAGTCTTCTCTCCGACACCACCTGCGTAGCCATTCATTGACTTCCACGAGTCGACGGTCTCTACCCAGGCCTTTTCCTTCCACAGGGAGGATGGACGAGAACACCACTTGCGCCTCAAACTCCTTTATCCTTCTTCCTAGAGCCACATGTCATGACCCATGATAGATTGGGGCATTTAGCTTTTGTTAAGATATGAAGATCCCTGGGATGTAAGGTAACCATCTGGTTTATTCTTTTCCAGAATATCAAATTTGGGTCTTT
This sequence comes from Eretmochelys imbricata, assembly GCF_965152235.1. NCBI lineage: Eukaryota > Metazoa > Chordata > Testudines > Cheloniidae > Eretmochelys > Eretmochelys imbricata. The sequence continues at coordinate 37,282,503 of NC_135584.1, read as the reverse complement.
GGGCTTTAGATCAGGGAGATCTTTCAGTAAGCCCCTCATTTCCTCTGTGATGAGAGGAGTGTGCTTATAAGTATTATGAGCCACTCTGTTTTCACCTGTCCCTGACCACCGAGTGGTCACTTGGAGAGGGGCCAAGGGAGCACTGGCACTTAATTTTGGGTTGGGGGGAGGAGGAGGAGGGGGCCAATTATCTTGATCTTCCCCCGTGTGTGCCAGGTTCCAATTCTGAATTTGTTTCTCAAGGTGTTTCCAATTAATTTCATTTTGGTCCTTATCCGTATGGCTGCTTGAGTCAGGGTCAGTAAAATCACCCTTCTGTTGTGTGCTAGCAACAATACGACATGCAGAGGAGTTGGGTTTTTTGAGTTTTGTTTTTCGAGCCTTGTTTTCTGCTTCAAGCTCACTCAGCTTGTAGCTGAAATCTGCCTTTGGATTCAGCTCTGATGTAAGAGCTTTTTGGAGTGTTTCCAACTCTTGCAATTTCCTTTCATATTCGCAATACATTATTACGATCCCTTTCTCGAATCTTCCTTTCCTCTGAGCAGCGCACCACAACACGCTATTCATCGGACTCATACCCTCATTCCATCCAGCTTTTGCCATTGTCTTTTGAACCGTCTCATGTTTCCCTTTTATAAAATCAATGAGTCTCTCTCCCTTGGGGGGCATCTCTGATGTTCCCCAGGGCCAGTCAGTGAGTCTCCCTCCTGTAGAGGGCACCACTGGTGCACCCTGGGGCACGCCAGCGAGTCCTCCTCCCCCCCCCACCCCGTGAGGGAATCGTTGATGAATTCGGGGTCAATTCATAAGACATTGTATCCCAGCTTGCTGAAACCCACTTCAAGCGGCGCTTCTGGGGAGCCTGACTGAGCACACCCTTGTCCACATGGTGCTGAGTACCTGGCAGCGCAGCCTTCGCCTCCAGCGACCCCCGCACCCCGACGATCCCTGCATCCTTCGCCTCCAGCGACCCCCGCACCCCGACGATCCCTGCAGGACACGCCCTGGTGCTCAGTGCCTGGCAGTGCTGCCTTCCCCTCCAGCGATCCCTGCACCCCAACAATCTTGGCCACAAACACAGTCCCATTCAGTCCTCTTGCCTGTGTGTCCTATATGTGGTTCCTATTAAAAAGGGGTGCAGAGGGGAGTCCCAAACCAAGGTGTGCGCTAGAGGTGGTAAGTAAAACGGTCCTCAGCTCTATCCCTCGTTGTGAGAAACTCTCTGAGGATTCCCGATCACACCCTGCTCGCTGCGCCAAAACTGTTCGGCAAAAGAATCTTTTCCCCAAGAATCAGGCAAGCACAGACAGTACTGAAGGGGGTTTGTTCACGGTACCGGGAAGACTGACAAGCAGCTTCCGAGATATGGTGCCATAGTGGCCAGTTTTATACATTCTCTTATCAATTCATTTGCATTTATCTGTACATACAGAGACAGACATTGTTACAAGTCAAGAGAGAACCCTGAACAAAGATAAAAATAAGAACAGTACGTACATATAGAGGTCATCCTAATTGCATCAAATGACTATGGCTACCTTGTGGGGGAAGGAGGCGGGGTGGCGGGGGGTAGGGATGGGTGCTTACAGATATCCGGTGGGCTGTGAAGGGAGAGTTTGTCCTCTTCTAAGAACTGAATTACTGGGCGGGCATTGACCATATAATCTTATCAGCTGTTTACGGTTGTCAGTGTCCTTGCTACTGAATGCTATTGAAGCATTCCTGCTTGTTCTGCAGTTTTTGTCTTAGATGTTAGCTAAATTTTCACTCTTTCCTTACAGATGGATGGATGGAAGTTTATGGGGATGGATGGATGTACAGATGAATGGGATGGATGGATGAACAGATGGATGCACGGCTGAATGGATGGATAGGAGGGGATCAGTGCATGTATGGATATGCATGGGCATGGAAGGATGTAAAGGTGGCTCGGATGGATGCATAGGCAGGGATGGATGGTGGATGGAGGGATGGTCTTTTCCACCATAAGAATTATGCTCGCAACATTGACGCACCCTTCTTATTAAGCCGAACATAACCTGAAATAATTACCCAGAATGAAATCAACAACAACAAACAAATTTTACTAAATAAGATCTGAACAACTCAAAATTCGGAAGCAAGCAAGCAAGAAAGAAAGAAATGTAGGACTGGATGGGACCTCGATACGTCATCTGGTACAGTCCCCTGCAATGAGGCAGGTCTAAGTATTATCTAGACTATCCCTGACAGGTGTTTGTGGAACCTGCTCTTAAAAATTTCCAAAGAAGGCAATTCCACAATCTCCCTGGGCAATTTGTTCTAGTGCTTAACCACCCTGATAGTCAGGAATTTTTTCCTAATGTCCGACGTAAAACTCCCTTGCTGAAATTTATGCCCATTGCTTCCTGTCCTGTCCTCAGCGGTTAAGGAGAACAATTTATCACCCTCCTATTCATAACAATCTTGTAGGCATTTGAAGACTATTATCATGTCCCCATCAGCCTTCTCATCTCCAGACTAAACAAACCCAATTTTCTCAATCTTTCCTCATAGATCATGTGTTCTAGTCCTTTAATCACTTTTGTTGCTCTCCTCTGGACTTTCCCCAGTTTCTCCGTATTGTTCCTGAAGTGGTGTGCCCTCAGATGGACACAATATTCCAGTTGAGGCCTAATCAGTGCTGAGTACAACCGAAGAATTACTTCTCATGTCTTGTTTACAACACTCCTGCTAATACATCCCAGAATGACATCCGCTTGTTTTGCAACAGAATTACATTGTTGACTCTTATTTAGTTTTTGAACCACTATGACCCCAGATACTTTTCTGCAGTTCTCCTTCCCAGGCAGTCATTTCCCATTTCATATGTGTGCAACTGATTGCTCCTTCCTAAATACAGAGATTTGCATTTGTCCTTATTGAATTGTGTCCTGTTTCCATCTCTCCAGTTTGTCAAGATCAGTTTGAATTCTAATCCTGTCCTCCAAAGTGCTCGCAACCCCTCCCAGTTTGGCATCATCCACATACTATATAAGGGTACTCTCTACACCATTATCTAATCATTTATTAAGTTATTGACTGGAACCTGATCCAGGCCAGATCCCTGCAGGACCTGTCTCATTATGCCCTTCCTGCTTGGCTGTGAACCACTGATAATGACTTCCTGGGAATGGTTTTCCAACCAGTTGAGCACCCACCTTATAGTAGGTTCATCTAGGCTACATTTCCCTAGTTTGTTTATGAGAAGATCATGCGAGACAGTATCAAAAGCTTTACTAAAGTCCAAATAAATCACATCTACTGCTTCCCCCCATCCACTAGGCTTGTTACCCTGTCAAAGGATTCTAGGTTGGTTAGACATGATTTGTTCTTGACAAATCCATGTTAACTCTTACTTATCACCTTCTTTTCTTTTAGGTGCTTACAATCTGAGTGTTGGATTATTTGCTCCATTCTCTTTCCAGGTACCAAAATATAGATGACTGGTCTATAATTCCCTGGGTTACCCTTATTCCCCTTTTTATAGACAGGCACTGTCTTTGCCCTTTTCCATTCCTTTGGGATCCCTCCTATTGTCCATGAGTTCTGAAAGATAATCACTAATGGCTCAGAGATATAGATAGATACATAGAGAGAGAGAGGGAGAGAGAGAGAGGGACAGACTCTGGCCTTGCACTGCTGCTGAGATCCCTATTGGCCTTTGGGGGCTGAGCATAATTTAAGACCTGGGCCCACAGTTTCTATCAGATGCAGAGGTTGCTGAAGGATTTTAATCCTGCCTTCGGCATTCTCAGGGTGCCCCACAAACAAACCGAAGAGAACCAAGTTCTTTCCTGAAGCAGCTCCTCTCCCATCCCAGCTGGGGCGGAATTCTCCAGCAAAATGTTATTTTGACCCAACAAGACCCATGACCTCCCCGTGCGAGGCAGCGGCACAAGGGGTAGTGCTCTCCTTGGCCGTGTAAACAGGGCTATGGTGAGCATGAGCAGGAAGCAGTGTTTCCCTGGGGATCCTGGGATCATGCACCAGTTCTGGGGACAGATTTCAGAGTAACAGCCGTGTTAGTCTGTATTCGCAAAAAGAAAAGAAGTACCTGTGGCACCTTAGAGACTAACCAATTTATTTGAGCATAAGCTGCATCCGATGAAGTGAGCTGTAGCTCACGAAAGCTTATGCTCAAATAAATTGGTTAGTCTCTAAGGTGCCACAGGTACTCCTTTTCTTTTTGCAATTCTGGGGAGTGCATTTTAAAAGGGATGGTGGCAAACTGAAGATGGGGCAGGACGGGGCCAGGACAATGATTGGAGGGCTGGAGAAACTGTCTGGCAGTGAGAGACTGAAAGAGCTCAGCTTGCTTTGTTTGGCTTCTCCATAAGTTCCTGGGGAGGTGCCTGCTCTCGGGGCACAAGGACCTTCACAGAGAGATGAAGCCAAGTATCGGGAATCTCTTCAATCCAGCAGGGAAAGGCAGCGCAAGATCCTATAAGGATAGCTGAAGCCCAACCAAATCAAACAGGAAAGGAAACCCCAATGTGGGACAGGGAGGGGGATTGACCAGGGAACCAGCTCCCTCAGGCAAGGGGGTTTCTCTGTCTTTTGCTGGCATCAGACCCAGCCCGGCTGCCTTGCTGGAAGAGGCATGCAGAGAGCACCAACGATGGGCCTCAGACCGGGGGAGCTGGGTGAGGTTCTCTAGCCTGGTCACTCAGGAGGGCAGACAGGAGGGTGGAATGGACCCTGCTGGCCTGAACATATGTGGATCTAAACATCCAGGGGCCAAACAGACGAGGGGGGAGTTTGCCATCTGCAGTTGGGAGGCGTCAGTGCTGGCCACGGCCCCAGCCGGGGGCAGGGAGGAAACAAGAGCAGGAAGGAAACCCGCCCAATGCAGAAGGGGATGTGGCTCAAAATTTCCTTTCAGGGAATCTCCACCCCTGACACATCACTGCTGGGGAATTACTTGGTAACCAGGTACGTGACCCTGCACTTCCCAGCTCTCCTCTACCCAGGGGCCCCTCCCCACCACCCACTCTATATAAACCCTGGGGCTGAGACAGACCCACCAGTCCCAGCCCCTGGATTTGAACCAAGGATGCTGCTTCTGCTCTTCACAGCCTTTCTCCCATTCGCCGCGGCCTTTCTCCTGCCCCCGAGGCCTCATATGGGTGAGTGAAGCTGAGAAACTGGTTGATGCCCCGGCCCTGGGGGGTTCACAGTCAGAGTGGGGCTGATCGAGTCGCTGAGTTTTTGGTTCAGGGTCCAAAAATTCGGACAAAAGTGGGGTTCCTCCCAAAATAATATTTTTCTTCCCGAATGAAAACCCTAAAAAGATATGATTTCAAAGCAAATATTTTTCATTTTTTTCCATTTTCTTCGGGGCATTTCCTTCGACCTGAAATAAATTTTTTTTTGTTTGTTTTTGGTTTCATTTTGGGGTCTGTTTCAGGTGTTTTTCACCCTTATTTTCTTTAATTAGCTGAGTTTTGAACCAAAATGCAATTGTGAAAGAAAACGTTGATCCAGAACCAATTTTTCCACTGAATGCATCCGATGAAGTGAGCTGTAGCTCACAAAAGCTTATGCTCAAATACGTTTGTTAGTCTCTAAGGTGCCACAAGTCCTCCTTTTCTTTTTGCGGATACAGACTAACACGGCTGCTACTCTGAAAACAGAACCAATTTTGTTTTCTTTTTTATTTGCTTTCAGGTGCTTCCTTCAATCCCCCCCAAAATTTGGGGGGGGGTGTTTTTTCATTTGATTTCAGCTCTCTTTAGAGGGGTTTTCCCCACTGTTTTAATCATTTATTTTTTAAAAAAATACTTCACTCCATTTCTAAACAAAACATTTCAAAACAAAAAAGTGAGATACCTAGAATGAAAATTGCCTACTTTTTCCAGAAAAAAAATCCTTTTTTTGAAGCCAAAATAATCCTCAGAATTTGGTTCTTCTGATGCCCCAAAGTTGCATTTTTTGGCAAATTAACCAATTGCTTAAAAACTTCTACCTGGCTCTAGTGGTGAGATCTGGGAAATCAGGGCCCAGGGGCAGCACAGCCCACACCAGGGGCAGGGGGATAGAATTAACTGTCAGGCTCAGATGGGTATCAGGAGATGGGACATGGGCAGGGCCGGCTCTAGGTTTTTTGCTGCCCCAAGCTCCAAGAGCAAAAAAAAAAAGCCAGAATGCCACCCCTGGAATTGTGCAGCTCCAAGCACGTGCTTGCTTTGCTGGTGCCTAGAGCCGGTCCTGGGCATGGGGCCCGGTGGTGAGGGGGAATGATGATGGCCAGGGGGTGGCCCCACAGACAGAAGATAGATGGGCGTGTATGGGATAAGGAATGGATGGATGGATGGATGGATGGATGGATGGATGGACAGGTCCATGTGGGAATAGGTAGATATATAGTGAGTACATGTATGGATAGGAACCAGACTGGCTGGGGTGAGGGGATGATCCAGGGGCAGGCTGGGCTGGGGGGCCCAAGGGGCTGCCCCAGGCCAGCTACGGGCTGGGCTGAGGGATTAGGGTCTGGGTTGCACTGGGCTCTTGGTCTCACTCTCCAGATTCCCTTTTGAACCCCACCCTGTCTCTCTCCAGACTGGGTCATCGGGGGTGAGGAAGCCCTGCTCAGCTCCAGACCCTACATGGCCTATGTGCAAATCGGGTCAACGGGAAACTGTGGAGGGTTCCTGATCCAGGAAGACGTGGTGGTGACGGCGGCTCATTGTAACTGCAACCTGGGGTAAGAAACAAGCCAACCCCCACCTCTGAGCCAGCTGATCTCTGCCCAGAGTCTGGATTGGGGCTGGTGCCCCTGGAGGGGAAAGGCCCAGGGGGAAAGGCTCCCAGAGCCAGCCAATCCCCCACCCTGGGGCTGGATCAGAGCTGGAAATACATTGGCCCAAAGACTAGAAGCGTTTACGGGATGTGAAAATTACAAATTTCCCTGTGGTGCCTGTTAGATTTTAAAGCCTAACCCCCACAAACTAGATACGATCTTTACCATGAACTCTCACCACTTTTTCTCATGTCCTGCTAATCTTGGAGGAGGCTGTCCAGAGGTGCTGAGCCATCAGGGAACCATTCTGGACTTCAACATCTTTTGTGATGCACTCAGCAACCTCTCATATCCCACATACTGACCTCTGTCTCTAGGGTCATTTCCACAGACAGATCTGGGCTTTCTGCTACTTTTGTCCATACCCAGTAGATGGCAACGGTGCATAAAAAATTATTTGATCCTTTTCTAATTTGTATGTTTCATTCCTTCCATCGATCTTATTTCTGTGCTGGCCCAGCCTAGGCATCTGGATTCCCCCTTTTTCTTTTACTATTTCAGAGTTACAACCAGGTTAGGGCCTTACACATTTCCAGGTGTGTTTTCCTTCTTCTGCCATGTAGTTCAAAGATTCATAGATTGCAACATCATTGTGATCATCTCGCATTACTTCCTGTATAACACAGACGACAGAACATCTCCCAAATAATTTTGATCTACAGCAAATCTTTAAAAAAAATCCAGTCTTGGTTAAATGTGGCCAGTGATGAAGAATCCACCATGACCTTTGGTAAATTGTTCCACTGGCTAGTTACAGTCCCTGTTACAAAATCAAACCATGAAACAATCATTGAAAAAGAAAAAAAACAGAATCCTTTGTAGTGCCTCTGAATTTGAAATCAAATGATCTTGAGTTTCTTAGTATAGGACAGGTTTTCCAATTGTTTGATCATTTTCATGGCTGTTCTATGACCTCTCCCCAATTTATCAATGTCTTTCTTGAACCATGGACACCAGAACTGGACAGTGGGTCATTCTGAATAGCAGAGTAGTGTGTTGGTCAGTCTTTTGAGGTCTCTTTGGCCAACCAGAGGGAAGAAGGAGGAAGTCCATCCTTATGTAGGTGCATAAGATGGTCTTTGTGTTACTCAGTTGCACAACTTTAGGTAGAAATCGGCACAGGCCAGCAGCAGGTCTGGTGTCCCTTCCAGAGGGCCCATGACGGACCCATCCTGCCATCCAGTGGGCACTAAATCCCCTATATTCTCCCCTTGGCTTTTCCAGCAACATCTTTGTCTACCTGGGAGTCCAAGACTTCATGCAGCCAGGACAGAACTGGCAACGGATCCAGGCCCGTCATTGGGTCCAGCACCCTGACTTCAACAATGAGAACTTTGACAATGACATCATGCTGCTGAAGGTACTGCCCCATCCATCACCCCGCCCCCAGTGACCTCACACTGCTGCAGGTACTGCCCCATCCATCACCCCACCCCCAGTGACCTCACACTGCTGCAGGTACCGCCCCCTCCCATCACCCCGCCCCCAGTGACCTCACACTGCTGCAGGTACCGCCCCCATCCCATCACCCCGCCCCCAGTGACCTCACACTGCTGCAGGCACCGCCCCCATCCCATCACCCCGCCCCCAGTGACCTCACACTGCTGCAGGTACCGACCCCATCCCATCACCCTGCCCCCAGCGACCTCACACAGCTGCAGGTACCGCCCCCATCCCATCACCCCGCCCCCAGTGACCTCACACTGCTGCAGGTACCGACCCCATCCCATCACCCCGCTCCCAGTGACCTCACACTGCTGCAGGTACCGCCCCCATCCCATCACCCCGCCCCCAGTGACCTCACACTGCTGCAGGCACCGCCCCATCCTAACGCCCCAATGACCTCACAATCTCTCTCTGGACTCACATCCATGCTCTGGCCGGGTGGTGCTGCCCCTTCCCAGCCCCAGTCCCGGCGCTGATCCGGGTCCATTCTCTCTCTCTCCTCCCCATGGCAGCTGTGGCACAGCGTGGAGCTGACCGAGTGGGTGATGCCCATCCCCCTGCCAGAGGCCGATCACCACGTCAGCCCAGGCTCCGAGTGCAGCGTGGCCGGGTGGGGTCAGACCGGAGTGAACACCACCACCGACAGGCTGCAGGAGGCGGAGCAGGAGGTCGTGTCGGACGGCCTGTGCAGAGAGCGGTACCGGCATTACAACCCCACCACCATGCTGTGTGCCGGCAGCCCCCGTGTCAATAAATCACCGTTCCATGTAAATATCCCCCTGTCCAGAGCCACTGGGGGTGCAGCAAGCTGCTCCAGGGAAAGGAGCTGGTGGAAACCAGTATGGCCATGCCCCTCCCATGCTCCAGTGCCCCAAGAGGGGAGCCCATGGTGCAACATGGGAAATGCAGCCCAGCCAGGGAGATCAGCACCTAGTATGTCTCCAGAGAGGAATTGCCACTGTCAGTGCCCTTGTGCAAGGTGCTGGTGGAAACAAGATGAAATTTAACATGGGCTCATGCATATAAGGACAAGTAACAAGAAAATTGCTGCTCTGAGCTGGGGGCTCATGAGCTTGAAGCAACAGAGGGGGACAGGGAGGGTGTGTCAGTTGCTTGCAGGATGACTATGGGCAGCCAGTGGGCCATGGCCAGGAGAAAGGCCCATGTGATCCTAGGATGGAGAAGTTCAGGTGTCTCCAGTAGAGAGGGAGGGTTTAATGCCAGCAGAGAAGGCTCTGGGCAGAGCTCAGCTGGAATCTGGTGCACAATTCTGGGCATCCCTGTCCCAGAAAGAGGGATTCCAGCTGGACCAGGTGCTGAGAAGAGCTGGTGGGATGATCAGGGGAATGGAGAGCCGGTCTGACGAAAGGGGAGAAAAATACCTGGGCTAGCTTAGCCTAAAACACAGGCTGAGAGGAGTCTGATTGCTCTATAAATACATCGGGATGGGGGGAACACAAAGGAGCAAGATGACCATTGAAGCTAAAGGACTAATCAGGGGTGGGAATCAATGGGGGCTGGAGATGAGGAGGTTTCTAACCATCAGAGGAACAACCTCCAACAGGAGCAGTTTGGGGGAACAGCCTAACCAGGATGCCCATGGAACTTGATAAGTTTATGGATGGATGATACAATGGAGCTGTCTGGGATAGCGAGGACTTGACTCCATGACCCAGTAGGGCCCATCCAGTCCTGTGTTCCCATAAGGGCATGAGGCACCTGAAAAACACCTCCCATGATGCACCATAACTAGAAATTGCTGGGCTTTGATTTTTTAGCAAAATGTTCCAGGAACAATGTTGATGAAAAAGGGGAACCCCCCCCCCATCATCACCACATATTCTGACCCTTTCTACTCTTCACCATCAATGGAGGATCTACTGGTGAACTCAACCCTGAGGCCACCCAACAGACAGGATCCTGAGTAAAATCCTGGCCCCATAGATGTGGATGGGAGCTTTACTTTTGACATCTATGGGGCCAGGAAGGCACTGGAGCTGAGGGAGAGTCAGTGTTCCCATCTCACGGGAATTGGCAACATTTCAATCTTTGTTTTCGAAGAAAAGTTGAGATGTCAACATTTTTGGCAGAATGTAAATTCCAAAAACAGGTTTGACTCAGAAATGTTGAAATGTTTCATTGCAACATTTTTAATCAAAATGAATCATGCTGAGATATGAACAGATTGAAACATTTCCTTCTGTGTGAACAAACTGGAGAGAGTCCAGAGGAGAGAAATAAGAACAAATAAATGATCAGAGGTTTAGAACAGCTGACCTAGGAGGAAAAGCTGAAAGAATTGAGCATATTTAGGCTAGAGAAGATGAGGCTGGAGAGGGGACATGATAACCATTTCCAAATATTTAAGGGCTGCTATCAAGAGGACAGTTAGCAAATGTTCTCCAAGTCCACTGAAGGTGGGATAAGAAGTAATGGGCTTAATATGCAGCAAGGGAGATTCATGTTGGATATTAGGAAAAACTTTCTAACTCTGAGGGTCCTTAAGCTCTGGAACAGGTTAACTAAGGAGGCTGAGGAATCCCTGTCATTGGAGGTTTTTAAGACCAGGTTGGACAAACACCTATCAGGAATGATCTAGGTTTATTTGATCCGGCCCCCATGCAGAGGGTTAGACTAGATGACCTCTCAAGGTTCCTTTCAGGCTGACATTTCTATGAATCTAGGATTTTGGTTGTTGAGTTCACTCAAAATGCTTCATTTCAAGCCAGTTCAACATTAAGCTGCAGTTCCTTATCAGCTCATTGCCTTCTGGGAGCTGTAATTCAGGCCTCTATTTTCCCTTAAGTAGCTCCTGTCTGGACTACATTTCCCACAATGCACTAAGCCAGGTGATTCCCATGATGCCCCAAAGAGCTCCATCAGAAGCAAATCTGAATTGCATTATGGGAGATGAAGTCCTCCACGGAGCCAAGCCCTTAGGAGAGAATGGAGACCTGAACTACAACACCCATAAGCCACAGCACAGATAGGAAAAAGCAGTTTAACATTTTGTTGAACTGATTACTAACTATGGAATATTCTGATTTGGGTGGAACTGGCTCAAAATGAATATTTAATTTCAATTTTCCTGATGCAAAAATGGAAAATTCTCAGGAATATCAAAAACATTTTATGGAAAATTTCAGTGTTGTGGAAACTGCCTTTTCCACAGGTACATCATCCTGCCCAGCTCTAGATTTCTCTCTCTGCCCACCCATTTCTAGGCTGGTTCTGTTTGGCGATGAGCCCTGGGCCTTCAACTGCAGAGATCACCTGTCCTACATGCAATCTGAGATCTCCAGAGGACAGACCGGGCTGGGTAATGTCAGTCACTGATGTTATTTTTCTTATTGGCAGGGTGATTCTGGTGGGCCCCTCGTGTGCGATGGTGTGGTCCAGGGCATCATCTCCAATGGAAATCCGGATGGGCGCCCCCCCAGCATATACACAAGAATCTCCAAATTCATCCCTTGGATCAGTGAAACTCTGCAGAAACTGAGTTAAAGGTGACGCTCCCCTTTAAAGGGTTAATTTAGCCATACTGGTCTCCGTGCCTGTGTGCAACTCCTGAGATGCTTTATATTAGAGGGATTTTTTTTTCACTGTTGAAGAAATGCTACAAATGGCTCAGTCCTGAAATTCTTTTGTGGCTACAAATGCTCCTTCGATGTTTGAAATTTTGTTCTATTTTTTTGTCACTCCAAACGGCTAGTCAATCTTTGGGGCTCTGCGGGTGCTCTGGTTCGGAGCAGAAATTCACAATAGTGCCTGGTATTTACTTGATGAAATCTGGTTTATTTACAAGGAATATCAAAGTCCTGTTTCCCTGAACACAATCAGCATCAAACAGCAACAGACAGCTCTTCTGTTCACTGTCCAAAGCCTGCCTCTCCAGAAAAGACTCTGTGCCCAAAAAATTACTTCTCTTAGCTGTTTCTCAGGGCCACATTTCTGTGCTTCAAGGTTATGTCTGCCTGGCTATTTACTCTCCGTCTGTCTCTCTTCTGTCCCCAGGTCTCTCTGTATTATATCTGTCTGATCCACATACCCCATTACCCAGAACATATTCAGTGACAACCTTTCTTCCTGATTCATTAGAATTCCCAAGTGTGCAGAGTGTTTTACATCAGCATAGGGGATTCTGGAGTAAGGGTACAATTTTCATTGTTGAATTCTATACGCCTTCTATAAATGCTGATCATTTTTATATCTATTGCAGTCTTCAAGGGTTTTCTACCATCAAAATTCCTAGCTGCAGTGTGTCATTGGTGTCTTAAAAACTTTCTTTCACCCAGCCAGAGAGCAGGAATGGGGCCTTTTGGTTTTGGTGGCCAACCTCTCACCACAAAGCGTGGTTAGCCGAATTAAATAGTACACAAAAATAGGACACCGAAATGGTTGTGTGAAAATATTTAAATTTTGAATGTTTTGTTTTGTGCATTTTGAGCCGGATCCAACTTTTATTTATTTTCAGTATTTTCTTTTCTTTTCTTTTTCCCTCTGCCACCCCACAGATATTTATTTATTTATTTATTTATTATTATTGTGATACTGAATGAAGGTTGGAAAAACCAAAGGAAGGGAACCTGGGAAGCATTGCTGACATACATTGGGACAAAAGAAGAATTGTGTATTTCCAACTATTTGGAAGATATTGAAAATGGACACTTGTTTGAATAACCAACGGCACTTCAGGGGAAAAAATCCATTTTAAAAAAATTAAAAAATAGTCTTGTTTGAACAATTCACTCTACCTTTTCCAGTACTGGCCTCTAGATTGGAGGTTGCATGTGTGAATGATCCAGGGTTGGGGAGGATAATTGGGCGGTGGGCAGGATGCAGGGAAGCTGGGTTGAGCCATAAACAAAATTAAAACTAAATAAGACCATTTATGCCTGGAACCTCAGAGGTGTTTGGATGCCTAACACCCATTGAAATCACTGGGAGCCTAAATGCCTTTATGGATCTGGGCCCCTAGCTCTTCTCATAAGCAGATGTCAAAGTGCTTTACAAGGGCGGTTGGGATCATTAGCCCCAGATGGGGAAACTGTGGCACAGAGAGGGGCCATGACTTCCAAGGTCACCCAGCAGCAGAGCTGGGAACAGAACCCATGCATCCTGAAGCAGAGGTCTGTGGTCTGACTACTAGACCACACTGTTTCGCTACAACTCTCAACAGCTCAGTCAGGCACGCCCAGGGCCTGCGGCCCTGCAGCCCCTCCATCACAGAGCTTGTTAATTTCACTTCCTGTCTTGTATCCTCTGGAATCAGTACAGACCTGATACAAACATCTCCAGCACTGAGTTCCCTCCTGCCCCTTGTCATGTGGGGCAGGCACTGGGTCCGCCAGGGCAGGGAATGTCTCTGGTTGCAGGGGATGGGGCTGTAGCAACTATAGGGCTGGAATTACTCCCAGATCCACCCTGACACCCAAATCCAATAGCTGTGGGGCAGATACAGACAGAATCGATCTGTGTATCTCCACACTCCCCTCCGTCTGGCTCTCTCTGTCTGGTTAGAGGTACTGCACTGGCCAGAGCTCCCCAGTACCGGGCGAAGCCATGTTGCTGATCCCTGTCTGGCTAAAGGCCAGATTTGTCTGAGCCAGAGGCACGAGACAGATTCCCAGAGCTGCCTTCAGATGTCCTGGGTCCCTCCACCCCGACCTGCTGCAATAACATGCCTTCAATAGACTCGTCCATTCCAAGTCCAGAAGGGATCACGGTGCTCCTCCCATCTGACCCCTGTGTAGCCCCGACCCTGGGATGTCCCTGAGTTAATCCTGGCTCAAACTAAAGCAGAGCTGTTAGAGAAACGTCTCAGCTTGAGTCACATGTCATCGGGGATGGAGAATCCAGCCCAACCCTTGGCAGCAGCATCTCCGAGCCTGATCCAGACCCAGCCCACAAAGAGATTTGAATGGCCAATTCCCAGGCAAACTCATTCCAATCCCTTGGGCTGGGTGCTCCGGCCCCTGTGGTACGGGAGGGCAGAGGAGATGATCTAATGCTTCCCTCTGACGTCATCTCTCCAGCTCTGGGAACAGCTCAGGATTGACATGATAGAAACCTTTTCACCCTCACAGTGTTTCCTTCTCTGTGTTCAGGGCAATTCCTGTTAAACAGAGTCTGTCTCCAGCCGTGTAACAAACACCTCGGGGTTCTCCCACTGCTTGGGAGGGGAGACCCCTAACCACTGACAGTTACACTGTGGGTTATTGCATGGCTACGCCCCACTGACCCCAGCTGGGATCTGGCCCCATTGACCCCAATGGAGCTATATCCCTTTGACACCAGCTGGGGTCTGGCCCCACTGAATCCAGCTCAGGATCTGGCCCACTGACTCCTAGGGCAGTGCACATCTGGGGTGCTGGACCCCGTGGTGGCCGTGCACATCTGCAGCCCAGCACTTGCTTTGGTTGCCATGCTTCCCTCTCCTGGGGGCTCTGCGTCCCTCTTTGAGGCCACCACCATCAGCAGGGCCAGCCCAGCCTGTGGGTCTCCCCACTGACACATTATTTCCCTTCCACCCCAGAGGATCTCTGCCGCACCCTGGCTTTTCAGATCCCCATCATTGTGCCAGCCCCCCAGGGTCCACCTCTGCCTAAGGGGGGCGTGGCATGTGGCATCACCACCTCTAAGACTGAGCTCCTGGGCTTCAGCCCCCCTGCTGCACCCCGTGAGCTCTTCCCGGTGAAGCCAACTGAGACAGACTCCTTCTCGGAGACGTTTACACTCTCCTGGGACGCGTGCACCTCAGCCGGAATTGGCAGTGACACCCGGTTGCCTTTTCCAAAGAGTGGGGATAGATGGATGGCTGGGGGGGTTGATAGACAGAGAGGGAAGGAAACGGAGAGCTGGATGGGGGTTAGATAGATAGATAGATTAGACAGAGATTGGCTAGAGAGACAGATAGGGATAGAATATATCGATGGATGGGGACAGGTGGCTGGAGTTAGGGATACATGGATGGAGGGGGATGGGAAGAGGTAGATCGATTATTTTGTCACCAGAACCGTTTCAAACCTGTGGAACTTGAACCTCTGGGTCATGACAGCTGACTGTTCAGGCTGCTTTTCTCCTTGGAGCTCCCCTTGCATCTCTGCTCCGGCCCGCGAGGACCCCTCCCGCTCGGCGGGGATTAATTCGCCCAGTGCACCAGGAGTGGGTCAGTAATTGCCCTGCCCTGAGTTCACAGCTTTGGGGGCCAACATCACCCCAGATTAGGCCAGAGAGCCCCCAGAGGGGGACTGGGCGAGGAGGGGGACACAGGGTCTGTTGCTTGGTGCTGAGCTGCTCGGTGCTGTTGTCGCTGTTTTCGCCCTTCCCAAGCTCTTCCTTACGCGGGCGACGGGTGACACTGATAGATATCAGTGCTGGGTGAGACAACATGCCCTGATCCCCCCTGACATTCTGTACCCCTGTGTTAAACCCATTACAGGATGGCGATGCATTCTGTACAAAGCATGCCTTGTGAGGTCTTGCTCACCACATTTCTCGGTCTTACTGGCTGAGTTGAAAAAAAAAGTGCCAAAAAATTTAAATTTCGGTACACAATATTTTAAAATTCTGCAAAGTTTTGTATATTTTATTTGTCAAAATAAGACAGTGTAGTCATGCCAGTTTCAATTATTTTGGTAATTTATTTGAAAATCTCTGTCAGCCAGGAGGTCTGTAAAAATACAGACCAAAAAAAAAAAAGATTCTGGTCTTTTTATTTTTTTTTAACAAGTGAATTCCTTACTAGACATATCAACATGGAACGTTCCTCACCCCCCACCCCCCCACACTCACACAGAAAATACATAGGGCAACAGAAGCGCTGCAGTTCGGCCGTTTGCGCACAAAAGGCCGCTGTGGCAACAGACCAGCCAGCTGCATTCCTGCTGCTGGGTTTCTGAAGCCACAGAGGCCCTGGTGGGCAGAAGGTGGATCTGAAGCACTTCTTCAGTGGAGATGTGTTTTCTGCTGGGAGGGGTGGGGGGAGTATGTGGGACACGTCCACAGATGTGAAGAATTCCCACAGGAATAAATTCCCAATTAACTGTGACATTTTTCTGGTTAAATTCCTATGGCCGATTTGGCTCATAATTATTTTCAGCTTTAGGAAACTGGCCCTTTAAAAGCACCACGCATTCCTGTCATTGGGCTGGACTTTGCTCTGATTGCACATTATAAATGTGATCAAGCCGTGATCATCCGTACCTAAGGTATCATTAATTTCTAGTTCTGCGATCAATTCCTCTGTATTTGGCATGACAAGGGCCAGGACAGAATTCCCCCACGGGCAACAATTTTTGAGTTAGGAAATCATCATCTATAATACTTATTAATTGTGAGGATGTTTTAGTGCTGGCAATACGTACTGTAGAAGAAAACTCAGTCTTCACTCTTATGTTGTCAGTAACAAGTCAGAGACAGTTTATTTTCAAGGAATTGCAAGGGGAGTCTGCACACGGGCAAGGAATATCCCTCCCTTAGGCAGGTCTCTGAAAGATAAACAGTTAGGGCAAGCATTTATACTTTTTGTTACATACAGTAATGGTCAACAGCTGTGTCTTGTTTGTAAATATTCCTTCCTGATATCTTATTTTTCTCAGCAATTCCTGTTACAATCAGCATTCCATTCTTATCTAAAGCAAGGTCAAAAAACAGCATCTCTTACAGTTTTCCCACTTGCCCAGCCCTGCCTTAAAGTCTGGCATTATTAGAGTTAGGGTTAGCCTGACTCTTGCTCTGTCTCTGAACCAAACTAAATGGTTGCACACAAATCCCTTTTTTTTTCCCTTTCACACTTCCACAGCTCTCTCCAGAAAATGCACTCTGATTAAAGTCTCCTATGATGAAGCAGTTTTTTTAACACATGTTATAGACAAGTGCAGGAGGAACCATTCATCCTCGCCCATCTTCTCTGTATCACACACCAACTAATATGCCCTCTTGTGCTTTATCAGCTAGGACATTGAGCCATAAGCATTCAGGATCATTTTCCTCCAAGGTATCAGTGACTTAGAAACAGGTGGTATCAGATTCGATATAGAGTGCCTCTCCCCCTCTCCTTTTGTCCACTTCATCCTTCCGGAATAGGTTATAGGCATTGATTTTGACTGTCCAGTCGTGGGAATCATCTCACCAGGTTCCAGTCATATGAACTAGACCAAACTGATGCTCATAGATGAGCAGTTCCAATTCCTCATGTTTGTTCTAAAGGGTCCTAGTATTGAGGTACAGGCAAGTCAAGAATTTTTTGTCGTTGCATCCTTGGGTTCCTTGATTAATTTTGTTCTCAAGTTTGTGCTGGGAGCTCATTTCTTTCCTCTTTTTACCCACCCCTTTGACTATTAGTTTAACCCCCTCTTAACTCCTTTAGCCAGATTGTGCCCAGGGAGATTGGTCCCCCTTCTCCGGAGGTGGGGGCCATTAAAACTCTGCAGCCCCATAGACCTGGGAGACCAGGTCAATGACTTGGAATACAACATAAAATCCTCATTGATAAAGTTTGCAGATGACACAAAAATTGGGGGAGTGGTAAATAATGAAGAGGACAGATCCCTGGTACAAAGACATCTTGATCCTGTAGTAAACTGGGCACGAGCAAATAGTGTGTTTAAATATGGCTAAACGGAAATGTATATGGTGACACTGCACCCCACATTCTTCATATATTATTATGATATGATTATGACATAGTTATGATGTATTTTATGCGAGATAAGTCATGTTATTATTCCAAGATAGGCTTGGAGAAGAGGAGACTAGGGGGGGATGTGATAGAGGTCTATAAAATCACGAGTGGTGTAGAGAAAGTGAATAAGGAAAAGTTATTTACTTGTTCCCATAATATAAGAAGTAGGGGCCACCAAATAAAATTAATGGGCAGCAGGTTTAAAACAAATAAAAAGGAAGTTTTTCTTCACACAGCGCACAGTCAATCTGTGGAACTCCTTGCCTGAGGAGGTTGTGAAGTCTAGGACTATAACAGGGTTTAAAAGAAAACTGGATAAATTCATGGAGATTAAGTCCATTAATGGCTATTAGCCAGGATTGGGAAGGAATGGTGTCCCTAGCCTCTGTTTGTCAGAGGGTGGAGATGGATGGCAGGAGAGAGATCACTTGATCATTATCTGTTAGGTTCACTCCCTCTGGGGCACCTGGCATTGGCCACTGTTGGTAGACAGGATACTGGGCTATGGTGGACCTTTGGTCAGACTCAGTATGACTGTTCTGATGTTCTTATGTTGTTATGTGACGTGTCAATGGAAAAGTTATGATTTGCTGAATACAATTATCCTATTTGTATGCATGTATCGTTTTTGTATCTGAAGTTATGAATATTGACTATGGATCTATATCTCACAAGTTTCAGAGTAGCAGCCGTGTTAGTCCGTATACATAAAAAGAAAAGGAGGACTTGTGGCACCTTAGAGACTAACAAATTTATTAGAGCATAAGCATTTGTGAGCTACAGCTCACTTCATTAGATGCATACAGTGGAAAATATAGTGGGGCGATTTTATATGCACAGAGAACATGAAACAATGGGTGTTACCATACAGACTGTAACAAGAGTGATCAGGAAAGATGTACATCTCACATGTAGTTACACCTGGGTAATGCCCACAAGGCAAAAGGCTCTCAGTCTAGATGGCTGGCTGGGAAGGGTCCCTTCAGGTTGATGAGGTATTAGAAAGAAACAATAGGCCTAAGATGAAACCTATCTCCCACCTGGGGAGCTTTCCAGAAGATGCAACAGAGAGTCTGCGAGCAATTCTCTGCTGTGACACTACAGGGACATGTGACCAGGTCACCTAGTGCTGGACTCCACGTTGGGATGTCAGGATTTTTCCACTGACTGGTGTGGGAACCAAACTTTGAGACAAAGGGTTCCCGCCATATGCAAAATAAGGCAGTATATAAGTATATAAGGCAGAGGATTGACATCATTGTGGTTCTTCACTGACTCCTCACCCAAAAAAACACCTGGAAACACCTGAGGAACAAAGACTGAACTGGAGGAAGTGCTGGACCCAGGCTAAAAGGATTTTTAGCCTGTGAATGGAACACCTGGAGATTCCAAGCTGTAAGCAAGGGCAGCTGGCCCCTTAAGAATCTGCAGCCTGTGTGGATCATCACTTAGGGTGAGAATTTGCTATTCATAGCCAATCTATGCAGTATATTAAGCTTAGTTTGCTTTTTTTTTTTTTGCTAGGTAATCTGCCTTTCTCTATTTGATATCCCTTATAATCACTTAAAGTCTATCTTTGTACTTAATAAACTTGTTTTTGCTTTGTCTAAAACGAGTGTGTGGCAGTCATAACTCAGGGGCAGAAAGCTGTTGTATATTCCTCTCCACACTGAGGGAGGGGGCGAATTTAATGAGCTTACACTGTACAGTTCCCTGTGCAGCGCAAGATGGTATAATTTTGGGTTTACACTCCAGGGTGGAGGGGAGCTGGGGTGGTCCCTGAGTAGCTGGGATGTTCCCTAGCTGGAGCCTTCCCATGCAGTAACTGGTCAAAGCAACTGCATGTAACTGCAGCTGTGCATGTCCCTACCTGTACATGTGCTGGTGAAATTGGAGGCTGGAGCCTGGAGAGAGCTTCGCAGGTTGGTCACTGCAGTGCAGTGTATGAGAGAGCCCAGGGTGGTGGGTCAGAGGGGCTCAGTGATACCCCAGTTCCAGGTGGCACCCCCAGGGAGAACCCATCACATATACATGTAGGAATAAAGTTTTGCACTCTGTACGCACAGGATGGGGGATTCTATCGTGGAAAGCAGGGATCTGGAAAAAAAATCTTTGGAATCTTGGTGAATACTCAGCTGAATGTGAGCTCCCCGTGGGACGCTGTGGCCAAAAGGGCTAATGTGATCCTGGGATGTACAAACAAAGGAATCTCGAGTAGGAGCTGAGAGGTTATTTTACCTCTCTATGTTGCACTGGTGCAACCCCTTGATCTGCCTCTTCCCATCCCGATCCATCCATCCCCATCCATCGATCAATCCTATCCCGATCTATCTCTCTAGGCAATCCCCATCCATCCATCTGTCCCCATCACCACCCCCCCCCACCTCCATCCACCCATTCCTGCACACATGTCCCTGTAGTGTCACACCAGCCATTGCTCGCAGACTCTCTATAGCATCTTCAGGAAGGATCCCCAGCTGGGAGAGAAATTTCTCCTTAGGCCTATTGTTTCGTCCTACTGGTGTTCACAGTGCAAGTAGGATCAGAGGAGAGTCACAAGAATGAGTCAAGGTTCAGAAAACTTGTTTTAGAGTGAGAGACTCAGGGAGCTCATTCTGAAGCTTAACAAAAAGAAGGTTACCTGGTTCCTTGATGACAGGCTCTAAATATCTAGAGGCAATAGTTAACAATGGGCTCTTCAGTTTAGCAGAGGAAGGTCTAACATGATCCAATGGCTGGAGGTTGACACTAGAAAAATTCAGACTGGAAATAATGTGTAAATGTTTAAGAGTGAGAGTAATTAACCATTGGAACAATTTGCCAAGAGTCCAGCACAGCTGATTTTTGAATTAAGATTGGATGCTTTTCTACAGGACCTGCTCTGGGAATTCTTGTGGGGCAGGCCTGTGACCTGTGTAAGTCAGGAGCTCAGACTAGATGATCACAATGGTCACTTCTGGCCTTGGAATCTAGGAAGCCATGAATTCTTCTCAACTGCCTCCCGCCCTGAGTGTGGGTGTGAGCTGGGAGGAGGGATGTGGGTCAGAGAGACCAGATCCCCCAATCTGTGATAGCACGGTTTCCTGCAGACCCCTTGATAAGGTGTGTGTGTGGGGGGGGAATAATGTGTCTGATTCTCCACCCGCCTGAGCCAGCCAGTCCCCCTGCCCAGGCCAGACAGGAGCCAGCATCTCCAAAGGGGAAAGGCCCCATGTCCCATTCCCTGCCAAACTGAGCCAGGCAGTCCCCACACCTCCTAGAGATGAAAGAGATGAAAACTGGTTCTGACATAGCATGGGGAGAGACACTATAGATAGATAGATATAGGATAGTTTGATGGAGGAATAGATGGAGGGGGATATATAGATGGATGGATGGGGATGGATGGATGGATGGAGGGCTGGGGGTGGGATGGGGATAGATGGAGGGGTGGGTGGGTGTGGGTGTGGGTGAGGGTGGGATGGGGATAGATGGATGGATGGGGATTGCCTAGAGAGATAGATCAGGATAGGATAGATCGATGGATGGGGATGGGAAGAGGCAGATCAATTTCTTGTCACTAGAACTATTTCAAACCTGTCCCACTTTTGTCCCAGAAGTTGAACCTCTGGAACCTGGACAGCTGATTGCTCAGGCTGCTTTCTTCCTTGTAGTTCCCTTTCTGTCCCAGCAGGCAGGGATTCCTCCAGCCCTGAGGGGGTTAATTCCCCACTGGCACCCACCAGATCCTCATTCTGCATGAAATCACTGAACCCAGGTGTCCTGGGTCCCAGCCTAGCGCATTAACCACAAGCCCACCTTCCCCTGTAGGGGTCAATTCCCTCCTGGCCTTGGCAGATGCAGCGGCTGCTCTGGATTTCACGGCTCAGGTTAATGTGGCAGTACACGAATTACTCTTTTTTGTAACTTCATTTTATTCACTGCTGGCTATGAAGCAGGGAGCGAAATGCAGCAGGCAGCGCGGCAGGGCAGAGGAAGTGGGAAGGGGAGGATCAGCACTAATGTTTGATCTGCGGTCAGTTCAGCGTCGCCGTTGCTGAGTTCCTTTCCCACTGGCATTGCTGGCGCCGGGAACAGGTGTGTTTGGAACAGCAGGTGGCCACCCAGGGGGAACAAACCCCTGGGAAAGGCCCATTGAGGAAAGGGCAGGCTGCAGTTCCAACAGGAGTTAATAGGTCAAGGTAACGACGAGGATCTCCCATAAACCGTCACTTGACCAGCTGACACGGATGAGAGCTACCAACCACTGGGTCCTCCCCAGGGTTCAGCTCAAGTCTGTTACCTGGGAGGAAATAACCCACCTGTTTCCCCAGCAAAGAGGTAGTCTAAGGGTTGGGATTTCCAAGGAAGCTGATGGGAGCTGGCCTCAAACCTGGCTCCTAACTCCCCTAAGCTCCCTACCTTGACACTCATGACGCGGGGGGGGGGGGGGGGCTGCCTGATGGTAACAAAGGCTGGGGGAGGGGGCTCAGCCTAGGGGGGCTCTGCCCCTCTGCAAAGCAGGCCCTACATCTGGGCCTCTCCAAAGGACAGAAGTGGTGCAGCTCTGGCCTGTGCAGCGATTCCCGGCTCGGCTCGGGGCTCCAGCATCCTCATCGTCTCCTTTATCCAGGAGATGAAGGTGGAGACTCTTGTGTACACTCCAGGGGAGGCGCTGTTTTGGGATCCCCATGAAACAATGCCCTGGGCTCTTTTCCCACACACCAGGGGGCCCCCAGAGTCACCCTGCAAAAAAAACAAGCCATAGATGGAGAACAGCTCAGTGAGTCATTTCCTACTGATGTGCAGCTCAGTGACACCCCCTGGTTCAGCTGGTCCCAGTGTCACCCCACAATGTCCTCCCAGCTCTCCTGGCACCCCACGACCCAGCTGGTCTAAACACCACATCCACTCCCCTGTCCAGCAGGTCTCTGCCTTCCCCTGAGACAAGACCAGTTCTTTGCCCATTAATTTGTACAGCACCAAGCACAGTGGAGCCTGATCTCCTATTGGCCTCTCATAGGCCTGACTGCAACATCAAAAGCCTCATTCATAATAACGATTTATCAAGGGAGCTTGAAGCCAGAAGGAGATTTACCCTAAAAGAGGCTTTGCCCTTCTTCGGATCTCCCACACACATCATGGTGGAAGCGTCATAGTCATAGTAGGTCACATCGGGATTTTTCAGACACACGTCATCCTCCAGCACCTTCAAATTTGCCTCCTGGAGTGTGGTGGCTGGGGCTGATTCACTCTGTTTGCTGGTGCAGCCCCAGCCGGCGACACTGCATTTGGTCCCTGGCTTCTCTCTCTTGTTGGTGCGTGGCAGGGGGATGGTTTTCACCCATTTATTCAGCTTCACTGTCTCTGCCAGCTGAGCGACAAGAATGATGAACATCAATGTGAGGGTCACACTCATGGACACCCAGACACACCCTGTTCCCAGCAAAACCCGTTGACCATGTGGTCAAAGGGGACAGGGTGATGGGCTGGGGGCAGTGTCTGCAGCAGTGTGATGTCACTAGGCAGGGGTGATGGGATGGGGGCGGTACCTGCAGCAGTGTGAGGTCACTAGGTGCAAGGTGATGGAATGATGATGGGGGCAGTACCTGCAACAGCATGATGTCATTGTTAGTGGTCTCACTGTCGTATTGTGGGTGGATGATCTGGTGACACACAGGGATCTCTTGTTGGCTCCGTTCCTGTTTACTAATATTATGCGCTCCCAGCTTGACAGTGATCTTGCTGAAAAAGCCAAGCACAACCCATGGGACATCCGTTGCAGGAGTGTACATGAGGTGGGGGGTGGGCACATGTGGATCTGATTCATGAATAATGATATGGATGGGGCAGGGCACCCTGGGGCTCTCAGGCTGTGATCATGGACTCGGCTTCTGGTCTGCAAAAATGTATACACCATTGTACACCTTGCCAATGCAGATCCCACCCCAGGGCTGGGGACTGGCTAGCTCGGAGAGGTGTGAGGGGCCGGGGGGGCTGGGGGTGGGAAATGGCACAAGTGGCCTTTCCCCTCAAGGGCAGCAGCACAAAGTGTCTCCCCCAGCCCCTTGTGCTGTCCCCCTGAGCTGCTTCATTCCCCATTGTTCTCCAGGGCTCATCTCCCCTGCACCCCGAAGAACAGTCCCTGACTAGATCCAGACAGAGGCCTAAGCCCTGCTCCCCCGAGCGCAGAGCCCTGCAGAGCTGTCCTGGGGCTATGAGCCCCTCCCTGCCCCGATCTGGGCAATGGGCCAGACCCCAGCTGGTGTCACTGGCAGTAGCCCCATTGACTTACCCAGCGCTGGATCTCGACCATGGTTTGCAGAGGCCCCTAGAGACACGCTGCCTCCCCCTGAGCAGATCAGACCCCTCGGCTTTGCTCTCCTAGACTGTCCTACTAACTGCTCCTTCCCTGCAACGTAGGACAGCGCCAGAGCTCCCAGCTCCTCCATCACCCGCTAACCCCGACCTGCCCCGACATCCCCAGCACAGAGGCGCTTACTCTCCATTGCAGTGAGCGGCCGTCAGCACGAAGTTCTCCGCCACCAGGAACCCTCCGCAGTTGATAAGCTTGTTTCTGCGTTGTATATCCAGATAGGCCATGTAGGGTCTGGAGTGGGGCTTGGCATTTTTTCCTCCAATGATCTCACCTGCAGGGGGAGACCAGGTTCATCTAAAGAACCCCATCATCTCCCTGGGCTGGTCTGGGACCGAGCTCCCCATCCCGAAGGGGAGCCCCACAGCCTCAACCCAACCCCTGTGATGCTCTCCCTGTGGGATCCCTGGGCCTGGAACCCTGCCCCCTGCTCAGCTTTCCCCCACACTGGACACCCCCTGGGGTTGACAGGAGAATCTAAATCTCTGATGTCGCTGGATGGACAATGGGTGACAAACGGACCAGGAGTGCGGCAGTAATTGCCCTGCCTTGAGTTCACAGCTTTGGGGGCCAACATCACCCCAGATTAGGCCAGAGAGCCCCCAGAAGGGGACTGGGCGAGGAATGGGACATAGGGTCTGTTGCTCGGTGCTGAACTGCTTGGTGCTGTTGTCGCTGTTTTTGCCCTTCCCAAGCTCTTCCTTATGCAGGCGATGGGTGACACTGATCGATATCAGTGCTGGGTGAGACAACATGCCCTGATCCCCTGACATTCTGTACCCCTGTGTTAAACCCATTACAGGATGTCGATACATTTCTGTACAAAGCATGCCTTGTGAGGTCTGGCTCATCACATGTTTCTGCAATCTTACTGACTGAGTCACTTTCAGTCAGTTTCTGTCCCCTATGCTGCTTCCTTTGTACTTCTGGTGTTGTGAGTGCAGTGGTTAGAGAGAAAGGGAGAGGTCACTGGGGGGGAGGGGTCTGCTCTCCTTCTTATAGGTCTTTCTCTTTTTCAAAAATCATCTCCCGCTGGGATTGAGAAGACAGAAAGTCTGAGCAGACAGTAACACTGAGCTGTTTCTGTGTCAAGATGTAAATTTTTCACCCACATCTTTCCTGCCCAAGACTGGCCGCTTAACCAGGTGATGATCCATTTGATTACATTGACACCTGGCTGAGGCATCAGCTAGCTGTTTGTCTCCAGGGAAGTGGTTTGTGGCTGCTCCCCAGACTTGAAACATGTCTGAGTAACACCATGCAATAAAATCTTATAATGTCAAGGTTCCTTCCCCACTCTGAACTCTAGGGTACAGATGTGGGGACCTGCATGAAAGACCCCCTAAGCTTATTCTTACTAGCTTAGGTTAAAAACTTCCCCAAGGTACAAACTTTGCCTTGTCCTTGAACAGTATGCTTCCACCACAAAGCCTTTTAAACAAAGAACAGGGAAAGAGACCACTTGGAGACGTCTTCCCCCAAAATATCCCCCCAAGCCCTACACCCTCTTTCCTGGGGAAGGCTTGATAATAATCCTTACCAATTGGTACAGGTGAACACAGACCCAAACCCTTGGATCTTAAGAACAATGAAAAATCAATCAGGTTCTTAAAAGAAGAATTTTAATTAAAGAAAAAGTAAAAGAATCACCTCTGTAAAATCAGGATGGTAAATACTTTACAGGGTAATCAGATTCAAAACATAGAGAATCCCTCTAGGCAAAACCTTAAGTTACAAAAAGACACAAAAACATGATATTACCCTTCCCTTAATATTTAAAACAACTTTACATGCCACAAATATTTTACCAGAACAATAATGATCAGTAAATTATGAGTTTTCAGATGATAATTCACAAGGCACTCTTTGCATAAAATGTATCATAGTCCTGTAAAAGTAGTGACCATATGGGTACAGATTGTCACAGACCCCCTAGATACCACCACTGACCCCAATCCCTGAGACCCCCCCATTCACCCGAATGACCCAGGGGCCCTAATCCCAGCTGTACTTACCAGCCCAGGCCCTGGGGGGCAGGAGAAAGGCCATGGGGAGCAGGAGCAAGATCTGGGCCTGCATGTTTGGAGTCAGTGCAGGGATGGTGAATCTGCCTCAGGCCTGCAGGCTTTATAGACTCAGCTTGGGGGTATCGGGGGGGCAGGAAACCTCAGTGTCACCCACACACTCATCTAAATGCAGAGCTCAGGCATCTCAATTTCCAACCACAGCCAACTACACAGGCTGGGAGGAAGGACATGCCGTGCGTGAGCCGGTGATCCTGTACAGCTGGCTGGATCCTGCATGGCTGGGTCCCTGCTCAGCTGGATGGATGATGCACCACTGGATGGAGAAGACAGCGCTGGGTAGATCTGGGGCTCAAACTCACTTGGCTCCATCCTCGCTCAGCTCCTTGCCCGTGTCTCTGCTATGGGGGCTATGAGTGACAGCGACTGATCTCAGTGTCTGGTAGGAATGCGGATCTTTCTCATATTGGCCCAGCTGTGAGCTGGGTGGGTCTGGGCAGACCAGCCATTTCTGACAAGCCCCCCCACACACCCTTTTGGGAGTCTGTGACCACGTGAAGAGGATGTGGCAGCATCTGTGATGTCGTACAGCTGGAAGCTACGACTGTGCAGCACCAGAGGGGAAGTGACACAGCAGAGCTAGTGATATAACCCAGGTGTCCTGGCTCCCAGCCATCTACCCTTCCCCCACTCTAACTGCTAGACTCCACAACCCTCCCAGAGCCAGGGATGGGGCACCGGAGACTTTGCTCCCAACCCCCTCCTCTTCCCCTTCTCTAAATATTAGACCCCACTCCCCTCACAGAGCCAGGGCTAGAACCCAGGAGTCCTGGGGCCGGCACCAGTGTTCCCTCTCATTTTTCCCACTCCTCTGAGGAATAACTTTTCTTATGTGGACCAGTATGGAGGTGAGGTGTGACATGACCCTGTGTGACACATCACCTTCAGACTGGTGCACATAACAACATTCATGTGGCGGGGTGGGGGGGTTCTGAGTGTGGGAGGGGGCTCAGGCCTGAGGCAGAGGGTTGGGGTGCATGGGTGTGAGGGCTCTGACTGGGGGTGCCGGCTCTGGGGTGGGGCTGGGGATGAGCGGTTTGGGGTGAAGGACGGTGCTCTGTGGCTAACGCAAGGAGAGAGGACTCCCCCCAGCTCTCTCTTTACAGAAGCACCTGGGGGGGAGAGGCGCCTCCCTCCACCATGGCAGGTCCAGGGCGGGGGCTGCAGGAAAGGCGCCCCTCTCCCGGCCCTGGCAGGTTCCAGCTGGGGCTGGGTTGGAACAAGGGGAGGGTCGCAGATCCTGGTGCCCCGGCCGCAGTAGCTCCGGGCTGCCCTGGCCGCGGCTGAGTTCAGGCCAGGGTAAGGGCGCCCTGGCCTCGGCTGGGTTCGGGTCGCGGCAGTGTTGCAGCCAGGGGAGGGCCACCCCGTCAGTGGCAGGTCCAGGCCGGCGCTGGGTTACAGCCACCCCTCCCCCACCCATGGCATGTTGGAGGACCAGCTAGGTTGGCGCCCGGGGAGAGGCGGCTCTCCCCTGGCTGCGGCATGTCCCCAGGCAGGTTCCTTGAGCACCTGCGCAGCGCTAAATAGATGGCTGCATGGCTGCGCAGCTTACAGGGAACTTAGGGACTCCTGGCTCCCAGCCCTCTGTGACCCCATTGGTGCCAACAAGCAAAGTGTTTACTGTCCTTCACAAGCCACTCCGGTCTCAGACCAGACAAACTCACTACACCTAAGACACCACTTCCCTGGGCTTTAGTGGATGTGAGGGCTTTACTGATAGCTGGAAACTTGTCAAGTCTCATGCTCACTGTAAGCTGTGTGTATAGATGGCTAACATCCTTACCCTGACACCTACGGTTAATGGTCTTGGGGTGACCCTCCAGGGAATCTCATGGCTTGGGGATGGCCCATTCATGCAGGAGTGAGCTGTCATCCCCCTCCTTCTCCCCACACAGCTAGCCAGTGGTGGACCACACCATGTGACACAGACGGACCCAGGCAGCTGGCATTAACTGAGAACTAACAAACTCATAGCTGGAGACCAGACTTTTCACCTGTGTGTTTGTTTCATCCAAAATAGAGATGAGTCTTACAAGAAAGCATTTAGTGTTCAGACTCTATGAAATGCTCAGAAGTACCTCCCTGCATCTATCTCACATTCAATGTCTGTGTTCCAACACATTCCATAAGGAAATATGCACACTTTGATTTATAACACGAAAATGTTTGCTCTGAACATGAGAACCCAAGCATTGCAATTTTCCCTCCACCCCAGACACCACACATCCGGAAGGACTATCAGAATCAGGTGGGCTATCACGGGCCTTCACATTAAAAAGGATTTTTGAATGGACTTCTTGTTGATGGGAAATGCTGCCTGCAAAAAAGTACTGTGGGCTTGGATGCTGAAGGAAGTAAATAAAAGGAAGCCACTGGTCAATTTTTTAACCAACACAGACTCTTTCCTTGATTGTGTCTTTCTGGGCATCGAGTGAAGTCTTCTGCAACAATTCCTATTCATAGGGAAATTCTGTACCAGAAAAAAAAGTGCCAAAAATTAAAATTTTGGCACACCATATTTTAAAATTCTGCAAAATTTTGTATATTTTATTTGTCAAAATAAAGCAATATAATCATGCCAATTTCAATTATTTTGGTAATTTATTTCAAAATATCTGTCAGCCAGGAGGTCTGTAAAAATACAGACCAAAAAAAAAAAGATTCTGGTCTTTTTATTTTTTCAACAAGTGAATTCCTTGCTAGACATATTAACATGGAACGTTCCCCCCCCCACAGAAAATACATAGAGCAACAGAAGCGCTGCAGTTCTGTCGTTTGCCCACAAAAGGCCACTGTGGCAACAGACCAGCCAGCTGCATTCCTGCTGCTGGGTTTCTGAAGCCACAGAGGCCCTGGTGGGCAGAAGGTGGATCTGAAGCACTTCTTCGGTGGAAATATGTTTTCTGCTGGGGTGAGGTGTGGGAAATTACGTGGGACACATCACAGATATGAAGAATTCCCTCAGGAATAAATTCCCAATGAACCATGACATCTTTCTGGTTAAATTCTTATGGCCGATTTGGCTCATAATTATTTTCAGCTTTAGGAAATTGGCCCTTTAAAAGCACCACGCATTCCTGTCATTGGGCTGGACTTTGCTCTGATTGCACATTATAAATGTGATCAAGTCGTGATCATCCGTACCTAAGGTATCATTAATTTCTAGTTCTGCGTTCATAGAATCATAGAATCATAGAATATCAGGGTTGGAAGGGACCTCAGGAGGTCATCTAGTCCAACCCCCTGCTCAAAGCAGGACCAATCCCCAATTAAATCATCCCAGCCAGGGCTTTGTCAAGCCTGACCTTAAAAACTTCTAAGGAAGGAGATTCTACCACCTCCCTAGGTAACGCATTCCAGTGTTTCCCCACCCTCCTAGTGAAAAAGTTTTTCCTAATATCCAACCTAAACCTCCCCTACTGCAACTTCAGACCATTACTCCTTGTCCTGTCCTCTTCTACCACTGAGAATAGTCTAGAACCATCTTCTCTGGAACCACCTCTCAGGTAGTTGAAAGCAGCTATCAAATCCCCCCTCATTCTTCTCTTCTGCAGACTAAACAATCCCAGTTCCCTCAGCCTCTCCTCATAAGTCATGTGTTCCAGACCCCTAAACATTTTTTTGCCCGTCGCTGGACTCTCTCCAATTTATCCACATCCTTCTTGTAGTGTGGGGCCCAAAACTGGACACAGTACTCCAGATGAGGCCTCACCAATGTCGAATAGAGGGGGACGATCACGTCCCTCGATCTGCTCGCTATGCCCCTACTTATACATCCCAAAATGCCATTGGCCTTCTTGGCAACAAGGGCACACTGCTGACTCATATCCAGCTTCTCGTCCACTGTCACCCCTACGTCCTTTTCCGCAGAACTGCTATCAATTCCTCTTTATTTGGCATGACAAGGGCCAGGACAAAATTCCCTCATGGGCAACAATTTTTGAGTTAGGAAATCACCATCTATAATACTTATTAATTCTGAGGACGTTTTAGCGCTGGCAGTACATACTCTCCAGAAAATGCACTCCAATTAAAGTCTCCTACGAAGAAGTAGTTTTTTTAATACATGTTATAGATAAGTGCAGGAGGAACCATTCATCCTCTCCCATCTTCTCTGTATCACATACCAACTAATAAGACCTCTTGTGCTTTATCAGCTAGGACATTGAGCCATAAGCATTCAGGATCATTTTCTTCCAAGGTATCAGTGACTTAGAAACAGGTGGTATCAGTTTCAACATAGAGTGCCTCACCCCTTTTGTCCACTTCATCCTTCCGGAATAGGTTATAAGCATTGATTTTGACCGTCCAGTCATGGGAATCATCTCACCAGGTTCTAGTCATATGAACTAGACCAAATCATGTTCATAGATGAGCAGTTCCAATTCCTCATGTTTGTTCAAAAGGATCCTTATATTGAGGTACAGGAAAGTCAAGAATTTTTTCTCATTGCGTCCTTGGGTTCCTTGATTAATTTTGTTCTCAATTTTGTGCTGGGAGCTCATTACTTTCCTCTTTTTACCTACCCCTTTGACTATTAGTTTAACCCCCTCTTAACTCCTTTAGCCAGATTGTGCCCAGGGAGATTGGTCCCCCTTCTCTGGAAGTGGGGGCCATTAAAGCTCTGCAGCCCCATAGACCTGGGAGACCAGGTCAATGGCTTGGAGTACAACATAAAATCCTCATTGATAAAGTTTGCAGATGACACAAAAATTGGGGGAGTGGTAAATAATAAAGAGGACAGATCCCTGATACAGAGACATCTTGATCCTGTGATAAACTGGGCACAAGCAAATAATGTGTTTAAATACGGGTAAACGTAAATGTATACAGTGACACGACACCCCTCATTCTTCATAGAGATATTATTATGATATGATTATAACATAGTTATGATGTATTTTATGCAAGATAAGGCATGTGAGGTGTCAATGGAAAAGTTATGATTTGCTGAATATGATTATCCTATTTGTATGCGTGTATCATTTCTGTATCTGAAGTTATGAATACTGACTATGAATCTGTATCTCACATGTAGTTACACCTGAGTAATGCCCACAAGGCAAAAGGCTCTCAGTCTAGATGGCTGGTTGGGAAGGCCCCTTCAGGTTAATAAGCATTAGGAAGAAACAATAAGCTTAAAACGAAACCTATTTCCCACCTGGGGAGCCTTCCAGAAGATGCAACAGAGAGTCTGCGAGCAATTCTCTGCTGTGACATTACAGGGACATGTGACTGGGTCACCTGATGCTGGACTTCATCTTGTGATGTCAGGATTTTTCCACTGACTGGTGTGGGAACCAAACTTTGAGACAAAGGGTTCCCGCCATATGCAAAATAAGGCAATATATAAGTATATAAGGCAGAGGATTGACATCATTGTGGTTCTTCACTGACTCCCCACCCAAAAAGACTCCTGGAAACACCTGAGGAACAAAGACTGAACTGGGGGAAGTGCTGGACCCAAGCTAAAAGGATTTTTAGCCTATTAATGGAACACCTGGGGATTCCAAGCTGTAAGTAAGTGCAGCTGGCCCCTTAAGGATTTGCAGCCTGCTTGTATCATCACTTAGGGTGAGAATTTGATATTCATAGATGATCTATGCAGTATATTAAGCTTAGTTTTTTGTTTATTTACTAGATAATCTGCTTTGATCTGCTTGCTAGCCCTTATATTCATTTAAAGTCTATCTTTTGTAGTTAATAAACTTCTTTTTGCTTTGTCTAAAACCAGTGTGTGGGAACCATACAACAGGGGCAGAAAGCTGTTCTATATTCCTCTCCACATTGAGGGAGGGGGCAAATTTCATGAGCTTATGTCTTACAGTTCTCTGTGCAGCTCAAGATGGCATAATTTTGGCTTTACATTCCAGAGGGGGTGTGTGCCTGTTTAGCTGGGATGTTCCCTAGCTGGAGCCTTCCCGTGCAGTAGCTGGTCAGAGCAACTGCATGTAACTGCAGATGTGCATGTCCCTACCTGTACATGTGCTGGTGAAAGTGCAGGATGGAGCCTGGAGAGAGCTTGGCAGGCTGGTCACTTCAGTACGGTATATGAGAGAGCCCAGGCTGGAGGGTCAGAGGGGCTCAGTGGTACCCCAATTCCAGGTGTCACCCCAGGCGGGAGGGAAACCCGTCAAATATACATGTAGGAGTAAAGTTTGCCATCTATACTTAGAGGTTGGTGGACTCTATCTTGGGAAGCCAGGACTTGGAAAAAGGATTTGAGTTCTTGGTGACTAATCAGCTGAATGTGAGCTCCCTGTGGGATACTGGGCCAAAAGAGCTAATGTGATCTTGGGATGTACAAAGAGGGGAATCTCGAGTAGGAGCTGAGAGGTTATTTTATCTCTCTATGTGGCACTGATGCAACTGCTGCTGGGATGCCATGTCCAGTTGTGGTATCCACAGTTCAAGTAGGATGCTGAAAAAATGGAGAGGGATCAGAGAAGAGCCACAAGAATGATTCAAGGTTTAGAAAACCTGCCTTAGAGTAAGAGACTCAGGGAGCTCATTCTAAAGCTTAACAAAGAGAAGGTTACCTGGTTCCTTGATCATAGGCTCTAAATATCTAGAGGGGGGGAAATAGTTAACAATGGGCTCTTCAGTCTAGCAGAGGAAGGTCCAACATGATCCAATGGCTGGAGTTTGAAGCCAGACAAATCCAGACTGGCAATAATGTGTAACATTTTTAACAGTGGGAGTAATTAACCATTGGAACAATTTACCAAGAGTCATGGATTCTCCATCGCTGGCAATTTTTGAATCAAAGTTGGATGTTGATTGAACAGATCTCCTCTAGAAATAACTGTGGAGCAATTCTCTGGCCTTTGCTTAGGGTTGCCAATTTTCCCAACTGGATGCCATTTGCAGCAATCTGTCCAGTCGGGAAAGTTGGCAAATAGTGTCCAGACCTAGGCAGAATCATGCTTCACATTGTACTGATGGGGAAACTGAGGCCCAGGGAGATTGTTTGTAAACCTGCCTAAGGGATTTGGATGCTCATCAGCAGTTCCATGGAAATCTCTGTCCACAAAAATCCTGGGCAGATCTGGGAACTGGTCCCAGATTTCTTGTGTCCCAGCCCTGTGCCTTAGCTCTGCAGCTGGCCTCCCTGTCTGGGACATAGACTGGCAGAAGGGACCCAAAGGCGCCTCTGGGGGCTGCGTCACACAATACCTTGGGCTGGTCTGAGAGCCCCAGCTGTATTCAGGGTTGGATTTGCACTTTGGCACCCCTAGAAGCAGGGGTTTGGAACCCCCACACACACACACCGCTGCAGGCAGTGGAGGTTCCCCCATCACTTTTATCTTTTAAGCACCCCACCATCTACAGCCCCTCCACCCACAGACCCTCCACTGCCCAGCATCCATCGCACAGGCCCACCACAACTTCCCAGTGCCCCACACAGACTCCCCAGTGCCCAGCACCCCCCACCCCTCACTGCTCAGAGACCCCCCACAATCTGCCCCAGAGACCCTCTCTCAAGCACTCAGCGGCTTCACTGGGA
The DNA here is from genome assembly GCF_965152235.1 of Eretmochelys imbricata. Taxonomy (NCBI): domain Eukaryota; kingdom Metazoa; phylum Chordata; order Testudines; family Cheloniidae; genus Eretmochelys; species Eretmochelys imbricata. The sequence goes on along the minus strand of NC_135584.1, from coordinate 37,248,606 downwards.
AATGACTCTGTCTGCCGGGCTGAGTGAAGTCTGCATGTAGCCGTCTTCCCCTCAGCCCCACCTCTGCCCCCAGCCAGACCTGGGAGCAGCAAAATTTGAATTTTTAGGTGCCCCTAGAATGCCGGCACCCCAGGCACCTGTCAGGGTTCCCTCCCCACTCTGAACTCTGGGGTACAGATGTGGGAACCCACATGCATGACACCCCCTAAGCTTATTCCTACCACCTTAGGTTAAAAACTTCCCCAAGGCACAAATCCTTCCTTTTCCTTGGATGGGTACTGCTGCCACCACCAAGCGAGTTAGACAAAGATTCAGGCAAAGGACCATTTGGAGTTCCCGTTTCCCTAAAATATCCCCCCAAACCCCTTCACCCCCTTTCCCGGGGAGGCTTGAGAATAATCTACCAACCAAATAGGTAAACCAGGTGAGCACAGACCAGACCCTTGGGTTTTTTAGGACACTAAAAACCAATCAGATTCTTAAAAACAGAACTTTATTATAAAGAAAAGAAAAGTAAAGAAGCACCTCCGTAAAATGAGAATGGAAGATAATTTTACAGGGTAATCAGGTTGAAAACACATAGGATTCCCCTCTAGGCAAAACTTTAAAGTTACAAAAAACAGTGATAAACTTCCCTCTTAGCACAGGGAAAATTCACCAGCTAAAACAAAAGATACTCTAACACATTTCCTTGCTATTACTTACTATTTCTGTAAGTTTACATGTATCATTCAATAGGAGCTAGATTACTTGCTCGATCTCTCTCTTTGTCTATGAGAGAACACACACAAAGAGACAAAGCAAAAACCTTCCCCCCACAGATTTGAAAGTATCTTCTCCCCTTATTGGGCCTTTTGGTCAAATGCCAACCAGGTTATCTGAGCTTCTTAACCCTTTACAGGTAAAGGAGGGATTTTATGCTACCCTTAGCTGTATGTTTATGACACATGCCTACTGTGATTAATGGGAAATCCAGCCCTGGTCACACTCAGGAGAGGCTGCAGAGTTTGCTACAGGTGCTTGGCCCCAGCAGGATCAGCAGGAAGACCCTCATTGCAGCCCACAACTCCGCTACCGGGTGAAGGCCCTGCTTCCCACAGACCCCATTCCCCCTCACCCCTTGGACACTGGGCCCCTTGGAGCAGGAGAAAGGTTTCTTCCTTGCTCTGGTGTCCACCAGGCCTGGCTGCAGATGTGATTAACCCTATCTCCTCCGTACTACAGGTGTAAGAAACACCCCTGGGCTTTTCTGCACTGAGATACTCAGACCCATCAATTGCAAGACTAGGAGGGACTATGGTGACAGTCAAACCTGGCCCCCAGGACATCCCAGAGCCAGAACCCACCCAGCGACTCCTGCCTCCACCACGGCCCCAGGTCAGTTGTTCCCATGGCTCCATGTTTAATGTTTGCACATTTTAGTCCCAGCCAGACCCTTTTCTGACTCCAGCTCCTGGCTGTTGGGTCTTGTCCTGCCTTGGCCAGTGAGTGTGAGGATATAGATATTCAGGACTGTCTGTAAAGGCCTAGACTCTAAGAATTTAGGTGTATTCTTATCACTTAGCTAGTTACAGAGGTATAAAAGAAAGAATCAAAATCACTGTCTGCCAGTGTAAGGGCCTTCTCTTACTGTGACAGTCTGAGGCCCTGTGCTTAGGCTAAGGCCTTTGGCTAAGTAACAGAGGCAACCATAAACTGGGAAGCGACCGGTCACCTCCTCACATTCCAAACTAGTCACATTGAAAGAAGGTGCTATTGGGCTCTTAGGATACAATCCTGTCCTGATAGTGCCTGTCACCTCCAGAGAAAGGGACGTGCCTCGAAGATGTAAAAGGAAACTTAGTTTGATAGCATCCTGTCTGGCAAGAACTCACTTAGCAATAGCTAGGATGTGAAATCCTCATTTCTGTGTTTGTTGTATCACTGTAGTCCCCATTTTCCTATTGTTTGTCTGTATAATCTCTGTCTGGTTCTGTGATTGTTCCTGTCTGCTGTATAATTAATTTTGCTGGGTGTAAACTAATTAAGGTGGTGGGATATAATTGGTTACATAATCATGTTACAATATGTTAGGATTGGTTAGTTAAATTTCAGGAAAATGATTGGTTAAGGTATAGCTAAGCAGAACTCAAGTTTTACTATATAGTCTGCAGTCAATCAGGAAGTGTGTGTGTGTGTGGGGGGGGGATGGGAATCATGTTTAGCTAAAGAGGGAAATGGGAACAGGGAATGGGGGCGGGGGGGGGAATTGGAATCATGTTTGGCTAAGGGCAGGAATGGGAACAGGGCCACAGGTAAGATTCTGTGGTGTCAGAGCTGGGAAGGGGGAAACTAAGGAAGGAAACTGGAATCATGCTTGCTGGAAGTTCACCCCAATAAACATCGAATTGTTTGCACCTTTGGACTTCGGGTATTGTTGCTCTCTGTTCATGCGAGAAGGACCAGGGAAGTAAGTGGGTGAAGGAATAAGCCCCCTAACAGTGAGGTTGAAGAACCCTCTGCTCTCAGAAACCCCCACTCCATGGAGGTGCCTATAGATGGGGGCTGAGTCCCCTCTTTGCCTCCAATACCCTCAGGAGATTGCTCTTCTTGGAGCTCTCCCCACCAGGAAGGGTCTCCAGATGTCAGCTCTCTAGAGATCTGCCCTAGCTCTGCCTGCAGTGCCGGGCTGGAGGGCAGAGACACTGGGTGGGTTCTGGCTCTGGGGTGTCCAGGTGGGTAAGTCTGGAAGGTCAGCATTGTCCCTCCTTGCTTTGAAGTCTATGTGTCTGGGAATCTAGGTGCAGAATAGTCCAGAGGTTTCCTTACACTGGTAGCTGGAGGGGGAGCAATGTTAACCACATCCTCAGCCAGGGGTATTGGGAAGCAGTGTCAGCTACATCGCGGGGGCATCATTAGCCACTGTCCCCAGCCAGTTTGTTTAGGCAACAGAGCAGAAAGGAAACCTTTCCCCCATTGTGGGTGCGGCTGTGACCAGACAATTTCCCACTGGGTGTCTCTGCACCTGGCCCAACCAGGATGGGGGTTTCCAAGCAGCAGGGTACATGCCCCTGTAGTTGGCAGGTTCTGCCCTCCCCTCCCCTCACCTGGTCTATATAACCCCCAGGGCTGAGGTAGAGTCTCCGTTCATGTCCCTGGATGGTTCCAACGATGCAGCTCTTGACCCTGGTCCTGCTTCCCCCGGCCTTTCCCCGTCCCCCGACTGAGAACTGTTCAGGGAGGGGAGCCTTGGGAGCAAATCATGCCTCTCGGATGGACCAATCAGAAGCTGTTCTACAGCTACGTCATAACACAAATTCTTCCTGAACCAATCATATCATACCAAGATTTTAAAACAAGAGCCCTCCACCTCCCTCCATCCCTCTCCCCTCCCCCAGCTGTTAAGCTTTATAAAGGGAGGATGTCACATCCAAGAACATTTCAAAAGAAATGTGTAACTGCGCGAAGGAGTACGCTAAATACCCCCACGTTCTCCCTTGTTATTTGAAGCTGTTATCTACTGCGATAAAATGTTCATTAGCATGCTTTTATAAGACAAAAACTCTTGCTTTGTGAAGCTCAGAGATAGCCTGTCCCCCTTCCTCCATTTAACACTTTTGCAAAGCCCAGGAATTCTTTTCTTATCATGAAATAACATAACTGCATGTCAGGAATATTAGCTGGTTTTATACTGGATGACACTAAGAAAACAGCTTAAACAAAAATTAGCTACGTTTTTCAAATTTAAAAGGAAAACCTTGTATTTTCTCCTCCCCCCATCCCCCTTCTAACTGTTTTGAAGATAAGTATTTTCTTTGGCTAACAGTGAAAATATAGATACTCCTTTTAACAAAAGATGTTTTATTTCCCTCAAAAAATACACCAACTTGCTTTAGATTTATACGAAACAGTGAATGTCCTATTCCCAGCACTGACAATAAAAGTTTAAAGGAGAAAAATTATGTAGCAACAGGTCCCCCCTCCTTTTTGTGCCTAGAAGACAACAGTGAGAAGGAAGTAGATAAAACTTCCTTCTAATTGTTTTGAAGATAAGCTCCTTTCTTAATTCTTTGGCTAAGTGTGAATACAAAGATACATCTTTTAAGAAAAGATGTTCTACTTCTCTCAAAAAACACTGGCTTGCTTTTTAAACTTTTGCCCAAAGGAAAAATTCTGTAAAGAAATTATACAACTTTTTACAACCAGAGGCCCCGCTTCTAAAATAAAGATAATGACCGACAACTCCAGGGTTAAAAACCCCAACCCTCAGAAAGACCCCAAGCCATAAAATGACTTTAGCTGAAAACTTTGTAAAGCATGAAAGTCCCATTCCCAGCATTGACAATAAAAGTTCAAAAGAACCTATATTAGCAGGTTCGTACAGTGGATGATGCTAAGAAAGCAGCTTATACAAAAAGTCGCTCCTTTTTTCAAATAAAAAAGTAAACCCTTGTATTTTACAACAAAGAGATGCATCTCCTAAGATAAACGCCCACCCTGGTTATCTGAGGAAACACAAGCCTTCAGTAAACCATAAAAACCAGTGTTGTATGAGCTGTAAGGTAACCAGGTGTCTTTTTTAGCAGTATTTTGTAGAAGTTCAGTGACATAAAAATGTTCATGATACACTTGCCTAGCCTTTGAAAAATAGTGTTTTTCAAGCACCAAACCAGGAGCCGAGTAGAAGCTGAAACCTGTCGCAAGTGAGGGGCGTTTACATAACGTTTTTCAATACAAAACAAAGAGTTAGCATGCAGTCAGGGCAATTTGAAGCAGCATACTTTTAAAAAAAGCTCTAAACTTTTGCAGCAAAAACACAGGCTTAAACTGAAATAACCGAAGCCTAAAAAGATGCTAAGTTGACTCAGTTTCCATAACTAAATAATGATCGTCTCTGTGACCTCCTCCCTCCCCCCCCCCCACCGGTAATGCTAGGCTACATGGGAATGTAAATTGTGAAGAAAGAAGTTCCTGGGGGACAGGAATAGTATATAAAACCCTCACGTAAAGCAGGGTTTTACAATAATAAAATAAAATGTAAAGACTATTTCTAAATGGTTATGCGGGGTCTTAAAATATAGCGTTAGTTTGTTTTTAAACTTTTGCCTCAGTGAATTGCCTGGAATACAAAAACCTGCTCTCCCTGTAAATTGTAACGATAGCTTTAAAAGTCCAGGGTGTGGTTAAACATCTCCTCTCCCTACCCCCCAACACCACACACACACACACACACACACACAGACAAGTGATGGGTTTTACAATAAACAAATTAAAAAGACAAAAGCCACAGCCATAGAGAACGGGGCATTGGGGATAAGAGAGCTGTCCAGAGGTTTTAGGAGAAAATTGATAACTGACTGAACTCTTTTTTAGTCACACGGGTTTGTAGGCAGCCATTCTTTGTGAGATGTTATGCTTGTGCACAGGCAAGCATTTGTGTCAGGGTTCCCTCCCTACTCTGAACACTGGATTACAGATGTGGGGACCCGCATGAAAGACCCCCTAAGCTTATATTCTACCAGCTTAGGTTAAAAACTTCCCCAATGCACAAATTCCTTTCCTTGTCCTTGGACAGTATTGCTGCCACCACCAAGTGATTTACACAAAAATTCAGGAAAAGGTCACTTGGAGTCCCTATTCCCCCAAAATATCCCCCCAAGCCCCTTCACCCCCTTTCCTGGGGAGGCTTGAGAATAGTATACCAACCAATTGGTTAACAATGTGAGCACAAACCAAACCCTTTGGTTTTTAGGACACTAAAATCCATCAGGTTCTTAAAAGAAGAACTTTATTACAAAAAGAAAAAGGAAAAGAATCACACCTGCAGAATCAGGATGGAAGGTAACTTTACAGGGTAATACAAAGATTTAAAACACAGAGGACTCCCCTCTGGACTCAGTTTCACAGTTACAAAAAAAGGAATAAACTACCTCTTAGCATAGGGAAAATTCACAAGCTAAAACAAAAGATACTCTAACGCATTCCCTTGCCTTACTTACAATTTTTATAATCTTAGATGGATCATTTCAGGTAGGTTTTCAGGAGATGTTTTACCTGCCTGGTCTCTCTCTGTCTGGAGAGGGAAAAAACAATGAGAGCCCAAACAAATCCTCCCCTCCCCCCCAGATTTGAAAGTATTTTCTTATTGGTCCTTCTGGTCAGGTGCCAACCAGGTTATTTGAGCTTCTTAACCCCTTACAGGTAAAGCGATTTAGTACAGCTACAAGGAGGGATTTTATGCTGCCCTTATCTTTATGTTTATGACAGTTTGTCATTTAGAATCCCTTTCCCACTCTATGAGGTATTATCTCCCCCAGCCAATGGCCTACCATAAATAATATTAACAAAAACACAGAGGGATTACATACTTGAAGATACTTTGTAGTGGTGCCTGCAAAGCAACAATTATAATTTTGTTTATTATTATCTTGTCTCGACACCTTAGAGAATTTTTTGTTGTGTTTTTATAAAACACTTTTATGCAAACTGAAGAGGAGTACTTGTGGCACCTTAGAGACTAAATGCATCTGATGAAGTGAGCTGTAGCTCATGAAAGCTTATGCTCAAATAGAATCATAGAATCTCAGGGTTGGAAGGGACCTCAGGAGGTCATCCAGTCCAACCCCCTGCTCAAAGCAGGACCAATCCCCAATTTTTGCTCCAGATCCCTAAATGGCCCCCTCAAGGATTGAACTCACAACCCTGGGTTTAGCAGGCCGATGCTCAAATCCCTGAGGTATCCCTCCCCCCATAAAATAAATTTGTTAGTCTCTAAGGTGCCACAAGTACTCCTTTTCTTTTTGCAGATACAGACTAACATGACTGCTACCCTAAAACCTGTCTTTATGCAAACTGTAACCCTAGATGCTATACAGTATTAAATAACATGCACCAGGAAATGAAAGACCTGAGACATTGCTGAAAACAGAGGTGTCATGATCACTAAAGTGCTAATGCAGAGGTCCTCCAGGAAGATTAAAAGACACAGCCTAAGCGGAACATGGTATGATTTAAGAGCAAGCAAGTTAAAGAAGTATGGATTGGATGAATGGACTATAAGCTGGATAGAAAGCTGGCTCGATTGTTGGGCTCAACGGGTAGTGATCAACGGCTCAATGTCTAGTTGGCAGCCAGTATCAAGTGGAGTGCCCCAGGAGTCGGTCCCACCACCTTAATTAGGCTCGAGCATTGTCACTTTCCCCAGACCGTGACGATGCTCATCCTGATCCTGCTGCCCACGGCCTTTCTCCTGCCCCCTGGGGCTGGGGCTGGTGAGTGCGGGAGCATCAGGGATCATGGGGAGTGGAGCCGGGAGCTTTCTGGGCTGTTTGCAAATCCCAGATCCTCCGCAGAGTCAGATACATCTGCCAGGGTGATCGCTGGCTCCCAGGATCCGGCTAGGGAAGGGTTTGGAGGTGGGAGTGAAGGCTGGGTGGTGGAGCTGGTACTGAGATAATGGCCCCGAGAGACACACAGAGAGACAGAGAGCAGGAGAGAGACACTGGGGTATCTCAAGTGGGGGCTGGGAGCCAAGACGCCTGGGTTCTATCCCCTGCCTCGGAGTAGGGTCAGGGCCATCCCTAACCATACACAAAGTACGCAGCTGCGTGCTGCTCCAGCCCCTGCTCCGCCTCTTCCCCATGGCCCCCGCCCCTCCTCCGCCCCAGCCCTGCCCCCACTCCCCTGAGGACTGCAGCAGGGTCAGGCCTGCACTCACCGGTGGCGGGAAGTTCCCCCCTTCTCCCCTGCCCACCCCACGGAGGCCTGGGGCTGCGTAGGGCCTCAGAATGGCTAGTGAGTAGGGTCTGAGTAGGGTCTAGTCATTAGACCAGGGCTGGGGCTGGGAGTCAGGACTCCTGGGTTCTAGATCATTCTTCCTTTGTCTGTGCTGTCATTTTAAATCGAAGTTCTTTAGGGAAGGGACTGACTTTCCCTGAGGGTCTGCGCAGCACCCGGCAGAACGGGACCCTCCTCTGGGTTGGTGGCACCATATGCAAATAACAGCACCAGACTGTCAAAACAGCCTCCTTCATATGGACGTCAAACTAACATCTGTTAAAACGTTCAGATGTGAGCTGCACACAAACTTGCATGGCTTTAATTAACCTGATTTTAAACCACATCTGTAGTTCAACTGGGTCAGCTCTGCCTGTGGCTGCCCTGATATTGATTTAAACCTGGCCAAAGCATCGGAAACTTCCCAGGGGCCAGTTAACCTCAGAGAACCAGCCTTCAACCCATACAAGTGTCTCAGGACGTGCATTTGCACAAGGTTAAAACAAACCATGCAGTCTGGCAATTCCTAAGTCCTACATCCCTCTGATGGTTAGAGACCCTCTCACTTCCACCTCCATCTATCCCTGCCCAGTTTATCCCCATTTGTTCTTCTGCCTACGTTGTCCTTCAGCTTCACCAGCTCTTCCCTGCCCCTCCTGTCACCTCCACCCTGATGTCTTTACACCAATTGTCTAGCTTTGACTTCATCCACGTGGGCTGAGACGTGTTCAGAGTTGGTCAGAAAAGTTTTTCCCTGGGAAATTTCGACTTTTCATTGAAAACCCCCAAAGTAATTTGTTTTTCGAGTATTTTTTTTTTTATTTTTTCAAAAGATATATAGAGACAGTGAGAAAACAAACAGCAAAATATACATAAACTTCTCATAATGCATAAACACCTCATAAGATATTAAGTATTTGCTACCTCACCTTAGCTAGGCTTCAAATATTTAGTTATCTATAATATGAATGGTTAGAATATCAATCCCTTATTGTATTCCACAATTTACAAACAAAATATGCGTTATAAAAATCCCGCTAGTTAAAGAAAAGTTATTAAAGTAAGATAAAGGCTAGAAGCAAAATTCAAATGAGAGGGATAGATACAGGGAGTGGAAGGAAGTGGGTAGGGAAGTGGGGTGGTGAGGTGGACCCATGCATTTGACAGGATGATCAGATACTTCCAGGAAAGCATCTCATATCTCTAACAATTTCTCTTGGGAATCTCTGTAACAGTCGATAGCTCTTTCCCTTGGCAGCCAAGCTGAGGATGTCTACGCTCTAATCTTTGATTGTTGGTTGTTTTTTGGATTTCCGTTTTGGCAGTACTTGCTTTTCACTGCTGTTAGTGCTCTGCTTAGCCAAAGTCTTTCTGTTTTATTCTGCTTCCAATTAACACCCACTAGGTTGAAAATTACAGGTTTAATTTTATTTGATGGGGGGAAAAAAACACCGTCCCCTTCAGTTCTGCCCAAAGCCTACTGGTCTATGAGCATATGGGTGAAGTCAGCACCTTCTGTGTCACAGCTGACTTAGCAGCATGTGCATTGAACAGTTGAAGAGGGGTCCAATGCATCCTCCATAGGATTTCCTGTGGAATTCATCTTAAATGAGGCTCCAAGGAACAGTTTGGAGCACTGGCTAAAGTTTGTTTCCATTTGGTTAGCAGAAAATAATTGGTCTTGTTCCTCCTCCCAATGCTTTTTTAGAGGATCAGTGTTTCGTTCAAATTTGCTGGCTAGCTGTGCATATAATGTTGCCATAGGTCTCGGCAATCTAGGTAACATTTGGAGAAAAGACAGCAGTAAAGGGTCAGGGATGGTGATGGCATCAGAGCTAAACGGATGAGGAACAGCATGTTTCCACTGCATACCTTGCCACTCCTTCTTAATCTTTAGCGTGACCATAGAGAAAATTATTTTGGTGACCGAAAACTTACAAATTGTCAGCTGAAAAGCGCCGAAGGCTGGGGGAAATGATCAGTTTGCCAAGAAAAATGCTGAAATGTTTGAGGCAAGGAGACGCTTTCTGGGAGATTTTTCATTATCTAGAAAACCCTATTTTCTGTACAAAAACAGTTTGGAGGTCCAGCTTGGGAGCAGCCCTGGCTTGTCACTGTGGGTTGATGGAGAAGGTGAAACATCAGCAGGGGACATGTCAGTGGCGTTCTGGGTGATACTGGTCCCCAAAGCTGTTAACTCAGGGCAGTGCGATTACTGACCCACTCCTGGTGTACTGATTCTCCACCCAGCAAGGTGAGAGCTTTAGATTTACCCTCCAGCACCGTGGGGAGTTCAGTGTGGGGGAAAGCTCAGCACAGGGCAATGTTCCTGCTACAGGAATCCCCCAGGAATAGCATCACAGGGGTTGGGTTGAGGCTGTGGGGACTCCCCTTTGGGATGGGGAGAGTGATCCCAGCCCAGCCCAAGGACACAAAGGGGTTCTTTATATGAATCTGTTCCCCCACCCCACACACCAGGTGAGATCATTGGAGGACAGGAAGCCCAGCCTCACTCCAGGCCCTACATGGCCTATTTGGATATATGACGTAGAGACAAGAGGTAACGCTATGGAGGGTTCCTGGTGGCAGGGATCTTTGTGCTGACGGCTGCTCACTGCAATGGAGAGTAAGCGCCTCTGTGCTGGGGATGTCGAGGCAGGTCAGGGTTAGAGGGTGATGGGGAAGCCGGGAGCTCTGGAGCCGTCGTGGGTTCCAGGGAAGGAACAGTTAGTAGGACAATCTGGGAGAGCAGAGCCCAGGGGTCTGATCTGCTCAGGGGGCGTCGGAGGGTCTCTAGGGGCCTCTGCAAACCATGGTCCAGATCCAACACTGGGTAAATCAATGGGTCCGACCCATTGACACCAATGGAGCTATGTCCCATTGACACAAACTGGGCTCTGGCCCACTGTCCTGAGAGGGGCAGGGAGTGGCTCACAGCCACAGGAAAGTTCTGTGGGGCTCTGGGGTGGGGATGGGGCCACCTGGGCATAGACCCCTCTCTGGATCTAGCTGGGAGGGGTCACCTGGCTGGAGGGAAGCTGAGACCCAGTGGTCAAGGGGAATGAAGGAGTATGAGATCACTGCCCTGTCCCCACAAGATCAGTACTTATGTCAGACCATGTCCCCATCCCACACCTCAGTACACTCCTGCCCCAAATGCCCATGTATTGCTCTTGGCTTTTACAGCAAGATCACTGTACCTGGGAGCCCATAATATTAAACAATGGGAACAGAGCCAACAGAATATCTCCATGCGCCGCCGGATCCCCCATCCGCAATACAACAGAGAGACCCTTGACAATGACATCATGTTGCTGCAGGTACCGCCCCCATTTTGTCACCCTGACCCAGTGACCGCACACTGCTGCAGGTACCGCCCGTATCCTATCACCCCACCCCCTGTGACCTCACACTGCTGCAGGTACCACGCCCATCCCATCGCCCTGCCCTCAGTCACCTCACACTTCGGGAGGTACCACCCCCATCCCATCACTCCACCCCCATGACCTCACACTCATGCACTGGACACAGCTCCATTTTCCTCTGTTAGGACATGTTGGCCCTTCCCAGCTCCAATCCCTGTGCTGACCTGGTTCCCTGTTTTCCCTCACATCCATGGCTGCTGTCATACAGCGCAGTGCTGAATAACTGGGTGTGGCTCAACCCCCCTGCCAAACGCCAAGTCCAGGGTGAGGCCGCGATCCATGTGCAGCGTGGCCGGGTGGGGTTGGACTGGTTGGAACTCAAGAACTGATACCCTCCGTGAGGTGGACCTGGAGGTCATGAGGGACAACATGTGTGAGCTGTATCCTGGATACAACCCCACAATGATGCTGTGTGTGGGGAAGCCCGGCCTGGGGAAATTACCTTATTGGGTAAGTATCCTGCTGATCTGAAGGCTCTTTGGTTCCAGGAGGCAGCTGCTGAGAGGGAATTGGGAGGCGCTTTCCAGGGCTAACTATCTAATTGCTCAGTGATCCCCTTCCAACCTTGCCCTGCTCAAGAGATGGGGTGTTGATGCAGACATCAGATCAGCCCAAACAGGTGAGGTGATCGGGAGACCAGCTCAGCACAGCTTCCACTAGCTTGGCGAAGATCCATTATTATACATGGCTATTGATGTTCCTTCATCTGAAACCCTGGCCAACACAACCCAATCCAACCCTACCCCAAACTCAACCCCCTCAACACAATCCTACCAACCTTACCCCAAACGCAAACCCCACCCTACACAAACCTATCAACTCTACACTAAACTTACCTCCCCACAACCCTACCCAACTCTATCAAACTTAACCCCTGTCCTGTAAAACTCTCCCCAACCCCAGCTCTCCCTAAACTTTACCAACTCTACCAAATCTCTACTAAATTAACCCCTGTCCTATCAAGCTCTACCCAACATACCCCCTGTCCTAGTAAACTCTACCCAAACTCATTCCTACCTACATCCACCCAATTCAAATGCTATCCAACTGAAACACAACTCTACCAAACTCTGCCTAACCCTACCAAGTGCTCCCAAACAAAAAAAAAGGAAACACTTCCAAACAGAAAACATTTTGGTGAAGCTGCCAAAGTTGAAAAAAGGCCATTTTTTACACAAAATATTTTTTTCCAAATATTTAAACCATCTCTACTCTCATGCAATCACAACTGTAGATAAAAAATCATGATAGAGAAGTGCAAGACAAAATTGTGGTTATTCCTAATCCCAGGGTGATTCTGGTGGCCATTTGGCATGTGAGGGAGTGGCCCAGGGCATCGCTTCGTATGTTGATGGGAATTTCTACCACTCAAGCATGTTCACAAGACTCTCCACCTTCATCCCCTGGATCCAGAACATTCTGCAGAAACAGCACTGAAGTAGACATCCATTTTCCTGGCTCTTTGCCTGGCTAGACCAGCCATGGGCTAACTAGGCTTTGAGTGTGAAATGCAGATTATCTTCATTACTCTTAGAAAAATGCTATGAATTGATTGGTGTCAAAATGGATTGGGGGTGGGGGAAGCAGCCCGTAGATGTTGAGATAGAACCCCTGTGTGTCTCTCAGAGTTTTTGGACTCTCCTATGGGATTCTAGAGCAGGGATCAGATTCTCTCTATTAAACCCTTTTGGATGGTGCAAAAAAAAAAAGAAAAACAACAACAACTATAGAAAGGCTGGTATTGGAGCCAGCACCCCCTAGAGGGAAAAGTCCCTATGTCCCATTTCCCTCTCCCCCATTAGCCATCAAATCCCCACTTCCTGAGGTCCAAATAGAGCTGCTACCCTCTACAGGGGACAGGTCCTGTATCTGAACTTTTCAGTTCCTACTTCTCCTGGTGTGGACCATCATTCTGCCCTGTGCATGAACCCTTCACTCTGTTCACACTGGTTCCTTGACACAGCTGAGTAAGCCCTCGTTAACCTCTTCCTCCCACCCGGCACATGCCACTTGTGGTGCAATGCTTGATGCAGCAGCCTCTGTGTGTGTGTGTCTGGATTCCTGTCTGCGTCTGACTGTAACTGCTCTGCCTGGCGTTCGCCCCACATCTGCACCTCATGGCCCCTGAATGCTGGACAGAGGATTTGTTGCCACTCTGTTCCCTGTCTCCAAGAGATACCGACCCAGCAGCAATTCACCTGTTGTGGCAACAGTGCCCACTACTGTCCCAATGGGTGTACAGCTCAGCGATTGTTGAACTTGATATCTTTTTTGGATTTACGCAGCTTTGTTGTAGCCATGTGGGTCCCAGGATATGTCAAAGACAAGGTGGGTAAGTGATATCCTATTGCATCAGTTTCTCTGAATGAGAGACACAAGCTTTGGAGCTTACACAGAACTCATCTTCAGGTCCGGGAAAGGTCCTCTGTGTGTCACAGCTCAATGCGAAGTGGAAACAGATTGTTTATCAGAAGAAGTTAACACATATTGAAGTAGCCTGAAGTAGCCTGTTAACATCTCTCCAGTCATAGGGGGAGAAAGAGGGTGGAAAAGGTGTGGGGAAAGGGGTTTAGTGGGTTACAGTTTGTTGTAATAAGCCATGAATCCAGTCTCTCTATTCATTTCATTTTTGTGTGTCTAGAAAAGTTATGAATTTAAGCTCCCAAACTCACCTTTTGCAAGTGTTGTACAGATTTCCCTTGAAGATGAGGACTGAGAGGTCAGATATGGAGTGATCATTTTGTGAAAAGTGTTCGTCCCCAGGTGATGTGATGAAGTGGGGGATTTTCTTGTTTTCTTCCTTGTTTTTCCAATGGTTTGCATGCAAAGGGGGTGGGACTCAGTTTCCCTGGGTGTTACTGATTCAACAAGGGTGATGGGAGAGGGAGTTTGTTGTTACAGAGGACAGGAGATGGAACTTGGGACCCCAGCCAATGGCCTGGAGAATGGAGACCCCAGCGACTGGTGACCTGGCAACCTGGAGGCCCATCTCAGGAGTCATAGCTGGTTCTGGTTAGTGGGAGGACAATGGGCTGTGAAGAAAGGACCCCGGTGACCTAACCAGCTGGTTCTGGCCAGTGGGAGGACAATGGGATGTGGAGAGAGGACCCCGGTGACCTGACCAGCTGGTTCCAGCCGGAGGGGGCCAGAGGACAGACGAGAGGAGAGGGGGCCCAGGCAACTCTGTTTACCAGGAGAGAAGACAATGGACAGAGGTGGGGCTTGGGGCCAGTGATATCAGATGCCCAGCTGGGGAAGCAGGGGGGCTCTGGGCTTTTAAGAGGGAGCAGGCAGAACCCACCTGGATGCAGGGGAGACTGGGATGTGCTGTGCTGAGGGAGGCCAGGTCTGAGGGGCTTGAGAGTTTCCTATGCTGTGTTTAAATGCTCAATAAACTCTCCTGTTTTACGCTGGCTGAGAGTCACTCTGGTCTAGAGAATAGGGTTACATTATTCTCTCTGAGAGTGGAGGCCCTGGGGGTCCAGAGCGAGTGGACTCCCTGAGGGGGCCCACGGTGAGAAACAGGCTTGCTAAGGCTCAGAGAGGTGCGGTTGCAGGAGGTGGAGGGGCTTAACCCCTGGGAGAGAGTGGACCCCCAAGAAGGGCTGTCTCACTGAAGGAGGTTCCCCTCACGGACCACACGGGGCCAAGAGCGGGCACAACCTGTGAGTCTGTGACAGGTGATAAGGTGTTTTTGTCTTTCGTCATTTTTCTGTGTGAGTTCATATGAGAGTGGTTGTCTCATTTCACCCACCTGGTTGTTATTGGGGCATTTAGTGAGAAACCACATGTTGTGATGGGCATGTGTAGGACCCATAGATCTTGAAAGGTGCATTATGGGAGGGGGTGTTCATCATTGTAGCAGTGGAGATATTTCTGCAAGTTTTGCATCTTTTCTTCTGGCAAGGTCTCATGCTACTTCGGGTTGGTGGGTCCTGGACTGTGCGGAGCTTGCTTCTTATGATGAGTTTGGAGAGAAATATGTACTAAGTACTTATGCTAAACAACCTGTTCCACGTACTTACCTGTGACACCCCAATATCCTTTCCCAGACCTGAAGAAGAGCTCTGTGTAGGCTCGAAAGCTTGTATCTCTCAGCAACAAAAGTTGGTCCAATAAAAGATATCCCCTCACAGCTTTGGTCGATAAAGGTAACAGTGTTAATGTTGTATACTTATAATTCTGGAAGGCATTTGACTGGGTACTGCACATGCTGATTAAAAAGTAGAATGATATATGATTACCATTGCACGCGTGACATAGGTTAAAAGATGGCTACATGAGAGGTCTCAAAATGTAATTGTAAATGGGGAATCATCATCAAATAGGTGTGTTTCCTGTGGGGTCAGGTATCAGTTCTTGTCCTATGCAATTTAACATTTTTATCAATGCCCTGGAAGAAGACATGAAATCATCACAGATAATGTTTGCAGATGACTCAAAAATTGGAGGAGTGATAAATAATGAAGAGGAAAGGGCACCGACACAGAGTGATCTGGATTTTTTGGTAAACTGGATGCAAGCAAACATTACGCATTTTAACATGGCTAAATGTCAGTGTATACATCCAAGACAAAAGAATGTCAGCCATACTTACAGGATGGGGGACTCTATCCTGGGAAGCAGAGATTCTGCAGAAGATTTGGAAGTCACGGTGGATAAGTAGCTGAACATAATCTCCCAGTGTGACGCTGTGGCCAAAATGGCTAATGGGATCCTGGGATGCATAAACAAGGGAATCTTGAGTAGGAGTATAGAGGTTATTTTACCTCTGGATTTGACACTGGTGCAACTGCTGCTGGAATCCCATGTCCAGATCTGGGGCCCACAATTAAAGAAGTATTTTGATAAAGTGGGGAGGGGTCAGAGAAGAGCCATGAGAATGATCAAAGGATTAGAAAACATGCCTTATAGTGATAGACTCAAAGAGCTCAATCTGTTTAGTTTAACAAAGAGAAACCTATTGGGTGACATGATCACAGTCTAGAAGTAACTACACAGGGAACAAAAATTTAATAATGAGGTCTTCAATCTTCCAGAGAAAGGTCTCACACAATCCAAAGGCTTGAAGCTGAAGCTAGACAAATTCAGACTAGAAATAAGGTGTAAATTTTTAACAGTGAGGGTAATTAACTAGCCAAGAATCATGGTCAATTCTTAATCATCGACAATTTTAAAATGAAGACTGGATGTTTTTTCTAAATTATTCGCTCTAGGAATAATTGTGGGGCAGTTCTCTGGGCAGTGTTACACAGGAAGTCAGACTAGATGATCACCATGGTCCCTCCAGGTCTTGGAATCTATGAATTTAGGTGTGGGGATGGATGTACAGATGGCTGACATGGACAGACAGATTGATGGATGGATGGACAGGCAGGGACGGATAGATGGATGAAGGTACAGATGGATGGATAGATGGATGGAGGGACAGATGGATGGATGGATGGACAGATGAACAGATGGATGGGCTTTTCCATCATAATGATGACACTCGCAACATTGATGCACCCTCCTGCCTTAGTAAGCACAACCTAACCTCAAAGAATTACCCAGAATTAAATCAACATGAACAAACAAACAAATAAGATCTGAACAACTCAAAAATGAGAAGAAAGAAAGAAAGAAAGAAAGAAAGAAAGAAAGAAAGAAAGAAAGAAAGAAAGAAAGAAAGAAAGAAAGAAAGAAAGAAAGAAAGAATTAGAAGGGACCTTGATATGTCATCTTGTCCAGTCCCCTGCACTGAGGTAGGTCTAAGTATTATCTAGACCATCCCTGACAGATGTTTGTCTGACCTGCTCTCAGAAATCTCCAATGATGGAGATTCCACAAACTCCCTAGACAATTTATTCCAGTGCTTAACCACTCTGACAGTCAGGATTTTTTTTTCTAATGTCCAACCTAAATCTCTCTTGTTGCAATTTAAGCCATTGCTTCATGTCCTTTCCTCAGCAGTAAAGGAGAACAATTTATCATTCTCCTATTCATAACAATCTTTTAGGTATTCGAAGACTGTTATCATGTCCTCCTCAGTCTCCTCTTCTCCAGACTAAACAAACCCAGTTTCTTCAATCTTTCCTCATAGGTCATGTGTTCTAGTCCTTTAATCATTTTTGTTGCTCTCCTCTGGACTTTCTCCAATTTCTCCACATCTTTCCTGAAATGCTGGACCCTCAGCAGGACATAAAATCCCAGCTGAGGACTAATCAGTGCTGAGTAGCGCAGAAGAATTACTTCTTGTGTCTTGCTTACAACACTCCAGCTAATAGATCTCAGAATGATGTTCACCTGTTTTGAAACAGGATTACACTGTTGGCTCATATTTAATTTGTGATCTACTCCTTCCCAGGCAGTCATTTCCCATTTCATATGTGTGCAATGGGTTGTTCCTTCCTAAGTACAGTGATTTGCATTTGTCATTATTGAATTGTGTCCTATTTATTTCACACCATCTCGGCAGTTTATCAAGATCATTTTGAATTCTAATCCCGTCCTCCGAACTGTGCACAACCCCTCCCATCTTGGTATCATCTGCATACTTTATAAGTGTACTCTCTATGCCATTTATGCAGTTATTGAATAGAACCTGACCCAGGATAGATCCCTGCAGGACTCCACTCAATATGCTGCTCCTGCTTGGCTGTGAACCACTGATAACAACTCTCTGGGAACAGTTTTCCAACCAGTTATGTGCCCACCTTATAGTAGGTTCTTCTAGGCTATATTTCCCTAGTTTGTTTATGAGAAGGTCATGTGAGACATAACAAAAGCTTTACTAAACTTGAGATAAATCACATGTACTGCTGCCCACCTATCAACTAGGCTTGCTACCCTGTCAAAGGATACTAGGTTGGTTAGACGTGATTGGTTCTTGACAAATCCATGTTAACTCTTACTTATTACCTTCTTTTCTTTTTGGTGCTTAAAATTATGGACTCATAGATCCATAGAAGATTAGGGTTGGAAGAGACCTCAGGAGGTCAGCTAGTCCAACCCCCTGCTCAAAGCAGGACCAAACCCTAGTAAATCATACCAGCCAGGGCTTGGTCAAGCTGGGCCTTAAAACCTCTAAGGATGGAGATCTGAGTGTTGGATTATTAGCTCCATTCTCTTTCCAGGTACCAAAATATAGATGACTGGTCTATAATTCCCTGGGTTGCCCTTATTCCCCTTTTTTATAGACAGGTACTATCTTTGCCCTTTTCCAGTCCTCTGAGATCTCTCCCGTCGTCCATGATTCTCTAAGATAACCAATAATGCCTCAGAGATCTCTTTAGCTAGCTAGCTAGATAGATAGATAGATTCTGGACTTGCACTGCTGCTGAGACCCCAGTCGGACTTGGGGGGCTTAGCATAATTTATGATCTGGCCCTACAATTTCTCTTGGAGGCAGAGGTTGCTAAGGGATTTTGATGCTGCCTTCAGCATCTCCGGAACCCGCAGACCCAAACCTAAGAGAATCAAGATCCTTCCTAAAGCAGCTTCTCTCCCATCCCTGCTGGTGCAGAATTCTCCAGGCAAAAGTTATTTCGACCCAATTAACACCCTCCCTCGCTCCCCACCCCGGCTCCTGGTGTCATGCTGCACCACAAGAGAATAGTGCCTTCCTTGGCCGTGTAAAGAGGGCTGTGATGAGCTGGGCCAGGAAAGGGTATTTTCTGGAGATCCTGGGATCCTGCGTCCACTTATGGGGTGAACACTTTAAAAGGGATGAAGCAAACTGGAGATGGGGCAGGATGGGGCCAGGCAAATGATTGGAGGGCTGGAGAAAACTCCTGGCAGGAAGAGACTGAAAGCTCTTGCTTTGTTTGGCTTCTTCACGAGTCACAGGGCAGGCGCCTGGCGCTCAGGGAACAAGTTCTTTTGTGGGGAGACAAAGCCATGTGCTAAGGGATCTTCAATCCAGCAGGGAAAGGCAGAGCAAGATCCAATGAGGGAAGCTGAAGCCCAACCAAATCCAAAGGGGAAGGAGGCCCCAGTATGGGATGGGGAGTGGGATTAACCAAGGAGCCAACTCCCTGGGACAGGGGGGTTTCTCCATCTCCAGGTGGTGTCAGACCCAGCCTGGCTGCCTTGCTGGGAGAGGCGCTCGCTGAACACCAGTGACCGGGCTCGTTCTGGGGGAGTTGGGTGAAGTTTTCCAGCCAGGGTCACTCAGGAGGGCAGACAGGATGGTCCAATGGACCCTGCCAGCCCAAACATCTGAGGATCCAGGGATCCAGGGGCAGAACAGACAAGGGGGGATTCTGCCATCTGCAACTGGGAGGCCTCAGAGCTGGCCACATCTCCAGCCAGGGGTAGGGAGGGCACCAGTGCAGGAAGGAAACCCCTCTGATGCAGGTGGGAATGTGGCTCAATGTTTCCTCTCAGTAGTCTCCACCCTTGATACATCGCTGCTGGGGAATTTCTTGGTAGCTGGGTACCAGACCCTGCACTTCCCCGGTCACCTCTACCCAGGATCATCTCCCCGCCGCCCACTCTATATAAATCCCGGGGCTGAGACAGACCCACAAGTCCCAGCCCCTGGATTTGTACCAAGGATGTTGCTGCTGCTGCTCTCCACGACCTTTCTCCCACTGGCTGCGGCCTTTCTCCTGCCCCTGATGATTCATACTGGGGTGTAGAGCTGAGAAACTGGTTGATTTCCTGGCCCTGGGGGGCTCATGCTGGGAGTGGGGCTGAGCAAATCACTGAGTTTTTGGTTCAGGGGCTGAAAACTTGGGAAAAAGTGAGGTTCTGCCTAAAAATGATTTTTTTCTCACCAAAGCGAAAACCCTAAGAAGACTTTCTTTCAAAGCAAAATTGTTTTTTTTTTCCATTTCCTTTGGGGTGTTTCCTTTGACCTGAAATAAATTTTTCTTTTTTTGTTTTTGGGTTTCATTTTCAGTCCTCTTCAGGTGTTTTTCACCCTTATTTTCTTTAATTAGCTGAGTTTTGAACCAAAATGTTGACCTAGAACCAATTATTTTTTCTTTTCCATTTGCTTTCAGGTGCTTACTTCATTCCTCCAAAAACTGGGGGGTGTTTTTTCGTTTGATTTCAGGTCACTTTACTGAGGTGTTTTTCACTGTATAAAACATTTATTTTTTTAGAAAATAATTCACTCCATTTCTAAACAAAACAACATTTCAAAACAGAAAGGTGAGACGTTTTATTTCCCAGTGCCCAGAACAAAAGTTACCTATTTTTTCCAGGGAAAAAATCCATTTTTGTAGCCAAAATAATCCACCAGAATTGGCAGGTTCTTATGATGCCCCTGTGACGGGCTGGGTCACAGAAACCCACTTGGGAACTACCACCTGATGTGCCTCCTCTGAGCCCGTTTTCCCTGGTAGCTTGAGACTTCAGTACCTTGCCTTGTCTGAGCCAGACACGCTTGCCTGCTGCAAACACAGACCCAGGTCTCAACCACATCCCACACAAGCTGCAGGCTTATCTGAAAACAGCTTAAGAAGTGTTCCTGTCTCCAGCACTCAGATACCCAGCTCCCAATGGGGTCCAAACCCCAAATAAATCCGTTTTACTCTGTATAAAGCTTATACAGGGTAAACTGGGAAGAATTAGTGGGGGAAGCAAAAGTGGATGGGAATCTGGGAGGCAGTGACCATGAGTTGGTCAAGTTCAGGATCCTGACACAGAGAAGAAAGGTAAGCAGCAGGATATGGGCCCTGGACTTCAGGAAAGCAGACTTCGACTCCCTCAGGGAACGGATGGGTAGGATCCCCTGGGGGACTAACATGAAGGGGAAAGGAGTCCAGGAAAGCTGGCTGTATTTCAAGGAATCCCTGTTGAGGTTACAGGGACAAACCATCCCGATGTGTCGAAAGAATAGTAAATATGGCAGGCGACCAGCTTGGCTTAATGGTGAAATCCTAGCAGATCTTAAACATAAAAAAGAAGCTTACAATAAGTGGAAGGTTGGACATATGATCAGGGAAGAGTATAAAAATATTGCTCGGGCATGTAGGAATGAAATCAGGAGGGCCAAATCGCACCTGGAGCTGCAGCTAGCAAGAGATGTCAAGAGTAACAAGAAGGGTTTCTTCAGGTATGTTGGCAACAAGAAGAAAGCCAAGGAAAGTGTGGGCCCCTTAATGAATGAGGGAGGCAACCTAGTGACAGAGGATGTGGAAAAAGCTAATGTACTCAATGCTTTTTTTGCCTCTGTCTTCACGAACAAGGTCAGCTCCCAGACTACTGTGCTGGGCATCACAACATGGGGAATAGAGGGCAGCCCTCTGTGGAGAAAGAGGTGGTTAGGGACTATTTAGAAAAGCTGGACATGCACAAGTCCATGGGGCCGGACGAGTTGCATCCGAGAGTGCTAAAGGAATTGGTGGCTGTGATTGCAGAGCCATTGGCCATTATCTTTGAAAACTCGTGGCGAACGGGGGAAGTCCCAGATGACTGGAAAAAGGCTAATGTAGTGCCAATCTTTAAAAAAGGGAAGAAGGAGGATCCTGGGAACTACAGGCCAGTCAGCCTCACCTCAGTCCCCAGAAAAATCATGGAGCAGGTCCTCAAAGAATCAATCCTGAAGCACTTACATGAGAGGAAAGTGATCAGGAACAGTCAGCATGGATTCACCAAGGGAAGGTCATGCCTGACTAATCTAATCGCCTTCTATGATGAGATTACTGGTTCTGTGGATGAAGGGAAAGCAGTGGATGTATTGTTTCTTGACTTTAGCAAAGCTTTTGACACGGTCTCCCACAGTATTCTTGTCAGCAAGTTAAAGAAGTATGGGCTGGATGAATGCACTATAAGGTGGGTAGAAAGTTCGCTAGATTGTCAGGCTCAACGGGTAGTGATCAATGGCTCCATGTCTAGTTGGCAGCCGGTGTCAAGTGGAGTGCCCCAGGGGTCGGTCCTGGGGCCGGTTGTGTTCAATATCTTCATAAATGATCTGGAGGATGGTGTGGATTGCACTCTCAGCAAATTTGCGGATGATACTAAACTGGGAGGAGAGGTAGATATGCTGGAGGGCAGGGATAGGATACAGAGGGACCTAGACAAATTGGAGGATTGGGCCAAAAGAAATCTGATGAGGTTCAATAAGGATAAGTGCAGGGTCCTGCACTTCGGACGGAAGAACCCAATGCACAGCTACAGACTAGGGACCGAATGGCTAGGCAGCAGTTCTGCGGAAAAGGACCTAGGGGTGACAGTGGACGAGAAGCTGGATATGAGTCAGCAGTGTGCCCTTGTTGCCAAGAAGGCCAGTGGCATTTTGGGATGTATAAGTAGGGGCACAGTGAGCAGATCGAGGGACGTGATCGTCCCCCTCTATTCGACATTGGTGAGGCCTCATCTGGAGTACTGTGTCCAGTTTTGGGCCCATACTACAAGAAGGATGTGGATAAATTGTAGAGAGTCCAGCGAAGGGCAACAAAAATGATTAGGGGTCTGGAACACATGAGTTATGAGGAGAGGCTGAGGGAACTGGGATTGTTTAGTCTGCAGAAGAGAAGAATGAGGGGGGATTTGATAGCTGCTTTCAACTACCTGAGAGGTTGTTCCAGAGAAAATGGTTCTAGACTGTTCTCAATGGTAAAAGAGGACAGGACAAGGAGTAATGGTCTGAAGTTGCAGTGGGGGAGGTTTAGGTTGGATATTAGGAAAACCTTTTTCACTAAGAGGGTGGTGAAACACTAGAATGCGTTACCTAGGGAGGTGGTAGAATCTCCTTCCTTTTTTTTAAGGTCAGGCTTGACAAAGCCCTGGCTGGGATGATTTAATTGGGGATTGGTCCTGCTTTGAGCAGGGGGTTAGACTAGACGACCTCCTGAGGTCCCTTCCAACCCTGATATTCTAACTCATAAATTTTTCGTCCTCTGTAACACTGATAGAGAGATATGCACAGCTGTTTGTCCCCTTCCCTCACCCTGGTTATTAATACTTACTCTGGGTTAATTAATAAGTACAAAGTGATTTTATTAAATACAAAAAGTAGGATTTAAGTGGTTCTAAGTAATAACAGACAGAACAAAGTAAATTACCAAACAAAATAAAATAAAACATACCCAAGTCTAAGCCTAGTGCAATAGGAAACTAAATGCAGGTAAATCTCACCCTCAGAGATGTTCCAATAAGCTTCTTTGACAGACTAGACTTCCTCCTAGTCTGGGTCCAGCAATCACTCACACACCCCGTAGTTACTGTCCTTTGTTCCAGTTTCTTTCAGGCATCCTTTGGGGTGGAGAGGCTATCTCTTGAGCCAGCTGAAGACAAAATGGAGGTGTTTCCAGGGGCTTATATAATCCCTCTCTTGTGGATGGAAACCCCTCTCTCCCCCGTGTAGAATCACAGCTACAAGATGGATTTTTGGAGTCACATGGGCAAGTCACATGTCCATGCATGACTCAGTTCTTTACAGGCAACGCCATGGTTCGCATGTTAGCCCGAATGTTCCCAGAAAAGCTCAGATGTGGATTGGCATCTATCAAAGTCCATTGTCAACTTAAGTGTTTTTTGATTGGGCACTTACTGAGAATAGACTTTTCTCAAGAAGCTGACCAAATGCTTCACTGAGGCTACTTAAAATCAAACAGGTACACAGCCAATATTCACAACTGCGATTACAAAAATGATGCATGCATACAAATAGGATGAATATATTCAGTAGATCATAACCTTTGCAAAGATATGTTACATGGCCTATCAAGCATAAAACATATTCCAGTTATGTCATATTTACACTCATAAGCATATTCCTATAAAGCATTGCGGGGTGCAACGTCACAGCCCAAAGTTGCATTTTTTGGAAAATTTACCAATTGTGTAAAATCTTTTGCCCTGCTCTACTGGTGCGAGAGGGGAGATCTGGGCCCATGGGCAGTGCAGCCCACACCAGGGGCAGGGGAATAGAATTAACCCTCAGCCTCAGGCAGGTGTCAGGAGATGGGAAAATAGGTCCGGGGAGGGGGAGCAATAAGGAATCCCTGGCCTAGTTCTCTGAGTGGGGAGATGGCCAGGGTGTGGCCCCACAGACAGACGAATGGATGGGCGAGTGTGGGATAAGGGATGGATGGATGGATGGATGGATGGATGGACAGGTCAGTGTGGGAATATGTAGATGTACAGCGGGTAAGTTTATGGGTAGAGACCAGGCTGGTTGGGGTGAGGGGATGATCCAGGGGGAGGCCAGGCTGGGGGGGGGGCAAAGGAGCTGATCCAGGCCAGCAGGGGATGGGGCTGATGGATTAGGGGTTGCACTGGGCTCTTGGTCTTACTCTCCAGACTCCCTTTTGAACCCCTCCCTGTCTCACTGCATATCGGGTCATCGGGGGCCAGGAAGCCCCTCTCAGCTCCAGAACCTGGATGGCCTACGTGCAAATTGGGACAACAGAAAGTTGCAGAGGGTTCCTGATCAGGGAGGACGTGGTGGTGACGGTGGCTCATTGTAACTGCAACCTGGGGCAGGACTGGAGCTGGCAATATGTTGCCCCAAAGACTAGATGTTTATGGGATGTGAAAATTACAAATTTCCCTGGGTGCCTGTTAGATATTAAAGCCCAACCCCCCAAACTACCATGGTGAATATCCCAGCTGACCTTTGTATTCAAATCCCTGTGATTGAGTCACTTCACTCAGTTGAAATGTGGCTTCTTCTCAGGTCTTTTCCCTTGGCCATCGCTTCACAGACCCAGACACTTGGCTGTTCTTAATCAATCAAGAAGCCCCCTACTTGCCTTTGGGGACCTGAGCCCTACTGAACAGAACAACCCTGTAGGCAATTGACATAGATAAGCTCTGGGGCTCAGCTGTTGCACCAGAGACTGATCCAATCCCTAGGATTTCCTACTACATTCACTTACAATCATCAGCCATCAATGGCTCCGTGTCCTTAGCACATTTCTCACTCTGCACATCATTAATTCTCTGAGCACTAAAGATGCCCTTTGCCTTATGGCGCTCTATGAATGTGGTCCCTGCTAGTTCTAGTTTTGTTGGGGGGTGTTAGATTAAAGAATCCAATACACTCACCTCAAGTTATTGTTGGAGGTTCTCGTCGGCCATTGATGTGACTTATGAAGGAGAAACGGGCAGAGAGCCTGGCTTAGTTAAAATCCAAGTTATGGTTCCTTGAGGACTCACTAGGCCAAGAGCAGAGTCAACCGGGGGACACCCAGATACTGAGATTAAAGAAAGATGAAGAGATTCAGTCTCTGTCATGAAGTCTCACCACTACTTCTCCTGTCCTGCTAACCCTGGAGGAGGGAAGGAGCTGTCCAGAGGGGCTAGGCCAAGCATCTGGGAACCCTTCTGGACTTCCACATCTTCTCTGATGCACTCAGCAAGCTCTTTCATCCCACATAATGACCTCTCTCTCCAGGGTTATTTGAACAGGCAGATCTGGGCTTCTTGCTACTTCCATCTGTATCCAGGATATGGTGACGGTGCATAAAAAACTCTTTGATCCTTTTCTTATTTGTATGTTTTATTCACTCCAGTGACCTTATCTCAAAGTTACAACTAGGTTAGGGCCTTAGACCTTCCCATGGGTATTTTCCTTCTTCTTCCATATGCAGTTCAATGATTCAGCGTGTCCAAGATCATTGTGATCATCTCATATGACCTCCTGTACAACACAGGTCAGAGAATGTCTCCCAAATAATTCCTTTTGATCTACAGCAGATCTTTAAAAAATCCAGTCTTGTTTAGAAATTGTCAGTGATGGAGAATCCTCTATGACCTTCGGTAAATTGTTCCAATGGTTAGTTATAGTCCTTGTTAAAAATTCATATCATGAAACAATCATTGAGAAATAAAAACAAACAGAATCCTGTATAGTCCCTCTGCATTTCAAACCAATTTATCTTGAGTTTCTCAGTATAAGGCAGGCTTTCCAACCTTTCCATCATTTGTGTGGCTCTTCTCTGACCCCTCTCCAATTTATCAATGTCTTTCTTGAACTGTGGATGCAAGAACTGGACGATGGGTCACCCCGAATAGCAGAGCAGTCCATTGGTCAGTCTTTTGGGGTCTCTTTGGCCAACCAGAGAGGAGAAGGAGGAAGTCCATCCATATGTAGGTGCATAAAATGGTCTCTGTGTTACTCAGTCACACAAATGTAGGTAGAAATCTGCACAGGTCCAGGAGCAGGGCAGGTGTCCCTTCCAGAGGGGCTGTGATCGCCCCACCCCGCTGTCCAATGGGCACTAAAGCCCCCATATTCTCCCCTTGGCTTTTCCAGCAACATCTTTGTTTTCCTGGGAGTCACAGACTTTATGAACCTGGGATAGAACTGGCCATGGATCCGGCCCTGTCACACAACCCGGACTACAACAAGGAGAACATTCACAATGACATCGTGCTGCTGAAGGTACTGCCCCCATCCCATCAGCCCACCCTCAGTGACCTCACATTGTTCCAGGTACCACCCCGATCCAATCAGCCCACCCCCACTGAATTCACACTGCTGCAGGTGCCGCTCCCATCCCATCAGCCTGCCCCCAGTGAGCTCACACTCACTCCTTGGACTCACAGTCATACTTTGCCTGGGTGTTGCTGCTCCTTGCCAGCTGCTAACCATGCACTGATCCGGGTCCATTCTCTCTCTCTCCTGCCCATGGCGGCTGTGGCACGGCACGGAGCTGACCGAGTCAGTGGTGCTCGTCCGCCTGCTGTAGGCCAATCACCACGTCAGCCCAGGCTCCGAGTGCAGCGTGGCCGGGTGGGGTCAGACCGGCGTGAACACCACCACCGACAGGCTGCAGGAGGTGGAGCAGGAGGTGGTGTCAGACCGCCTGTGCAGAGACCGGTACCACCATGACAACCCCATCACCATGCTCCCCCCCACCAAGAAATCAGCATTCCAGGTAAAGATCCCCCCGACCCAGAGCCACTTGGGGTACACTAAGCTGCTCCAGTGCAAGGAGCTGGTTGAAACCAATATGACCGTGCCTCTCCCATGCTCCAGTGCTCCAAGAAGGAAGCCCATGGTGCATCATGGGAGATACAGCCCACCCAGGGAAACCAGTATCTAGGATGTCTCCAGAGAGGTATCTCCAGTGTTAGTGGCCTTGTGCAAGGTGCTGGTGGAAACAGGAAGAAATGTAACATGGGTTGATGCACACATAGACAAATAACAAGAATTACTTCTCTGAGTCAGGGGCTCATCAGCTGGAAGCAACAGAGCAGGGCGGAGACCTGGATGTGTCAATGGATTGCTGGATGACCATGGGCCATGGCCGAGAGAAAGGACCATGCTATCCTGGGATGGAGCAGGTCAGGTGTCTCAGGTAGAGAGAGAGGGTTTAATGCCAGTGGAGAAGGCACCGGGCAGAGCTCAGCTGGAATCTGGTGCATAGTTCTGGGCAGCCCTGTCCCAGAAAGAGGGATCCCGGCTGGAGCAGGTGCCGAGAATGGCTGGTGGGATGATCAGTTGAATGGAGACACAGTCTGATGAAAGGGGAATAAAACACATAGGCTAGGTTAGCCTAAAACATAGGCAGAGCGGGGTCTGATTGCTCTATAAATACATGAGGAGGGGGAGGGAATACCAGGGAGGGAGACAAGCTGTTGAAGCTAAAGGACAAATCAAATGGAGATAAATGTGGCAGGGATCAATGGAGGCTGGAGATGAGAAGAAGGTTTGTAACCATCAGAGGGAGAAGGTTCTGGAACAACCTCCAATGGGAGCAGTTGGAGTGGAGTAGGGTGGGGTGGGGGGGGAACAACCTAACAAGGATGCAGACAGAGCTTGATAAGTTTACTGATGGGATGATAAAACAGGGCTGCCTGAGACAGCAGGAACTGGACTCGGTAGGGCCCTTCCAGTCCTGTGTTTCCATAAGGGCATGAGGCACCTGAAATACACCTCCCATGATGCACCATGACGAGACATTGTTGGGCTTTGATTTTTTAGCAAACGGTTCCAGGGAAAAGGTTGATGAAAAAGGGGAATCCCCCACACCACCATGTATTCTGACCATCTCTACTCTTCACCTTCACTGGAGGCTCTACTGGTGAACTCAACCCTGAGGCCACCCAACAGATAGGACCCTGGGTGAAATCCTGGCCTCATACATGTGGATGGGAGCTTTGCTGTTGATGTCCCTTGGGCCAGGATGGCACTGGAGCTGAGGGAGAATCAGTGTTCCCATCTCACAGGAAATAGCAACATTTCAATCTTTGTTTTCAAAGAACATTTTTGGCAGAACGGAAATTCCAAAAGCAGACTTGACTCACAAATGTTGAAATGTTTCATTGCAACATTTTTTAATCAAAATGAAACATGATGAGATATGAACAGATTGAAACATTTCCTTCCGTGTGAATAAACTGGAGAGAGTCCAGAGGAGAGAAACAAGAACAAAAAAAAGTTCAGAGATTTAGAAAGCCTTATCTAGGAGGAAAGGCTGAAAGAATTCTGCATATTCAGGCTAGAGAAGATGAGGCTGAAGGGGGAACATGATAACCATTGTCAAATACGTTAAGGGCTGTTATAAAGAGGACAGTGATCGAATGTTCTCCATAAAAAAACTCTCTAACCCTAAGGATAGTTAAGCTCCTGAACAGGTTGACTAGAGAGGTTGTGGAACCCCTTTCATGGGAGGTGTTCAAGACCAGGTTGGGCAAACATCTGTCAGGGATGGTCTAGGTTTGTTTGGTCCAGCCTCGGTGCAGGAGACTGGACTAGATGACTTCTCTAGGTCCCTGCCAGTCCAACATTTCTATGATTGTAGGATTTTGGTTTGTTGACCTCACCTGAAATGCTTCATTTCAAATGAGATCAACATTAAGAAGCAGATCCTTATCAGAACATTACCTTCTGGGAGTTGTAGTTCAGGCCTCTATTTTCCCTTATGTACTCCCTGTAGTCCCTGTGGGGACTACATCTCCCACAATGCACTGAGTCATGTAATTCCCATGATGCCCCAAAGAGCTCAGTCAGAAGCAAATCCGAGTTGCATTATGGGAGATATACTGCTCCAGGGAGCCATGTCCTTAGGAGAGAATGAAGACCTGAACAACAACTCCCATAAGCCAATGCATGGTAAGGAGAAAGCAGTTTAACACCTTGTTGAACTGATTCCAAACTAAATGTTTCAGGACATTTTTTTAAAAGCAAAATATTCTGATTCAGGTTGAACAGACCCAAAATGAAATATTTCCTTTCAATTTTCCTAAAGCAAAAATTGAAAATTCATTTTTTTCTGTGGAATATTTAAATTTTGTAGAAACTGCCATTTCCATGGTTACATCATGCTGTGCAGCTCTAGATTTCTCTCTCTGCTGACCCATTTCCAGGACGGTTCTTTTTGGCAAAAAGGGCTGAGCCTTCAGCAGCAGAGAGCAACTGTCCCACATGCCATCTGAGATTTCTGGAGGACAGGCTGGGCTGGGAAATGCCAGTCATCGATGTTATTCTCCTTACTGGCAGGGCGATTCCAGTGGGCCCCTGGTGTGTGAAGGGGTGTTCTAGGGCATCATCTCCAATGAAGATGAGTTAAAGGAGACATTCTCCTTTAAATGGCCAACTTAGCCATACTGGGATCCTTGCCTGGGTGGAACCCCTGAGGTGCTTTAGATCAGAATATTTTTTCCTAGGGTTAGAGAAATGCTCTGAATGGCTCAGTCCTGAAATTGCCTTGTGGCTAGAAATACCCCATCAATGTTTTATTCTATTCTATTGTCCACCCAAGCGGCTAGTCAATGTTTGGGGCGCTGCGGTTGTTCCAGTTGGGAACAGAAATTGACAATAGAGTCTGGTATTTCCTTTGATGCAATCTGGAATATATACAAGGAATACAAGGAATATCTGAAGTCCTGTTTCTTTGAGTACAGTCGGAATCAAACAGCAGCAGACAGCTCCTTTGTTCACTGTCCTGAGCCTGCCTTTCCAGACAAGACTCTTATGTCCAAAAAGCTTCTTCTCTAGGCTGTGTCTCTCAAGGCCATATTCCTGTGCCTCCACGTTCATAGAATCATAGAATAATAGAATATCAGGGTTGGAAGGAACCTCAGGAGGTCATCTAGTCCAACCCCCTGCTCAGAGCAGGACCAATCCCCAACTAAATCATCCCAGCCAGGGCTTTGTCAAGCCTGACCTTAAAAACCTCTAAGGAATGAGATTCCACCACCTCCCTAGGTAACCCATTCTAGTGCTTCACCACCCTCCTAGTGAAAAAGTTTTTCCTAATATCCAACCTAAACCTCCCCCACTGCAACTTGAGACCATTACTCCTTGTTCTGTCATCTGCCACCACTGAGAACAGTCTAGATCCATCCTCTTTGGAACCCCCTTTTAGGTAGTTGAAAGCAGCTATCAAATCCCCCCTCATTTCTTCTCTTCTGCAGACTAAACAATCCCAGTTCCCTCAGCCTCTCCTCATAAGTCATGTGCTCCAGCCCCCTAACACGTTGCGTCTGCCTGGCTTTTTACTTTGCGTCTGACTTGCTTCTGTCCCAGGGTCTCTCTGTTTCTGTTGTCTCTGTCCGATCCACACGCACCATTACCCCTGAACAATATTCGGTGACGACCTTTCCTCCTGAGTTGTTAGAATTCCCACTTTTGTATAGGGTTTTACATCAGCCTAGGGGATTCTGGAGCAAAGTTAGAATTTTCTCTGTTGAATTCCATAAGCCCTCTACAAATACTGAACTGGTTTTCTACCAGTACCCAGTATTACCAGGATACAAAATATTTCGGAAGGACAGAACAGGTCGTGCTGGTGGGGGAGTGGCACTATTTGCGAAAGAAAGCACAGAAACAAATGAAGTAAAAATCTTAAATGAACTAAATTGTACTATATAATCTCTATGGATAGTAATTTCATGCTTGAAAAATAAAAATATAGCAGTAGGGCTACATTACAGAGCACCTAACCAGGATGGTGTTAGTGACTCTGAAATGCCATGGGAGATTAGAGAGGCTATTAAAATAAAAAACTCAATAATAATAATGGGGGATTTCAACTATCCCCGTACTGACTGGGTACATGTCACCTCAGGAAGGGATGCTGAGATAAAGTTTCTTGACACCTTAAATGACTGCTTCTTGGAGCAGCTAGTCCTGGAATCCACAAGAGTAGAGGCAATTCTTGATTTAGTCCTAAGCGGAGCTTAGGATCAGGTCCAAGAGGTGATTATAGCTAGACCCCTTGGTAATAGTGACCATAATATAATTAAAATTGACATCCCTGTGGCGGGGAAAACTCCACAGCTACCCAACACTGTAGCATTTAATTTCAGAAAGGGGAACTACACAAAAATGAGGAGGTTAGTGAAACAGAAATGAAAAGGTCCAGCACCGAAAGTAAAATCCCTGCAAGCTGTGTGGAAACTTTTTAAAGACACCATAATAAAGGTTCAACTTAAATGTGTACTCCAATTTAAAAAACATATTAAGAGAACCAAAAAAGAGCCTCCGTGGTTAAACAACAAAGTAAAAGAAGCAGTGAGAGGAAAAAAGACATCCTTTAAAGAGTGGAAGATCAATCCTAATGAGGAAAATATAAAAGAGGATAAACTCTGGCAAATGAAGTGTAAAAATATAATTAGAAAGACCAAAAAAGAATTTGAAGAACAGCTAGCCAAAGACTCCAAAAGTAAGAGCAATTTTTTTTAAATACATCAGAAGCAGAAAGCCTGCTAAACAACCGGTGGGGCCACTGGACAATCAAGGTGCAAAAGGAGCACTCAAAGATGATAAAGCCATTGCAGAGAAACTAAATGAATTCTTTGCATCGTTCTTTACTGTTGAGGATGTGGGGGAGATTCCCAAACCTGAGCCATTCTTTTTGGGTGACAGATCTGAGAAACTGTCCCAAATTGAGGTGTCATTAGACGAGGTTTTGGAACAAATTGATAAACTAAACAGTAATATGTCTCCAGGACCTGATGGTATTCACCCACGAGTTCTGAAGGAATTCAAATGTGAAATTGCAGGACTACTCACTGTAGTCTCAGAGTAACAGCCGTGTTAGTCTGTATTCGCAAAAAGAAAAGGAGTACTTGTGGCACCTTAGAGACTAACCAATTTATTTGAGCATGAGCTTTCGTGAGCTACAGCTCACTTCCTATCATTTAAATCAGCTTCTGTACCAAATGACTGGGGGATAGCTAATGTGATGCCAATTTTTAAAAAGGGCTCCAGAGGTGATCCTGGCAATAACAAGCCGGTACATCTGACTTCAGTACTGGGCAAACTGGTTGAAACTATAGTGAAGAACAAAATTGTCAGATACATAGATGAACACAATTTGTTGGGGAAGAATCAACATGATTTTTGTAAAGGGAAATCATGCCTCGCCAATTTACTAGAATTCTTTGAGGGGCCAACAAGCATGCGGACAAAGGAGATCCAGTGGATATAGTGTATTTAGATTTTCAGAAAGTCTTTGACAAGGTCCCTCACCAAAGGCTCTTGAGCAAAATAAGCAGTCATGGGATAAGAGGGAAAGTTCTCTCATGGATTGGTAACTGGTTAAAAGATAGGAAACCAAGGGTAGGAATAAATACTCAGTTTTCAGAATGGAAAGAGGTAAATAGTGGTGTCCCCCAGGGATCTGTACTGGGCCCAGACCTATTTAACATATTCATAAATGATTTGGAAAAAGGGGTAAACAGTGAAGTAGCAAAATTTGCAGATGATACAAAACTTCTCAAGATAGTTAAGTCCCAGGCAGACTGCGAAGAGCTACAAAAGGATCTTGCAAAACTGGGTGACTGGGCAACAAAACGGCTGATGAAATTTAATGTTGATAAATGCAAAGTAATGCACATTGGAAAACATAATCCTTATTATATATAGACAATGATGGGGTCTAAATTAGCTGTTACCACTCAAGAAAGAGAGCTTGGAGTCATTGTGGATAGTTCTCTGAAATCATCCACTCAATGTGCAGCCACAGTCAAAAAAGTGAACAGAATGTTGGGAATCATCAAGAAGGGGATAGATAATAAGACAGAAAATATCATGTTGCCTCTATCTAAATCCATGATATGCCCACACCTTGAATACTGCTTGCCAATGTGGTCGCCCCATCTCAAAAAAGATCTATTAGAATTGGAAAAGGTTCAGAAAAGGGCAACAAAAATGATTAGGGGTATAGAATGAGGAGAGATTAATAAGACTGGGGCTTTTCATCTTGGAAAAGAGGTGACTAAGGGGGGATATGATAGAGGTC
The DNA here is from genome assembly GCF_965152235.1 of Eretmochelys imbricata. NCBI lineage: Eukaryota > Metazoa > Chordata > Testudines > Cheloniidae > Eretmochelys > Eretmochelys imbricata. Next base: position 37,215,293 of record NC_135584.1, on the reverse strand, counting down.
TATAAAATCATGAGTGGAATAGAGAAAGTAAATAAGGAAGTGTTATTTACTCCTTCTCATAATACAAGAACAAGTTGCCACCAAATGAAATTAATAGGTAGCAGGTTTAAAACAAAGACAAGAAAGTATGTTTTCACATAATGCACTGTCAGCCTCTGGAACTCCTTGCCAGAGGGTGTTGTGAAGGCCAATACTATAACGGGGTTCAAAAGGGAGCTAGATAGATTCATGGAGGTTAGGTCCATCAATGGCTATTAGCCAGGATGGGCAGGAATGGTGTTCCTAGCCTCTGTTTGCTAGAAGCTGGGATTGGGTGACAGGGCATGGATCACTTGATGATAACCTGTCTGTTCATTCCCTTCGAGGCACCTGCCATTGGCCACTGTCAGAGAACAAGATACTCATCTTGATGGACCTTTGGTCTGACCCAGTATGGCCGTTCTTATGTTCTTATTCCTAGCTGCAGCGTGTCATTGACTGGCTTTAAAACTTTCACCGAATCAGGGAATAGGAACAAGGCCATGTGTTTTAGATGGCCAATATAATACCACAAAGCATGGCTAGCCGAATTAAACAGACCATGACAATAGCACATTGAAACGATTTATTATTGTGATACTGACTGGAGGTAGGAAAAACCCAGATCACGGGAACCTGGAAATCATTGCTGAGCTATATTGGGACAAAATAAAGAATATTCCAAATGTTTGGAAAATATTGAAAACGAACCTTTATTTGAAAAACAAATGGCACTTGAGGGAAAAAAGCTGTTTTTGAATAAAAAAACATTTTCTTTGAACAATTCACACTTCCTTTTCTACCACTGGCCTGTAGATTGGGCTCTCTGTGTGTGAATGATCCAGGATTGGGGGAGGATAAAGGCAGTGGGGGGGATGAAAGGAAGCTGGGATGAGCCATAAACAAATTAGTGCTAAATAAGAACATCTAGGCCCACATCCTCAGAGGTGTTGAGTATTCTAACTTCCATTGAAATCACCAGGTCCCTAAGTATGTTTAAGGATCTGAGCCATACCTTTCTTTCAGCAGATCTCAAAGCACTTTTCAAAGGTGGTTGGGATCATTATTCCCAGATGGGGAAACTGAGGCACAGAGAGGGGCCATGACTTGTCCAAAGTCACCCAGCCTCAGAACTAGGAACTGTGGCTGCTAGGCCACACTGCTGCCCCCCAACTCACAGCACCTCAGTCAGGCAGTTCCAGGCCCTGCAGCACCCCCCCTCCCCAGCCCCTCCACCACACTTCTTGTTAATTTCACTTCCCATTTTTAGTGCTCTGCAATCAGTACATATCTGATACAAATGTCTCCAGCAATCAATTCCCTCCTGACCCAAGACATCTGGGGCAGGCGCTGGGTCTACCAGGGCAGGGCAGGTCTCTGGTTAGAGGGTGTGGGGCTGTAACACCTATAAGTCTGGAATTACATTCACCCCATCCCCACCTCCAAACCCAGGGGCTGTAGAGCAGATGCAGACGAAATTGATCTGTGTGTCTCCACACTCCCCTTTGTCTGGCTCTCTCCATCTGGCAACAAGTGCAGTGCTCGGCAGCACTCCCCGGTACCGGGCGATGCCGTAATGCTGATCCGTGTCTGGCTAAAGGCCAGATTTGTCTGAGCCAGAGGCATGAGAGAGATTCCCAGAGCTGACCTCAGTTGCCCTGCATCCCTCCACCCCAACCTGCTGCAATAGGAAAGCCACATTCCTTTGATAGATTAGTCCATTAAAAGGCCAGAAGAGGAGACCACGGTGCTCCTCCCATCTGACCCCTGAATAGCCCTGGCCCTGGGACGGCCCTGAGCTAATCCCGGCTTGAACTAGAGCAGAGCTGTTAGAGAAACATCCTGTCTTGAGTTACACATAGAATCATAGAATCATAGAATATCAGGGTTGGAAGGGACCCCTGAAGGTCATCTAGTCCAACCCCCTGCTCGAAGCAGGACCAATTCCCAGTTAAATCATCCCAGCCAGGGCTTTGTCAAGCCTGACCTTAAAAACCTCTAAGGAAGGAGATTCTACCACCTCCCTAGGTAACGCATTCCAGTGTTTCACCACCCTCTTAGTGAAAAAGTTTTTCCTAATATCCAATCTAAACCTCCCCCACTGCAACTTGAGACCATTACTCCTCGTTCTGTCATCTGCTATCATTGAGAACAGTCTAGAGCCATCCTCTTTGGAACCCCCTTTCAGGTAGTTGAAAGCAGCTATCAAATCCCCCCTCATTCTTCTCTTCCGCAGGCTAAACAATCCCAGCTCCCTCAGCCTCTCCTCATAAGTCATGTGTTCTAGACCCCTAATCATTTTTGTTGCCCTTCGCTGGACTCTCTCCAATTTATCCACATCCTTCTTGTAGTGTGGGGTCCAAAACTGGACACAGTACTCCAGATGAGGCCTCACCAATGTCGAATAGAGGGGAACGATCACGTCCCTCGATCTGCTGGCTATGCCCCTACTTATACATCCCAAAATGCCATTGGCCTTCTTGGCAACAAGGGCACACTGCTGACTCATATCCAGCTTCTCGTCCACTGTCACCCCTAGGTCCTTTTCCGCAGAACTGCTGCCTAGCCATTCGGTCCCTAGTCTGTAGCGGTGCATTGGATTCTTCCATCCTAAGTGCAGGACCCTGCACTTATCCTTATTGAACCTCATCAGATTTCTTTTGGCCCAATCCTCCAATTTGTCTAGGTCCCTCTGTATCCTATCCCTGCCCTCCAGCATATCTACCTCTCCTCCCAGTTTAGTATCATCCGCAAATTTGCTGAGAGTGCAATCCACACCATCCTCCAGATCATTTATGAAGATATTGAACAAAACCGGCCCCAGGACCGACCCCTGGGGCACTCCACTTGACACTGGCTGCCAACTAGACATGGAGCCATTGATCACTACCCGTTGAGCCCGACAATCTAGCCAGCTTTCTACCCACCTTATAGTGCATTCATCCAGCCCATACTTCCTTAACTTGCTGACAAGAATACTGTGGGAGACCGTGTCAAAAGCTTTGCTAAAGTCAAGAAACAATACATCCACTGCTTTCCCTTCATCCACAGAACCAGTAATCTCATCATAAAAGGTGATTAGATTAGTCAGGCATGACCTTCCCTTGGTGAATCCATGCTGGCTGTTCCTGATCACTTTCCTCTCATGCAAGTACTTCAAGATTGATTCTTTGAGGACCTGCTCCATGATTTTTCCAGGGACTGAGGTGAGGCTGACTGGCCTGTAGTTCCCAGGATCCTCCTTCTTCCCTTTTTTAAAGATTGGCACTACATTAGCCTTTTTCCAGTCATCCGGGACTTCCCCGGTTCGCCACGAGTTTTCAAAGATAATGGCCAATGGCTCTGCAATCACAGCTGCCAATTCCTTCAGCACTCTCGGATGCAACTCGTCCGGCCCCATGGACTTGTGCACGTCCAGCTTTTCTAAATAGTCCCAGGGATGGAGAATCCAGGGACTATCCAGGGACATCACCAGGGATGGAGAATCCAGCGCAGGCCTTGGCAGCAGCGTCTCTGAGCCTGACACTGGCCCAGCCACTGAAGGGATTTGAATGAGAAATTTCCAGAAAACGTCATTCAGATCCCCTGGGCTGGGCGCTCTGGCCCGCACTGTATGGGGGTGGGGGCAGAGGAGATGGTCTGATGGTCCCCGCTGGCTGTCACCTCTCCGGCTCTACGAAGAGCTCAGCATCAATGTGACAGAAACCTTCCCACCTTCACGGTGTTTCCTTCTCTGTATTTAGGGCAATTCCTGTTAAACAGAGTCTGTCTCCGGCCGTGTAACAAACACCGCGGGGTTCTCCCACCGCTTGGGAGGGGAGACCCCTAACTGCTGAGAGTTACCCTGCGGGTTATTGCACTGCTGCGCCTAGTGATGAGCTGCCAAAATCTTAACAACGGGTTCCCTCCTCATCCCACGAGGAGGTTGTTGCCCACCCCCGCCCCCCGGGGACTCCTGCCCCATCCAACTCCCCACGTTCCTTGACGCCCCCCCAGGACCCCTGCCCCATCTACCCCCCTCCCCTGTTCCCTGACTTCCCCAAGAACTGGGCAGGAGGGTCTCATGGGCCACTGTAGTGGGTGTCCACCCCGCCCCTAAGAGCCAGAGGGACCTGCCGGGGGGCGAGGTGGGGAGTCCCGGGGGTGCTTACCTGGGGCAGCTCCCAGGAAGCATCCGGCAGGTCCCTCTGGTTCCTAGGGGTGGGGGAGTATAGCTGGGGGGGAGCAGGGGGAGCGGCCGCTCCCCCCACTGATCACATCAAAAGTGGCTCCTTAGGCACTGACTCCATGGGTGCTCCGGGCCTGGAGCCCCCACGGGGGAAATTTGGTGGGTGCAGAGCCCCCACCGGCAGCTCCCCGCCCTGCCCCGCACCCGGCCCCAGCTCACCTCCGCTCCGCCTCTGCCTCCTCCCCTGAACGCACCGCCCCGCTCTGCTTCTCCGCGCCCCCCAACCCCCCGCTGGCTTCCCGCGAATCAGCTGTTCGGCTGGAAGCCGGGGAGGGCTGAGAAGCAGGGGGCGGGTTCCCGCTCAGGCCGAGGGTGGCGGAGGTGAGCTGGGGCGGGGAGCGATTCCCCTGCGCGCCTCCCCCGGGTTACCTGCTGTGGTGCGGGTGGCCCTCCTCGTGCCCCCCAGCTCACCTCCACCTCCCTGGGTCTGAGCGGGAAGCCACCGCCTGCTTCTCAGCTTGCCCCGGCTTCCCGCGCGAACAGCTGATTCGCGGGAAGCCTGGAGGGGCGGGGGCGGAGAAGCGGGGGGCGGCGCGTTCAGGGGAGGAGGCGGAGCGGAGGTGAGCTGGGGCCAGGGGTGAGGCGGGGAGCTGCCGGTGGGTGCACCCACCAAATTTTCCCCTTGGGTGCTCCAGGGCTGGAGCACCCGTGGAGTCGGCGCCTAAGGTACCACTTTTGGCTGGTTAAATTTCGAAGCCCTTTTAGAACCAGTTCTCCCTCACAGAACAAACAGTTCTAAAAGGGCTTCTAAATTAAACAACCTGTTCCAGTGAACTGGTGCGAACCGGCTCCAGCTCACCACTGGCTATGGCCCACTGACCCCAGCTGGGAACTGGCCCATTGACCCCAATGGAGCTATGCCCCATTGACACCAACTGGGGATGTGAGCCGCTACCTTGGTGAGGGGGCAGGGAATGGGACATGGGGCTTTTCCTGTCCAGGCAGCGCTATCTCTGATCTGGCCACATAGCGGGGGACTGGCTGGCTCAGGGGTGGTGGCAAATTGAACCTGGGGCCTTTTCCCTCTAGGAGCCGCCGCTCCCATATGGTCCCAGGGAAGAGAACTGGCTGGCTCAATGGGTTGTATTTTCCCGGCCTCAGCACGGTACGCGTGAGAGGCCCTGCTATCACCAACACCTTGATATGCAGTGTTTGGTCTCTCTGACCTCAGCACTTCCCCCTGTCTCTCTCATGGTGTGGGGAGATGTGAGAAGGATCAAAAGGCCATGTTCCCATCCAGAGCTGAGATGAGTTCAGGTTAAGCACAGCCCCCACTACAATAGGCGGGGAGAGACTCTAGTGTCTCTAGTGTTAGCAGCAAACTCACGTCCCCCAGCTCAGCACCAAATGTGCATGGAGACAGAGGCTGCAGGGCTCCAGCTGTGCACAATGGGGCATGGGCCAGCCCCTGCTGTGCCAGGCTCCAGTTGCTGAGCATCCCCAGAAGATGCCCAGCTGTGCAGACTCAGCAGCGCCTGACCCTTCTCCCCGCCCACGCGAGAAGGTGTTCAGAGAGCCACACAGCAGAGAGTTTGATGCTGAGGTTTCGTGTTCCGCCCCAGCCATGTCTATAAAACCCCTGGGGCTGTGTTTGAAGCACCTTCTCCTTCCCTGCTCTGGTGAAGAGGATGCTGCTGCTACTCCTGCTCCCCATGGCCATTCCTCTGCCCCCCAAGGCTCGAGCTGCTGAGTATTGGTGGGGGGGGGGTCGCACAGGGAGCATAGCCTGCACATGGCTTGGTGAAAGGACTTGTGGCTGCTCCCCCAATACAGCAATCCTGGGGAGCTCTGAAAGGAGGCAGGTTCTCCTCACACACATCTTGGGTGGGGTGGGCTGGGCATCTGTGGGCTGGTGGAATGGGGAGCAGAGGGGGGGAAGCTGTTTCCATAGATCCATGGGGTTCCTGTCTGCACTAGGGAAGCTTTTCACCAAAGAACATCAGCCACAGACCGTGGGCGTGTGACATCCCCTGGGGGCCACATGCAAAGTAATAACCTCCTACTGCTGCCAGCTAACAGCCTTGCCCCTTTAGTTCAAGGACTGTGCCCCAGGGCTGGGGTCAACCACAGAGGTGGGAGGCTATTGCATCAGCACGATTGGGAACCCACCCCAATTTCCAACCCTGGTTGGAGACAGACTCTTCCTGCACCAGTAGCCAGCACAGCAGTGCTCCAAACGCAGCTGACTCCTCTGGCCATCTGTGCAGGGCACAGTGACCTTGGGGCTGCCCTAACCTCTCTGTGCCCCAAGGGGCCATTCTGGTAGCTGGTCAGAGCCAGGCACCTCCATGGCCTGGCATAGATCTGCTCCTCCAAGTCCTAGGCTGCTGGGGGGCCTGCCAGAGTCATTGTGCTTACAGCTGATTTATGGGGCGGGTGTTGCAAGGGCAGGGTGGGTCTGGAAAGACCAAAACCCCAATGATGGAGGGGAGGGGCACAGCTGATCTGAGACATGTGGGGCAGAGTTTCAAGAGAGCTCCACAACCACTGGCCTCAATGGGATTCTCCAGTGAACTCAGTGGGGTGGGAGGGGATTGTCAGTGATTTCCACATTAGCTGGGTCAAGGGGTTGATCCAGGAGAAGGAGGCAGGGAAACTGGGCTGGCTGGTTGAGGGGCCAATCTGGGGCAGCAGAGGTTGAGGATGATGGTGGGGGTGGAACTGGGGTCCTTGGTTAAACTGTCCAGCCTCATGTTGTCCCAAAGCAGGGGAGTTTTACCCCTCCCCTCTCTCTGCCAGGGGAGATCATCAGGGGATGGGAGGCTGGGCGTCACTCCAGACCCTACATGGCCTTTGTGAATATAGAGACAAGAGGAGATGGAGAAGGAGGCGGTGGAAGATTCCTGTGTTATGCTTATAAGAAGCACATGGGATCTTTTTCAGGGGAAAAGGCAATACACCACGTTCATTGAAGATACAACAATTACTATATGCATTCACACACACACACACAAACACACACACAGTGCCCACCAGTCGATGTTATAGTTACCAGTCCAGAGTCTGGATCAATCTAGTGGCCAGCTAGGTTGATCACAGATAGGTAGGAGCCAGGTTCTGTCGGTCACGACACGATGGTCCGGGGAAGTCTTGACAGGATGAACCCAAAGTTTCATGGCAAGGCCCCCTGTTTATATAGTGATTTTCCTTCATTGGGACCAATGAGTTTTGCACCGTTATGCTGTAATCAATTGTGGTTTGATTAATGCTTGTTTTCTTAAATTGTTTTCTCATCCTTTATCTTGTTCTTTCATCAAGTCTCTCAAGGAGTTACCCCATGCTAGTGTGATCACCGCTATCTTGTCCCCATTGATAGGTGCCTGTCTCATCTTTAGAGTCGCCAATCTGCCCTCCTCTGACATTTCAATAGGGGCGTGTTGCAGCCTCCTGGCACCCTTGCATCTGTCTTCAGTTCCTCCCTAGAACATCTGGTTCGGTGATGACCTTCACTCTTATTTTTTAACACATCACACACAAACCAGAACTGATTTACACAGAACATTTTGAACGGGAACTTCAAGTTGCAAAGCAAAAGAAAACCAATCATTGCATTCTTTTACTTATTTTAAAATGCTAAACCTACAACAAAGTGGTGACCCTAAAAGGTCTGTTACTGCCTTGAAATCAGTCCAAACACAGATTCTGGCTGATGCATCTCTATCAATGGTTCATTAGGCCATTCCTTTCTGCTATTCAAAAAGGGTGGCTGCCAGGATATGGTCAAATCATACATCAATACATTTAATACACACTACATTATTATTCTTTATCCTTCATTCTAAATTATACAAAATACAAACATAAAATCCTACTACTACACTGGATCCAGGAGAACGTGGTGGTGACAGCGGCTCATTGTAACTGCAACCTGGGGTAAGAAATGCACCAACTGCCATCCCTGAGCAAGCCGATCCCTGTCCTGGGGCATATCTGAACAAGTTCCCCTGGAAAGGTGCCATTCCCTGCCCCATGAACCAGCTAGCCCCTGTCCTGGGGCTTGCCTCTTGTCATTTTGGGCCACTAATATTGGGCTGGGTACAGAAGGTGTCGGCAACAGATAGCCTGATCTGCTGCTCCAGGAATGGTTACCCCCCTTGGCCTGAGCAGCAAGTGGTGTGTTGCAGGATGTTTCCTTAGGAGGAAAAATCGATTGTAGCATTAGGTCTATTATTTCCTGTTTATTTGCAAAGCATGTCCAAAGTCCTGTTTCTCTGAACGCAGTTGGAATGAAACAACAAGTGACTGTTTCTTTACTCCCAGACCCAAGCCTCCTTCAGCCAGCAATCTGCCCAAAATCTCTCTCCCCAGGCTCAGAGCAGGGTCACGCTACCCATGCTTCTTTGGATGTGACTGGTTCCTTCTCTGGCAGATTCTCTGGTCTTTCTGCTGCTTCTCACAGACACACACAGCTCCACCGATCAATGCCCCAGCCCCTGTGTTTGCTAGATTGATCCCCAGGGAAACCCCTTGGGTCAAACACTTCAGCTTCTACTCCTCTGACATGCTTGTGGCTATGTCTACATGACACAGCCTGTATCAGTCCAGCGCTCTAGAGCTGATGCAGTATACTCAGACAAAACAGGTTTTTTCTGCTGGTGTAGGAACACCACCTCCCCAAATAATGTTAGCTACATTGACAGAGGCCCTCTTCCATCAACAGAGCTACCTTGACACTGGGGGGTTACCAGCATAGCTACTTTGGGCAGGGATGTGGGTTTTCCCAGCCCTAACCTACATAGCTAAGTTTTAAGTGTAGGCCAGGCCTGTGTGATGGGTGATGATTCTAGTGATTCAGCTTCCTTGTTACCTAAATAAGCTTATAATGGCTTCTGTACATTGATCCTGAGACCAAGACGACTGTGAGACCCACCCACTTTGAGGAGGTTAACGGCCCATGACTGAATCCATTGTATTGGCCGGTCTGCAGCACCTGCATCCCCTTGTATTTCACAGCACCATCACTGTGCTGCTGGGGGCCCACAATGCTGAAATAGATGAAGCAGGGAGGCAGGAGATTGGGGTACGTCACTGAATCCCCCACAAAGAATACAATGATGAAATGCATGAAAATGACATCATGCTGCTCCATGTATCACCCTATTTGTATAACTCTGCCCCAAGAAGTTCACACTACTGCAGGTACCCCCCCCCCATCCCATCAACCCATCCCCAGTGATCTCCCACTGCGGCAGGTACCGCCCCCATCCCACCACCCCACACCTGTGACCTCATGCTGCTGCAGGTACTGCCCCAATCCCATCTCCTCACTGCCAGTGACTCTGGCTTTGCATTGGCTCTAATTTCTCTCTTCTTGGATCGGGATGTCTCTGCCCATCATCGTCTCTGACCATTGTATTGACCCTGGTCCCTGTGTCCCCTCTTGTTTGTAGCTGGGGCACAAAGCACGGCTCGGTGAACATGTCGGGCTCATTCTTCTGCCCCTGGCCCATCATCCACATGAGTTATGAGGAGAGGCTGAGGGAACTGGGGATGTTTAGTCTGTGGAAGAGAAGAATGAGGGGGGATTTGATAGCTGCTTTCAACTACCTGAAAGGGGGTTCCAAAGAGGATGGATCTAGACTGTTCTCAGTGGTAGCAGATGACAGAACAAGGAGTAATGGTCTCAAGTTGTGGTGGGGGAGATTTAGGTTGGATATTAGGAAAAACTTTTTCACTAGGAGGGTGGTGAAACACTGGAATGCGTTACCGAGGGAGGTGGTGGAATCTCCTTCCTTAGAAGTTTTTAAGGTCAGGCTTGACAAAGCCCTGGCTGAGATGATTTAATTGGGGATCGGTCCTGCTTTGAGCAGGGGGTTGGACTAGATGACCTCCTGAGGTCCCTTCCAACCCTGATATTCTATTCTATGATTCTATGATCATCGATTGTGTCCAGGGACTGTGTGCAGTGTCGCCGGCTGGGGCTGGACTAGTGCACAGAATGAGCTGACCTCAGCCACGCTATGGGAGGTGGACATGGTGGTGATGCAGGATGCTGTGTGTCTGAGGAATCCTGATGGGCTCTACCGTGACTATCACGCCTCCACCATTATGTGAGGGGGGACCCAGAGAAGGGCAAAAGTTCTTTCCAAGTAAATCTCCTCCTGCCTTCAAGCTCCCTTGACAAATTGTTATTATTTAAGAGCCTGGTGATGTTGCAGTCGGGCTGCAGAGAGAAGATCAGAGGTCAGTCCCCGCTGCACTTGGTGTTGTACAAATGAATGGGAAAATAGCTGGTCTTCTTCCAGAGGAGGCGGAGACCAGGTGGCTGCCAGGGATGGGAGGATGTGATGCTGAGACTGGCTGGGCTTGCAGGGGATGCTGCTGAGACCTGTTAATTAACTGTCTCTTGTTTCATTTCACAGGGTGACTCTGGGGGCCCCCTGGTGTACCAGGGAACAACCCAAGGCATTGTCTCTTGGGGATCCGAGGATGGGACCCCCCGGCCCCAGCAGTGTGTACTAGAGTCTCCACCTTTATCCCCTGGATCTGGGCGATGAGGAGGAGGCTGAAGCCTTGAGCCACGCTGGGAATCGCTGCAGGGGCTGGAGCAATGCCACGTCTTTCCTTTGGAGAGGCCCAGATCTAGGGGCTGCTTCACAGAGGGGCTGAGCTCCCCCAAGGCTGAATCCCACAGCTATCGCTCTGCTCAGGCAGTGTCCAACCCATGAGCATCAAGGCAGGGAGCCTAGGGGAGTTAGAAGCCAGGTTCAAGGCCAGATCTCGTTGGCTCCCTTGGAAATCCCATCTCATAGGCTGCCTCTTCGCTTCGGAAACAGCTGGTTTATTTGCCCCTGGAGTAACGGACATGAGGACTCGGAAGTTTGTAGGTCTTCCCCATTTCAACTGATCGAGTGACAATTTAGGGAAGGCCCACATTGTTACCTGATTTACTAAGTTGTGTTAAAACTGCAGCCTGCCCTGTCCTCACTGGGCCTTTCCCGTGTGTTAGTTACCCTGCACTGGCCACTTCCCATTCCAAACAACATGTTCCCAAGACGGGCAAGGCCAGAGGGAGTTTGTTCATGGGAAAGGAAATTAGCAAATGTCCTGAACTGATTTCAGATGAAATGACAGCTCTGAGAGCCTCCTTCTAACCTCCCCTTCCCTGCCCTTCCATGTGGCCTGCTCATTTTGCTCGCTGCCTCTTCACCAGCAATGAATAAAAATGAAGTTGCAAAACAATGAAGTGTTACCTTTCTGGGAATTGAACGAATGCCCCCAGCCTCGGACCCACAGCCAATTGTTGTACCTTGCAGGTGTAACCATGGTCTGGTTTCAGCCCCGTGGGGAATGAATCCCCTAGGTTAGGAATAGTTCATGCTGGGTCTCCTAGAAAGACAAGGAAAATCATGAGTGAAAAAGTGAATCACTGCATTTATTGTTAGTTCTCCTGACTCTGATATCCCACTGCTGACACCTGGACCAGCTCACTGCCAACAGGAGTGCACTTTAGGCCCACTGAAGGAGAAATTAGTACCAGGGTATTCTTCGTTTCCCTTGTACATCATTCCTCTTCCACTCTGTGCACGTATTCTGGGACAGAGGGGTCACAAACAGCAGGCAGGCTAGCCCCCTCCATCAGACATCTCAGCCCAGATGTCAAGATCTGATCCCAGAAAGCCCCTATGACTCTCTCCCCATCTAACTCTAGCCAGGGGCTATTCAGGCAGGGGGCAAACTTCTTTGCCGTTTGCAACAGCTCCCGTGCAACAAAGGTGCATCACAAATCTAGTCCAGGGGCCATCACTGTGATCTATGTTTGTTCAGCACCTGGCATGGTGGGGTCCTGTGCCATGGTTGGGGCACTTAGGTGCTACTGTAATACACCTAATAATTAATGTACAGCACCCAGCACAACAGGGGGCTGGTACTCTGGCCACACCTGAAACTGAACACACCCAGTGTCTCAGCTCAAGCTGCCATCAAATCTGCCGCTGTCACAACACTGGGCAGTGCGGTAAATGCTGACAAGGTGGGGGAAGGTACAGGGGTCGAGCTGGGGCACTTGGTGAGTTGGGCCCAGTCACGCACCAGGGATGTGAATCCAGCCAATGAAACATTCTCCCAAAGGACTTGGTCACCTCCCCAGAGCTGGGACTCTCTCCTGGAGAACTGGGGCTCTGCAAAGGATCTAGGAGGGCATACATTGAACAAGCAGTGCCATGAGCTCCCCATGCACTGCTGGGGCAAAACTGCCCAGAGCCTGGGCTGTAAAAACAGGGGCATAGGAGCAGGAAAACGATCTTGCCTCTCTATGCAGCATTGGTGAGACTGATACTGGGCCCGGGGCAGGGGATAGGCTGCCTCTGGGGGGTGGGGAATGGACATGGGGCCTTTCCCCTATGAGGGGGCAGCTCTGATCCAGCCCCATGGCAGGGGACTGGCTGGTTCAGGGGGTGCAGAATGAGATGTGGGGCCTTTCCCCTCTAGGGCATCTCTGTGCTGCTGTCACTGTTCCAAGCACCAAGTTCTGCCCTTCCCCAGCTCGCCTGTTTCCGTGGGCTGTGGGTAGCACTGATCGGTGTCGGTGCTGAATGAGAAAACACACCCCGTCCCCCTGTGTGTGAGATAGAGGTGGGTGGCTGTGATCACATGGATACCAGTGCCCCACCCCAGACATTGTGTACGTAACACCCAAAGTGTCTCTGACCCCCCCCACCACATTGTCAGAGACAGACAACTCCCCTGCTTCTGCTGCCTCACTGAGTTTTTCAACCCCCAAGGGGGCTCAGCCCCATCCCCACCCAAGGGGTCCTTGGCCTGTCAGGGGAGGTGCTGTCCCCTTACGGGGATTCACACACAAAGAGCCAGGAGCATCACTGATCCAGTCATTCCTGCATCCCACCTCCCCAGGGACCAGACATGGATGCTCCCAGCCAATCCCCCTGCTGGCCCCGAGTCAGGTCAGTGACCCCTCCTGTAGCTACCAGCAGGGTCCAGATAGCGGGTGGGTCCATCAATGGTAGGGTGGGGAGATGGGTCTAGAATGGATGTATGGAAATCCAGATGGCTCTAGAATGGATGTACAGGGGTGTGCATTGATCTAGAAGGTATCGAGAGGTAGCTATATAGGTATGGATAGATTTAGAACAGCATCAACTGAAATGAATCTAGCTTGAATTTAAATGGAGTTGGTTGGGAATTCATGCATCTGTATTGATCTTGAATGGATACAGAGCAGATCTGGAATGGTTCTACATGGTAACACACAGATCTGCTGATATCTGGATGGACAGGTCCCACCCCTCATTAATCAGACATGCCAATTCCAACAGGGGAATCCAGAGCCAAATAATGGAATGGCTGAGATTGGATCTACCAATAGGCAGATACTAAAGGATGGAAACAAAGTTAATGCCAGTCAACATGGGTTCATGTAGAGCAGACGATGTTCAATGATCACGTTATCATTTCTGAGCTGGAGTCAGAAAAGGTCTGGCTGAGAGTAATATACAGACATTGAACACGGAGCCATTGGAACAACAGTCCTGGACCCATGGTGGAGGCAGGAGTAGCTGGGTGGATTCTGGCTATGGGTGCCCAGGGGGTCAGGTTGGAAGGTCACAATGGTCCCTTCTGGCCTTGAAATCTATGGGTCTGGGTATCTCGGTGCAGAGAAGCCCAGGAGTGTTTCTTCACCTGTAGCAGGGAGGGGGCAGGATTAACCACATCCGCAGCCAGGCCGGGCTGGCACCAGATCAGGTAGGAAGCCCCCCACCCTGATGTGGGCACAGCTGTGGCTGCAGGCTTCTCCTATCAGCATCTCCACCCCTGGACCATCCGGGGTGGGGGTTTCTGGGCAGCAGGGTACACGTCTCTGTGGTTGCCAGTCGCTGCCCTTCCCTCCCTTTCCCTGGTCCATATAACCCCCGGGGCTGAGGCAGAGGCTCCGTGCCCATCCCTGGATGGCTCTGATGATGCAGCTCTTGATCCTGGTCCTGCTCCCCATGGCCTTTCTCCTGCCCCCTGGGGCTGAGGCTGGTAAGTTGGGGTGGGATCAGGGCCCATGGGGAGTGGGGCCCTCACCCAGCAGGGGGAGCTGTGTGGAGCTGTGAGGGTCTCCCCCTGATCCTGCTGGGGCCAAGGGGCTGTAGCAAACCCTGCAGCCTCTCTTGAGTGCAGCTGGGGCTCTCAGAGCAGCCCAAGGGTTGCGTGACCAAGTGCTCACAGGCTCCTTTGCGACACCACTGCCATTCTGTGCCCCACACTGGGAAGCCAGTCGTGGGGCTAAGGCACAGAGCTGGGACCCAAGAAATCTGGGACCAGTTCCCAACTCTGCCCAGCATTTCTGTGGACAGGAGTTTGCATGGATTGCTGATGGGCACCCAAATCCCTTAGGCAGGTCCAGGAACGAGCTCCCTGGGTCTCAGTTTCCCCATCAGTATAATGTGAAGAATGATTCTGTCTGTGTCTGTTTGAACTGGATGCTCTCTGGGGCTGTGTTTGTCGGTCAGTGAAAGGCCTGAAACAATGGGGTCCCTGATCTCGGTTAGCTTCTGCGCAGCACCTAGGACAATGGCATCCTGGATCTCAGTCTAGGTGCAACCCTCATGCAAATAACAGCCATTTGTTAAATACATCTACGCACCTGGGATGGGGAGATTGACCCCAGCCTGGGCCAGGGAAACAATGGGGCTCTTTATATGAATCTGTTCCCCCACCCCTCAGGTGAGATCATTGGAGGCTGGGAAGCCCAGCCCCACTCCAGGCCATACATGGCCTGCCTGGATATACGTCGCGGAGACAAGAGGTCTCACTGTGGAGGGTTCCTGGTGTCAGAGAACTTCGTGCTGACGGCCGCTCACTGCAATGGAGAGTACACGCCTCTGTGCTGGGGATGTCGGGGCAGGTCGGGGTTAGAGGGTGATCGGGGAGCTGGGAGCTCTGGCACCGTCGTAGGTTGCAGGGAAGGAGCAGTTAGTGTGACAGGCTGGGAGAGCAGAGCCCAGGGGTCTGAGCTGCTCAGGGGGGCGTCAGCCTGTCTCTAGGGGCCTCTGCAAACCATGGTCCAGCTCCAACACTGGGTAAGTCAATGGAGCTACAGCCATTGGGGTCTGGCCCCATTGACACCAATGGAGCTATGTCCTGTTGACACCAGCTGGGCGCTGGCCCACTGTCCCGATCAGGGCAGGAAGGGTCTCACAACCCAAGGACAGCTCTGCAGGGCTCTGGGGTGGGGGCAACTGGGCATAGACCCCTGTCTGGATCTAGCTGGGCGGGGTCCCCTGGCTGGAGGGGAGCTGAGACCCAGAGGTCAAGGGGAATGAAGGCGTCTGAGATCAGTGCCTGAGTGTCCCATGCTGCCCTGTCCCCACAAGATCAGTACTTATGTCAGACCAACATGTGCCCACCCCCCACCTCAGTACACTCCTGCCCCAAATGCCCATGTCTTGCTCTTGGCTTTTACAACAAGATCACTGTGTGCCTGGGAGCCCATGACATTAACCAAGGGGAACCGAGCCAACAGAAATTCTCCGTGCGCCGCCAGATCCCCCATCCGCAGTACAACAGAGAGACCTGTAATAATGACGTCATGTTGCTGCCGGTGTAACCCACACTCCTTGTGGGTGTAGTATTGTGTCCCACCTACTGGCACCGTATTGTACCCATCCCATCCCCCCGCCCCGGTGACCTCACACAGCTGCAGGTACCTCCCCATCCCATCCCCCCGCCCCTGTGACCTCACAGTGCTGCAGGTACCTCCCCATCCCATCCCCCCGCCCCGGTGACCTCACATTGCTGCAGGTACCACCCCATCCCATCCCCCCGCGCCTGGTGACCTCACAGTGCTCCAGGTACCTCCCCATCCCATCCCCCCGCGCCTGGTGACCTCACACTGCTGCAGGTACCTCCCCATCCCATCCCCCCGCCCCTGGTGACCTCACACTGCTGCAGGTACCTCCCGCTCCCATCCCCCCGCCCCGGTGACCTCACAGTGCTGCAGGTACCGCCCCATCCCATCACCCCGCCCCCAGTGACCTCACACTGCTGCAGGTACCTCCCCATCCCATCCCCCCGCCCCTGTGACCTCACAGTGCTGCAGGTACCTCCCCATCCCATCACCCCGCCCCCTGTGACCTCACACTGCTGCAGGTACCTCCCCATCCCATCCCCCCGCGCCTGGTGACCTCACACTGCTGCAGGTACCTCCCCTTCCCATCCCCCCGCCCCGGTGACCTCACAGTGCTGCAGGTACCGCCCCATCCCATCCCCCCGCCCCTGGTGACCTCACAGTGCTGCAGGTACCTCCCCCCTCCCATCACCCCATCCCCAGTGACCTCACGCTGCTGCAGGTACCTCCCCATCCCATCCCCCCGCCCCTGGTGACCTCACACTGCTGCAGGTACCTCCCCCCTCCCATCACCCCATCCCCAGTGACCTCACGCTGCTGCAGGTACATCCCCATCCCATCCCCCCGCCCCTGGTGACCTCACATTGCTGCAGGTACCTCCCCCTCCCATCACCCCACCCCTGGTGACCTCACATTGCTGCAGGTACCGCCCCATCCCATCCCCCCGCCCCTGGTGACCTCACATTGCTGCAGGTACCTCCCCATCCCATCACCCCACCCCTGGTGACCTCACATTGCTGCAGGTACCACCCCCATCCCACCCCCCCACCCGGTGACCTCACACTGCTGCAGGTACCGCCCCCATCCCATCCCCCCGCCCCTGGTGACCTCACATTGCTGCAGGTACCGCCCCATCCCACCCCCCCCCGGTGACCTCACACTGCTGCAGCTACCTCCCCATCCCATCCCCCCGCCCCTGGTGACCTCACAGTGGTGCAGGTACCGCCCCACCCCATCCCCCCGCCCCCGGTGACCTCACACTGCTGCAGGTACCTCCCCTGTCCCATCACCCTGCCCCCTGTCTCCTGAGGAGGAGACCATCCAAACTCTACAGCCCCCTCTCCCCATACAAGGTTGACTGACGTTCCAAAAACTCTCCACCCTCCTCACCACTAATATCGAGATTAATCAGACCCCATCTCAGCCTGCATTTTAGGCTAATCCAGCCCAGCTTTTTCACACTTCTCTTCTCAGACTGGCTCTTCTGTCGGGGCAGGTCGGGCGTTAGCGAGTGATGGGGGAGCTGGGAGATCTAGCGCCATCGTAGGTTACAGGGAAAGAGCAACTAGTACCACAGGCTGGGAGAGCAGAGCCTAGGGGTCTCTGCAAACCATGGTCCAGATCCAGCACTGGGAAAATCTATGGAGTTAGGCCATTGACAGCAACTGGGGGTCTAGCCCATTGGCCAGATCAGGGCAGGGAGGGGCTCAGAATCTCAGGACAGCTCTGCAAGGATCTGGGCTTGGGGGAGCTAGGAATAGACTCCTGTCTGGATCTAACTGGGGAGAGATTACTGGGGTGCAGGAGAGTTGAGACCCAGGGGCTGGGAGGACAATGGGGAGTGAAGCAGCTCAGGAGAACAGCACAAGGGGCTGGTGCAGACACAGGCTGGGACCCTAAAGCCACTGGGCAGGTGTTTTCTACTGCAGCCAGCGCTGCCTAGAGGGGAAAGGCAGCTCATGCCTTTTCCTGCCCTCCTCAGCCAGCCAGTCCCCAGCCCTGGTGCCAGATCAGAGTTGGCAAGGTGTACAGTGCTATATACAGTGCAGGTCAGAAGCTGAATCCGAGATCTCTGCATGAGAGCCCCAGACTGCCCTGTCCCCTCCATGTCACTGTACATGAGTCAGACCCACATGTGCCCATCCCCCACCACACGTATGCTCCTGCCCCTAATGCCCCAGGTATTGCTCTTGGCTTTTACAGCGAGATCACTGTCAAGCTGGGAGCCCATAACATTAGCAAACAGGAACAGAGCCAACAAGAGATCCCATGCGTCGCCAGATTCCCCACCCGCAATACAACAGTGAGAACATTAACAATGACATCATGCTGCTGCAAGTAGCACCCCCATTCCGTCACCTCACAGCCGGGACCCTCACACAGGTGCAGATACCAACCCATCCCATTATCTCACCTCCAGTGCCCTCACACTGGTGCAGGTACCACCCCCCTCTCACATCACCCCGCCCTGAGTGACCTTCCACTGCTGCAAGTACCATCCCCATTCCATCACCCCACCCCCAGCGACCTCACACTCCAGCATTGGACACATCTCCATTTTCCTCTGTTAGGACGTGTTGGCCCCTCCCATCTCCGAGCCCAGTGCTGATCTGGTTCCCTGTTTTCCTTCACATCCATGGCAGCTGGGTGCGGCTCATCGCTCTGCCAAAGACCAACTCCAGGGTGAGACCAGGATCCATGTGAAGCGTGGCTGGGTGCGGTCAGACTGGCTGGAACTAAAGAACTGATACTCTCCGTGAGGTGGACCTGGAGGTCATGAAGGACGACATGTGTCAGTGGAACCATAGGTACAATCCCTCATCAATGTTGTGTGTGGTGAAGCCCAGCCTGGGGAAATTACCTTATCGGGTAAGTATCCTGCTGACCTAGAGGCTCCTTGGTTCCAGGAGGCAGCTGCTGGGAGGGAAGTGGGAGGTGGTTTCCAGGGCTAAATATCTAATTGCACAGTGATCCTCTACCAACCTAGCCCAGCTCAGGAGACGGGGTGATGATGTAGACAGCAGATTGGCCCAAAGAGTGAGGCGATCAAGAGACCAGCACATCACAGCTCCCACTAGCTTGGCCAAGATACATTATTATACATGGCTATTGACGTTCCTTCATCTCAAAACCCTGGCCAACACAACACAACCCAACTCTACCCCAAACTCAACCCTCCCAACACAACCCTACCCCAAATGCAAACCCCACCCTACACAAACCTACCAACTCTACACTAAACTCACCGCCAACAACCCTATGCAACTCTATCAAACTTAACCCCTGTCCTGTAAAACTCTCCCCAACCCCAACTCTCCCTAAACTTTACCAACTCTACCAAATCTCTACTAAATTAACTCCTGTCCTATCCAGCTCTACCCAACATACCCCCGTCCTACTAAACTCTATCCAAACTCATCCGTACCAACATCCACTCAATTGAAATGCTATCCAACTGAAACACAACTCTACCAAACTCTGTCTAACCCTACCAAGTGCTTCACAAACAAAAAAAGGAAACACTTCCAAACAGAAAACATTTTAGTGAAGTTGCCAAAGTTGAAAAAAGTCCATTATTTACAGAAAACTTATTTCTTTCCAAATATTTCAACTGTCTCTACTCTCATGCAATCACATCTGTAGATAAAAAGACATGCTAGAGAAATGCAAACATAATTAGGGTTTTTCCTAATCCCAGGTGATTCTAGTGGCCATTTGGTATGTGAGGGAGTGGCCCAGGACATCGCTTCATATATTGATGGGAATTTCTACCACCCAAGCGTGTTCACAAGACTCTCCACCTTCATCCCCTGGATCCAGAACATTCTGCAGAAACAGCACTGAAGTAGACATCCATTTTCCTGGCTCTTTGCCTGGCTAGACCAGCCATGGGCTAACTAGGCTTTGAGTGTGAAATGCAGATTATCTTCATTACTCTTAGAAAAATGCTATGAATTGATTGGTATCAAAATGGATTGGGGGTGGGGGAAGCAGTCCATAGATGTTGAGATAAAACCCTTTGTGTCTCTCAGAGTTTTTTGACTCTCCTGTGGGATTCTAGAGCAGGGATCAGATTCTCTCTACTAAACCCTTTTGGATGGTGCAAAAAAAAAAAGAAAAACAACAACTATAGAAAGGCTAGTATTGGAGCCAGCACCCCCTAGAGGGAAAAGTCCCTATGTCCCATTTCCCTCTCCCCCATTAGCCATCAAATCCCCACTTCCTGAGGTCCGAATAGAGCTGCTATCCTCTACAGGGGACAGGTCCTGTATCTGAACTTTTCAGTTCCTACTTCTCCTGGTGTGGACCATCATTCTGCCCTGTGCATGAACCCTTCACTCTGTTCACACTGGTTCCTTGACACAGCTGAGTAAGCCCTCGTTAACCTCTTCCTCCCACCCGGCACATGCCACTTGTGGTGCAATGCTTGATGCAGCAGCCTCTGTGTGTGTGTGTCTGGATTCCTGTCTGCGTCTGACTGTAACTGCTCTGCCTGGCGTTCGCCCCACATCTGCACCTCATGGCCCCTGAATACTGGACAGAGGGTTTGTTGCCACTCTGTTCCCTGTCTCCAAGAGATACCGACCCAGCAGGAATTCACCTGTTGTGACAACAGTGCCCACTACTGTCCCAATGGGTGTACAGCTCAGCGATTGTTGAACTTGATATCTTTTTTGGATTTACGCAGCTTTGTTGTAGCCATGTGGATCCGAGGATATGTCAAAGACAAGGTGGGTAAGGTGATATCCTATTGCATTAATTTATCTGAGTGAGAGAGACAAGCTTTGGAGCTTACACAGAACTCATCTTCAGGTCTGGAAAAGGTCCTCTGTGTGTCACAGCTCAATGCAAGGTGGAAACAGATTGTTTAGCATAAGAAGTTAACACATATTTCAAGGGATCATAAAAGGTGAAGTAGCCTGTTAACATCTCTCCAGTCATAGGGGGAGAAAGAGGGTGGAAAAGGTGTGGGAAAAGGGGTTTAGTGGGTTACAGATTCTTGTAATAAGCCAAGAATCAGATGTCTCTATTCAGTTTATTTTTTTTTATTATTTTTTTTAACTGTCTAGTAAAGTTATGAATTTAAGCTCCCAGGCTCATCTTTTGCAAGTGTTGTGCAGATTTCCTTTGAGGATGAGGACTGAGAGGTCAGACATGGAGTGATCATTTTGTGAAAAGTGTTTGTCCCTGGACGGTAACATGTTTTTGTCTTCCATCATTTTTCTGTGTGAGTTCATTTGAAGGTGGTTGTCTCATTTCACCCACTTTGTTCTTATTGGGGCATTTAGTGAACTGGATGAGGAAAACCACATGTTGTGATGGGCATGTGTAGGACCCACTGATCTTGAAAGGTGCATTGTGGGACGGGGTGTTGATCATTGTAGCAGTGGAGATATTTCTGCATGTTTTGCATCTTTTGTTCTGGCAGGGTCTGATGCTACTTTGAGTTGGTGGGTCCTGGTCCTGATCTTCGTAGAGCTTGCTTCTGATGAGTTTGGAGAGAAATATGTACTAAGTACTTATGCTAAACAACCTGTTCCACTTGCACTTAGCTGTGACACCCAATATCCTTTCCCAGACCTGAAGAAGAGCTTTGTGTAGGCTCAAAAGTGTGTTTTTCTCACCAATAAAAGTTGGTCCAATAAAAGATACCCCTCACGGACCTTGTCTCCTTTTGATCAGATTACAACTTTGGTGATAATGTTATATACTTATAATTCTGGAAGGCATTTGACTTGGTACTGCACATGCTGATTAAAAATGAGAATGATATAAGATTACCATGGCATACAAGAAATGGATTAAAAGATAGCTAAATTAGAGGTCTCAAAATGTAATTGTAAATGGGGAATCATCATCAAATGGGTGTGTTTCTTGTGGGGTCAGGTATCGGTTCTTGTCCTATGCCACTTACCATTTTTATCAATGACCTGGAAGAAAACATGAAATCATCACTGATAACGTTTGTAAATGACTCAAAAATTGGGGGAGTGTTCAGTAATGAAGATGACAGGGCACCGATACAGAGTGATCTAGATTGTTTGGTAAACTGACTGCAAGCAAACATTATGCATTTTGACATGGCTAAATGTCAGTGTATACATCCAAGAAAAAAAATGTCGGCCATATTTACAGGATGGGGGATGCTATCCTGGGAAGCAGAGACTCTGCAAAATATTTGGGGGTCATGGTGGATAAGCAGCTGAACATGATCTCCCAGTGTGACGCTGTGGCCAAAATCGCTAATGCAATCCTGGGGTTCATAAACAGTGGAATGTCGAGTAGGAGTATAGAGGTTATTTTACCTCAGGATTTGACACTGGTGCAAGTTCTGCTGGAATCCTGTGTCCAAATCTGGGGCCCACAATTAAAGAAGTATTTTGATATATTGGGGAGGGGTCAGAGAAGAGCCATGAGAATGATCAAAGGATTAGAAAACATGCCTGA
The DNA here is from genome assembly GCF_965152235.1 of Eretmochelys imbricata. Classification (NCBI taxonomy): domain Eukaryota; kingdom Metazoa; phylum Chordata; order Testudines; family Cheloniidae; genus Eretmochelys; species Eretmochelys imbricata. The sequence continues at coordinate 37,193,028 of NC_135584.1, read as the reverse complement.
CAGTGATAGACTCAAAAAGCTCAATCTGTTTAGTTTAACAAAGAGAAAGCTATTGGGTGACATGATCACAGTCTATAAGTATCTACACAGGGAACAAAGATTTAATAAAGAGTCATGGTCAATTCTTAATAACTGACCATTTTAAAATGAAGACTGGATGTTTTTTCTAAACAATTCACTCTAGGTATAATTGTGGGGCAGTTCTCTGGGCAGAGTTACACAGGAGTTCAGACCAGATGATCACCATGGTCCCTGCAGGCCTTGGAATCTATGAATTTAGGTGTGGGGATGGATGGACGGATGGATGTGTATGGGGATGGATGGATGGGTGGATGGATAGTGCAGGAATGGATAGAGGGATGGATGGATAGGCAGGGATGGATACATGGATAGACAGATGGAGGAACGGAAGGATGAATGGATGGATGGTCGGATGGACACATGGACGGGTAGAGAGATGGATGGTTGGATGGAGGGATGGTCTTTTCCACCATAAGGATGACACTTGCAACATTGACGAACCCTCCTGCCTTAGTAAGCCCAACCTAACCGCAAACAATTACCCAGAATTAAATCAACATCAACAAACAAATGTAATTAAACAAATAAGCTCTGAACAACTCAAAAATCGAAAGAAAGAAAGAAAGAAAGAAAGAAAGAAAGAAAGAAAGAAAGAAAGAAAGAAAGAAAGAAAGAACTAGAAGGGACCACAATATGTCATCTCATCCAGTCCCCTGCACTGAGGTAGGTCTAAGTATTATTTAGCCCATCCCTAACAGATGTTTGTCTAACCTGCTCTTAGAAATCTCCAAAGAAGGCAATTCCACAACCTCCCTGGGCAATTTGTTCTCGTGCTTAACCACCCTGACAGTCAGGAAGTTTTTCCTAATGCCCAACCTAAATCTCCCTTGTTGCAGTTTAAGCCCATTGCTTCCTGTCCTGTCCTCAGTGATTAAGGAGAACAATTTATCACCCTCCTATTCATAACAATCTTTTAGGTATTTGAAGACTGTTATCATGTCCTCCTCAGCCTTCTCTTCTCCAGACTAAACAAACCCAATCTTTTCAATCTTTCCTCAGAGATCATGTTTTCTAGTCCTGTAATCATTTTTGTTGCTCTCCTCTGGAATTTCTCCAATTTCTCCACATCTTTCTGAAATGCGGGACCCTCAGCTGGATGCAATATTCCAGTTGAGGACTAATCAGTGCTGAGTGGTGCAGAAGAATTGCTTCTTGTGTCTTGCTTATAAGACTCCTGCTAATAGATCTCAGAATGACATTCACTTGTTTTGCAACAGGATTACTGTTGGCTCATATTCAATTTTTGATCTGCTCCTTCCCAGGCAGTCATTTCCCATTTCATATGTGTGAAACAGATTGTTCCTTCCTAAGTACAGTGATTTGCATTTATCGTTATTGAATTGTGTCCTATTATTTCACACCATCTCTGCAGTTTGTCAAGATCATTTTGAATTCTAATCCTGTCCTCCAAACCACGCGCAACTCCTCCCAGATTGGTATAATCTGCATACTTTATAAGTGTACTCTCTATGTCGTTATCTAAATAATTTATGCAGTTATTGAATAGAACCTGACCCAGGATAGATCCCTGCAGGACTCCACTCGATATGCTGCTTCTGCTTGGCTGTGAACCGCTGATAACAACTCTCTGGGAACAGTTTTCCAACCAGTTATGCGCCCACCTTATAGTAGGTTCTTCTAGGCTATATTTCCCTAGTTTGTTTATGAGAAGGTCATGCAAGACATAACAAAAGCTTTACTAAACTTGAGATAAATCACATGTACTGCTCCCCACCTATCAACTAGGCTTGTTACCCTGTCAAAAGATACTACGTTGGTTAGACATGATTTGTTCTTGACAAACCCATGTTAACTCTTACTTATTACCTTCTTTTCTTTTAGATGCTTAAAATTATAGAATCATAGATCCATAGAAGATTAGGGTTGGAAGAGACCTCAGGAGGTCAGCTAGTCCAACCCCCTGCTCAAAGCAGGACCAAACCCAAGTAAATCATACCAGCCAGGGCTTGGTCAAGCTGGACCTTAAAAGCCTCTAAGGATGGAGATCTGAGTGTTGGATTATTTGCTCCATTCTCTTTCCAGGTACCAAAATATAGATGACTGGTCTATAATTCCCTGGGTTACCCTTATTCCCCCTTTTTATAGACAGGTACTATCTTTGCTCTTTTCCAGTCCTCTGAGATCTCTCCTTTTGTTCATGAGTTCTCTAAGATAATCACTAACGGCTCAGAGATCTCTTTAGATAGATAGATAGATAGATAGATTCTGGACTTGCACTGCTGCTAAGACCCCAACAGGGCCATGGTGAGCAGGAACAGGGAGGGTGTTTCCCGGGGGATCCAGGGATCCTGCGCCCAGTTCAGGGCTGCGCACTTTAAAAGGGCTGGCACCAAACTGGAGATGGGGCAGGATGGCGCCAGGCAAATGACTGGAGGGCTGGAGAAAACACCTGGCAGGAAGAGACTGAAAGCACTCGCTCTGTTTGGCCTCTCCATAAGTCTGTGGCGAGATGCCAGCGCTCAGGGCACAAGGACCTTCGCGGGGAGACAAAGCCGGGTGCTGGGGGCTCTTCAATCCAGAAGGGAAAGGCAGAGCAAGATCTAACAGGGGGAGTTGGAGCCTGATCAAATCCAATGGGAAAGGAGGCCCCAGTATGTGACAGGGAAGGGGATTCACCAGGGGAACCAGCTCCACAGAGCAGGGGGGTTCCTCCATCTCCAGGTGGCAGCAGACCCAGCTTTGCTGCCTTGCTGGAAGAGGCGTTCGTCAAACACCAGTGACCGGGCTCAATCCAGGGGAGCTCGGTGAGCTTCTCTGGCTGGGGTTTCTCAGGAGGGCACGAACATCTATGGATCCAGGTGTAAGCGGGGGAATAGTCCCGCTATTGTGGGGAACTTTCCTGGCTTCTGCACTACCCTGGTGAAGTGGGCTAGCGAAAGGATCTGAGTCCTCGCTCCCACTTCCTTTACCCATTGGTCTCCCTGCCCTTGAGGACTCCCCTTCCACTCTCCTGTCTGGCAGAGTCCTCGTAACCCCAACAAGGCTGGGCCCAGGATTCCTGGGGGGCTCGACCCCCAACCCTGCTGTGATCACCTAGGACAGGGGCTAGGGTGTCCCCACTCCGGGGTACTCTCTCTGCACTGGGCACTTCTCTGACCCACTGACCATTACATACAAGTTAAAGCAAATGCAAGTTATTTAATCAACAATTAATTTTAAAAAGAATCAGGAAAAATGGGAAAGGTTAAAGGAAACACATCAACCCGCTCTGTGGCAGGGAACATCACAAACAGTGTCTCTGGATGTCAGGGCAGTTCACAGTCTGTTTCTTGTAAGCCCCAGGCCTCCTGCTCAGGCCCTGGTTGTGCTGCAGGGATGCTCTGGGTTGGACACTTGCTCTGGTGGTGGCCACACGCTCTCAGGCTCTAAGTGGCAGGACCCTTCTGCCCTGTGTCGCCCCCGCCCTGTCGGGGTTACGATCCAAGCCTGGCCTGCAGAGCCTCTTGGCTGAGGCGTCTCCCTGTGCTGGGCCTGCTGCCCAGGGTCCCCCTCGCTCTCCCCAGCTGCTCACCGCACCCAGCTCCGGACTGCTCCAGCCCCAGCTGCACCACTCGGTCTCTGCACGGCTGCTGCTCTGCCTCCAGCTCCCTGGGCTGCTTCCCTGGCTCTGGTTGCTGCAGCTCTGCTCCCAGGACAGGTCTGCTCTGCAGGCTGCTTCTGTGACTCTGCTCCCAGCACGGACCTGCTTCCTGGGCTGCTTTTCTGGCCCCTCTGGCTCTGGTTGCTGCAGCTCTGCTCCCAGGGCAAGTCTGTTCTCTCTGGGCTATGCTGGCTTTGGGGCTGCAGCTCTGCTCCCAGGACAGGGTCTGCTCTCTCTGGATCTGGCCCAGCTCTGCTCCCCAGCTCAGCTCAGGCCCCTGCTTTCTCGTTAGCTCAGCCCCACTCTGTCTGACCCAGGCAAATCCAGCTCACACAGAGAACGGGACCTCCCTGGCCTCCTGACTCCCTGAATAGCCTGCTCGCCCTGTGATTCAGGCTGACCTGGAGCACTGGCCTCTCCCCATTATACCTGGGGGCTGTCAGTCTCAGGGTCCTGATTCCCCATCGACCCTTCCCCCTTTTTAGTACTGAGAGCTAGCAACTAAAACACCCCCATGAATGTTAGTAAGGGGGCAACAGTTCCCTTACACAGGTATCCAGGGGAAGAACAGACCAGGGGGGATTCTGCCATCTGCAGCTGGGAGGCCTCAGCGCTGGCTCTGTCCCAGCCAGGGGCAGGAAGAAAGCAGCGTTATCCATGGCCCCAGCCAATGGCAGGGAGGGCACCAGTGCAGGAAGGAAACCCCCGCCCCCCCCATGCAGGCGTTTCCTCTTGGGGAATCTCCACCCCTGACACATCGCTGATGGGGCATTTCTTGGTAGCTGGGTCCATGACCCTGCACTTCCCGGATCACCTCTTCCCAGGGTCCCCTCTCTACCACCCGCTCTATATAAACCCTGGGGCTGAGACAGACCCACCAGACCCAGCCCCTGGATTTGTACCAAGGATGCTGCTGCTCCTGCTCCCCACGGCCTTTCTCCCAGTGGCTGCAGCCTTTCTCCTGCCCTGGAGGCTTCATGCTGGTGAGTTGAGCGGAGTAACTGGTTGATTTCCCAGCCCTGGGGGGCTAATGGTCAGAGTGGGGCTGAGCGAATCGCTGAGTTTTTGGTTCAGGGGCTGAAATATAAAATCTGGGGGAAATTGGGTTCAACCCAAAAATGATTTTATTTGTTTTTTCTCACTAAAAAAGTTGATCCAGAACCAATTGTTTTTTCTTTTTCATTTGCTTTCATGTGCTTACTTCAATCCCAACAACACTTTGGGGGTGTTTTTTCATTTGATTTCAGGTTGTTTTAGAGGGTTTTTTTCCCGCTGTTTTCAAAAATAATTCACTCCATTTCTAAACAAATCAAAATTTCAAAAGAAAAAGGTGAGCTGTTTTGTTTCCCAATGCCAAGAACTAAAGTTGCCTCCTTTTTCCAGAAAAAAATTTCCTTTTTTGGTAGTCAAAATAAATCCTCAGAATTCCACCGGAATTTGCAGGTTCTTCTGATGCCCCAAAGTTGCATTTTTTGGCAAATTTACCAATTGCTTAGAAAAATTTGCCCAGTTCTAGTGGTGAGATTAGGGAGACCAGGGCTAAGCAGCCCACATCAGGGGCAGAGTTTGGGATTAGCCCTCAGGCTCAGGTAGGTGTCAGGAGAGGGGGCAATGGGGCTGGAGAATGCTAGGGAATCCCTGGCCTACTTCTCTGCGTGGGGAGATGGCCTGGGGCAGCCCCACAGACAGATGAATGGATGGCTTGGTGTGGGATTAGGGATGGATGGATGGATGGATGGATGGATGGATGGACATGTCCACGTGGGAATATGTGGATTACACTGGGTACATGTATGGGTAGACACCAGGCTGGGGGGATGATCCAGGGGGAGGCCGGGCTGGAGGTGGGCAAGGGGCTGATCCAGGCCAGCAAGGGGTGGCGCTGATGGATTAGGATCTGCGTTGCACTGGGCTCTTGGTCCCACTCTCCAGACTCCCTTTTGAACCCCTCCCTGTCTTTCTCCAGATCGGGTCATCAGGGGCCAGGAAGCCCCGCTCGGCTCCAGACCCTACATGGCCTACGTGCAAATCGGGTCAATGGGAAGCTGCGGAGGGTTCCTGATCCAGGAGGACGTGGTGGTGACGGCGGCTCATTGTAACTGCAACCTGGGGTAAGAAACATGCCATCCCGCACCCCTGAGCCAGCTGGTCACCTGCCCTGTGGCTGGATTGGGGCTGGTGCCCCTAGAGGGGAAAGGCCCTCTCCCATTCCCCATCCACCGAGCCAGCCAGTCCCCCACCCTGGGGCAGGATCAGAGCTGGAAATATGTTGCCCCAAAGACTAGACGTTTATGGGATGTGAAAATTATGAATTTTCATGGGTGCCTGTTAGATTTTAAAGCCCAAACCCACCAAACTAGCATGGTGAATATCCCAGCTGACCTTTGTATTCAAATCCCTGTGATTGAGTCACTTCACTCAGTTGAAATGTGGCTTCTTCTCTGGTCTTTTCCCTTGTCATCACCTCACAAACCCAGGCACTTGGTTTTTCTTAACCAATCAAGAAATCCCATAATTGCCTTTTGGGGATCTGAGCCCTGCCAAACCCAACAACCTTGTAAGCAATTGATGTAGATCAGCGCTGGGGCTCAGCTGTTGCACCAGAGACTGATCCAATCCCCAGGATTTCCTACTACATTCACTTACGATCATCAGCCATCAATACTTTCATGTCTCTAGCACGTTTCTCACACTGTCATTAATTCTCCATGCGCTAAAGTTGCACTTTGCCTTAAGGTGCTCTGTGAATGTGGTCCCTGATAGTTCTAGTTTGGAGGGGGGACACTAGTTTAAAGCATCAAAAGCAGTTGCCTCAAGTTGTTTGTTGGAGGTTGTCGTAGGCTGTTGATTTGGACTGACGAAGGAGAAACAGGCATAGAGCGTAGCTTAGTTAAAATCCAAGTTATGGTTCCTTGAGGTCTCTCTAGGCCGAGAGCAGAGACAACAGGGGAACACCCAGATACTGAGGTTAAAGAAAGATGAAGAGATTCAATCTCTGCCATCAAGTCTCACCACTACTTCTCATGTCCTGCTAACCCTGGAGGAGGGAAGGGGCTGTGCAGAGGTGCTGGGCCAAGTGTCCGGGAACCCTTCTGGACTTCAGCATCTTCTCTGAGGCACTCAGCAAGCTCTTTCATCTCACATAATGACCTCTCTCTCCAGGATCATTTGCAGATTTGGGCTTCTTCCTACTTCCATCCATACCCAGTAGATGGCGACAGTGCATAAAATATTATTTGATCCTTTTCTTATTTGTATGTTTCATTCACTCCAGCGACCTTATTTCTGTGTCGGCCCAGCCAAGGCGTCTGGGATTCTCCCCCTTTAAGAAATTTCTTTTAATATTTCAAAGTTATACCCAGGTAAGGTCCTTACACCTTCTGATGGGTATTTTCCTTCTTCTGCCGTATGCAGTTCAATGATTCAGAGATTACAAGATCATTGTGATCACCTTGTGCGACCTCCTGTATAACACAGACCAGAAAATGTCTCCCAAATAATTCCTTTTGATCTACAGCCGATCTTTAAAAAATCCAGTCTTGTTTAAAAATTGTCAGTGAATCAGAATCCATGATGACCTTTGGTAAATTCTCCCAATGGTTAGTTACAGTCCCTGTTAATAATTCATACCATGAAACAATAATTGAGAAAGAAAAACAAACAGAATCCTTTATAGTCCCTCTAAATTAGAAACCAATTGATCTTGAGTTTCTCAGGATAAGGCAAAAAGAAAAGGAGTACTTGTGGCACCTTAGAGACTAACCAATTTATTTGAGCATGAGCTTTCATGAGCTACAATAAATTGGTTAGTCTCTAAGGTGCCACAAGTACTCCTTTTCTTTTTGCGAATACAGACTAACACGGCTGTTACTCTGAAACCTGTCAGTATAAGGCAGGTTTTCCAATCTTTTAATCATTCTCGTGGCTCTTCTCTGATCCTTCCCCAATTTATCAACATCCTTTTTTAATCATGGACACAAGAACTGGATAATGGGTCACTCTGAACAGGAGAACAGTCCATTGGTCAGTCTTTTGGGGTCTCTTTAGCCAACAAGAGGGGAGAAGGAGGAAGTCCATCCACATGTAGGTGCATAAGAGGGTCTCTGTGTTACTCAGTTGCACAACTATAGATAGAAATTTACACAGGCCAGGTGCAGGGTTGGTGTCCCTATTCGAGGGGCTGTGATGGCCCGACCTCACTGTCCAAAGGGCACTAACGCCCCCATATTCTCTCCTTCTCGTTTCCAGCAATATCTTTGTCTACCTGGGAGTCCAAGACTTCATGAAGCCAGGACAGAACTGGCAACGGATCCGGGCCCGTCGCTGGATCCAGCACCCTGACTTCAGCAATGAGAACTTTGATAATGACATCATGCTGCTGAAGGTACCACCACCAGTGACCTCATTCTGCTAGGGTACCACCCCCATCCCATCAGCCGGCCCCCAGTGACCTCACACTGCTGCAGGTACCACCCCCATCCCATCAGCCAGCCCCCAGTGACCTCACACTCACTCCCTGGACTCACATCCATGCTCTGGCCGGGTGGTGCTGCCCCTTCCCAGCCCCAGTCCCGGCGCTGATCCGGGTTCATTCTCTCTCTCTCCTCTCCATGGCAGCTATGGCGCAGCGCGGAGCTGACCGAGTGGGTGATGCCCATCCCCCTGCCGGAGGCCGATCACCACGTCAGCCCAGGCTCCGAGTGCAGCGTGGCCGGGTGGGGTCGGACCGGAGTGAACACCACCACCGACAGGCTGCAGGAGGCGGAGCAGGAGGTGGTGTCGGACGGGCTGTGCGGAGAGCGGTACCGGCATTATGACCCCACCACCATGCTGTGTGCCGGCAGCCCGCACGCCAAGAAATCAGCCTTCCAGGTAAATACCCCCCGGCCCAGAGCCACTGGGGGTGCAGCAAGCTGCTCCAGGGGAAGGAGCTGGTGGAAACCAGTATGGCCATGCCCCTTCCATGCTCCACTTCCCAAAGGGAGCCCATAGTGCGTCATGGGAGATGCAGCCCACCCAGGGAAACCAGTATCTAGGACGTCTCCAGAGAGGTATCTCCGGTGTTAGTGCCCTTGTGCAAGGTGCTGGTAGAAATGGGCTGAAATTTAACATGGGCTCATGCACGTAGGGACAAGAAACAAGAAAATTGCTGCTCTGAGCTGAGGGCTCATGAGCTCGAAGCAACAGAGCGGAAGGGAGACCTGGGTGTGTCTGTCAATTGCAGGGTGACTACGGGCCTCCAGGAGAAAGGCCCATGTGATCCTGGGATGGAGCAGTTCAGGTGTCTCCAGTAGAGAGGGAGGGTTTAATGCCAGCAGAGAAGGCACCGGGCAGAGCTCAGCTGGAATCCGGTGCAGAGTTCTGGGCAGCCCTGTCCCAAAAAGAGGGATTCCGGCTGGACCAGGTGCCGAGAAGGGCTGGTGGGACGGTCGGGGGAATGGAGAGCCAGTCTCATGAGAGGGGAGTAAAATACTGAGCTATGTTAGCCTAAAACACAGGCTGAGCAGGGTCTGATTGCTCTACAAATACATCGGGGTGGGCAGAGGGGTGGACAGCAGGGAGGGAGACGAGCTGTGGAAGCTACAGGAAAAATCAAATGGGGATAAATGGGGCAGGGATCAATGGAGCCTGGAGATGAGGAGAAGGTTTCTAACCATCAGAGGTGGGAGGTTCTGGAACAACCTCCAACGGCAGCAGTTGTGGGCAAGGGGAACAACCTAACAAGGATGCAGACAGAGCTTAATAAGTTTATGGATGGGATGATATGACAGGGCTGCCTGGGATAGCAGGAACTGGACTGCATGACCCAGTACGCCCCTTCCAATCCTGTGTTCCCATAATGGCATGAGGCCCCTGAAATACAACTCCCATGATGCCTCATGAGTAGACATTTTTGGGCTTTGATTTTTTTAAACATGTTCTAGGGAAAATGTTAATAAAACATGGGGACCCCCCACCACCACCACATGTTCTCATGTCTCTACTCTTCACCTTCCCTGGAGGCTCTACTGGTGAACTCAACCTTGAGGCCACCCAACAGACAGGACCCTGGTGAAATCCTGGCCCCATACATGTGGATGGGAGCTTTGCTATTGACATCCATAGGGCCAGGATGTCACTGGAGCTGAGGGAGAATCAGTGTTCCCATCTCACAGGAAATGGCAACATTTCAATCTTTGTTTTTGAGGAAGAGTTGAGATTTCAACATTTTTGGCAGAGCAGAAATTCCAAAATCTGGTTTGATTCAGAAAAGTCAAAATGTTTCATTGCAACATTTTAAAGGGAAATGAAACATGCTGAGATGTGAACAGATTGAAATGTTTCCTTCCATGCAGGGGTGAAAGTAATATGAAACACTTACCGGTGCAGGGGACCAGCTCCGGGCCCCTGGAAGGGGCTGGGCCTCAGGCTGAAGGGGAGGGGCTGGGGGTCAGCCTCCCCCAGCCAGCCCATCCGCACTGCCTGGCCTGCGCCGTCCGGGGCTCTGGCAGTGATTTAAAAGGGCCCGGGGCTCAGGCTGCTGCTGTGGTAGCAGCGGCAATGGCTGGGAGCCCCGGGCCCTTTTAAATCGCCAGCTCTGGGGCAGCTTCCCTTTTTGCCCCCCTCACCCCCGCCCTGCCCCCCGGCAGCAGCCCGGAGTGGGGGCAAAAGGGGAAGTGACGTTAAAGCACTGCTGTGGCAGCGCTTTAACGTTGGCTCCATACAGGCCGGTACCGGCTTTTTGCCGCTACACCGTACTGGCCGGTACCGGCCCACTTCACCCCTGCTCCCATGTGAACAAACTGGAGAGCATCCAGAGGAGAGAAACAACAACAAAATGATCAGAGGTTTAGAACAGCTGACCTAGGAGGAAAGGCTAAAGAATTGGGCATGTTTAGGCTAGGGAAGATGAGGCTGGAGGGGGGATGTGATAACCATCTTCAAATATGATTTAGTTGGGGGTTGGTCCTGCTTTGAGCAGGGGGTTGGACTAGATGACCTCCTGAGGTCCCTTCCAACCCTGAGATTCTATGGTTCTATGATATGCTAAGGGCTGTTCTAAAGAGGACAGTGACCAAACATTCTCCATGTCCACTGAAGGTGGGACAAGGAGTAATGGACTTAATCTGCAGCAAGGGAGATTAATGTTGGATACAGTAACTCCTCACTTAAAGTCGTCCCGGTTAATGTTGTTTCATTGCTGATCAGTTAGGGAACATGCTCGTTTAAAGCTGTGCAATGCTCCCTTATAACGTCATTTGGCAGCAGCCTGCTTTGTCCACTGCTTGCAGGAAGAGCAGCCCGTTGCAGCGAGCTGGTGGGGGCTTGGAACCAGGGTGGGCCGCCAGCCCCCCATCAGCTCCCCGCTCCCCTAAGTTCCCTGTGGGGCAGCCGCCCAGCAGGCTATCAATTGCCGGCAGTTCAGCTGTCCCTCCCCACACTGCCATGTGCTGCTCCTGCCCTCTGCCTTGTAGCTGCTCCCTGGAGCCTCCTGCTTGCTGTGCAGGGTGGGGGGGAAGAGGGGAGCTAATATCAGGATGTCCCCCTCCCCCCTGCTTCTGCACCCCTCTTACCCCATCTTCCATAGAGCAGGACACACGACAGGGCTCAGGACGGAAGGAGGTTCCTGGCAGCAGCTGCTGTCTCAGCTTGCTGATCTACTTAAAAAGGCAATGTGCTTAGAGTAGGGTCAGCGTACTTAAAGGGGCAATGTACATCTCTCTCTCACCCACAGGGTGTGTGTCTCTGTCTCTGTCTCTGTCTGCCATGCTGTCTCCCCTCCCTCCATTCATGCTGCCTTGTAGAGTGTGAGGCTACATTAACAACAATGTGTTAACCCTTGAGGGCTCAGCCAAGTGCTAGTTCATCATTTAGCAGCAAGGCAACCCCTGGGAAGTATCCCACCCTCTGACTTCACCACCTCAACCAAGCTTCACAATCATCATCACTGTGTACCAGTATTAAATTGTTTGTTTAAAACTTATACTATCTGTGCATATATATAATATAGTCTTTTGTCTGGTGAAAAAAATTTCCCTGGATCCTAACCCCCCCATTTACAGTAATTCTTATGGGGAAATTTGATTTGCTTAACATCATTTCGCTTAAAATCGCATTTTTCAGGAACATAACTACAACGTTAAGCGAGGAGTTACTGTATTCGGAAAAACTTTCTAACTCTCAGGGTCATTAAGGTCTGGAACAGGTTAACTAGGGAGGTTGCAGAATCCCCATCATTGGAAGTTTTTAAGCCCAGGTTGGCAAGATACCTGTCAGGGATGGTCTAGGTTTATTTGGTCCAGCCTCAGTGAAAAGGGGTAGACTAGGTGACCTCTCAAGGTCACTTCCAGGCTGACATTTCTATAATTCTAGGATTTTGGTTTGCTGACCTGACCTGAAATGCTTCATTTCAAGTGAGTTCAACATTAAACTCCAGTTCCTTATCAGCACATTGCCTTCTGGAAGCTGTAGTTCAGGCCTCTGTTTTCCCTTATGTAGGCCCTGTCTGGACTACAACTCCTACAATGCACTGAGTCAGGTGATTCCCTTGATGCCCTGAACATTCAATCAGAGGCAACTCCAGGTTGGGAGCTGGGAGATGTAGTCCTCAAGGGAGCCAACCCCTTAGGAGAGAATACAGACCTGAACTACTACTCTGGAAAGGCAATGCACAGATAGGAAAAAGCAGTTTAATATTTTGTTGAACTGATTCCAAACTAAATGTTTGAGTTCATTTTAAAAAACTGAAATATTCTGATTCAGGTGGAACTGACCCAAAATGAAATATTTCCTTTCAATTTGCCTAAAGCAAAAATTGAAAATTGATTGTTTGCTGTGGAAAATTTCAGTATTGTAGGAACTACCTTTTCCACGGTTACATCATTCTGTCCAGCTCTATATTTCTCTCTCTGACCACCCATTGAGAGGACTGTTCTGTGTGGTGGAAAGGGCTGGGCCTTCAGCTGCAGAAAACACCTGTACCACATGCAGTCTGAGATCTCCGCAGGACAGGCTGGGCTGGGTAATGTCAGTCACTGATGTTATTCTCCTTATTGGCAGGGTGATTCCGGCGGGCCCCTGGTGTGCAACGGGGTGGTCCAGGGCATTGTTTCCAATGGAGATCCGGACGGACGCCCCCCCAGCATATACACAAGAATCTCCAAATTCATCCCCTGGATCAACGAAACTCTGCAGAAGCTGCGTTAAAGGAGACGCTCCCCTTTAAAGGGCAAATATTGCCATACTGGGCAATGTGCCTGTGTGGAACCCCCGCGGTGCTTTAGATCAGAGTATTTTTTCCTAGTGTTAGAGAAATGCTACGAATGGCTCAGTCCTGAAATCCTTTTGTGGCTAGAAATACCCCATCGATGTTTGAAATTTCATTCTATGTTTTTTTCACCCCAAGTGGCTAGTCAATGTTTGGGACCCTGAGGGTGTTCCAGTTGGAAGCAGAAATTGATGATGCAGTCTGGTATTTCCTTTGCTGTGATCTATTTATTTACAAGGAATATCCCAAGTCCTCTTTCCCTGAACACAGTTGGAATCAAACAGCAGCAGACAGCAACTCTGTTCACTGTCCCAAGCCTGCATCTCCAGCCTGCATCTCCATCTCTGTGCCCAAAAAGCTTCTTCTCTTAGCTGTCTCTCAGGGCCATATTTCTTTGCTTCCAGGTTGTTTCTGCCTGGCTTTTTACTTTGTGTCTGACTTGCTTCTGTCCCTGTATCTCTCCATTTGTGTTGTGTCTGTCCGATCCAAATGCCCCATTACCCGCAGAACAATATTTGGTGAAAAACTTTCCTCCTGAGTCATTAGAATTCCCCCATGTGTACAGGGTTTTACTTCAGCAGAGGGGATTCTGGAGCAAGGGTAAAATTTTTTTCTATTGAATTTTATAGACCCTCTACAAATGCTGATCATTTTTATACCTAATCCATTCTTCAGGAGTTTTCCACCATCAAAATTCCTAGCGGCAGTGTGTCATTGGCTGGCTTAAAAACTTTCTTTCATCCAACCAGAGAGCAGGAATGGGGCCATGTGGCTTAGGTGGGCAACCTATCACCACGAAGCGTGGCGAGTCAAATTAAACAGCCCATGACAATAGAACATTGAAACAATTGCATGAAAACATATGAAATTTCGAATGTTTTGTTTCGCACAGTTTGAGCCAGACCTGACTTTTATTTGTTTTCAGTATTTCCTTTTCTTTTTTCCTCTCCCCGCCCCACAAATATTTAATTATTTATTATATATTACCTGATACTAACTGGAGGTTGGTAAAACCAAAATCCTGGGAACCTGGAAAGCATAGATTGGGACAAAATGAAGAATTGTGTATTTCCAAATATTTGGAAAATATTGAAAACGGATGGTTGTTTGAGGGGAAAAAAGCCATTTTTGAATAAAAACAGTCTTGTTTGAACAATTCATGCTGCCTTTTCCATTACTGGCCTGTAGATTGGACTTTGCGTGTGTGAGTGAACCAGGGTTGGGTAAGGATAATGGAGCGGTGGGCAGGATGCAGGGAAGCTGGGTTGAGCAATTAGCAAAATTGGAACTAAATATGAACATCTAGGCCCAGATCCACAGAAGTGTTTAGGTGCAAAACTCCCATTGAAATCACCAGGAGCCTAAATATCTTTGTGGATCTGGGCCCCTAGCTCTTCCCATCAGCAGATCTCCAAGCACTTTACAAAGGTGGTTGGGCTCATTAGCCCCAGATGGGAAAACTGAGGCATGGAGAGGGGCCATGACTTGCCCAAGGTTACCCAGCTGCAGAGCTGGGAACAGAACCCAGGTATCCTGAGCTGCGGGCCAGTGGTCTCGCGACTAGGCCACACTGCTTCGCCACAACTTGCAGCACCTCAGTCCGATGGTTCTAGGACCTGCGGCCTCCCCAAACTCCTCCACCACACTGCTTGTAAATTTCACTTCCTGTCTTGTATACTCTGGAATCAGTACAGATCTGATACCAATGTCTCCAGCACTGAGTTCCCTGCTGACCCATGTCGTCTAGGGCAAGCGCTGACTCCACTCAGGCAGGGTAGGTCTCTGGTTACAGGTTGTGGGGCTGTAACACCTAAAGGGCTGGAATTATGCCCAACCCCCACCCTGACACCCAAATCCAGTAGCTGAAAAGCAGATACAGATGGAATTGATCTGTGTGTCTCCACACTCCCCTCCGTCTGGCTCTCTCTCCACCTGTTAACAGGGGCATTGCTGGCCAGTGCTCCCCAGTACCGAGCAATGCCATGTTCCTGATCCCTGGCTGAATAAAGACCAGATTTGTCTGAGCCAGAGGGATGACAGAGATTCCCAGAGCTGCCTGCAGATATCCTGGGTCCCTCCACCCCGATCCACTGCAATAAGAGACCCACGTTCCTTCGATAGATTCGTCCATTCCAAGGCCGGAAGGGACCACGGTGCTGGTCCCGTCTGACCCCTGCATAGCCATGGCACTGGGACAGCCCTGAGCTAATCCTGGCTTGAACTAGAACAGAGCTGTTAGAGAAATGTCCCAGCTTGCGTTACACGTCACCAGGGATGAAGAATCCAGCCCAGGCCTTGGCAGAAGCATCTCCGAGCCTGATGCTGGCCCAGCCACTAAAGGGATTTGAATGTCCAACTCCCAGGCAATGTCATTCAGATCCCCTGGGCTGGGCGCTCTGGCCCACACTGTATGGGAGCGGGGGGCAGAGGAGATGGTCTGATGGTCTCCACTGGCCGTCATCTCTCCACTCTACGAACAGCTCAGCATCCATGTGATAGAAACCTTCCCACCTTCACGGTTGTCATTAATATAAAAGGAAGGGTAAACCCCTTTAAAATCCCTCCTGGCCAAAGGAAAAAAACTCTCACCTGTAAAGGGTTAAGAAGCTAAAGGTAACCTCGCTGGCACCTGACCAAATGACCAATGAGGAGGCAAGATACTTTCAAAAGCTGGAAGGGAGAAAAACAAAGGGTCTGTGTCTGTCTGTATGATGCTTTTGCCAGGGACAGAACAGGAATGGAGTCTTAGAACTTAGTAAATCATCTAGCTAGGTATGTGTTAGATTATGATTTCTTTAGATGGCTGAGAAAATAGCTGTGCTGAATAGAATGAATATTCCTGTCTGTGTGTCGTTTTTGTAACTTAAGGTTTTGCCTAGAGGGATTCTCTATGTTTTGAATCTAATTACCCTGTAAGGTATTTACCATCCTGATTTTACAGAGATGATTCTTTTTTACTTCTATTAAAAGTCTTCTTGTAAGGAAACTGAATGCTTTTTCATTGTTCTAAGATCCAAGGGTTTGGGTCTGTGGTCACCTATGCAAATTGGTGAGGATTTTTACAAACCTTCCCCAGGAATCCAGGAAGTTTTTGGAAAATGTAGGGGACAATTTCCTGGTGCAAGTGCTGGATGAACCAACTAGTGGCAGAGCTCTTCTTGACCTGCTGCTCACACACAGGGAAGAATTAGTAGGGGAAGCAAAAGTGGATGGGAACCTGGGAGGCAGTGACCATGAAATGGTCGAGTTCAGGATCCTAACACAAGGAAGAAAGGAGAGCAGCAGAATACAGACCCTGGACTTCAGAAAAGCAGACTTTGACTCCCTCAGGGAACTGATGGGCAAGATCCCCTTGGAGAATAACATGAGGGGGAAAGGAGTCCAGGAGAGCTGGCTGTATTTTAAAGAATCCTTCTTGAGGTTACAGGGACAAACCATCCCGATGTGTAGAAAGAATAGTAAATATGGCAGGCGATTAGCTTGGCTTAACAGTGAAATCCTTGCTGCTCTTAAATACAAAAAAGAAGCTTACAAGAAGTGCAAGATTGGACAAATGACCAGGGATGAGTATAAAAATATTGCTCTGGCTTGCAGGAGTGAAATCAGGAAGGCCAAATCACACCTGGAGTTGCAGCTAGCAAGAGATGTTAAGAGTAACAAGAAGGGTTTCTTCAGGTATGTTAACAACAAGAAGAAAGTCAAGGAAAGTGTGGACCCCTTACTGAATGAGGGAGGCAACCTCATGACAGAGGATGTGGAAAAAGCTAATGTACTCAATATTTTTTTTGCCTCTGTCTTCACGAACAAGGTCAGCTCCCAGACTGCTGCACTGGGCAGCACAGCATGGGGAGCAGGTGACCAGCGCGCTGTGGAGAAAGAAGTGTTTCGGGACTATTTAGAAAAGCTGGACGAGCACAAGTCCATGGGGCCGGATGCGTTGCATCCGAGAGTGCTAAAGGAGTTGGCGGATGTGATTGCAGAGCCATTGCCCATTATCTTTCAAAACTCGTGGCGATCGGGGGAGGTCCCGGATGACTGGAAAAAGGCTAATGTAGTGCCAATCTTTAAAAAAGGGAAGAAGGAGGATCCTGGGAACTACAGGCCAGTCAGCCTCACCTCAGTCCCTGGAAAAATCATGGAGCAGGTCCTCAAGGAATCAATTCTGAAGCACTTAGAGGAGAGGAAAGTGATCAGGAATAGTCAGCATGGATTCACCAAGGGCAAGTCATGCCTGACTAATCTAATTGCCTTCTATGACGAGATAACTGGCTCTGTGGATGAAGGGAAAGCAGTGGATGTGTTGTTCCTTGACTTTAGCAAAGCTTTTGACACGGTCTCCCACAGTATTCTTGCCAGCAAGTTAAAGAAGTATGGGCTGGATGAATGGACTATAAGGTGGATAGAAAGTTGGCTAGATTGTCGGGCTCAACGGGTAGTGATCAATGGCTCCATGTCTAGTTGGCAGCCGGTATCAAGTGGAGTGCCCCAGGGGTCGGTCCTGGGGCCGGTTTTGTTCAATATCTTCATAAATGATCTGGAGGATGGTGTGGATTGCACCCTCAGCAAGTTCGCAGATGACACTAAACTGGGAGGAGTGGTAGATACGCTGGAGGGTAGGGATAGGATACAGAGGGACCTAGACAAATTGGAGGATTGGGCCAGAAGAAATCTGATGAGATTCAACAAGGACAAGTGCAGAGTCCTGCACTTAGGACAGAAGAATCCCATGCACCGCTACAGACTAGGGACCGAATGGCTCGGCAACAGTTGTGCAGAAAAGGACCTAGGGGTTACAGTGGACGAGAAGTTGGATATGAGTCAACAGTGTGCCCTTGTTGCCAAGAAGGCCAATGGCATTTTGGGATGTATAAGTAGGGGCATTGCCAGCAGATCGAGGGACGTGATCGTTCCCCTCTATTCGACATTGGTGAGGCCTCATCTGGAGTACTGTGTCCAGTTTTGGGCCCCACACCACAAGAAGGATGTGGAAAAATTGGAAAGAGTCCAGCGGAGGGCAACAAAAATGATGAGGGGACTGGAACACATGACTTATGAGGAGAGGCTGAGGGAACTGGGGATGTTTAGTCTTCAGAAGAGAAGAATGAGGGGGGATTTGATAGCTGCTTTCAACTACTTGAAAGGGGGTTCCAAAGAGGATGGCTCTAGACTGTTCTCAGTGGTAGCAGATGACAGAACAAGGAGTAATGGTCTCAAGTTGCAGTGAGGGAGATTTAGGTTGGATATTAGGAAAAACATTTTTACTATGAGGGTGGTGAAACACTGGAATGTGTTACCTAGGGAGGTGGTGGAATCTCCTTCCCTAGAAGTTTTTAAGGTCAGGCTTGACAAAGCCGTGGCTGGGATGATTTAGTCGGGGATTGGTCCTGCTTAGAGCAGGGGGTTGGACTAGATGACCTCCTGAGGTCCCTTCCAACCCTGATATTCTATGATTCTATGATTCTAAGTGGGGTGCAAGGGTTGGGAGGTTTTTTCAGGAACCCAGATAAAGTTTGGTGGTGGCAGTGGAAGTCCAAGGTAAAATAGTTTGTATTTTCGGGAAGTTTTCACCTGAGCTGGTAAAAGTAAGGTTTTCATGCAGGTCCCCACATCTGTACCCTAGAGTTCAGAGTGGGGAAGGAACCTTGACAACCATGTTTCCTTCTCTGTATTCAGGGCAATTCCTGTTAAACAGAGTCTGTCTTTGGCCGTGTAACAAACACCGCGGGGTTCTCCCAGCACTTGGGAGGGGAGATCCCTAACCGCTGGCAGTTACACTGCAGGTTATTGCACTGTTACGCCCCACTGACCCCAGCTGGGATCTGGCCCGTTGACTCCAGTGGAGCTACTGCCCATTCACACCTGCTCAGGGTCTGGCCCATTGACCCCTAGGGCTGTGCACAGCTGGGGCCCAGCACACCCTGGGGGATGTGCACATCTGGAGCCCAGCACTCAGTTTTGTTGCCATGCTTCCCCTTCCCGGGGGCTCCACATCCCCCTCTGAGGCACATCCATCACCAGGGCCGGGCCAGGCCAGCCTGTGTATCTCCCCGCTGATGCATTTCACCTCTGCCCGGTGTCACGCCTCCACAGGATCTCTGCTGTGCCCTGGCTTTCCAACCGCTGCTTGGTGTAGGCCCGTCACTCTGCTGACCCCCCTGGGGTGCCACATTGCCTTCAGAATGGGTCCCGGGGCCTCACTGCCTCCAAGACTGAGCCCCTGGGCTCCAGCCCCCCTGCTTCACACCGTGAGCTCTGCCCGGTGAAGCCAACTGAGAGAGACTCCTGCTCGGAGGTATCTACGCTCCCCAGGGACCTGTGCACCCCAGCCGGGATTGGCAGTGACACCCAGCCGCCTATTCCAAAGAGAGCCGGGTTTACTGGTTCCCTGGACTGAACACAGATTGGGGATGTCCTCGGCTTAGCCTGGGTTAGGCATAGTCCATCTGGCCCCGCTAGTGCACGGAGCCAGCCATGCTGGGCACACCCAGTTCTGCTCCCTCTCCCCGTCCTTGTTTCTTTGTCTGTCCCAGGGGACAGCACCCATGTCTCTGCAAAGGCCAGCTCTCTCCCCAGCCCCCCAGCACATCTGGGCCATTGTCCTCCTGCTGAGCCCTCCTGCATGGCCTGCCGGGATTTCCCATCACGAGAGTGTGGAACTCCCATTGGCTTTCCAGCTCCTCCAACAATCTGGGTCGGGTTCAGCTAGTTGTTAATGACACATTCACGCCACCCCCCAGATGATGACATATCCCAGCACCTCCTGTCTTCTGCTCTATTCCAAGAGCAGCTTTTTAACCCTTTAACCTCCATGCCCAGCAATGCAAAGCACAGAGGGGAAACTGAGGCATGACCAGGCATCATAAAAATATGACGACTAGTCCCACATTCATCACACCCAGCTCCAGCTTGTCCTGCGAGGCATGTGCCTGAGGCCAAGTCAATGCTGCCCTTCGTGAACCTTCATGTGTGTGTGGGTGGGGGGAGGGAGCGGAGTGGAAAGGCAGGGGGATAAAATTGGGTCCTGCCTTTTAAAATTGGTGGCAGGGAGTCAGGCAGGAGAGGTGCTAC
The DNA here is from genome assembly GCF_965152235.1 of Eretmochelys imbricata. Classification (NCBI taxonomy): domain Eukaryota; kingdom Metazoa; phylum Chordata; order Testudines; family Cheloniidae; genus Eretmochelys; species Eretmochelys imbricata. The sequence goes on along the minus strand of NC_135584.1, from coordinate 37,173,031 downwards.
GGATGGTGCAAGGCAAATGCTCTACAGAGACTGGCACCCAGGTGTCTGGGACAGCAGGGTACTCACCCCTAGGGGGCTCCCTGAGTTAGCATATGCTGGGAGGTAGAGACTGGGAGATGGGATGGGACCCAGGCATCCGGGACAGCAGTGCAGGGCACTCACCCTCAGGGGACGCCAAAGTACAGCCAGACAATGATTCCCCAAAGAGTCTCTTCTCAGGTAGGATTTTATTACGTGGGGGGAGTAAAAAGCTGGGCTTTTATTCAAGCACCCGCTGGGCTTGGCACCACCATTCTGGGTTGGGAGGACTCCTTCGTACTCAGAAAACTCCCCAAACCCACCTCTGCCCCCTTCAATGAAGGGATGCAGGGCTTTCAGCGTGGGACCCTGGGCTGCTGAGACCCCTCATTGTTTTCTTGATCCAGGGGACGTACGCGGAGACCCTAGTGAACACCCTCGGAGGGGACCCGTCTTTTTTGCCAAAGGAGACGATGCCCTGGGCTGTCCCGTCACACACCAGGGGGCCCCCGGAGTCGCCCTGAGAAATCAAAGCAGGTAGAGGGTAAATATGAGCTCAAAGCACAGCATTCACCTGTCCTTTTTGAACTGTTCTATAGCAGGGATTGCAGTCCCCCACTTGCCCCACCTAGCTAGCTAGATAAACAGATAGAGAATCCAGCCCAGGCCTTGGCAGCAGCGTCTCCGAGCCTGATGCTGGCCCAGCCACTAAAGGGATTCAAATGGCCAATTCCCAGGCAATGTCATTCAGATCCCTTGGGCTGGGTGCTCTGGCCCGCACTGTGTGGGAGTGGGGGCAGAGGAGATGGTATGATGGTCTCCACTGGCCGTCATCTCTCCGGCTCTACGAACAGCTCAGCATCCACATGATAGAAACCTTCCCACCTTCACGGTGTTTCCTTCTCTATATTCAGGGCATGAATAGATAGATAGATAGATAGATAGATAGATAGATAGATAGATAGATAGATAGTGTATGGGGATGGACAGACAGGCAGATAGACAGACCCCAGTCTCAGTGTTGCCCACTGAAGGTCACCCTAACTGATCCCCTAACTCCCTTGGCCTCCCGGGGAAGCTCCCAGCGCAGCCGCCCGCCAGGGACTGGGCGTTTACCGAGAATGTGGCCTTGTCCTCATTAGGGTTCCCCACACACATCATCTTCGAGGGCTTGTAGTAGTATCGGAGCTTCGTGTCCTTCTGGCAGGTCTCATCTGACATCACCTCCAGCTCCACCTCTTGGAGGATGTTGGTGGTTAGCTTAGCATCGTGGTTGGTCTTGCCCCATCCTGCCACGCTGCACACGGACCCCGGATCCACAGTGCGGCCAGCCTGGGGCAGCGGGATGGTGTATACGGCATCGTCCAGCTCCGCCGGCTCCGCCAGCTGCAATAGGGGGAGGGCAGAGGGGTCAGCGCACTGCCTGGGTGGGAGCCAGGCCAGGGTGGGTGCTGGGAGCTGCAGGGGGAGGTACCTGCAGCAGCATCAGGTCATTCTCGATGCTCATCTTGTTGTATCTGGGATGGGGGATCTTCTGCAGCACAGAGACTCGTTGCTGGGTCTTCTCTTTCCGAAGGACGTTGTGGGCTCCAAGGAGCACGGTGATGTCCCTGGAAGCCAGACAGAGATTGGGCTAGATCTGGAGGTCCTTGGAGGCAGTGCTGCAGTGGGTAAGATGGGGGGCTCAGTAGGGAGTGCCGTGCTGCAGGGAGTGGGGTGGAGCTCAGCATGGGGTTGCTCCCCTGTAAAAACTGTAATCTGTCTCTTTCTCTTAGGTCACCCATCTCGCTCGGGGTCTGTGCAGTGCCTAGCACAATGGGGGGCCTGAACTCGGTCGGGGTCTGTGCAGTGCCCAGCACACTGGGGGCCCTGATCTCAGTCAGCTCCTCAAGTTTCCTAGGTTCCAAGGCCAGGAGGGACCATACGATTGTCTAATCTGGCCCCCTGGAGAACACAGGCCGGAGACCTTTCCCCAAATACCACCATGATGCAGATATTAAATAACGACTTAACTGATATCGAACAAATTAAATAAATTGTAATGTGTCAATAGACTATGAATGATCCAGTTATTGGTCTGAAGGTTGTTAGTCTTCTGTTTGCCTTTCACACAGAAAAACATTAAAGTAAGGGGGGGTGGGGCTGCTGCACAACTGGATCGCTGCACAGCTGGATGGATGCTGCACAGCTTGATCCCTGCACAGTGGGGGATGCTGCATGACTGGATCCCTGCACAGCTGGATCCCTGCACAGCTGAGGGTGCTGCACCGCTGGATCCCTGCACAAAAGGAGCCCTGCACAGCCCAATGGATGCTGCATGGCTGGATCTCTGCACAAGTGGGGGTGCTGCATGGCTGGATCCCCGCATAGCTGGATCCCTCTACAGCTGGGGATGCTGAACATCTGGATTCCTGCATGGCTGGGTTTCTGCACAGCTGGACTTCTGCACAGCTGGATGGATGCTGCACAACTAAATCCCTGCACGTCTCAGCGTGCTGCGCAGTTGGATCCCTGCACAGTTGGGGCTCTGCACAGCTGGGTCCCGGGTTGGGGGAGACACTGGGGCGCAGACACAGGTTCTTACCCATCGCCGCAGTGGGCAGCTGTCAGCACAAAATCCTCCCGCACCAGGAACCCCCCACACATCTCTTCACCTGTGCAGGTTTTTCTCTTGAGATAGGCCATGTAGGGGCGGGAATGCGGCTTGGCTTCCTGGCCGCCGATGATCTCCCCTGGAACCCCGGGGAGAGATGAGGGGATAGATTAGAGCAGGCGCAGATGGAAAACTCCAACAGAAGCGGCCTTGTCACCCACAGTGCTGGCAACCCCACTCCCCAGATGTGCCAAGCTGCCCAACCCTCACCTGGCATCCATCGGGACTGAGGTCCATTGGATGCAGCCCCAGCAACTGCTGTCCAGCTCTGCATCGATCCAGATGTTGAGAACCCCCCCACTTCACTCCAGCAGGTCCCTAGACACCAACCACAGTGCCCCCATCCCTTAGACCCCCCCAAAGCTCCCAAAGCTCCAGGGCCCCCCGATCCCAGCCGTACTCACCAGTATGAGCACCGGGGGACAGGAAAAAGGTCATGGGGAGCAGGAGCAAGATCTGGAGCTGCATGTTCAGAGTCAGTGCAGGGACGGTGCATTGGCCTCAGGCCTGGTGGCTTTATAGACTCAGCTGGGGAAAGATAAAAGGGAGGAAACCTCAAGGTTGCTCACACACTCATCTGCATGTGGGGCTCACGCGTCTCAGTTTCCAGCCGCACCAACCACACGGGCTGGGGGGGAGGACAGGCCGTGCATCAACCCGGCAGATGGGTCCCAGCACAGCTGGATGATGCACCACTGGACGGAGAAGACCCCCTTGGGGACGGGTCTATCAGGATCCAGGGCTTCTCTGAGTGCCAGCTCACAGCTGGGCGCATCTGGGGCTCTTACTCACCTGGCCCCACCCTTGCTCAGCTCCCTGCCTGTGTCTCTGTGGCTGACACTGACTGACCTCAGTGGTGGGTGAGAACACGGCCCTTTGATCTTTCTCACAGTGGCCCAGCCGTGAGCAGGCTGGGGCTGGGCAGACCAGCCATCAACCCCAATAACAGCAACCGTACAGGCGGGTTTCATGCAAAGGGGATGCGGCAGGCTCTGTGAAATGCTACAGCTGGGAGCTATGACTGTACAGCAGCAGAGGGGCAATGACACAGCAGAGCCAGGAATAGAACCCAGGAGTCCTGGCTCCTAGCCCCCTGCTGTAACTACTAGACCAAATACTCTATGCAATAAATATTAGCAAGGGGGAAGGAACACAAGCGAAAATAGGGTAAGAACAGGTTAAAGAACATCTAGATAAGTTAGATGTATTCAACTTAGCAGCACCTGATGTCATTCCTCCTAGGGTACTTAAGGAACTAGCTGAAGCAACCTCAGAACTGTTAGCAATTATCTTCAAGAACCTCTGGCGGACAGGTGAGGTCCCAGGGGACTGGAGAAGAGCGAACATAGAACTTATCTTTAAAAAGAGGAACAAAGAGGACCCAGGGAATGATAGACTGTTGGGATGGGGGCACTGTGGTGGGTGTCTAGGGACCCACTGGAGTGAAGTGGGTCAGCCTACCTTTGATACCTGTGTAAGCAGGGTCTGAATGAGCTCACCCTTGACAGCTAGCTGGGACAGGGGGAGACTTCAGGGGCAAACTGTATGTAGATGAACACACCTACTCTTCCTAGGTATCCGGCAGACAGAAGCTGTGTTGTTCAAAGTGATCATCTTTGGCTGGTGTTGGGTTTCAAATAATTTTAGTACTGAATGCAGGGGTAGTGAAGTGTTGTTATCAGTGTTGTTATCTTTATTGTATGAGGAAAGGGAGCAGAACTGTGCTTAGCCTGGCCCAATTGAGGGGGTCACCCTCAGCTGAAAGGAACTCACTAAGCCAGGGGCTCAAATGCCAGACCCCTGTGAAAGTCAGAGGGGGTGGGGACAGGTGTCCCTGCCAGAAGATGTGGCTTCTGCCTAAGGGTCCCTGGTATAATTTAACCTGTTCCTTCCCGCTCTTCAAAGATAGAGCTAAATAGGCTCCATTAGGAGTCTTTTGTTTTGTTAAGTGCTCTCAAGAGTTGAAATCACTTGTGGTGGGACAGCGTTTCTGCCCAGCTTGCTTCAGGTTCCCCCATTAAGAGCTGACAATCACTAAGAGTTGGGTGGAATCTCAAGAGACTGAGCTGCAGAGGTGACAGCAGAGAGGCAAGTGGCAGCAGAAGGTGACCAGCGAGAAGGGGGCTGGTGGGAGCGGCGAGCAAGCGGCCAGTGAGGGTGGGTGGCGGGAACTGGTGAAGCGGCCAGTGGAGCGGAACAGTGGCTGGCAGGGCAGCCAGCCAGATCCAGCACTCAGATGGTGGAGCAAGCAAGGAACCTTCTTCCCCGGGTGGGCGGTGAACTCACACAGATGCACCTCTGAACCCTGGGTCCTCACCAACCAATGACAATCCCTGTGAGTGGGGTGTGGTGAGGAGCAGAGAGGGGCACAGAAATGGAACTTCTGGTTGTAGAACTCAAGAACATGAGGCAGGAGACGCTGCCTCACACCCACGGGGCTAGGGCGTCCTGCTCACAGTTTTATGATTCTGAATCCTGCTTGTGGAATTTTCCCTAATTAATGTCAGGTCACTTCCCTCCTTTCATTAAAAGTTTCTTTTCTACACTCAGACTCTGTGCTTGCAAGTGGAGAAGTATTGCCTCTCAGAGATGCCAAGCGGTGGTGGGACCTGATAACAGTCTTCAAATATGTGAAGGGCTGTTATAAAGAGGATGAGGATCAATTGTTCTCCATGTCCACTGAAGGCAGATCAAGAAGTAATGGGCTTAATCTGCAGCAAGGAGGTTAGACATTAGGGACCCAAGAAATTTGGGACCTCTTCCCAGCTGTGCCCAGGATCCCAGTAGGCAAGGATTTTCATGGATCACTGATGGGCACCCAAACCCCTTAGGCAGGTTTTGAAACAATCTCCCTTGGTCTCAGTTTCCCCATCTGTACAATGAGAAGAATGTCTCTGTTTGCATTGGATGCTCTTTGGGGCAGCAAATTTTCAAGAAGTCATAGAGCACTGGGGAAGTTCCAGAAGCCTGCAAGAAAGCTAATGCTGAGTCAATATTTAAAAAGTGTGACCAGGACGACCCAGGTAGTTATAGGCCTGTCAGTCTGATATCAATCCCAAGGAAGACAGAGTGGCTGTTATGGGACTCAATTAATAAGGAACTAAAGGAAGATAATGTAAAGAGCCCCTGGTGAAGGTGATAGTGTTGATTTATACACATAGACTTTTGTAAGGTGTTTAACTTGGTACCGTACATTTTGATGGAAAACTAGAAGGATATACAATAAGGATGGCACAAGTTAAATGGATAAAAAGCTGGCTCACTGTCAGGTCTCTAGATGTAATTGTAAATGGGAATTGTCATTGAAGGAGTGTTTCTAGTGAGGTCCTGCAGGGATCTGTTCTTGACCCTGTGCTATTTAACTTTATTTAGTGACATGGAAGAAAACATAAAATCCCCACTGATAAAGTTTGCAGATGACACAAAAATTGGGGGAGTGATAAATAATGAAGAGGACAGGTCATTGATAAAGAGCCATCTGGATTTCTTGGTAAACTGGGTGCAAGAAAATAATAAGTGTTTTAATATGGCTAAACGTAAATGTATTAATGTAGGAAGAAAAATTACAGGTGATACTCATAGGCTGAGGGACTCTATCCTGGGAAGAAGTGACCTGGAAAAAGTTTTTGGGGTCTTGGTGAATAGTCAGCTGAACAAGAGCTCCCAATGCAACACTGTGGCCTGAAGGGCTAATGCGATCTTGTGATGCATAAACAGGGGAATCTAGAGCAGGAGCAGAGAAATTATTTTACCTCTGTATGTGGCACTGATGCCAACTGCTGCTGGAATCCTGTATCCAGTTCTGGGGCCCACAAATCAAAGAGGATGTTGAAAAATTGGAGAGGGTTCAAAGAAGAGCCATGAGAATGATTAACGGATTAGAAAAACTGTGTTATTGATAGATAGATGGGGATGGGGATAGATAGATGGGGAAGGGGCTGGAAAGATAGATGAATTGGGATGGATAGATAGATGGGGATAGATGGATAGGGGTGTGAATTGATAGACAGATATATGGATGGAAACAGATAGATAGATGGGGATATAGATGAATTGGGATTAGATAGATAGATAGATAGATAGATAGATAGATAGATAGATAGATGGGGATTGGCTAGAGAGATAGATAAATCAGGATAGGATTAATCAATGGATGGAGTGGATGGATGGGGATAGATAGTGTGACAGGGTCGGGCCAGATGGCTACAGGAGAGTGATAGTACTGGGAACCACTGCTAAAGGATTCCCTCCCCACCCCCAGCATAAGAGGGGGGGCGGGTCCACAGGACCTGGAAACCAAGTGGGCAGGGTGTGCCCTCTCGCAGGACCCCGTTGAAGTAGGCCCGAGCAGCGGGCAGTAAAGCGGCCCTCACCTCCTGAAGTACACTCTGGAGAGTGCGAGGTCTGGAGAGCCACATGCGCAGAGCGAGCGTCAGGGGATCCAGCCAGTCTCCCCGGTCATAGTTCAGGAGGTCTCCAACTCTGGTAACTTCTGCCAGGACCAACCTCTGGTGCACTGAGGGGGACTCCGCCACCTGCACACGTAGCTGGGGATTGTGTAGCAGGGGCTCCAAGAGGAGATCTGCTCATTCAGTGGTCCGAAGCCTAACGCTCGCAGAGTGCCCAGGAGATACCCGTGATCCACCCTGTTGAACACCTTCTCCTGATCCAAGGACAGGAGGGCGAACGACGGACCATCCCTACACCCAAGCTCCAGGAGATCCCGGACCAGATAGATGTTATCAAAGATGGTACGGCCTGGGACAGTGTAGGTCTGGTCTGGGTGGACCACATCCGCCAGCACGGACTCCAGCCACAGCGAGATGGCCTTGGCTACAACTTTGTAGTCCATGCTGAGGAGCGAGATGGGATGCCAATACCATAAGTCGCAGAGGTCCTGCTTCTTCGGCAATAAGGCGAGCATGACTCGCCTGCATGAGAGAGGGAGGACCTCTCTCTGCAAGGTCTCGGACCAGGCAGTGACGAGGTCCGGGCTGAGGACATCCCAGAACATGCGGTAGAACTCCACAGTCAGCCCATCCATGCCCAGAGATTTATTGGTGGGCATGTGGTGGAGGGCTTCCGAGAACTCAGCCAGAGTGAGAGGCAGCTCTAGCCGGTCTCGGTCGCCCACGCTCACCAGCGGGAGTCCATCCCAGAGCACTTTGCAAGCGTCAGGATCAGTCGGATCTGGGGAGAAAAGATCTGCGTAGAAGGCCCTGGCCCTCCAGCACATCTCCGCCAGATCCGGGAGGGGGGTGCTATCCTCTGCTAGGAGATAGGTGATATACTTCTTGGCCCCCTCTTTTTCTCCAGGGCGTAGAAGAAGCAGGAGCTGCGATCCATCTCCCGAAGGAGGCAGATGCGGGATCGAACAAAGGCACTCTGCGCCCGATGGTCCTCCAGGGCTTGGAGCTCCTCCCCCTTCTCCCAGCATGCTCCGCAGAGGGATGGATCCTCGGGGCTGACAGCCAGACCCCTCTCCAGCTCTAAGACCTCCCATTCCAACTGCTCTATCACCACATACCTCTGTCGGCTGGTGCCCCGGGTGTAGTCAGGACAGAAAAGCTGGGTGCACACCTTCCCCACGTCCCACCACCACCATGCTGAGGGAAAGGCATGCCAGTGCCCTCGCCAGGCCAGCCAGAGCTCCCGGAAGGACGCCATGAAGCCCACATCCTCCAACAAGCTGTTGTTGAAGTGCCAATAGGCTGCCCCCGGCCTCTCTGCGCAGAGGGAGGCCGTCACGGTGCCTAGATGGTGATCCGAAAACGGGGCCGGCAGGATGCTGGAGGAGTGGGCCGGTGAAAGGTGGAAGCGTGACAAGTAGATGCGGTACAACTGGGAGTGGCGCAACTGATAGGCCTCCACCCGGACAAAAGTAAACGTCAAGATGTCGTCCGGTCGCACCAGACGTCCACCAAGGAGTGATGTTCGATAATCTCCCGGAGGACGTCCACAGCGGCCGGGCACTGCTCGGTCCCCGAGCGGTCCCACTCCTTGAGGGTGGTGTTAAAGTCCCCACCCAGGACCAGGCACTCACGAGGATCCAAGAAGCCGAGGAAGGCTGTCATAAATATAAAGGGAAGAGTAAACCCCTTTAAAATCCCTCCTGGCCAGAGGAAAAATCCTCTCACCTGTAAAGGGTTAAGAAGCTAAAGGCAACCTCGCTGGCACCTGACCAAAATGACCAATGAGGAGACAAGATACTTTCAAAAGCTGGGAGGAGGGAGAAAAACAAAGGGTCTGGGTCTGTCTGTGTGATGCTTTTGCCGGGGACAGAACAGGAATGGAGTCTTAGAACTTAGTAAGTAATCTAGCTAGGTATGTGTTTGATTATGATTTCTTGAAATGGCTGAGAAAATAGCTATGCTGAATAGAACGAATTTCCTGTCTGTGTGTCTTTTTTGTAACTTAAGGTTTTGCCTAGAGGGATTCTCTATGTTTTGAATCTAATTACCCTGTAAGGTATTTACCATCCTGATTTTACAGAGATGATTCTTTTTTACTTCTATTAAAAGTCTTCTTGTAAGGAAACTGAATGTTTTTTTCATTGTTCTAAGATCCAAGGGTTTGGGTCTGTGGTCACCTATGCAAATTGGTGAGGAGTTTTACCAAACCTTCCCCAGGAAGTGGGGTGCAAGGGTTGGGAGGATTTTGGGGGGAAAGACGTTTCCAAACTACGTTTTTTCAGGAACGCAGATAAAGTTTGGTGGTGGCAGTGGAAGTCCAAGGGTAAAATAGTTTGTACCTTGGGGAAGTTTTAACCTAAGCTGGTAAGAGTAAGCTTAGGAGGTTTTCATGCAGGTCCCCACATCTGTACCCTAGAGTTCAGAGTGGGGAAGGAACGTTGACAAAGGCGGACGTCCCCGAGTGGTCCCACTCCTTGAGGGTGGTATTAAAGTCCCCGCCCAGGACCAGGCACTCACGGGGATCCAAGGAGCTAAGGAAGGCGGACGCCGGCTGATAGAAACGCAGCCGCTCTGGGCCCGATGTCGGGGCATAAACATTAATGAGGTTGACTCCAGCAATTCCAGGTGGCAATCCGGTGGCCAGGCAGGCAGAAAGGACCCCTCTTAGGTGGTGGTTGTGGCAGTGATGGTGTCCACAGCAGCGCCTGGGGATGGAGCAGGGGTCTCTCATTCCTCTCCTGTGGGGAGCGGGCCAGCAGCACCCCCCAAGGGGCTGCATCAGGACTAGCAGTAGCAACCAGGGGTGAGGGGTTCACCAGCCAGCCAGCAACCAGGTAGCAGAGAAGGGGGGGCGGTGTCTGGCCCAGACAGGGGAGCAGTTGGAGCAGCAGCAGCAGCGAGAGCTTAGGGCCTAGCAGCAGCCCCAGCAGCAGAGGAGCAGCCCTCTCCCTCCTTCCTCCCTCCAGGCCAGAGGGCTACAGGAGAGTGATTGGGGCATAGACGTTAACGAGATTGACCACGATCCCCTCCATGCTGACCCAGAGATGCAGCAGGCAGCCCGGCCCAGCCTCGGCGACCCCCAGCACCTCCGGCCGTAGGTGGGGGGGAACAGGGTCGCCACTCCAGCCATACATCTCTCATAACTGTGAGATGGCTAAAGTAGACCCTGTCCCCCCATTCCAGCCGCCAGCTGTCTTCGGCGGCCAGATTCATTTGGGTCTCCTGCAGGAAAACCACAGAGTATCCCCCCTCCCGAAGGAAGGAGAGCACCTGGCACCTGCGGAGACCCATCCTGCAGCCCCGGGTGTTCAATGTTGCAAAGATGATGAGTGCCATGAGGAGGGCTGCAGGGTATCCTCACCGGCAGGGACACCCACGGTCCCCATTGGGCTGCACAGCAAACCGTGACCTACCCCGTAGGTGAGTAAGGAGTCACGGAAGCCACGGACCCGCTGGTAGGCCGTGGCAGCCTGCTTCCCGGTCCTTTTACCCTCCCACATAAGGGCGCTCGCGGCCCAGAGGATTTAATGGAAATCCCCCCATCGCTGGAGAGCGAGCTGCACCTCGTTACGGGAGCCACGGATGTCTTCAAGAAACTCCCACCACTCTTCTCTCAGCATATGGGGTCCGGGGTCACTGGCCCGCAGCCTTCCTCCAGAGGGGCTCCCAGCACAGCCCCAAGGCCCACTGAAATGGGCAGGCAAGGAGCGGATCCCCAATGTGGCGCCTGATAGGCTGGTGCCACATGGCCCGCCTCAGATCCCGGCTCAATGGGGGGCGGTGGAGGGAAGATAGCAGCCCTGAGTGGGTTGGGACAGGGGAACATGAAGGCCGCTACCTGGGGGCCATCCTCTGGGAAAGGGAAGGAGACAGCCCCAGGAGCGGCAATGGTGTCATGGGAGGTGGAGCAGGGCAGGTGTCAGGAGCAGGGGCAGGGCATGGGTCAGGAAAAGGGTTGGGGAGGGGGCAGAGGCAGGATCCTGGGCCCCAGGAGCCAGGCTGCTGGGAGGTGGTCCCTCTCGATCTGGCACAGAGGTCTGGGGGGTGGGAAGGGGGGCCTCCATGATGCTGGGCTCAGGCTCTATGGAGGGTGTGACAGCCACGGCATCAGGAGATGAACGATCTTCGGTGCGGCCCCTGCCCGGGAAGGAGGTCAGTTGCCCCACACCACCGAGGGATGCCCCTGGTATCTCGGGTCCGGCCGTGAGGCACTGGCCGTCACCTCAGTGGGCTCGGCAGCCGTCAGCGGGATGCCACCTGCCTCCGGGCGGATGGAAGAGTCCAGGGGACCCTCGGAGGCGGAAGCGGAAGCAACGGTTAGAGGGAGGGAGCATGGGGAAAGCGGGGCTGGAGTGAGGTCACTGAGATCGAGGCCCGCTGGCACAGGGTCGTCCTCCCCCGGGTAACCGGGGTCAGACCCAGGGCTTCAATTTCTTCGAAAATGGAGGGGAGATCACCACCCCACCACCCTGGGGTTCTCCCCGCCAGCGCCCAAAGCGACGCTCGCCTTGGGGCTTGCAGGGGCCGCGGGAGTCAAAGGGGCAGGAGGGGCTCCATCAGGGGCCTCCACAAGGAGGGGCTCTAGTGGAGGGGCAGTGCTACCCTCTGGTGCTGCCACGTCTTCACCAGCCGGCACCAGTGGATAGAGTACACCCATGGGCAAGGCAGAAGGCTCGGCATCAGTGCCCCGCTTCCTGGTCTTCTGGGGGACCTCCGCATCCGACGGCAGGAGCAGAGCTCGAGCCTTCCACTTGTTCCGCTTTCCCTGTACTAGGGCCCAGCCCTCCATGGCATCATCTGGGGGCTGGCTAGCAGGGCTCGGGTCGGGGGGCAGGGACAATGGCTCAGGGACTCAGGGAGGAAATGGTGGGGCAGCTTGAGGGAGCGAAGATTTCCCCTCAGGCGGGCCCTCCTATGCCCAGCGGTATCCCCGCTGCACCCTCCTCCACGGGCCCCGCCAGATTGCAGGCAGCAGAGGCGGGGCTCTCCCGCTCATCGGGGCATAGTGGGAGAGGTTCCCCTTGGGCCCGATGGGAGCAGTGGTGGACTGGGAGGGAGGAATCATAGAATCATAGAATCTCAGGGTTGGAAGGGACCCCTGAAGGTCATCTAGTCCAACCCCCTGCTCGAAGCAGGACCAATTCCCAGTTAAATCATCCCAGCCAGGGCTTTGTCAAGCCTGACCTTAAAAACCTCTAAGGAAGGAGATTCTACCACCTCCCTAGGTAACGCATTCCAGTGTTTCACCACCCTCTTAGTGAAAAAGTTTTTCCTAATATCCAATCTAAACCTCCCCCACTGCAACTTGAGACCATTACTCCTCGTTCTGTCATCTGCTACCATTGAGAACAGTCTAGAGCCATCCTCTTTGGAACCCCCTTTCAGGTAGTTGAAAGCAGCTATCAAATCCCCCCTCATTCTTCTCTTCTGCAGGCTAAACAATCCCAGCTCCCTCAGCCTCTCCTCATAAGTCATGTGTTCTAGACCCCTAATCATTTTTGTTGCCCTTCGCTGGACTCTCTCCAATTTCTCCACATCCTTCTTGTAGTGTGGGGCCCAAAACTGGACACAGTACTCCAGATGAGGCCTCACCAATGTTGAATAGAGGGGAACGATCACGTCCCTCGATCTGCTCGCTATGCCCCTACTTATACATCCCAAAATGCCATTGGCCTTCTTGGCAACAAGGGCACACTGCTGACTCATATCCAGCTTCTCGTCCACTGTCACCCCTAGGTCCTTTTCCGCAGAACTGCTGCCTAGCCATTCGGTCCCTAGTCTGTAGCGGTGCATTGGATTCTTCCATCCTAAGTGCAGGACCCTGCACTTATCCTTATTGAACCTCATCAGATTTCTTTTGGCCCAATCCTCCAATTTGTCTAGGTCCTTCTGTATCCTATCCCTCCCCTCCAGCGTATCTACCACTCCTCCCAGTTTAGTATCATCCGCAAATTTGCTGAGAGTGCAATCCACACCATCCTACAGATCATTTATGAAGATATTGAACAAAACCGGCCCCAGGACCAACCCTTGGGGCACTCCACTTGATACCGGCTGCCAACTAGACATGGAGCCATTGATCACTACCCGTTGAGCCCGACAATCTAGCCAGCTTTCTACCCACCTTATAGTGCATTCATCCAGCCCATACTTCCTTAACTTGCTGACAAGAATACTGTGGGAGACTGTGTCAAAAGCTTTGCTAAAGTCAAACAATACATCCACTGCTTTCCCTTCATCCACAGAACCAGTAATCTCATCATAAAAGAGGTGGGGGGCTCCAAGCTCTGGGCAGCCTAGGGCGCCAGTGATGATGGGGCCGGAGCCCTGCCGGGGCTCGGGGGTCCCAGACGCTCCTCCGTGCCAGGCCAAGGGGCAGTCCCTCCGGACGTTCCCCATCACCCGGCAGAGGTAGCACTGGGCCTTCCCCATAGAATAATGCACCCAGTAGCAGGCCCCCTGGTAGGGGACCAAGAAGGACCCCTTGAGCGCCTCTCCATCACATGCCGCCACCGGCAGTTGAAGCTGCACCTGACGGCAGAACGAGAGGATGTGATGGAGGGCGGGGTCTTTGCAGCCCAGCTGGAGGGGGCTGATAATGGAGATCAGTTTCCCCAGGGTAGAAAGACAAGGGAGTAGGGTGGCATTGGGAAGGAAGGGCGGTACGGAGGTCAGGACCACTGGGACGCCCATGTGTTCTCGCGGCTCCAGGGGGACAAAAACCCCCACCCACCACCAGGCCGTTCTCCACCACCTCCTGGGTGGTGGCCTCCGATTCCAGGAAGAAGCCGACCTTCCGATATATTTTAGAGGTCGCCATGATGGCCGTAGGTCTCCAGGTGGGGCGAGGCGGGCACCAGGAGGCAATGGATGCCGTGCTTCCTGGTCAAGGTGGGGAAGGGGCCCCGGCCACTGGGAATGGTAAGAGAGATGGTGGCCTGGAGAGATGACGTAGTGGTAGGCGGAGCGGCTACCGCCACCTGGGCGTATGCCCTGGGGGCTGGGGGAGGGACACCTGCAGAGCTGGTGGAGGGAGCAGCGGGTAGGAATGCCACGGCCAGTGGCAAGGCCGCGGCAGTGGGGGCAGTCCCTGCCATGGAGTACCTGGTCTTTTTGGCAGCGCCCTTCCCCTTCTTTTTGTCCTGGCCCTTCCCACCAGCTGGGGGGGCTCCCCCTCTGAGGGGGTGAGGGACGTGGCAGCAACGGAAGTCACCCCGTTGCCCGCTGCTGCCAGTGCCCCAGTGGGGGCGGTAGCAGGTGGTTCAGCAGTGGTGGTTGAGGTATAGGCTAGAGGGGGTCATGGGGGGCAGGTGGAGGAGGGGCAGCAGGGTCTGCCCAAGGGGTCCTACCCACCTTATTATGGCAGGGGACGAGGTGGGGGGGGAGGACAAACACCAGAGGGAGGGGGTAAGGGGAATAGGTCGACCACTCCTCCCCGCTAGGCTGCAGACAGGGGAGGAGGGCGCCGGAAGGGGAGGGCTGGATGCGGGCGGGGGGGGGGACTATCAAAGACTTGGGTGGGGGGGGTTGGTCTCCAACCCAGGGTAGGATTCTGGCTCCTCTAGCTGCACTAGGGAGGGGGTTATAATAGCATTAAGGGGGCGCAGTGACACGGGGTGAATTAAAATGGGAGGGGCACAAGTGTGTGGGGGTGGAGCATGGGTGCACGGATTGAGGGGCTAATCAGGGCAGGGTGGACTACAGGGGGAGGGAAACAACCAGGTTGGAGGCAGGACAGGGAGACCTAGGGGCTAGCTTCAGAGGCTGGGACGGGACAAACAAAGCTGCAGAGGTAAACGGGTGGGGCAGAAAAACAAACTAAAGCTAGTGAGGGGCTGAAGCAAAGGGAGGGGGGGAAAGGCTGCAAGGGGCAAATGGGGCAGATAGCAAGGGGCAAACTCCATGCGGACCCAGAGGTGCAGCAGGCGGCCCAGCACCTCCAGCCATAGGTCAGGGGAGAACAGGGTCACCACTCCTGCCGTACGAACAAGAGGATGTGACGGAGGGCGGGGTCTTTTCAGCCCAGTGGGAGAGGGCTGATGATGAGTATTCTTGTCAGCAAGTTAAGGAAGTATGGGCTGTATGAATGCACTATAAGGTGGGTAGAAAGCTGGCTAGATTGTCGGGCTCAACGGGTAGTGATCAATGGCTCCATGTCTAGTTGGCAGCCGGTATCAAGTGGAGTGCCCCAAGGGTCGGTCCTGGGGCCGGTTTTGTTCAATATCTTCATAAATGATCTGGAGGATGGTGTGGATTGCACTCTCAGCAAATTTGCGGACGATACTAAACTGGGAGGAGTGGTAGATATGCTGGAGGGGAGGGATAGGATACAGAAGGACCTAGACAAATTGGAGGATTGGGCCAAAAGAAATCTGATGAGGTTCAATAAGGATAAGTGCAGGGTCCTGCACTTAGGACGGAAGAACCCAATGCACAGCTACAGACTAGGGACCGAATGGCTAGGCAGCAGTTCTGCGGAAAAGGACCTAGGGGTGACAGTGGACGAGAAGCTGGATATGAGTCAGCAGTGTGCCCTTGTTGCCAAGAAAGCCAATGGCATTTGGGGATGTATAAGTAGGGGCATAGCGAGCAGATCGAGGGACGTGATCGTTCCCCTCTATTCGACATTGGTGAGGCCTCATCTGGAGTACTGTGTCCAGTTTTGGGCCCCACACTACAAGAAGGATGTGGATAAATTGGAGAGAGTCCAGTGAAGGACAACAAAAATGATTAGGGGTCTGGAACACATGACTTATGAGGAGAGGCTGAGGGAGCTGGGATTGTTTAGCCTGCAGAAGAGAAGAATGAGGGGGGATTTGATAGCTGCTTTCAACTACCTGAAAGGAGGTTCCAAAGAGGATGGCTCTAGACTGTTCTCAATGGTAGCAGATGACAGAACGAGGAGTAATGGTCCCAAGTTGCAGTGGGGGAGGTTTAGATTGGATATTAGGAAAAACTTTTTCACTAAGAGGGTGGTGAAACACTGGAATGCGTTACCTAGGGAGGTGGTAGAATCTCCTTCCTTAGAGGTTTTTAAGGTCAGGCTTGACAAAGCCCTGGCTGGGATGATTTAACTGGGAATTGGTCCTGCTTCGAGCAGGGGGTTGGACTTGATGACCTTCTGGGGTCCCTTCCAACCCTGATATTCTATGATTCTATGATTCTATGAGGAGGGGTTTCCCCAGGGTAGAGGGTAATAGGGCAGCATTAGGGAGGAAGGGAGGGACGGAGGTCAGGACCAAACGGATGCCCAGCTCCTCCAGCTGCTCCAGGGGGACAAACACGCCCCCCACCGCCAGGCCCTTATCCACCACCTCCTGAGCAAAGCCCACCCACTGCTAAAGGATCCTCCCCCAGCCTAAGAGGGGGATCCACAGGACCTGGGCACCAAATAAATCCGGGGGACAACTAATGAAGTAACAGGGACAGGAGTGTGGTCAAAGGGTCAAACGAAGGGAACCGGACAGGGACACCGAGCAGAGAACCCCGGACATCGCCCACTGCTCCTCAAAGGCATCAAGGGAGTCAGTGGACACCGCCCAGATACGTGAACGGACCGAGGATCGGAAATAGGCCCCACAGTCACAGGAGACTCCATCGGCCAACCTCCTCACTCTGGTTTTATAGATGGCCATTTTAGCTAGGACTAGGAGGAGGCTGACCAGGAGATCCCGTGACTTTCTGGGGCCACGGATAGGGAGTGCATAAATAAGAAAGTGAGGGGAAAAGTGCAACCAAAATCTTAACAAGCTGTCTAAGAGGAGCCAGAATAGGGGCTGCAGCCTGGCGCACTCCAGGTATATGTGCGCCCGGGTTTCCCTCACGCCGCAAAAGGGGCAGGTGTCCGGGATAGGGGTGAAACGCGCGAAGTACATGCCCGTGCTCACGGCCCCATGAAGGAGCCGCCAACTGATATCCCCAGCGGCTACAGGAGAGTGATCGAAGGGAGAGACAGGAGTCCCGGGTTAAGCCGGTTCCTTTTCCCTGGGTAAAGGTAACAGGGGCAGTTCCAGAACAAACAAGAACTCGCTGGAACCAATTAAGACCGGCAGGCTAATCAGGGCACCTGGTTTAAAAAGGACTTCACTTCAGTCAGTGAGGGGTGCGCAAGGAGCTGAGAGTGAGAGGGCGTGTTGATGGAGGACTGAGGAGTACAAATGCTATCCGGCATCTGGAGGAAGGTCCTGTGAGGATACAGAAGGTGTTGGGAGGAGGCCATGGGGAAGTAGCCCAGGGAGTTGTAGCTGTCAAACAGGTGTTACACGAAACCCTGTAGACAGCTGTGATCCACAAGGCCCTGGGCTGGAGCCCGGAGTAGAGGGCAGGCCCGAGTTCCCCCCATCCTCAACTCCCTATTGGATACAGGAGGAGTTGACCTAGACTGTGAGTCCCACCAGAGGGGAAGGTCTCTAGCCTGTCCCCCAACCCACTGGGTGGACCAGCAGAGACTGTGGGGATTGTTCTCCTTCCTTTTCCCCATGCTGGCCAGTGATGAGGTTAGCTGAGTGAACAGCAGGTTTGAGCCACTAGCAAAAGTGGCCAACCTGAGGGCTGCCATGAATCCCTGAGGTGAGCAAATCCCCCAATAAGCGCAGGACCCACCAAGGCAGAGGAGGAACTTTGTCACGATAGATGGATGAGGATGGCAAGAGGCAGCTCAATTTTTTGTCACTAGAATAGTTTCAAACCTGTCCCACTTTTGTCCCAGAAGTTGACCCTCTGGTGTCAGGACAGCTGATTCCTAGGCAGCTTTTACACTTTGCATCTCTGTACCAGCAAGCAGGGTCTCGTCCAGCCCTGAATGGGTTAATTCCCTCCTGGCACCCATCAGATCCTCATTCTTACTCCTGTGGGAATTCTGTATCATTATCCAATACTGAATTTGCACAGAAATTAATGTTGTTTGTGTAAGGGGACTGTTGCCCCCTTACTAACATTCAGTGGGGGTGTTTTGGTTGGCTAGCTCCCATTTCCAAAAAGGGGGAAGGGTCGATGGGGAATCAGGACCCTGAGACTGACAGCCCCCAAGAACAATGGGGAGAGGCCAATGCTCCAGGTCAGCCTGAATGACAGGGCAGGCAGGCTAATCAGGGAGTCAGGAGGCCAGTCGTCTGTGTGAGCTGGACTTGCCTGGGTCAGACAGAGTGGGGTCGAGCTGAGGAGAAAGCAGGGGTCCAAGCTGAGCTGGGGGACAGAGCTGCAGCCCCAAAGCCAGAGGCCCAGCCCAGAGAGAGCAGACTTGCCCTGGGAGCAGAGCTGCAGCAACCAGAGCCAGAGGGGCCAGAAAAGCAGCCCAGGAAGCAGGTCAGTGCTGGGAGCAGAGTCTCAGAAGCAGCCTGCAGAGCAGACCTGTCCTGGGAGCAGAGCTGCAGCAGCCAGAGCCAGAGGGACCAGAGAAGCAGCCCAGGGAGCTGGAGGCAGAGCAGCAGCCGTGCAGAGACCGAGTGGTGCAGCCGGGGCTGGAGCAGTCCGGAGCTGGGTGCGGTGAGCAGCTGGGGAGAGCGAGGGGGACCCTGGGCAGTGGGCCCAGCACAGCGAGACGCCTCAACTAAGAGGCTCTGCAGGCCAGACTTGGATCGTAACCCCGACAGGGCGGGGGCGATGCTGGGAAGAAGGGTCCTGCCACTTAGAGCCTTAGAGCGTGTGGCCACCACCAGAGCAAGTGTCCAACCCAGCGCATCCCTGCAGCACAACCAGGGCCTGAGCAGGAGGCCTGGGACGTACAAGGAACAGACTGTGAACTGCCCTGACATCCAGAGACACTGTTTGTGATGTTCCCTGCCGCAGAGCGGGTTGATGTGTTTCCTTTAACCTTTCCCATTTTTTCTTATTCTTTTTAAAATTAATTGTTGATTAAATAACTTGCATTTGCTTTAACTTGTATGTAATGGTCAGTGGGTCAGAGAAGTGCCCAGTGCAGAGAGAGTACCCGGAGTGGGGACACCCTAGCCCCTGTCCTAGGTGACCACAGCAGGGTTGGGGGTTGAGCCCCCCAGGAATCCTGGGCCCAGCCTTGTTGGGGTTACGAGGACTCTGCCAGACAGGAGAGTGGAAGGGGAGTCCTCAAGGGCAGGGAGGCCAATGGGTAAAGGAAGTGGGAGCAAGGACTCAGATCCTTTCACTAGCCCATTTCACTGGGGTAGTGCAGAAGCCAGGAAAGTTTCCCACAAGAGCGGGACTATTCCCCCGCTTATATTTGCACAGAATTCTCTCCCCCCCCCGCCCCGCCCCACCCTGAAATGGGCTGCACAGCTGCTGGCCTCCACAAGGAGGCGCTGGACCCCGCGGAGCCCAGCTTGCACAAAGAAGACACGGCCCGGGGGAGGGGAGGGAGCTGAGGGGTTCCCGGCAGCTGCAGTTCTCAGCACGCCCTGGAGGAAGGCAGCAGCAGGCAGGAAACTCCATAGAAGCCCGGTACCCAGCATCAGGCTGTCTCCCCTCTGGATCCCTGGGCTCTGGGGGGAAAGGGGAGGTTGTCTGGGTTGGGGGGCCCACAGCTGGGCTCCAGGGGTAGGGGGTGCAGGAGTCTGAACTGGGGGGTGCCACGCAGCTGGGCGTTGGCAGGAGGGGGTGCGGTTGTCTGGGCTGGGGGGATACCCCGCTCTGGGCAGGAGGGGGCAGAGAAACAGGAATTGGGTTGTCGTAGGGGTTGCTTTAACTCTCTCCTGCTGGGGGACAATTTGTGTGTCTCTGTATTGTTACAGATATACATACTGCCACATATTTTGAAATCAATTACCAAAATAATTGAAACCGGTGTGATTCTATTTTGTTATTTTGACAAAGAAAATATCCAGAATTTCGAAATGTTGTGCGCAGAATTCCCCCAGGGGTATGACATGCTGCGTGAAATCTCTGAACCCAAGTGTCCTAGGTCCCAGCCCAGTGCATTTACCACAAGCCCAACCTTTCCCTATAGGGGTAAATTCCCTCCTGGGCCTGGCAGATGCAGCAGCTGCTCTGGATATCGAGGCTCATGTTGATCGCTCACTCCCAGAATCACTTCTTTTTTTCATTGCTGGCAATGTAGCAGTGAATGAAACGCAGCAGGCCGCATGGCAGGGTGGGGCAGGGAAGGTGGGAAAGAGGCGATCAGCGCCGGGGATTGATCTGCAATCCGTTCAGGGTAGCCTTCACTGTGTTCCCTTCCCACTGGCCTTGTCCACACTGGGAACAGGTGTGTTTGGAATGGGAAGTGGCCCCCCAGGGGGAACTAACACACGGGAAAGGCCCAGTGAGGACAGGGCAGGCTGCAGTTTTAACAGACTTAGCAGGTCGGGTAATGATGAGGATCTCCCATACACGGTCACTCGACAGGGTGACATGGGTGAGAGCTACAAACCGCCGGGTCTGCTCCAGGGTTTGGCCCGTGTCCTTTACCCTGTGGGAAATAAACCAGCTAGTTCCCTAGTGAAGAGGCAGCCTAAGGGTTGGGATTCCCAAGGGAACTGACAGGAGCAGGCCTTGAACCTGGTTCCTAAATCCCCTAGGCTCCCTGCATTGATGCTCATGGGATGGGCGCTGCCTGAGCGGAGCGATGGCTGGGGGAGGCTCAGCCTGAGGGGACGCAGCCCTTCTGCAAAGCGGCCCTATGTCTGGGCCTCTCCAAAGGACAGAAGCGGTGCAGCTCTGGCCAGTGCAGCGATTCCTGGAGCGGCTCAGGGCTGCAGCCTCCTCATCGTCTCCTGTATCCAGGGGATGAAGGAGAAGACACTTGTGTACACCCCAGGGGCTCCCCAAGAGACGATGCCCTGGGCTGTTTCCCACACACCAGGGGACCCCCAGAGTCACCCTGTGAAATGAAACAAGCCACAGTTATTTTCCCATTCATTTGTACAGCTCCTAGTGCAGTGGGGCCTGATCCCCAATAACCACTTGTAGGCTCGACTGCAACACCAACAGCCTCATTAATAATAATGATTGGATGCTTGAAGCCAGGAGCACATTTACCTTTGCACACTTTTTGTTAGTCTTTGGATCCCCCCCCCACATGATCGTTGAGGCGTTATAGTCATGATGTGTCCCATTACGTTTCTTTGGACATGCGGCATCCTTCATCACCACCACATCCACCTCCTGGAGCATGGCCAGAGTCGATTCACTCTTTGACCTAGTCCTGCCCCAGCCAGCAAGGCTGTACACAGTCCCAGGCTTTACTCTCTCGCTGGCTTGGGGCAGGGCGATGGTTTTCACTCATCTATTCAACTTCGCTCTCTTTGCCAGCTGAGACACAAGACCGATGAAGATCAATATGAAGGTCGCACTCAAGGACACAGAGACACACCCCAATACCCAGCAAAACCCATAACCATGGTCTCAGTGGGGGAGGAGGGGGTTATGGGATGGGGGCGGTACCTGCAGCAGCATGATGTCATTGTCATCGGTCTCCTCGTTGTACTGCGGGTGAGGTATCTGGTGGCACATGGGGATCTTTTGTCTTTTCCATTCCCCTAGTCTTATGTTATGGGCTCCCAGCTTGACAATAATCTCCCTGTAAAAGCCAAGAACAATCCATGAGGCAGCAGGGGCAGGAGTGAATGTGAGACAGGGGATGGGCACATGTGAGTCTGTCACATGAACAGTGATATGGACGGGACAGGGCAGCATGGGTCTCTTAGGCCATGATCCCAGACTCAGCCGCTGTCCTGGAAAACGTAAAGACCACCGTATACATTGCCCACTGAGATCCAGCCCCAGGACTGGGAACTGGCTGACTTAGGGAGGGAGGGGGAATAGCACATGAGGCTTCTCCCCACTAGAGGGTACCATTTGCGGCACAAAGTCGCTGCCCAGTGGTGTTGGGGTCCCACCCTGTGTCTCTCCCAGCCCCTTCTGCTGTTTCCCTGAGTTCCTTCACTCCCCATTGTCCTCCCAGCCCCTGGATCTCAGCTGCCCTGCACCCCAGCTAGATCCACACAGGGGGTCTATGCCCAGCTCCCTGCAGCCCAGAGCCCTGCAGAGCTGTCCTGGGGCTGTGAGCCCCTCCTTGTCCTGATCTGGGCACTGGGCCAGACCCCAGCTGGTGCCAATGGCTGTGGCTCCATTGATTTACCCAGTGCTGAAGCTGGACCATGGTTTGCAGAGGCCCCTAGAGACACGGCGACGCCCCCTGAGCAGATCAGACCCCTGGGCTCTGCTCTCCCAGCCTGTCACACTAACTGCTCCTTCCCTGCAACCTACGACAGTGCCAGGACTCCCAACTCCCCCATCACCCAGTAACACCTGACCTGCCCCGACATTCCCAGCACGGAGGCGCTTACTCTCCATTGCAGTGGGCGGCCGTCAGCACAAAGTTCTCCGTCACCAGGAACCCTCTGCAGCAGTAACTCTCATCTTCATCTCATGTATCCAGATAGGCCATGTAGGGTCTGCAGTGGGGCTTCAATTTCTTTTCCCCGATGATCTCACCTAGTCGGGGGGAGACCAGTTTCATACAAAGAGCCCCATTGTGTCCCTAGGCCGAGCAGGGACCAAGCTCCCCATCCCGAAGGGGAGACCCACAGCCTCAACCCACCCCCTCTGATGCTCTCCCTGGGGGATCCCTGGGCCTGGAACTCTGCCCTCTCCTCAGCTCTCCCCCAGACTGGACACCCCATGGGGCCGAAGGGTAAATCTGAAACTCTGACCTGGCTGGGTGGAGAATCGGTGCCAAACACACCGGGAGTGGGTCAGTAATTGCACTGCCTTAAGATAATGGCAATGGGGGCCAAAGTCACCCCAGATTAGGCCAGGTAGCCCCCATATGGGCACTGACAATCTTACTGGCTGAATTTCCTTCAGGCAGGATCCTTTCCCCCAGTCCAATGCTGCTCCCTTTGTACTTCCAGTGTTGTGAATGCCATGGGTAGAGAGAAAGGGAGAGATCATTTGGGGCAGCTTCTCTCCCTTCTGATAGTACTTTCTCTTCTTCAATAAACGTCTCCAGCTGGGGTTGAGGAAACAGAAACTCCATAGACAGGTACCCCAAGCTCTTTGTTGATGAAAATGTACATTTTTCACCCATATCCCCTTTCCCCGATGAAGAGTGGCCACTTAATCATTGTACCCCATGATCACCCCTTTTACAGGACTGACTGTGACAGGCCTCAGATACCAACCACTGAACCCAATCCCTGAGACCCCCCTTTTACCTCAAAGACCATGAGTCCCTGAGTCCAGTCATACTTAGCAGCCCAAGTTCTGGGGGAGCAGGAGAAAGGCTGTGGGGAGCAGGAGCAAGATCTGTAACTGCATGTTTGCAGTCAGTACAGAGATGGCACATCTGCCTCAGACGTGGGGACTTTATAAACTCAGTTTGGGGTGGGGGGAGATCAGGGGGACAGGAAACCTCAGGGTCACCCACACACTCATCTAAATGCAGGGCTCAGGTGTCTCAGTTTCCAACCACAGCCAACCACACGGGCTGGGGGGAAGGACAGGCCGTGTGTCAGCCACACATCCTACACAGCTGGCTGGATACTGCATGGCTGGGTCCCTGCACCGCTGGATGGATGATGCACCACTGGATGGAGACGACCTTGGAGGACACATGTCTCACAGGATCCAGCATTGATCTGGATGCCAGCTCACAGCTGCGCACATCTGGGGCTCTTACTCACCTGGCATCATCCTTGCTCAGCTCCCTGCCCGTGCCTCTGTGGTGGAGACTGTGGATGACAGCGACTGATGTCGGTGGGGAGGGTGGGAACGTAGCCCTTTGATCTTTCTCAGGTCGTGAGCAGGGTGGGGCTGGGCAGAGCAGCCATCGGCCCCGATCACAGCAACTGTGGCGGGAGGGTTTCTGAGAAGCCCTGACCTGAGTGTGTGACCACGCGAAGGTGGTGTGGCAGCCTGTGGGATGCCATATAGCTGGGAGGTCTGACTGTGCCACACCAGAGGGGAAACAGCACTGCAGAGGCAGGGATAGAACCAAGGAGGCCTGACTCTCAGACCACGCCCCCCCACTCTAACCACTATACCCCACTGCCCTCCCAAAGGCAGGGGTAGTTAGTGCCAACCAGTGACGGCTTCACTGTCCTTTACAAGCCACTCCAGTCTCAGACCTGACAAACTCACTACACCTAAGGCTCTGCTTCCCTGGTATTTACCCTTGAAGGGTGGCGTGTGAGGGCTCTACTGAAGGCTGATAACTTGTCAAGCCTCATGCTCGCTGTGAGACGTGCCCACGGCTACTAGTTAAGGGATAATACCTCTATCCTGACACCTATGGCTAATGCCACTGGGCTTGTCTCTTTCTTAAACTTTAGACTGAGCTCCTTGAGTCTATCACTGTAAGGCAGGTTTTCTAATCATTTAATCATTCTCATGGCTCTTTTCTGAACCCTCTCCAATTTTTCAACATCCTACTTAACCTGTAGGCACCAGAACTGGACACGGTATCTGAGACTCAGTTGCACCAGTAAGACAGAGAGGTAAAATAACCTTGCTGCTCCTACTCTAGGTTTCCGTTTATGCATCCCAAGATCGCACTAGCCCTTTCGGCCACAGCGTCACACCGGGAGCTCATGTTCACCTGAATAGTCACCATGACCCCAAAATCTTTTTCCAAGTCACTGATTCCCAGGATAGAATCCCCCATCCTGTAAGAATGACCTGAAATCTTTATTCCTACATGTATACATTTACATTTAGCCATATTTAAACACATTATTTGCTTGTGTCCAGTTTACCAAAGGATCAAGATGTCTCTGGGTCAGTGGCCTGTCTTCTTCATTAGTTAAAACTACCCCAATTTTTGTGTCATCTGCAAACTTTATCATAGAGGATTTTATGTGTGATTAATGAGGGGGTAGGGCTGACCTAGGGGAGAAGGCCTTAAAAGCCAGAGGCTAAACGACCAAGGGGAGCTAGCAACCAGGGGACCGCAAACAGGGAGTTTGTAGGAGGCAGTTGTAATAAAACCACTATAGTAGGAAGGGCCATATCACCAGTGCCAATGCTGTGTCTGTCTCCGCCTGCGCCTGTATCCAGACAGAGAACCTGGCCACGGATGCCTCTACCCAGATCCTGATGTGCACTTGCAGAGACTGTGGCCTGCATTTCCCACTCTCAGAAAGCCAAGCTGGGGGGAACATCCAGTGTGAGAGGTGCCTGCTGGTGGAATCTCTCAGGAAGCAGGTGGGAGAGCTACAGGAGGAGGTGGCGAAGCTGAGGAGCATCTGTGCCCATGAGGAATTCCTTGAGTATATTCATATGGAGACATCCAAGGCTGAGGAAGCTATCCAGCTACAGAGGACTGCTGTCACATCTCTGGGGGAGGAGGCCATGGCTCTGTCACAGGGAGGACACTGGCTGCTGGTTACTTCTGGCAGCAGACAGTGCTCCAACCCTACTCCCAACCCACCCACCAGGTTAAGGAAAACCAATATGCTGCCCTGGCAATGAGTGATGAGGAATCACCCCCAAAGGAGGAGAAGGAGAAGCCATGTACCTCCGAGGCTGGGAGGATTGCAGCCACCACTCCCAGGAGGAAACGTAGGGTAGTGGTGGTCGGTGACTTTTCTGAGCGGGACATAGGCACCCATCTGTCGCCCTGACATGGCATCCTGAGAGGTATGCTGCCTGCCAGGGGCTGTATCCAAGATGTTACGGAGGGATTGTCGAGGATCATCCGGCCCTCTGACTACTACCCCATGCCACTCATTCATGTGGGCACTAATGATACGGTGAGGTATGACTCTCAGCAGATCAGAAGTGACTACAGGGCTCTGGGAGTAAGGGTGAGGGAGTTGGGGGTGCAGGTGATGTTCTCTTTGATCCTTCTGGTCAAGGGTAGGGGCCCAGGCAGAGACAGATGCATCCTGGAAGTGAATGTCTGGCTGCGAAGATGGTGTTGCCAGAAGGGCTTCGGCTTCCTTGACCATGGGATGCTGTTCCAGGAAGCAGGACTGCTCTGCAGAGATGGGGTCCACCTATTGAGGAAGGGGAAGAGCATATTTGGATACAGACTGGCTAACCTAGTGAGGAGGGCTTTAAACTAGCTTCGAAGGGGGCAGGTGACCAAAGCCCACAGGTAAATCAAGAACATGGAGACCTGGGAGAAGATTTGGAATTTGGGGAGAGTATGGGCTGTTATAGCAGGGATAAAGGAGAGACAAGACAGAACTGGGGAGGCGGGGGAATCAAATCAGTATCTTAGACGTCTGTATACTAATGAGAGAAATATGGGGAATAAGCAAGAACTCAAAAAGTTAGTAAATAAACACACTTATGACATAGTTGGCATCACAGAAACTTGGTGGGATAATATGCATGACTGGAATATTGGTCTAGAAGGGTACAGGTTGCTCAGGAAGAACAGGCAGGGGAAAAAGGGAGGAGCTGTTGCCTTATATATTAAAAATGTATACACTTGGACTGAGGTTGAGGTGGAAATAGGAGACAGACTTGTTGAAAGTCTCTGGGTAAGGATAAAAGGGGTAAAAAACAAGGGTGATGTCCTGGTAGGGTCTGCTACAGACCACCTAACCAGGAAGAAGTTGTTTAAAGAAAGCCTCATCCACCTCTAACAAAATCATACAAACCACAGGACTTGGTGGTGATGGGGGACTTCAACTATCCAGACATCTGTTGGGAAAATAACACAGCAGGGCACAGATTATCCAACAAGTTCTTGGAATGTATTGGAGACCATTTTTATTTCAGAAGGTGGAGAAAGCTACTAGTGGAGAGGCTGTTCTAGATTTGATTTTGACAGGTAGAGAGGAACTGGTTGAGAATTTGAAAGTGGACGGCAGCTCGGGTGAAAGTGATCATGAATGACAGAGTTCATGATTCTAAGGAATGGTAGGCGGGAGAACAGCAAAATAAAGATAATGGGTTTCAAGAAGGCAAACTCAGGGAGTTGGTAGGTAGGATCCCATGGGAAGCAAATCTAAGGGAAAAAACAATAGAAGACAATGGCAGTTTTTCAAAGAGACATTATTAAGGGCACAAGAGCAAACTATCCCACTGCATAGGAAAGATAGGAAGTATGGCAAGAGCCCACCCTGGCTTAACCAGGAGATCTTCAATGATCTAAAACTCAAAAAAGAGTCCTATAAAAAGTGGAAACTAGGTCAAATTAAAAAGGAAGAATATAAACAAATAACACAAGTATGTAGGGACAAAATTAGAAAGGCCAAGGCACAAAACAAGATCAAATTAGCTAGAGGCATAAAGGGTAACAAGAAAACATTCTACAAATACATTAGAAGCAAGAGGAAGACCAAGGACAGGGTAGGACCGTTACTCAATGCGGGGGAAGGGGAAATATTAACAGAAAATGTGGAAATGGCAGAGGTGCTTAATGACTTCTTTGTTTCTGTTTTCACCAAGAAGGTTGGTGGCAATTGGACATCTAACATAATGAATGCCAGTGAAAATGGGGTAGGATCAGAAGAGGCTAAAATAGGGAACGAACAAGTTAAAAATTACTTGGACAAATTAAATGTCTTCAAGTCACCAGGGCCTGATGAAATGCATCCTAGAATACTCAAGGAGCTGACTGAGGAGATATCTGAGCCATTAGCGATTATCTTTGAAAAGTCATGGAAGACAGGAGGGATTCCAGAAGCCTGGAAAAGGACAAATATAGTGCCCATCTGTCATAAATATAAAGGGAAGGGTAAACACCTTTAAAATCCCTCCTGGCCAGAGGAAAAAGCCTTTCACTTGTAAAGGGTTAAGAAGCTAGGATAACCTCGCTGGCACCTGACCACAATGACCAATGAGGAGACAAGATACTTTCAGAAGCTGGGGGGAGGGAGAAACAAAGCTTCTCTCTCTGTCTGTGTGATGCTTTTGCCGGGGACAGAACAGGAATGAAGTCTTAGAATTTAGTAAATAATCTAGCTAGATATGTGTTAGATTCTGATTTCTTTAAATGGCTGAGAAAATAAGCTGTGCTGAATGGAATGGATATTCCTCTTTTTGTAACTTAAGGTTTTGCCTAGAGGGATTCTCTATGTTTTGAATCTAATTACTCTGTATGGTATTTACCATCCTGATTTTACAGAGGTGATTCTTTTTACTTTTTGTTTTCTATTAATTTTTTTCTTTTAAGAAACTGAATGCTTTTTCATTTTTCTTAAGGTCCAAGGGTTTGGGTCTGTGTTCACCTATGCAAATTGGTGAGGATTTTTATCAAACCTTCCCCAGGAAGTGGGGTGCAAGGTTTTGGGAGGATTTTTGGGGGAAAGACATTTCCAAACGGACTCTTTCTAAATTATATCCTGGTTAGACGTTTGGTGGTGGCAGCGAAAGTCCAAGGGCAAAAGGTAAAATAGTTTGTACCTTGGGGAAGTTTTAACGTAAACTGGTCAAAGTAAGCTTAGGAGGTTTTCATGCAGGTCCCCACATCTGTACCCTAGAGTTCAGAGTGAGGAAGGAACCTTGACACCATCTATAAAAAGGGAAATAAGGACAACCCAGGAAATTACAGACCAGTCAGCTTAACTTCTGTACCTGGAAATATAATGGAGCAAATAATTAAGCAATCAATTTGCAAATATCTAGAAGGTAATAAGGTGATAAGTAACAGTCGACATGGATTTGTCAAAAAGAAATCATGTCAAACCAACCTGATAGCTTTCTTTGACAAACCTTGTGGGTGCGGGGGAAGCAGTAGACATGGTATATCTTGACTTTAGTAAAGCTTTGGATACTGTCTCTCATGACCTTCTCATAAACAAACAAGGGAAATGCAACCTAGATGGAACTACTATAAGGTGGACACAAAACTGGTTGTAAAACCATTCCCAGAGAGTAGTTATCAGTGGTTCACAGTCATGCTGGAATGGCATAACAAGTGGGGTCCCGTAGGGATCGGTTCTGGGTCTGGTTCTGTTCAATATCTTCATCAGTGATTTAGATAATGGCCTAGAGAGTACACTTAAAAAGTTTGCGGACGATAGCACACTGGGAGGAGTTGCAAGTACTTTGGAGGATAGGATGAAAATTCAAAATGATCTGGACAAGCTGGAGAAATGGACTGAAGTAAATAGGATGAAATTCAATAAGGACAAACGTAAAGTACCCCATTTGGGAAGGAACAATCAGTTGCACACATACAAAATGGGAAATGACTGCTGTGATGGCTCCCTTTGTGGAAGGGGTGGATGGGATGTCGGGGCCTCGCCACTCTTAAAAGTTCTCACACCCGTCCCTTTAAGGGCGTCCCAATGTGGCCCAATGGCCGGTTTCCCCATGCTCACCCCTTGGTCAGGGTAGCGGGTCCTAACTGTCAGAGGACATGCGTCACGCCCCAAGTATCAGGGCAGCATGGCCCACTGGCCAGAGTCCCTATAACTTACCCCGAGTATCAGGGCAGAATGGCCCAACGGCCAGAGTCCATAGCCTTCCCCCTCTCAGGCGGGGAAGTGTATCCCAATGGCTGGAGTGGTAGGGGGACCCGGGCCCGCCCTCTCCACCAGGTCCTGACCCAGGGCTCACCTATTGGCGGGGTTCCCCCTCGCGCTCAGCTCTGCGGGGATCCTCCCGCAACACACCGAGCATCAGTGCAGCTTTAATGCTGCTTGTCTCTAAAGTTCCCCTGGGTCACTTCCTATCCTCCACGTCGTGTTTTCCACTCCAGGGGAGGGTGGGGGGGAAGTCCTCTGGTCCACCCCCTCCTGTCAAGACCTCCATCTGGGAAGCCAGGTGCGTCCTGGCTTGGCTGGCCCCTGGAGCGTTGGTTGTCCCTCCTCAGGAGCTGGTGGCATGTCTCCTTCTCCTCCAGCGGTCAGTCCAGACTGAGCAGCTCTGCAGGCTTTTATACCTCGACTCCAGTGGAGCATGCCCAGCAGGGCTTCCGCCCCAAACTCAACTGCCTCCAACACAACCCTTCCAACCCTACCCCAAATTCAAACCCCACCCAACACAGCCCTATCAACCCTACTCCAACACAGCCCAACCCAACACTATCCAAAGCTCAAACACCCAGCACAACTGTACCCAACCCTTCCTCAAACTCCACCCAACACAATCCTACCCAACTCTAACAAACTTAACCTGTCCTGCACAACTGTCCCCAACTCCAACTCTTCCCAACACTACCCAATCTCTACTAAATTTAACCACTGTCCTATCCAGCTCTACCCTGTTCTACTAAACTCTACCCAAACTCATCCCTACCCACATCCACCCAATTCAAACCCTACCCAATTCTACCCAACCCAAATTCAACTCTACCAAACTCTGCCTAACCCTACTAGTGCCAAATATTGAAACCTCCCCTACTCTGGTGCAATCAGATCTGCAGATGAACAGTCATGCTACAGATATGCAAGATGCAATTGTGGTTATTCTTAATCCCAGGGTGATTCTGGTGGCCCCTTGGTATGTGAGGGAGTGGTCCAGGGCATCGCTTCATACGTTGACAAGCATTTGTGCGAGCCAAGCACGTTTACAAGACTCTCCACCTTCATTCCCTGGATCCAGAACATTCTGCAGAAACAGCATTAAAGGAGACACCTGTTTTCCTGGCTCTTTGCATGGCTAGACCAGCCATGGGCTAATTAGGCTTTGCATGTGAAATGCAGATTATCTTCATTAGTTTTAGAAAAATGCTATGAATTGATTGGTCTCAAAATGGATTGGGGGTGGGGGAAGGAGTTCATAGATGTTGGGATAAAACCCCTGTGTGTCTCTATGAGTTTTTGAAATATCCTATGGGATTCTAGAGCAGGGATCAGATTCCCTCTATTAAACCCTATAGGATGGTGCCAGAAAAACCATATAGAAAGGCTGGTATTGGAGCCAGCACCCCATAGAGGGAAAAGGTGATATCCTCTTGCATCAATTTCTCTTAGACAGAGAGACGAGTTTTGAGCTTACACAGAGCTCTTCTTTACATCCGAAAAGGTTCTCTGTGTGTCACAGCTCAATGCAAGGTGGAAACAGATTGTTTAACATAAGAAGTTAACACATATTTCAAGGGACCATTCAAGCTGAAGTAGCCTGTTAACATCTCTCCAGTCATAGGGGGAGAAAGAGGGTGGGAAAGGTGTGGGGAAGGAGGTTTGGTGGGCTACAGATTGTTGTAATAAGCCATAAATCCAGTGTATCTATTCACTTCATGTTTTTTGAGTGTCTAGCAAAGTTATGAATTTAAGCTCCCAGGCTCACTTTTTGCAAGTGTTGTGCAGGTTTCCTTTGAGGATGAGGACTGAGAGGTCAGCTATGGAGTGATCATTTTGTGAAAAGTGTTCAACCCCAGGTGATGAGATGTTTTTGTCTTTCATAATTTTTCTGTGTGAGTTCATTCAAGGGTGGTTGTCTCATTTCACCCATCTAGTTGTTATTGGGGCATTTAGTGCACTGGATAAGGTATGCCACATGTTTTGATGGGTATGCGTAGGACCCATGGATCTAGAAAGGTGCGTTGTGGGGAGGGGGTGTTTGTCATCATAACAGTGGAGATAGGTCTGCAAGTTTTGCATCTTTTGTTCTGGCAGGATCTGATACTACTTTGAGTTGGTGGGTCCTGGTCTGGGCAAAGCTTGCTTCTGATGAAGAGCAAGGAGAGAAATATGTACTAAATACTTATGCTAAACAATCTGTTCAACCTTGTACTTAGCTAGGACACCCTGAGAACCTTTCCCAGACCTGAAGAGCTCTGTGTAAGCTCAAAAGCTTGTCTCTCTCACCAACAAAAGTTGGTCCAATAAAAGATATCACCTCACAGATCTTGTTGCCTTTTGATCAGATTACAACTTTGACTGATAAAGGTAACAGTGTTGATGCTATATACTTATAATTCTGGAAGTCATCAGACTTGGTACTGCACATGTTGATTAGAAAACTAGAACTACGTAAAATTACCATGGCCCACATAATATAGGTTAAAAGCTGGCTAAATGATAGATCTCAAAATGTAATTGTAAATGTGGAATCATCACCAAATGGATGTGTTTCTTGTGGGCTCAGGGATCCGTTCTTGTCCTATGCAATTTACCATTTTTATCAATGCCCTGGAAGAAAACTTAAAATCAGTACTGATAATGTTTGCCGATGACTCAAAAATTGGGGGAGTGATAAATAATGCAGAGGACAGGTCACCAATACAGAGTGATCTGGATTGTTTGGTAAGCTGGGAGCAAGCAAACAATATGCATTTTAATATAGCTAAATGTCAATGTATCCATCGAGGAACAAAGAATATTGGCCAGATTTACAGACTGTCTCCTGGGAAGTAAGGACTCCGCAAAAGATTTGGGGGCCAAGATGAACATGAGCTCCCAGTGCGATACTGTGGCCAAGAGAGCTAGTGTGATCCTGGGATGCATCAACAGGGGAATCTCGAGTCGGAGCACAGAGGTTATTTTACCTTAGGATTTGGTCCTGGTGCGACTGTCGCTGGAACCCTGTGCGCAGATCCAGGGGCCCACAATTCAAGAAAGGTGCTGATAAATTGGAGAGGGATCAGAAAAGAGCCATGAGAATGATTAAAGGATAAGAAAACCTGCCTTTGAGTGATAGACTCAAGAAGCTCCATCTATTTAGCTTAACAAAGAGAAGGTTAAGGGGTGACGTGATTGCAGTCTATAAGTACCTACATGAGGAACAAATATTTAATAATGGCTTCTTCAGTCCAGCAGAAAAAAGTCGAACACTTATAGGAAATGTTGTATCTTGCCGTATTACTTTTCCATCAGATGTCTGGGTAGTTAAAGTCCCCTCCCCTCCATCTGCCCTCTTTACTTGTTAATTTCACATGGTGGTTTGTGGCCTCTGGAATCAGCACAGAGTTTTATGAAATCCCATCCCTGTGAGTGTTTCCTTCCCTCCTGGATCTCTGTCATCCAGGCGAGGGGAGCCCCAGCCACTCAGAGGTTGAACCCGGCAGCCTGAACTGTCTGTCAAACCAGGGCAGAAGGAACAATAAATTACTAGGGTCCAGCTACTCTATTTGCATCTGCCTGTGCTGTCACATTGACGAATGTGAGACGGGGCTTTTCCCATCTGGGTACTGGCTGCTGGGGACTGGCTGGCTCAGGGGTCAGGGAATGGGATACAAAAGCTCAGTTAATGCTGCAGCATCTGAGCTGAGGCCTGGAATCTGGTCTGGGTTCCCAAGTTCAGAGCAAACACTTTCAATGTTATAAAGCAAAACTTACATGTTTCCCATAGCCTGGAACATAGGCGCCGACTTCCCCTCTAGCCGGGGGATGCTCAACACCCCCCCCTTCTGCCCCAGCTCCCGCCCCCACTCCACCCCTTACCCTAAGCCCCTGCCCCACCTCTTCCCACCCCTGTTCTGCCCCCACCCTGCCTCTTTCCAGCACCTCCTTCCCGCATGTTGCGAAACAGATGTTTGCGGCAGGTGCTGGGAGGGAGGGGGAGAAGTTGATCAGCAGGGCTGGCGGTGGGTGAGAGGTGCTGGGGGGAGGGAGGAGAGGGAGGAGCTTGGCTGCTAATGGGTGCTAGGGTGCCTGGATGTCCTGATTTTATAGGGACAGTCCCAATATTTGGGGCTTTGTCTTATATAGGTGCCTATTACCCCCCCCCCCCCCGAACGTTTCACATTTGCTGTCTGGTCACCCTAGTGGGTGCTGAGCACCCACTAATTTTTCTCTGTGGCTGCTTCATCCCCGGAGCACCCACGGAGTCAGCACCTATGGCCCGGAATACAGACGTTGCACAGGAGGTTAATGCAGGCAGCAACTTCCAAGCATTGCACAGAGTCTGAACACTGAATGGGTTTTTGTAAGACTCATCCCTATTTTGAGTGAAAAGCAAACACACAGGTCAACAGGTTTCTTCTCTAGCTATGAGTCTGTTAGTTCTTAGCTAATGCCATCTGCCTAGGCCTGCCAGCATCACACCATGTAGTCCATCACTGGGTAGCCAGGGAGGGCTCACAGCTCTCTCCCATGTGAACTGGGCTGTCACCAAGCCATGTGATTCCCTGGATATCTGCTGTGACAGCTGCAAAGTCCTCCTGCCTGCACTTTCAGGAAGGGGAAGACCCAGCTGCAGTTACATGCAGGCTCTCTGACCAGCCCCTGCCTGGGAAGGCTACTCCCAGCGCCACAGGCATGCACTCCCTCTGTACAAAGCAAGCTCATAAAATTCTCCCCCTCCCTCAATGTGGAAAGGAATATGAAACAGCCTTTTTCCCCGAGTTATGATTCCACTTCTCTCCAACTCATTGGTTTAGATAAAGGAAATGTTTATTAACTACAAAAGATAGATTTTAAGTGATAGCAAACAGATCAAAGCAGATTCCTTAGCAAATAAGCAAAAACCACAAACTAAACTTAATATACTAAATAGATTGGATATGAATAGCAGATTCTCACCCTAAGAGAGGATATAAGCAGGCTGCAGATTCTTAAGGGGTCAGCTGAACTTGCTTTACAGCTTGGAATCCCCAGGTGTTTCATTCACAGGCTAAAAATCCCATTAGCCCGGGTCCAGCACTTCCCCCAGTTCAGTCTTTGTCCCTCAGGTGTTTCCAGGAGTCTTTTTGAGTAGGGAGCAAAGAACACCCAATGATGTCAATCTCCTGCCTTATATAGCTTTTGCATATGGCGGGAACCCTTTGTTCTCAAAGTTGGGTTCCCAAACCAGTCTGTGGAAAAAGACAGACATCCCAAGATGGAGTCTAGAGACATGTGGTCTCATCACATGTTTTTGCAGAGTCATAGCAGCCATTATTTGGAGGCTGTCTATAGCATTCTCAGGGAGGCTCCCCAGGTGGGAGAAAAGCTTCTCCTAAGGCCTATTGCTTTTTTTTCTCCTAATGGTCCATTGCCCCGAATAGGCCCTTCCCCACCCACTGTCTAGACTGGAAACATCATGTCTAGTTGGCGTTACCCAGGTGTAACTACATTTGAAATACAAATCATAGAATAGAATATCATAGAATATCAGGGTTGGACGGGACCTTAGGAGGCCATCTAGTCCACCCCCCTGCTCAAAGCAGGACCAATCCCCAACTAAATCATCCCAGCCAGGGCTTTGTCAAGCCTGACCTTAAAAACTTCTAAGGAAGGAGATTCCACCACCACCTCCCTAGGTAACCCATTCCAGTGCTTCACCACCCTCTTAGTGAAAAAGTTTTTCCTAATATCTAACCTAAACCTCCCCCACTGCAACTTGAGACCATTACTCCCCATTCTGTCATCTGGTACCACTGGGAACAGTCTAGATCCATCCTCTTTGAAACCCCCTTTCAGGTAGTTGAAAGCAGCTATCAAATCCCTCCTCATTCTTCTTGGAGGGGAGGGATAGCTCAGTGGTTTGAGGTTTAGCCTGCTAAACCCAGGTTGTGAGTTCAATCCCTGAGGGGGCCATTTAGGTGAAATGGGGCAAAAATTGGGGATTGGTCCTGCTTTGAGCCAGGGGGTTGGACTAGATGACTTCCTGAGGTCCCTTCCAACCCTGATATTCTATGATGATTCTGCAGACTAAATAATCTCAGTTCCCTCAGCCTCTCCTCATAAATCATGTGCTCCAGTCCCCTAATCATTTTTGTTGCCCTTTGCTGGACTCTTTCCAGTTTTTCCCCACATCCTTCTTGTAGTGTGGGGCCCAAAACTGGACACAGTACTCCAGATGAGGCCTCACCAATGCCAAATAGATGGGAATGATCACATCCCTCAATCTGCTGACAATGCCCCTACTAGTTATACAGCCCAAAATATCATTAGCCTTCTTGGCAACAAGGGCACACTGTTGACTTATATCCAGCTTCTCATCCATTGTAAACCCTAGGTCCTTTTCTGCAGACCTGCTGCCTAGCCGCTCGGTCCCTAGTCTGTAGCAGTGCATGGGATTCTTCCATCCTAAGTGCAGGACTCTGCACTTGTCCTTGTTTAACCTCATCAGATTTCTTTTGGCCCAATCCTCCAATTTGTCTAGGTCCCTCTGAATCCTATCCCTACCTTCCAGCGTATCTACCACTCCTCCCAGTTTAGTATCATCTGCAAACTTGCTGAGGGTGCAATCCACACCATCCTCCAGATCGTTAATGAAGATATTGAACAATATATAGTCAATATTAATAACTTCAGATACAAAAATGATACATGCATACAAATAGGATAATCATATTCAGCAAATCATAACATTTCCAATGACACCTCACATGTCATGTCTTGCATAAAATACTTCATAACTATTATGGCAGAGCTCCAAACTTGTCCCTGTGGGTCCCACTCTTCCAGGCAGTTTATGCTAGCTTCAGAGGCTCACTGCAACCCTCCACGTAGCTTTTCTCTCTCTAGGGCCAGGGATACAGTCTACTGAGCCCTCCTCATCATAGGCCAGCAAGGAGTTTAGTGAGAGAACTTCCACAGTTTCTGTTGCTTCTACAGCCTCATACCAAAACAGTTTAGCCTCCTGTCCTGAGAGGGGCCTGTCCTCCCTTCTCAGGACATGTATCTGTAGTGGTGGGTTGGGGGGAAACCCAGGCCCGCCCTCTCCTCTGGGTTCCGGCTCAGGGACACTAATGGTAGCAGCTATTAGCAGCCAACCTTCACTGCCAGAGTTGCTATATTTCCCTGGGCCACTTCCACACAGCTCTCCTGCTTCTCCCTGATCAATGACATGAGGGTGTCTCCATTAACCAGCCCTCCAGCTACACTTCCTCTTCCCAGCTCTCCTCTGCCTGAGGAGGAGTGAGCCCTTTTATAGTGTCAGAGGGGCCTTAGAGTCAGGTGATCACATTAGCTTAATGGCCTCACCTGACTCTTTGCAGGTTAATTGAAGTCAAGTGTTCTCATTATCCCCTGCCCTGGTCAGTCAGGGAACAGAAAACTGCTAATCCAGTGGCTAGAAACTCTGCCTCGGACTCTCTCCTATAGCCCCTTGGCCTGAAGGGAGGAGGGAGAGTGCTGGGGCTGCTAGGCCCTTGCAGCTGCTACTCCTCTAGCTACTCCCCTGGCTGGGCCAGGTACCACCCCCATCCCTCTCTACTACCTGGTTGTTGGCTGGCTGCTAGACACCGCCCCCTGCCCCAGTGGCTGCTACTGCTCCTGCTGCAGCCCCTTGGGGCGGGGGGGCTGCTGGCCCGCTCCCCAGAGGAGGGGAGTGAGGGTCCCCTGCTCCAGCCCCAGTTGCTGCGGACACCACCATCACCCCCGCCATCTGAGAGGGGTCCTTTCTGCCTGCCTGGACCACCGGACTGCCTGCTGGAGCTACTGCTGTGGTTGCTGCTGAGGAGCTGCTGAACCCGAAGGAGGAGGAGAAGAAGACCATCTGCTGTGGGGGGAGCGCACAGGGACTCTGCAGACCACTGGGGAGGGGGCTTTCAAAGACCGAGTAGCTTTTGAACTGTGCTCTTGTGGTGGGGAGTTTTGACTGTGGGGACACAGGGGGTGTGGCGTGGAGCCTGCCCCGCTGGTCCATCCGTGTGTCCCCCTTTGCCCCCCCCCACCGTCATCGCTGCCCCCTCCACCACCCCCAATGGACACTTACCATCTGCCTCATCTCCTGCCTCTGGGACTCCGCTGCTCACCTGGCTGGCCGCACCCTGATTCCACCATTTGGGCCTGAAGCAGCAGCCAGCCCAAACTGACTTTTTTGTGCAAGTGGGCACATGTACCCCCCTCCCTTGGACTGACCCCCACCAGCTTTGCCTCTTACTACCTGCCCCTTGCAGCCTTTTGCCCCCCCTTTGCCCCAGCCCCCACCCCCCAGCTTCAGTTTATTTGCCTGCCCTGCCCTTTTCCCTCTGCAGTTTTTATTTGTTTGCCCCGCCCCAGCCTCTGAAGCTAGCCCCTTGGTTCCCTGTCCTGCCTCCAGCCTGGTTCTTCCCCCTTCCCCTACGGTTCCTCTGCCCTGATTAGCCCCTTACTCTGTGCGCCCATGCCCCCTCCCATGCGCTTGTGTCCCTCTCCATTTTAGTTTGAACCCCTTTTCACTGCACCCCTCCATGCTGTTGTATTCCCCCCTCCCCTAGTGCAGCTAGAGGATTTGGAATCCCACCCTGTGTCAGTGACTGACCCCTAGCCCTTGATTGCCCCCCCGTCCAGCCCACCCCTTTTGGCGCCCTCCTCCCCTGCCTGTAGCCTAGTGGGGAGGGGTGGTCGACCTGCTTCCCCTTTCCCCTCCTCCTTCTGGTGTTTTCCCCTCCCACCCTGCTCATTATGGTGGGGGACAAGGCGAGTGGGGCCCCTTCGGCAGACCCCGCCGCCCCTCCCCTGCCTGCTGCCCCATCACCCCCCTGAGCCTCTACCTCCACCACCATGGCCAAACCACCTGCTAATACCCCACTGGGGCACCGGCGGTGGTGGACGCCGGGGTGACCTCCGCTGCTGCCACGTCCCTCACCCCTCCCACTTTGGGGAAGCCCCTGCAGCCGGCGGGAAGGACCAAGGTAAGAAGAAGGGGAAGGACCCCACTAAAAAGACCAAGCCCTCCATGGCAGGGGCTGCCCCCACTGCCACGGCCCCCTACTGGCATCCCTCCCTGCTGTTCCCTCCACCAGCTCTGCGAGTGCCCCTCCCTCACCTGCAGGGCGTACCCCCCGCCTGCTGCTAAGTCATCTCTCCCAGCCACCATCTCTGCTACCATCTATAGTGGCCAGGACCCCTTCCCCACCTTGACCAGGAAACACGGCGTCTGTTGCCTCCTGGTGCCCACCTCGCCCCATGGGGAGACCTACCTGTGAGCGTTGGCTAGGGTGGTGGGGCCCACTGCCATCATAGCGGCCTCTAAAATGTACGGCAAGGTCGTCTTGTTCCTGGTATTGGAGGCTGCCGCTCAGGAGGCGGTGGAGAAGGGCCTGGTGGTGTTGGGCATGTTCATCCCACTGGAGCCGCTAGAGGACCTGGGCATCCGACTAGTCCTGACGTCCGTCCCTCCCTTTCTTCCCAATGCCACCCTCTTACCTGCCCTCTCCACCCTGGGAAAACCCATCTCCATGGTCAGCCCTCTCCCACTGGGCTGCAAAGACCCCACCCTCCGTCACGTCCTCTCGTTTTGCCGGCAGGTGCAGCTTCCACTGCCACCGGCGGCACGTGATGGAGAGGCGCTCGAGGGGTCATTCCTGGTCCCCTACTGGGGGCCCATTACCGGGTGCGTTACTCTACGAGGGAGGCCCGGTGCTACCTCTGCCAGGTGATGGGGCACTTCCAGAGGGACTGCCCCTTGGCCTGACAAGGAGGGGCATCCGGGACCCCCGAGCACCGGCAGGGTGCCGGCCCCGTCATCGCTGGTTACCCAGCACCCGAAGCCACCCCTCCTCCTTCCCAGTCCACCACTGAATCCCGCTCGGGCCTGAGAGGCACCTCCCCGACTATGCCCAGACGAGCAGGAGAGCCCCACCTCTGCTGCCTGCAATCCGGCGGGGCCTGTGGAGGAGGGTGTGGTGGGGGCACCGCCGGGCATGGGAGAGGGCCCTCTCCAGGGGGAATCTTCACTCCCTCGTGCTTTCCCACCATTACCCCCCCCCCCCCGAGTCCCTGAGCCATTACCCCTGCCCCTGCCCCGACCCCTGCTAGCCAGCCCCCAGATGATGTCATGGAGGGCTGGGCCCTAGTACAGGGGAAGCGGGGCAAGCGGAGGGCTCGAGCTCCACTCCTCCCATCCGATGCGGAGGCCCCCCAGAAGACCAATAAAGGGGGCACCGATGCCGAGCCTTCCGCTTTGCCCACAGGTGTGATCCATCCACCAGTGCCGGCTGGGGCAGACGTGGCAGCACCAGAGGGCAGTATCTCCCCTCCACGGGACTCCCTTCCCTCTGAGGCCCCCGATGGAGCCCCTCCTGCCCCGTTACCATCTGAAGCCCCTGTGAGCCCCGCGGCGATTGTCGCTTCAGGTGCCAGCGAGGAGAACCCCGGGTAGCGGAAGGCTATCTCCCCTCCATTTATGAGGAGATCGAGGCCCTGTGTCTGAGCTCGTTCACCCAGAGGGAGGATGACCCTTTGCCAGCGGGCCTCAATCTAAGTGACCTCACCCTGGACCCTCTTTCCCCATGCTCCGCCCCACTGCTTCTGCTCCCACCTCCGAGCGTCCCTTGGGCTCCTCCAGCTGCCCGGCCACAGATGGCACCCTGCTGATGGCTGCTGATCCTACTGCAGCAACGGCCGGTGCCATGCGGCTCAGACCCGAGCCCCATGGGGTATCCCCCATAGGTGTGGGGCTACCGACCACCTTCCCAGGTGGGGACCCCACTGAAGACTGTCCACCTTCTGAAGCCGTGGCTGCTATGCCTGCCATAGACCCTGAGCCTGGCATCATTGGGCATCCCCTTCCCACCACCCAGATCCCTGAGCCCAATTGGGAGGGGCCTCCTTCCAGTGGCCCAGCTACTGGGGCCCAGGATCCTGCCTCTGTCACTCTCCCCGACTCTGTTCCTGACCCCTGCCCTGCCCCTACTCTTGATCCCTGCCTTGCCCCTGATTCCAGCCCCGTCTTTATCCCCTCCACCTCCCTGGGGCCGACTCCTTCCATTTCCCAGAGGATGACCCCCAGGGAGCGGCCTCTGTATTTCCCTGTCCCGACCCACCTGGGGTTGCTATCTTCTCTCCACTGCCCCCTACTGAGCCAGGCTTTGAGGCAGGCTGCGTGGTGCCGGCACATTGGGTGACACGTCAGGGGTCCACCCCTTGTCTGCCCATCTCGGTGGGCCACAGGGCTGTGTCAGAGGCCCCTCCAGAGGATAGCCGGGGGCCAGTGACCCCAGCCCCCCATACGCTGCGGGAAGAGCTGCGGGAGTTCCTTGAAGACATCCTTGGCTCCCCTAATAAGGTGCAGCTCACTCTCCAGTGATGGGGGGACTTCAAGCAAATCCTCTGGGCTGTGAGGGCCCTCATGGGGGAGGGTAAAGGGACAGGGAAGCAGGCCGCCGCAGCCTACCAGCGGGTCCGCCTCTTCCATGACTCATTGCTCACCTATGGGACAGGTCACGGTTTGTTGCATGGCCCAACGGGGGCAGCGAGCAACCCAGCCGGTGAGGATCCCCCCCAGCCCTCCTCATGGCACCTATAATCTTTGCAACATTGAACACCCGGGGCTGTAGGATGGGTCTCCGCAGGTGCCAGGTTCTCTTCTTCCTTCGGGAGGGGGGATACTCTGTGGTTTTCCTGCAGGAGACCCATACGGATCTGGCTGCCGAAGACAGCTGGCGGCTGGAATGGGGGGACAGGGCCTACTTTAGCGATCTCACAGTTTGTACGGCTGGAGTGGCGACCCTGTTCTCCCCGTACCTACGGCCTGAGGTGCTGGGGATTGCCGAGGCTGTGCCAGGTCGCCTGCTGCACCTCCGGGTCAGCATGGAGGGGCTTGTGGTCAAACTCGTCACATCTATGTCCTGACATCAGGCCCGGAGCAGCTGCGTTTCTATCAGCAGGCGTCCGCCTTCCTCGGTACCTTGAATCCTTGCAAATGCCTGGTCCTGGTGGGGATTTAACAACACCCTTGAGAAGTGGGACTGCTCAGGGACTGAGCAGTGCCCGGCCACCGCGGATGTCCTCTGGGAGATAGTTGAACATCACTCCTTGGTGGACGTCTGGCACGACCACCACCCAGACTACATTTCGACATTCACTTTTGTCCTGGTGGAGGCCCATCGGTCACGCCACTCCCGGTTGTACCGCATCTATTTATCACGTTTCCACCTTTCACGGGCCCACTTCTCCAGCATCCGGCCAGCCCCGTTCTCTGATCATCATTTAGCCACCATGATGGCATCTCTCTGTGCAGAGAGGCAGGAGCCGGCCTATTGGCATTTCAACAACAGCTTGCTGGAGGATGTGGGCTTCATTGCATCCTTCTGGGAGTTCTGGCTGGCCTGGCGAGGGCAGTGGCATGCCTTTCCCTCGGTGCAGCGGTCGTGGGATCTGGGGAAGGTGCGCGCCCGGCTCTTCTGCCGTGACTACACCCGGGGCGCCAGCCGACGGAGGGATGCGGTGATAGAGCAGTTGGAACAGGAAGTCTTAGAGTTGGAGAGGCGTCTGGCTGCCAGTCCCGAGGATCCACCCCTCTGCGGAGCATGCCGGGAGAAGCAGGAGGAGCTCAGGGCCCTTGAAGACCATCGGGCCCAGGGTGCCTTTGTTCGATCCCACATCCACCTCCTTCAGGAGATGGATCGCGGCTCCCGCTTCTTCTATGCCCTGGTGAACAGGAGGGGGGCCAAAAAATACATCGCCTGCTTTCTGGCAGAGGAGAGCACCCCCGTCACAGATTCGGCGGAGATGTGCAGGAGGGCCAGGGCCTTCTATGCAGGCCTTTCCTCCCCGTATCCGACCGATCCTAACGCTTGCAGAGTGTTCTGGGATGAACTCCTGACGGTCAGCGTGGGCGACTGAGACCGGCTAGAGCTGCCTCTCACTCTGGCTGAGTTCTTGGAAGCCCTCTGCTGCATGCCCACCGATAAATCTCCAGGCATGGACAGGCTGACCATGGAGTTCTACCGCGTGTTCTGGGACATCCTCAGCCCAGACCTAGTCACTGTCTGGGCCGAGTCCTTGCAGAGAGAGGTCCTCCCTCTTTTGTGCAGGCGAGCCGTGCTTGCCTTATTGCCAAAGAAGGGGGACCTCCGCGATTTACGAAATTGGCATCCCATCTCGCTCCTCAGCACAGACTACAAAGTCGTAGCAAAAGCCATCTTGCTGCAGCTAGGGTCTGTGCTGGTGGACGTGGTCCACCCAGACCAGACATACTCCATCCTGGGCCGTACCATCTTTGACAACCTGTATCTGATCCGGGTCCTCTTGGAACTCGTGTGTAGGGATGGTCTGTCATTCGCCCTCCTGTCCCTGGATCAGGAGAAGGCATTTGACAGAGTGGACCACGGGTATTTCCTGAGCACTCTGTGAGCGTTTGGCTTCAGACCCCAGTTTGTGGGTTTTCTCCAGGTACTGTACACCTCCGCAGAATGTCTGGTCAGGCTCAACTGGACCCTGACCGAACCGGTCAGCTTCGGGCGAGGAGTATGGCAGGGGTGTCCCCTTTCAGGCCAGCTGTATGCTCTGGCAATAGAGCTCTTCCTCTGTCTCCTCTGTAGGAGGTTGACGGGGTTGGTGCTGCGAGAACCAGAGCTACGGCTGGTCCTGTTGGTGTACACGGACGACGTGCTCCTCGTGGTCCAGGACCTGGGTGACTTGGAGTGGGTGGAAGCTTGCCAGGCCATCTATTCTGCAGCCTCCTCCACCCAGGTCAACTGGGTCAAGAGCTCTGGCTTGGTGGAAGGGGACGGGTGTCAGGCGAGCTCCCTCCCACCCACGCATCAGGCCATCTGTTGAAGCATGGGTCCGCTGCTCTATCTTGGCATTTACCTTTCTGCCACGCATCCGTCTCTGCCAGAGAACTGGCACAGTTTAGATGACAGGGTGAGAGAGTGGCTCTGGAAATGGACAGGACTACTCCAGTGCCCCTCCCTTCGAGGGAGAGCACTGGTGCTTAATCAACTAGTCCTGTCCACGCTCTGGTACATGCTCAACACCCTGGTCTGGAGTTCTTCTGGTCAGGACTGCACAGGGTCTCTGCAGGGGTTCTCCATCTACCCCTGGAGGAGGGAGGGCAGGGCCTGAAGTGTCTCCGCACTCGGGTCCATATCTTCCGCCTCCAGGCCCTGCAGAGGCTCCTTTATGGTGCAGGTAGTCCGGCGTGGAGCATATTGGCGCACACCTTCATGCGCCGCCTCCGAGGGCTCCAATATGACCGGCAGCTCCTTTATCTCCATCCAAGGAGTCTTCTGCGAGACCTCTCCGGGCTGCCGGTCTTCTACCAGGACCTCCTCCGGACCTGGAAACTGTTCGCAATGACCAGGTTCGTGGCGGCCTCCGTGGGGGAAGATCTCCTCACGGAGCCCCTGCTACACAACCCCCAGCTCCGTGTGCAGGCGGCGGAGTCCCCCTCGGTGCGCCAGAGGTTGGTCCTGGCAGAAGTCACCAGAGTCGG
The DNA here is from genome assembly GCF_965152235.1 of Eretmochelys imbricata. Taxonomy (NCBI): domain Eukaryota; kingdom Metazoa; phylum Chordata; order Testudines; family Cheloniidae; genus Eretmochelys; species Eretmochelys imbricata. Next base: position 37,129,117 of record NC_135584.1, on the reverse strand, counting down.
AGACCTCCTGGACTACGACCGGGGAGACTGGCTGGATCCCCTTACACTCGCTCAGCACATGGGGCTTTCCTTGCCTCGTACTCCCCAGTGCGTACTTCAGGAGGTGAGGGCCGCTTTGCCTCCCGCTGCTCGGGTTTGCCTCAACCGGGTCCTAAGAGAGGGTGGTCCCTGCCCACCCTCCACCCCAGGCCCTCTGGACCTTTTCATCAGGCCCTTGGCCCATGGACCCAACCGACCCCCGCCCCTTCACCGTGAGCCAGCTGCATGATCTGCAGCCGGTCCGCTTCCACACCGCTCCAAGAGAACATCTATACATGCTCGTGCTCCACACCCTTCATGTCCTCACTCTCACACCCCGCCCTGTCACAAAGTGGCGGGACCTCCTGTCACCTCTAGAGGGTGAGGAGCCCCGGTGGGCCAGCCTACACTCCACCCTGTTCCTGAGGCCCGCCCGTTTGTATCAGTTGGCGGCTCCTTCACGGGGCCGTGAGCACGGGCGTGTACTTGGCGCAGTTTACCCCTATCCCAGATACCTGCACTTTTTGCGGCGTGAGGGAAACCCTGGTGCACATTTACTTGGAGTGCGCCAGGCTCCAGCCCCTATTTCAGCTCCTTTTAGACATCTTGTTAAGATTTTGGTTGCCCTTTTCCCCTCACGTTTTTATTTATGCACTCTCTATCCATGGCCCCACAAAGTCAAGGGACCTCCTGGTCAACCTCCTCCTGGCCCTGGCTAAAGTGGCCATCTATAAAACCAGGGTGAGGAGGTTGGCCAATGGAGTCTCCTGTGACTGTGGGGCCTATTTCCAATCCTCTGTCCATTCCCATATCCTGGCAGAGTTCCTCTGGGTGGCATCCACTGACTCCCTTGATGCCTTCGAGGAGCAGTGGGCGCTGTCAGGGGTTCTCTGCTCGGTGTCCCCATCTGGTTCCCTTCGTTTGGCCCTTTGGCTGCACACCTGTCCCTGTTTCATTAGTTGTCCCCCGTAATTATTTGGTTCCAGGTCCTGTGGACCCCACTCTTAGGCTGGGGGTGGGGGGATCCTTTAGCAGTGGTCAGGATCTGCCTGTCCACTTCCTGGATCCCAATAGGGCTACTCTGCTGTACCCAATGGCCTGGGTCTATCACACTATGTCATAATCCTATCATAATAATATCACTATGAAGAATATGAGGTGCAGTGTCACACCCATGACTAGCCTTTCAGGTACAACGATGAAGAAGCTAGACAGTGCTGACAGCTCATCAACAAAGACAATGGACCATGGAAGAGCTGAGCCTTCCTGTGAATGTTTCAGCCAGCCGCTAAGTAATGTCTGCTATGACTCAGCAAGGCATGCAAGGGCATGTGACCAGACCATGATACAGAACTCCATTTTGGTACCTGTATTTTTCCACAAACTGGGCTGGGCACTCAGCTTGCAACAAAGGGTTCCCACCACATAAGGAGACTACATAAGGTGGGAAGTGACATCGTGATTTGTCTTCACTCCTCCACAACTCAACACCTGAAAGAGTCTCTGAAAGACAAAGGACTTGGAAGAGGGGAGGGGAACCCAGTCTGCACAGCAATTGCAGTCTGTGCCTTAAGAATCTGCAAGCCGGCTTGTGTCATCAGTCAGGATGAGAGGATTTGAATTATCAATTTATCTATCTAGTATGTTAGGCTTGGTTTACAATTTTGTTTATTTGCTAAGTAATCTGCTTTGATCTGTTTGCTATCCCTTATAATCCCTTCAAATCGATCTTTCTGTAGAGAATAATTTTTTTTTATATATTTTATCTTAACCAGTGTGTTTTGAGTGAAGTGTCTGGGAAAATCTCTGCTTGGTTAACACAGGCTTGTTGTGCATCTTTCCCACGTCAAGGGGAAAGCAAGCTATATTAGTGAGCTTGCATTATACAGATCACTGTGCAGTGCAAGATGGTATAAGATTGGGTTTATACTCCAGCAAGTGTGCAAGGCTGGGGAGCTGAGAAATTGGCTGGTGTCTTCTTTCTGTCTTTGAGTGGCTTAGCTAGAGCACTCAGGTAGCTCAGTTGGGTATGTGGCACCATCTGCTGTCATGGTGGATGATCATAGAATCATGCAACAGACCTCAGGAGGTCGTCTAGTCCAACCCCTGCTCAAAGTAGGACCAACCCCAACTACAGGACCTGGAGAGGCTGGCTGAATATCCAGCGGAGAAGTGTGAATGAGGCCTGCCCAGCTGGGGGGTTAGGAAGCACAGCAGTTCCCAGATCGCACCCCAGAGGTGACAACCTGTCACACCCCCATCTATGATAGCATCATTTACCACAGACCCCTTGATGAATGTGGGAAAATAAAGTGTTTGATTCTCAACTTGCCCTGAGCCAGCCAGTCCCCACACCATGTAGAGATGAAACCTGGTTCTGAGATCACACGGAGCGGGGGAATTATAGAGATATTGATAGAGGCGTGTGTGTATGAGTGTGATGTTACACCCCATATTCTTTATAGAAATATGCTTATGATATGAATATGGAATAACTAAGATATATTTTATGCAAGATGGGTTTTGTGAGATATCATTGGAAAGGTTATGATTTACTGAATGTGATTATCCAATTTGTATGCATATATCATTTGTGTATCTGGAGTTAGGAATTTTGACTATGTTACCATTACAAGTGTGTTTTCACCTGGTGAATGCCCACGACACAGTAGGCAAACAGCCTGGATGGGCCACTAAGGAAAACTATAGAACTTTGAAAATGCTAATCTCACTCCTTCTTGAGAAGTTTCCTGGGATGCTGCTTTGACACTGCAGGGGCAGGTGATTAGGTCACCTGGTACTGGACACCATCTTGACTGGCTAGTACTTTTCCACTGAAGGAGGGGGGATCAAACAGGGAAATAAAAGATTCCTGCCACATGTAAATCCTGTTTAAGTCTGGAGGGTGAGTTAATCAAGGTCATGAGTTCTTCATTGAATCCCTGCCCAGGATGACCGCTGGAAATACCTGGTACTGATCTGGGGAAGAAGGACTGGGACCCAGACTGAGACAGGGGTCTGGCCTGTGAAGAGAAATACCTGGGACTTTAAGATGCAAGCAAAAAGCAGTTTGTGTTCAAGGAACTCTGCAACATGCCTAAAGCAACATTTAGCGTGAGAAATTACTATTTGTAACCAGCTTCTTTAGTGTCCTCAGCGTAATTTGCATGTTTGTTTATTCTGATCAGTAATCTACTTTGATCTGTTTGCTATCCCTTATAATCACTTAAAATCTGTCCTTTGTAGTTAATAAACTTGTTTTTATTTTCTATAAACCAGGTTGTGCAATTCATATCGGGGGGGCAAAAGCTGTGCATATCTCCCTCCACTTTGAGGGGGGGGTGATTTTTATGAGCTTGTGTTGTACAGATCACTCTATACAGTGCAAGAGAATACAATTTTGGGTTTACACCCCAAAGGAGGTGTGAACGTTAATGCTGGGCAAATCCCTGAGCTGAATCGTCCCACTCAGAGCTGATTTCAGTCTCTGTGTCTACAGCTGGGTATGGCCCTACCTGTGTGTGTGTGTGTTAGAGAAGGTTTGAGGGCCTGGCACAGCAAGGATAGGGTGAGTAAGCCCAGGCTGGTGGAAAGGGTGGGCTCAGTAGGACCCCAATATATCAGGTGTCATCCCAGATGTGAGGGGGAGCAACACGCCACAATGGGGATAGGTGGACGGAGGTGTGGAGAGAGACAGATATGGATGTGGATGCATAGGTGGATGGGGATTGGGATAGATAGGTGGATGGGGAAGGGGATAGACAGATGGAAGGGACAGATAGATAGATGGGGATGGATAGATATATGGACAGGGATGGATAGGTGTAGATAGACAGATAGATTAGATAGAGATGGATGCCTGGTGATGGGGATAGATAGATGGATGAGGATTGGCAGTACTGGGTTTACTATGGTGCCACTGATGCCATGGGGCCGGGCCCAGGCTCCAAAGGGGCCCCGGCCCTCTCTGCTTGGGCTGCAGCTCAAGGACCTGCCAGCCCTTCTCCGCCCCCCGCCTCTGTCCTGCCCCCAATGGCAGCCAAGCTCCGCCCTCCTCGGCCTCTTCTCTGCCTCCTCCCCAAGCGTGCCACATTCCCGCTCCTCTCCCTCCCTCCCAGCGCTTACCCCACCGCCTAACAACTGTTTGCTGGCACTCCAGGAGGGAGGGGAAGGAGCGGGGTTGCAACGCACTAAGGAGAGGAGACGGAGAAGAGGCAGGGGCAGTGGGTGGAAGCGGGACAGGAAGGAAGAAAAGGCGGGGTCCTCACACTCCCCCTACACATACCCTCCCCCCCCGCCGTGAGCTGCTCAGGGAAGGGGCTAGGCTGCGGAGCTGGGAGCACCCTCACTACCCCAGCCCACACCCCCAGCCCTCTGCCCTGACTCCTGCACCCCCACACATCCCCAGCCCCCTGACACCCCATGCCCTGACTCCTGCACCCCCCACCCCCACTCTGAGCACCAAACGGGTGCTCCTGCACACACACCCCCACACACACACATTCCCACCTGCACCCCTTGCACCAAACAGGAGCTGCTCCAGATAAGAGCTCCACATCCCAACCTCCTACCCCAACCCTGAGCCCCCTCCTGCATCCTAACTCCTGGCCAGACCCTGCACCCTAACTGCCTCCCAGACCCTGAACCCCCAGACCTGACTCCTGCACCCCCCACACGCATCCCTTCCTGCACCCCTCGCAACAAATGGGAGCTGCTCCAGGTAAGTGCTCCATCCCCCAACCTCCTGCCCCAGCCCTGAGCCCCCTCCCGCACCCGAGCCCCCTCCCAGACCCTGCACCCCCAGCCCTGAGCCCCCTCCAGCACCCTAGCTCCCTCCCAGACCCTGCACCCCCAGCTCTGAGCCCCCTCCCGCACCCTAAGTCCTGGCCAGACCCCACACCCCAACTTCTTTTTACATTTTTTTATAAAGTGCTCTAATCCAAAGCGCTTTACACTCATTAGCGAACAGTGCAAATAATATTCGGAAAGATCGTTAAGTGGTCCGCTGAGCCCCCCAGCGATTTTCAAGTGGTCTGTGGAAAAAGAAGTTAGACGACAACAACAATCAAGGTCCCTCACTTTATTGTCATTTACTTGCTATTCCTTAGAGGAGGAGGATGAAGAAAACAAGAATGAGAAATGGGGGTGGGGGGGAGAGAAGAACGAATGATCTTTTTCTTGGCTGGGTCCCACGGAGGGGCCCCAAAAATGAAGCTGAGCACAGGGCCCAACTAACTCTAAATCTGCAACTGGGGCTGACCCCTCCCGTACAGCTCCCCATGCCACAGCCAGGGGCTGACCTCCACCTCCCCGAGCTCCGCATGCCACTGCCAGGGGCTGGGGCTGGCCCCTAACCCCTCCAAGCTCCATTCTACCTGGGGTTGGGGCTGACCCCCCAAGCCCTGCTGCCTGACACCTCACGTCGCCACCCCCACCCCACACACACACATTCCTCCATGCCCCACTAGGGTGGTGCACTGGACATTTTTGGTAAACTGGGCATATGTTCATTTGCTCTCCCAACTGATCGGCGGGGGTGGGGGGAACCTCAGGGTCACCCACACGCTCATCTAAATGCAGGGCTCAGGCCTCTCAGTTTCCAACCACAGCCAACTACACGGGCTGGGGGGAAGGACAAGCCGTGCGTCAGCCGGGGATCCTGCACAGCTGGCTGAATGCTACCTAGTGGGTCCCTGCATAGCTGGATGGATGATGCACAGCTGGAAAAGATGCTGGAGGACACATGTCTAGCAGGATCCAGGGCTGCTCTCGGTGCTGGCTCACAGCTGCGCACATCTGGGGCTCTTACTTACCTGGGCCCATCATTGCTCAGCTCCCTGCGCATGTCTCTGTGCTGGGGGCTGTGGGTGACAATGAGAGATCTCAGTGGTAGGTAGGAACGTGGCCCTTTGAGCCTTCCCAGGGTGGCCCAGCCGCGAACAGGGTGGGGGTGGGCAGAGCAGACCTGAGCTCCGATCACAGCGACCGCAGTGGGAGGGTTTCTGAGAAGCCCCCTAGTGAGTCTGTGACCAAGTCAACAGGATGTGGCGCCTGTGTGATGATGTACAGCTGGGAGCTATGACTGTGTAGCACCAGAGAGGAAATGACACAGCACAGATAGGGATAGAACCCAGGAGTCCTGGCTCCCACTCCTTTAACCACTGGACACCACTCCCCTCCCAGAACCAGGGATAGAACCTAGGAGTCCTGGCTCCCAGTGCCCTGTGACCCACAGGCCCATTGGTGCCAATCAGCGAAGTGTTCGCTGTACTTCATAAGCCAGTCCTGTCTCAGACCTGACAAACTCACTACACCTCAGATCCTGCTTCCTGGTATTTAGCCCAGAAGGGTAGTGTGTGAGGACTCTTCTGAAAGCTGGTAACTTATCAGGCTTCATGCTCACTGCGAGCCGTGTGTACGGGTACTAGTTCAGGGATAATGTCTCTCTCCTGACACCTACGGCTAATGGGCTTCGAGTGACCATCCAGGGAATCTCGTGGCCTGGGGACAGCCCCTTCACACTGGAGGGAGCTGGCAGCCCTCCCTGGCTAGCTGGTGATGGACTACACGGTGTGATGGTGGCAGGCCCAGGCAGCTGTGGGGGGAGGGATAGCTCAGTTGTTTGAGCATTGGCCTGCTAAACCCAGGGTTGTGAGTTCAATCCTTGAGGGGGCCATTTGGGATCTGGGGCAAAAATTAGGGATTGGTCCTGCTTTGAGCAGGGGGTTGGACTAGATGACCTCCTGAGATCTCTTCTAACCCTGATATTCTATGATACTAAGAACTAACAAACTCCTAGCTGGAGAACAGATGGTTCACCTGTGTGTTAGTTTCACTCAAAAGAGGGAGGAGTCTTACAAGGATGTGTTTAGAGTCTATGAAATGCTTGTACCTTGCTGCCTGCATCAATCTCGCGTGCAATGTCTGTGTTCTAGGCTATAAGGAAACAAGAATGTTTTGCTTGAAAACATTGAAAGTGTTTGCTCTGAACTTGGGAACCCCACCCCCCTTTCCGGCATCCACCCAGAAGGACTATCAAAATCAGATGGCCGTCCCAGACCATGACAATACAAAAAATTGGTTAATATCCCTCTGGCCGCTGGGAAATGTGACATGCAAGGAAGTGCTGTGGGCTTGGAAGCTGAAGGACGTAAATAAAAGGAAGCCATAAGGCAACTTTCTGTCTTTTGGGCTGTTTGACGTCTGAGTGGGCTACAGACCCCAAACTGGCACCAGAGCTCCCCAGGGGTTGCCCTGAGAGACACTTTGAACTGACAGACCACTACAGCTCTGGCACTCTGCGGATTTAGATGGTAACTCATTGGGCTTACTCTGAACTCTGGGGTACTGATGTGGGGGCCCACATGAAAGATCCCCTAATCTTATTTCTACCAGCTTAAGTCAAAAACTTCCCCAAGGCACAAATCCTTTTCTTGTCCTTGGATGGTACTGCTGCCACCACCAAGTGATTTAGACAAAGATTCAGGGAAAGGACCACTTGGAGTTCCTATTTCCCCAAAATATCCCCCCAAGTCCCTTCACCCCCTTTCCTGGGGAGGCTTGAGAATAATATACTAACCAATTACCTTTAATAAAAAGACAGACCAGACCCTTTATTTTTAGGACACTAAAATCAATCAGGTTCTTAAAAGAAGAACTTTATTATAAAGAAAAAAGTAAAAGAAGCACCTCTCTAAAATCAGGATGGAAGGTAATTTTACAGGGTGATAAAAAGATTCAAAACTCAGAGGATTCCCCTCTAGGCTCAACTTCAAAGTTACAAAAACAGGAATAAACCTCCCTCTTAGCATAGGGAAAATTCACAAGCTAAAAGAAAAGATTATCGAACGCATTTCCTTGCTTACTTACAATTTTTGTAATCTTAGATGCTCATTTCAGCTATGTTTATAGGAGATGTTTTTTTCCTGCCCTGGTCTCTCTCTGTCTGAGAGAGAGAACAAACAAAGAGAGCACAAACAAAACCTCTCCCCTCCCATCACAGATTTGAAAGTATCTTCTTTCCTTATTGGTCCTTTTGGTCAGGTACCAACCAGGTTATTTGAGCTTCTTAACCCCTTATAGGTAAAATGATTCTGTACCTCTGCCTGTACCTCTGGCTAGGAGGAATTTTAAGTTACTGCATACATAAAGGTTGTTACCCTTCCCTTTATATTTATGACAGGTGTGTATATGTTTGCCTGCTTTAACCTGGAAATAACTGTTATTCCTTTTTCCTAGTTCATAAACCTTTATATAATCCATTAAGAACATAAGAATGGCCATACTGGGTCAGATGTGTGGTCCATCCAGCCCAGTATCCTGTCTTCAGACAGTGGCCAGTGCCAGGTGCCCCAAGAGGGACTGGACAAATCATCAAGTGATCCATCCCCTGTCACCCATTCCCAGCTTCTGGCAAACAGAGGCCGGGGACACCAACCCTGCCCATCCTGCCTAACAGCCATTGATGGACCAATCCTCCAGGAACTTATCTAGTTCTTTTTTTTTGAATCCTGTTATAGTCTTGGTCTTTAAACATCCTCTGGCAAGGAGTTCCACAGGTTGACTGTGCGTTGTGTGAAGAAATACTTCCTTTTGTTTGTTTTAAACCTGCTGCCTATTAATTTCATTTGGTGGCCCCTAATTCTTGTGTTATGAGAAGGAGTAAATAACACATCCTGATTCACTGTCTCCACACCCGTCATGATTTCACAAACCTCTGTCCTGTCCCCCCTTAGCTGTCTCTTTTCCAAGCTGAAAAGTCCCAGTCTTATTAATCTCTCCTCATACGGAAGCTATTCCATCCCCCTCATCATCTTTTTTTTTTTTTTGCCCTTCTCTGAATCTTTTCCAATTCCAATAGATCTTTTTTGAGATGAGGCGACCACATCTGCACGCAGGATTCCAGATGTGAGAGCACCATGGATTACAGGATTGGCTGTAGGCGTTGTCTTTGGTGTAAGATCTAGGTACCAGTTGATCCGGAGTATGGCTATGTCTCCACTCCCACTTTTGTCAGTATAATTTATGCCGCTCAGGGGTGTGAAAAAAACCACCCCCCAGAGCGACATGAGTTACACCGACAGAAGCGCCAGTGTGGACAGCGCTATGTCGACAGGAGAGCTTCTCCTGACAACATAGATACCACTGCTCGTTGGGGGTGGTTTTATTATGCCGACAGGAGAGCTCTCTCCCATTGGCATCAAGCGGCTACATGACTCTACATGTCTACATCGGTACAGCTGTGTCGCTGTAAACTCGCTAGTGTAGACATGGCCTAAGTGACTGGTGTGACGCTGTATAGAATCTGGGGGACACTTGAGGATATTATGAATATTAATATTGTAAAATTGCAATGAGTTGTGCCAGATAGGCCATGTAAGGTATCTGCAAAAATGTTATAATTTGCCAGATATAATAATCTCATCTATGAGTTTGTATCACCTTTGTATTATGAGTTATAGATATGTAGGTATGTCTGTATTTCGAACTTGTGCTATGACACCCCCAGGCAGTTTGGCATCAGCACTGCCTAGCCTGCTTGATGGCGCATTAAGGACCATCAGCTACACAACTGACCCATTGAGAGAAGGCAGACAGGCCTTGTGACTCAGCAAGGCCTGCAGGGACATGCCCATGGATAGAACTCTAAGGCTTCCTGCATGGCAAAAGGCTATTAAAGGCATCTGCGTCTTCTCTTTTTTGTCTTCAGTCCCGCTTCTTACCTCTGGAGGAACTTTGCTACAAACTGAAGCTCTGAACAAAGGACTGAATGACCCATCCCAGCTGTGGAGGTGTTCCAGATAGACTTTCAAGCCAGCAAACTCACCAATACTGCTAGGAACCTGATATATGGGCTTTGAAGTCTCTATATGTTTCTGACTGTTTTACCATTTAACATGTCTCTTCTTGTTCTTTTTTTTTCTTTATAATAAATCCTTAGTTTTAGATACTAAAGGATTGGCTGGCAGTGTGGTATTTTGGGTAAGATGCAAACCTATACTGACCTGATGACGTGACTGGTCCTTTGGGGTCGTATTTTTGTATATGTGAGCACAATTTTTAAATAACTTCTCACTGTATTGGACCTAGGTGCTGACTGGCAGCCAGAAAACTGGAATGCAATAAGGGGCTGTGTGATTTCTTTTTTGCTTTTTGATAACCAGTGTGGGGGATCAAAAGCACAGTTTGTGACTGGTTGAGGAGATTAAATTCAGTATTACCCACCAGTCTTGGAAGTATTTTCTCTCCCTTTTGCAGCCTGCCCTGACCTTGGTATTTCCAGTGAAGACTGCCCCAGGCACCATGGGTCACAACGGGTCTCTTGGGACAGGGAGCACCCTGAATGTAGGGTGAGTTTTGGTGCCAGTGACCATTTATTACTGAGTCCTGTTTGTCTGGGTGGCAAAATAGACCAAAGCATCTAAGGGGACTGTTCGGGGCTCCATGGTAAAGCTGGTATAGTGATCCAGGCAATCACACTTGGTACAAGTGCTGTGAAATTTAATCACAGAACACAACACCAGTCTGGCGGGTCTGCCGTGTTTTGGCCACGGCCACTCCTGGCAGCGTGTCACAAAGTCCCATTGTCCACCCTCGCCCAATCCCAGAACAGTCCACGGGAACCAGTCAAAGCCAGACACGAACAATCAAAGCCACATGGAGGCAGAGATTACCATAGTAACTGGCCGGTGCTTGCCCTGACTGCCACGAGAGACAGTGAGTGGATTCAGCATAAAACAGGGCAGAGGAAGACCCTCTGCAGCCTTTCCCAGAGGAGACGTCTTGGGGCATGGGGGTGTTTCAGGAAAGCCTGGATCCTGGGGTGCCAGCCAGCTCTGCAATGGGCTGAATTCTGGGAGGGGAAACCTGTTGGTTAGCTAAGCATGGGAACGATCAGCGAGTGTCCACCCTAGCTGCTGGCATCCTAGTTCGGTTACTCCTGTACCCATTGGAATCCAGCGCTGTCTCTTGTTTCCAGAGGAAACACAATAAACCCTCTCTTGGTTTTATTCGCTGTGCACACGAAGACTGGGTGTGACACTGTCACAGTGGGTTAAGGGAAGACGTGGGTACGCTGTTCCCTTGAGGGCTGAGGAGTGGGATTTCTGTGAGTAGCCAGCATTAGGGGCTGGGTGTAACAGGGGAGTTGTTCCAAGGAACTCGGGGGCAGCTGCTGTTAACCTGGAGGATGGGGGTAACAAGGTCACTCCCAGTCCTGGTAACCCCAAGTACCATTCCACATAATTCCCCTCCCAGAGCCAGGGATAGAGCCTAAGAGTCCTGGGTTCCAGCTCCCCTTGCTGTAAACACTAGACCCCACTCCCCTTCCAGACCCATAAGACAGACACAGTAATCACTGCAGATTAGAAACCATGTTGAAGGGTTTAAAAGGCCCCATGTCCAAATCCCCACCCCCCACTGAGCCAGCCAGCCCCCCGCTGCGGGGCTGGATCAGAGCCACACCCCCAAAAGGGAAAGGCCCCACATCCAATTTCCCATCCCATGATCCAACCACTCCCCCTCCCTAGGGCCTTTCTGCACTACACTCAGGGTCCGTGGAGTCGTCGTCTGCTCTGCCAGGGCTGGGCAGGGCAGTTCGGTGGGAAGAGAGGAGAAGAGTTTCCATAGCAGACCCACAAGGAAATCCCACACCAGCGCCTCATCGAACATCTACTGAAATTAATGGACTCCCCTCCCATTCCCTGAAGGGCTCTGGGGCCAATGGACCCCTCCCCGCTCCCCCAAATAAGGACTGAAACTAACCCTAGAGGAGCAGGCAGAATGAGAAAGCTTTTCCTGAGCTGTAGGCCACTAGCAGAATGTGAGGGGTTTGTCTCCCTCTACTGGCCGGTCCATGTAACAGGATAGGAGTCTACTATAGCTAGTGGAGCTCCTCCTTTAGACTCCCCTTTGAGCTAGAAAGATTATCCTAATGTCTAATCTCAATCTCCCTTGCTGCCAATTAACCCATCACTTCTTGTCCTGCCTTCACTGGACATGGAGAGCCATTGATCTGCATCCCCTTTAGAACAGCCCTTCACACACTGGGCGACTGTTCTCAGGTCCCCCCGTCCGTCTTCTTTTCTCAGGACTCAACATGTTCAGTTTTTTTCACCTCTTCTCCTAGGACGGGTTTTTGAAACCTTTTCCAGACTCATCATTTTAACACCAGGTTCAAACTCCCTCAAAACAAGAGGTAGGAGGCATCACTGGGAACCGGACAATTGTTTGGGTAGTTTGCCATGTTCGTGTAGCCGTGTCGGTCCCAGGATATTAGAGAGACATGGTGGGGGGAGGGGATAGCTTTTATTCACGTCTGTGTGGGAAAGGGGCCGGCTTTGATTTTTGCTTTGCTTGGACATGCTGTAGAATTTTCCCCAGATCAGAAGAAGAGGTCTGTGTCGAAAGCTCATCTCTTGCTTGAGAGAGGTGTGTGTGTATGGGGATAGGTGGATGGCAGCGTGGCGAGACCCAGACAAACAGATACGGATGTGGATTGATAGATAGATGGGGATGGGGATAGAAAGATAGATGAATGGGGATGGACAGATATGTGGGAATAGATGGATGGGGGTGGGGATTGATAGACAGATATATGGATGGAAATGGATGGGAATGGATAGATGGGGACATAGATGAATGGGGGTTAGATAAACAGATACAGAGAAAGAGAGAGAGAGAGAGAGAGAGAGAGATGGGAATAGACAGAGAGATGGAAAGATGGATGGGGATGGATGAATAGACATGGGGATAGATAGACAGATGAGGATGGTAAGAAGCAGTTTGATTTTTTGTCACTAGAATAGTTTCAAACCTGTCACACTTTTGTCCCAGAAGTTGACCCTCTGGAGTCAGGAGAGCTGATTGCTAGGCTGCTTTCAAATACCCTTTGCATCTCTATCCCAGCAGGCAGGGTCTCTTCCAGCCCTGAGGGGACTAATTCCCTACTGGCACCCACCACATCCTCATTCTTACTCCTGTGGGAATTCTGTATCACTATCCAATGCTGAATTTGCACAGAAATTAATATCGTTTGCACAGAATTTTCTCCCCCCCCGCCCCCGAAATGGGCTGCACAGCTGCTGGCCTCCAAAAGGGGGCGCTGGACCCCGCAGAGCCCCGCTTGCACAAAGAAGACACGGCCCGGGGGAGGGGAGGGAGCTGGGGTGTTCCCGGCAGCTGCAGTTCTCAGCACGCCCTGGAGGAAGGCAGCAGCAGGCAGGAAACTCCATAGAAGCCCGGGACCCAGCATCAGGCTGTCTCCCCCTCTGGATTCCTGGGCTCTGGGGGGAAGGGGGGGTGTCTGGGTTGGGGCACCCACAGCTGGGCTCCAGGGGTAGGGGGTGCAGGAGTCTGAGCTGGGGGGTGCCACGCAGCTGGGCTTTGGCAGGAGGGGGTGCAGTTGTCTGGGCTGGGGGAATACCCAGCTCTGGGCTCTGGGCAGGAGGGGGCAGAGAAACAGGAACTGGGTTGTCGTAGGGGTTGCTTTAACTCTCTACTGCTGGGGGACAATTTGTGTGTCTCTGTATTGTTACAGATATACATACTGCCACATATTTTGAAATCATTGAAATATCAATATCAATATCATTCAAAATAATTGAAACAGGTGTGATTCTATTTTGTTATTTTGACAAAGAAAATATCCAGAATTTCGAAATGTTGTGCGCAGAATTCCCCCAGGGGTATGACATGCTGCGTGAAATCTCTGAACCCAAGTGTCCTAGGTCCGAGGCCAGTGCATTTACCACAAGCCCAACCTTTCCCTATAGGGGTAAATTCCCTCCTGGGCCTGGCAGATACAGCAGCTGCTCTGGATATCGAGGCTCATGTTGATCGCTCACTCCCAGAATCACTTTTTTTTTTAAACTTTTTTTATTCATTGCTGGCAATGTAGCAGTGAATGAAACGCAGCAGGCCGCATGGCAGGGTGGGGCGGGGAAGGTGGGAAAGAGGCGATCAGCGCTGGGGATTGATCTGCAATCCGTTCAGCGTAGCCTTCACTGCGTTCCCTTCCCACTGGCCTTGTCCACACTGGGAACAGGTGTGTTTGGAATGGGAAGTGGCCCCCCAGGGGGAACTAACACATGGGAAAGGCCCAGTGAGGACAGGGCAGGCTGCAGTTTTAACACGACTTAGCAGGTCAGGTAATGACGAGGATCTCCCATACACGGTCACTCAACAGGGTGACATGGGTGAGAGCTACAAACCGCTGGGTCTGCTCCAGGGTTTGGCCCGTGTCCTTTACCCTGGGGGAAATAAACCAGCTGGTTCCCTAGTGAAGAGGCAGCCTAAGGGTTGGGATTCCCAAGGGAACTGACAGGTTTTTGAATGTTATAATTCTTGACGTCTGATGGCCCTCTGCCATGTACATTGGTCAAACTGGACAGTCTCTTACGTAACAGAATAAATGGACACAAATCAGACTTACATGCTGGAGGCTGGGTGTGAGCAGACCAGGAGTGGTGGGTCTCAGAGTGAAGCAGTGTGAATGACACCCTAGGTTGCAGAACTGAGGGAACACACTGTCCAACAGTCCAGATTGTAGCCTGGGGAATGTCACAATCCCATCCCCCACAGCAGTGGGGTCCTCCCTTGCCTGAGCTCTGGGGTTGTCTCCCGTGGGATAGCAGGCCCAGGAGGTACCAGCTTTTCCCGCAGGCAGTCGGAGTCTGTCCCAGCCGCTCCGGCCGCTCTGCCCTGGTCCGTTCTTAACACCTCTGGGCTCAAAGCCTGTCCCGCACAGCCGGGGCTCCACACTCCGAGCGGTGCCAGCATCGACTCAATCCCTGTCACAGGAGCAGGTTGAGGCTGGGGGTCAGGTTGGCCGTTGGTGTCAACTCCCCTGCCATAGGCACCCTCCAGGTTGTTTATTCTCCTCCCCCACTGAATTGCCACCTGCTCCATCCTCTCCCCTGCTTGCCTCTTGGGGATCTTATCTGTGGGGTCCATCTCCCCGTTGTGCTTCCACTGAGCTAGGCTGGGGGCCTCTGGCCACGAAGCAGCATGTTGGCAAGAGGATTTGCCAGAGGGCAGCTCTGCTCTAGGGCGAGGTAGAAACGGAGCAGACCCTGCACAACGAAGGGCTCAATGCCAACCCAGGGCACTAGGAAACTGGGGGTGACGTCTGGTGCAGAAGGGAGTTGGGGGAAGGGTAGACTAGGCCTGGGGGGAATCGTGGGAAGGCATTGGAGAAGCACCAGCCCTGAGTGATCCAGCCTGTGTTTTCTCTCCAAAGTGGGTGAGTTAGAGCCTGAGATCAAGCAAAACCTGGGTCCTAGCTGACAACCCCAGTCAGGACACCTGGCCCTGGTCCAAAGCACCTCCAGGGGTTTGTGTGTGGACTGTAGCAATTTAGGGCTCAGCCTGGGTGAGCTCTGCAGTGAAGACAGACCTGATCTATCGATCTATCCATCCCCATACACCGCATCTATCTATCTATCCATCCCCATACACCCCCTCTATCTATCTATCTATCTATCTATCCAACCTCTCTCTCTCTCTCTCCTATTTGTCTTCTGATTTAGCAATCTGCATAATCAGGTGTCTGACTTTAAGCACTTGCATATTCTGATTGGATGCAAAGGGGCTACTCACATGGGCTGCAATGTCGGAATGTGCTCAGTGCCTGGCTGAACTGGGGCCCTTCTCCCTTCTCCCCACACGTCCCCTTTAACTGTAGTTTCACACCCCACAACGCCCACACCCAAACCCTCACTCAGAGGCAGCCCACCTCTCATGATCAGTGAAACACTCAGGAGTCCAGACACCAACAGCAGCTGCTGCAAAAAGCCATTTAGTGTATCACAAGCTGTATCTGTGACCCACAGAGCAGGGAACGTTGCATATTTTCCTCAGCGCTTTACAGAGACTATCCAGGGTACAAGCAGAAAGGAACGTGGTATGTGGTCTCCCTGGGGGGTGGCAGCTCCAGTCTGGACCCAGGGTGGGGGACTGGCTGGCTCAGAGGGAGCGGCACAGGAGCTAGCAAACAGAGCTGTAAACAGGGGAGTTTGAGTGGGAGTTCTGTTGGAGGAGAAGGTATTTGTGTGTGCTTGGTTTTGTATTGGTAGTATTTGTATGTGTAGAGGTTTGTAGGGGCTTTGTGCTGGGAGAGAAGCTGAGCCCTGATTAGGGGGCGGGGCTTCACTGACTAGGGGTCCTATAAAGGTAGCAGCCAGTCAGGCAGCGGCACAGACAGCTGCAGCGGCACAGGAGCTAGCAAACAGAGCTGTAAACAGGGGAGTTTGAGTGGGAGTTCTGTTGGAGGAGAAGGTATTTGTGTGTGCTTGGTTTTGTATTGGTAGTATTTGTATGTGTAGAGGTTTGTAGGGGCTTTGTGCTGGGAGAGAAGCTGAGCCCTGATTAGGGGGCGGGGCTTCACTGACTAGGGGTCCTATAAAGGTAGCAGCCAGTCAGGCAGCGGCACAGACAGCTGCAGCGGCACAGGAGCTAGCAAACAGAGCTGTAAACAGGGGAGTTTGAGTGGGAGTTCTGTTGGAGGAGAAGGTATTTGTGTGTGCTTGGTTTTGTATTGGTAGTATTTGTATGTGTAGAGGTTTGTAGGGGCTTTGTGCTGGGAGAGAAGCTGAGCCCTGATTAGGGGGCGGGGCTTCACTGACTAGGGGTCCTATAAAGGTAGCAGCCAGTCAGGCAGCGGCACAGACAGCTGCAGCGGCACAGGAGCTAGCAAACAGAGCTGTAAACAGGGGAGTTTGAGTGGGAGTTCTGTTGGAGGAGAAGGTATTTGTGTGTGCTTGGTTTTGTATTGGTAGTATTTGTATGTGTAGAGGTTTGTAGGGGCTTTGTGCTGGGAGAGAAGCTGAGCCCTGATTAGGGGGCGGGGCTTCACTGACTAGGGGTCCTATAAAGGTAGCAGCCAGTCAGGCAGCGGCACAGACAGCTGCAGCGGCACAGGAGCTAGCAAACAGAGCTGTAAACAGGGGAGTTTGAGTGGGAGTTCTGTTGGAGGAGAAGGTATTTGTGTGTGCTTGGTTTTGTATTGGTAGTATTTGTATGTGTAGAGGTTTGTAGGGGCTTTGTGCTGGGAGAGAAGCTGAGCCCTGATTAGGGGGCGGGGCTTCACTGACTAGGGGTCCTATAAAGGTAGCAGCCAGTCAGGCAGCGGCACAGACAGCTGCAGCGGCACAGGAGCTAGCAAACAGAGCTGTAAACAGGGGAGTTTGAGTGGGAGTTCTGTTGGAGGAGAAGGTATTTGTGTGTGCTTGGTTTTGTATTGGTAGTATTTGTATGTGTAGAGGTTTGTAGGGGCTTTGTGCTGGGAGAGAAGCTGAGCCCTGATTAGGGGGCGGGGCTTCACTGACTAGGGGTCCTATAAAGGTAGCAGCCAGTCAGGCAGCGGCACAGACAGCTGCAGCGGCACAGGAGCTAGCAAACAGAGCTGTAAACAGGGGAGTTTGAGTGGGAGTTCTGTTGGAGGAGAAGGTATTTGTGTGTGCTTGGTTTTGTATTGGTAGTATTTGTATGTGTAGAGGTTTGTAGGGGCTTTGTGCTGGGAGAGAAGCTGAGCCCTGATTAGGGGGCGGGGCTTCACTGACTAGGGGTCCTATAAAGGTAGCAGCCAGTCAGGCAGCGGCACAGACAGCTGCAGCGGCACAGGAGCTAGCAAACAGAGCTGTAAACAGGGGAGTTTGAGTGGGAGTTCTGTTGGAGGAGAAGGTATTTGTGTGTGCTTGGTTTTGTATTGGTAGTATTTGTATGTGTAGAGGTTTGTAGGGGCTTTGTGCTGGGAGAGAAGCTGAGCCCTGATTAGGGGGCGGGGCTTCACTGACTAGGGGTCCTATAAAGGTAGCAGCCAGTCAGGCAGCGGCACAGACAGCTGCAGCGGCACAGGAGCTAGCAAACAGAGCTGTAAACAGGGGAGTTTGAGTGGGAGTTCTGTTGGAGGAGAAGGTATTTGTGTGTGCTTGGTTTTGTATTGGTAGTATTTGTATGTGTAGAGGTTTGTAGGGGCTTTGTGCTGGGAGAGAAGCTGAGCCCTGATTAGGGGGCGGGGCTTCACTGACTAGGGGTCCTATAAAGGTAGCAGCCAGTCAGGCAGCGGCACAGACAGCTGCAGCGGCACAGGAGCTAGCAAACAGAGCTGTAAACAGGGGAGTTTGAGTGGGAGTTCTGTTGGAGGAGAAGGTATTTGTGTGTGCTTGGTTTTGTATTGGTAGTATTTGTATGTGTAGAGGTTTGTAGGGGCTTTGTGCTGGGAGAGAAGCTGAGCCCTGATTAGGGGGCGGGGCTTCACTGACTAGGGGTCCTATAAAGGTAGCAGCCAGTCAGGCAGCGGCACAGACAGCTGCAGCGGCACAGGAGCTAGCAAACAGAGCTGTAAACAGGGGAGTTTGAGTGGGAGTTCTGTTGGAGGAGAAGGTATTTGTGTGTGCTTGGTTTTGTATTGGTAGTATTTGTATGTGTAGAGGTTTGTAGGGGCTTTGTGCTGGGAGAGAAGCTGAGCCCTGATTAGGGGGCGGGGCTTCACTGACTAGGGGTCCTATAAAGGTAGCAGCCAGTCAGGCAGCGGCACAGACAGCTGCAGCGGCACAGGAGCTAGCAAACAGAGCTGTAAACAGGGGAGTTTGAGTGGGAGTTCTGTTGGAGGAGAAGGTATTTGTGTGTGCTTGGTTTTGTATTGGTAGTATTTGTATGTGTAGAGGTTTGTAGGGGCTTTGTGCTGGGAGAGAAGCTGAGCCCTGATTAGGGGGCGGGGCTTCACTGACTAGGGGTCCTATAAAGGTAGCAGCCAGTCAGGCAGCGGCACAGACAGCTGCAGCGGCACAGGAGCTAGCAAACAGAGCTGTAAACAGGGGAGTTTGAGTGGGAGTTCTGTTGGAGGAGAAGGTATTTGTGTGTGCTTGGTTTTGTATTGGTAGTATTTGTATGTGTAGAGGTTTGTAGGGGCTTTGTGCTGGGAGAGAAGCTGAGCCCTGATTAGGGGGCGGGGCTTCACTGACTAGGGGTCCTATAAAGGTAGCAGCCAGTCAGGCAGCGGCACAGACAGCTGCAGCGGCACAGGAGCTAGCAAACAGAGCTGTAAACAGGGGAGTTTGAGTGGGAGTTCTGTTGGAGGAGAAGGTATTTGTGTGTGCTTGGTTTTGTATTGGTAGTATTTGTATGTGTAGAGGTTTGTAGGGGCTTTGTGCTGGGAGAGAAGCTGAGCCCTGATTAGGGGGCGGGGCTTCACTGACTAGGGGTCCTATAAAGGTAGCAGCCAGTCAGGCAGCGGCACAGACAGCTGCAGCGGCACAGGAGCTAGCAAACAGAGCTGTAAACAGGGGAGTTTGAGTGGGAGTTCTGTTGGAGGAGAAGGTATTTGTGTGTGCTTGGTTTTGTATTGGTAGTATTTGTATGTGTAGAGGTTTGTAGGGGCTTTGTGCTGGGAGAGAAGCTGAGCCCTGATTAGGGGGCGGGGCTTCACTGACTAGGGGTCCTATAAAGGTAGCAGCCAGTCAGGCAGCGGCACAGACAGCTGCAGCGGCACAGGAGCTAGCAAACAGAGCTGTAAACAGGGGAGTTTGAGTGGGAGTTCTGTTGGAGGAGAAGGTATTTGTGTGTGCTTGGTTTTGTATTGGTAGTATTTGTATGTGTAGAGGTTTGTAGGGGCTTTGTGCTGGGAGAGAAGCTGAGCCCTGATTAGGGGGCGGGGCTTCACTGACTAGGGGTCCTATAAAGGTAGCAGCCAGTCAGGCAGCGGCACAGACAGCTGCAGCGGCACAGGAGCTAGCAAACAGAGCTGTAAACAGGGGAGTTTGAGTGGGAGTTCTGTTGGAGGAGAAGGTATTTGTGTGTGCTTGGTTTTGTATTGGTAGTATTTGTATGTGTAGAGGTTTGTAGGGGCTTTGTGCTGGGAGAGAAGCTGAGCCCTGATTAGGGGGCGGGGCTTCACTGACTAGGGGTCCTATAAAGGTAGCAGCCAGTCAGGCAGCGGCACAGACAGCTGCAGCGGCACAGGAGCTAGCAAACAGAGCTGTAAACAGGGGAGTTTGAGTGGGAGTTCTGTTGGAGGAGAAGGTATTTGTGTGTGCTTGGTTTTGTATTGGTAGTATTTGTATGTGTAGAGGTTTGTAGGGGCTTTGTGCTGGGAGAGAAGCTGAGCCCTGATTAGGGGGCGGGGCTTCACTGACTAGGGGTCCTATAAAGGTAGCAGCCAGTCAGGCAGCGGCACAGACAGCTGCAGCGGCACAGGAGCTAGCAAACAGAGCTGTAAACAGGGGAGTTTGAGTGGGAGTTCTGTTGGAGGAGAAGGTATTTGTGTGTGCTTGGTTTTGTATTGGTAGTATTTGTATGTGTAGAGGTTTGTAGGGGCTTTGTGCTGGGAGAGAAGCTGAGCCCTGATTAGGGGGCGGGGCTTCACTGACTAGGGGTCCTATAAAGGTAGCAGCCAGTCAGGCAGCGGCACAGACAGCTGCAGCGGCACAGGAGCTAGCAAACAGAGCTGTAAACAGGGGAGTTTGAGTGGGAGTTCTGTTGGAGGAGAAGGTATTTGTGTGTGCTTGGTTTTGTATTGGTAGTATTTGTATGTGTAGAGGTTTGTAGGGGCTTTGTGCTGGGAGAGAAGCTGAGCCCTGATTAGGGGGCGGGGCTTCACTGACTAGGGGTCCTATAAAGGTAGCAGCCAGTCAGGCAGCGGCACAGACAGCTGCAGCGGCACAGGAGCTAGCAAACAGAGCTGTAAACAGGGGAGTTTGAGTGGGAGTTCTGTTGGAGGAGAAGGTATTTGTGTGTGCTTGGTTTTGTATTGGTAGTATTTGTATGTGTAGAGGTTTGTAGGGGCTTTGTGCTGGGAGAGAAGCTGAGCCCTGATTAGGGGGCGGGGCTTCACTGACTAGGGGTCCTATAAAGGTAGCAGCCAGTCAGGCAGCGGCACAGACAGCTGCAGCGGCACAGGAGCTAGCAAACAGAGCTGTAAACAGGGGAGTTTGAGTGGGAGTTCTGTTGGAGGAGAAGGTATTTGTGTGTGCTTGGTTTTGTATTGGTAGTATTTGTATGTGTAGAGGTTTGTAGGGGCTTTGTGCTGGGAGAGAAGCTGAGCCCTGATTAGGGGGCGGGGCTTCACTGACTAGGGGTCCTATAAAGGTAGCAGCCAGTCAGGCAGCGGCACAGACAGCTGCAGCGGCACAGGAGCTAGCAAACAGAGCTGTAAACAGGGGAGTTTGAGTGGGAGTTCTGTTGGAGGAGAAGGTATTTGTGTGTGCTTGGTTTTGTATTGGTAGTATTTGTATGTGTAGAGGTTTGTAGGGGCTTTGTGCTGGGAGAGAAGCTGAGCCCTGATTAGGGGGCGGGGCTTCACTGACTAGGGGTCCTATAAAGGTAGCAGCCAGTCAGGCAGCGGCACAGACAGCTGCAGCGGCACAGGAGCTAGCAAACAGAGCTGTAAACAGGGGAGTTTGAGTGGGAGTTCTGTTGGAGGAGAAGGTATTTGTGTGTGCTTGGTTTTGTATTGGTAGTATTTGTATGTGTAGAGGTTTGTAGGGGCTTTGTGCTGGGAGAGAAGCTGAGCCCTGATTAGGGGGCGGGGCTTCACTGACTAGGGGTCCTATAAAGGTAGCAGCCAGTCAGGCAGCGGCACAGACAGCTGCAGCGGCACAGGAGCTAGCAAACAGAGCTGTAAACAGGGGAGTTTGAGTGGGAGTTCTGTTGGAGGAGAAGGTATTTGTGTGTGCTTGGTTTTGTATTGGTAGTATTTGTATGTGTAGAGGTTTGTAGGGGCTTTGTGCTGGGAGAGAAGCTGAGCCCTGATTAGGGGGCGGGGCTTCACTGACTAGGGGTCCTATAAAGGTAGCAGCCAGTCAGGCAGCGGCACAGACAGCTGCAGCGGCACAGGAGCTAGCAAACAGAGCTGTAAACAGGGGAGTTTGAGTGGGAGTTCTGTTGGAGGAGAAGGTATTTGTGTGTGCTTGGTTTTGTATTGGTAGTATTTGTATGTGTAGAGGTTTGTAGGGGCTTTGTGCTGGGAGAGAAGCTGAGCCCTGATTAGGGGGCGGGGCTTCACTGACTAGGGGTCCTATAAAGGTAGCAGCCAGTCAGGCAGCGGCACAGACAGCTGCAGCGGCACAGGAGCTAGCAAACAGAGCTGTAAACAGGGGAGTTTGAGTGGGAGTTCTGTTGGAGGAGAAGGTATTTGTGTGTGCTTGGTTTTGTATTGGTAGTATTTGTATGTGTAGAGGTTTGTAGGGGCTTTGTGCTGGGAGAGAAGCTGAGCCCTGATTAGGGGGCGGGGCTTCACTGACTAGGGGTCCTATAAAGGTAGCAGCCAGTCAGGCAGCGGCACAGACAGCTGCAGCGGCACAGGAGCTAGCAAACAGAGCTGTAAACAGGGGAGTTTGAGTGGGAGTTCTGTTGGAGGAGAAGGTATTTGTGTGTGCTTGGTTTTGTATTGGTAGTATTTGTATGTGTAGAGGTTTGTAGGGGCTTTGTGCTGGGAGAGAAGCTGAGCCCTGATTAGGGGGCGGGGCTTCACTGACTAGGGGTCCTATAAAGGTAGCAGCCAGTCAGGCAGCGGCACAGACAGCTGCAGCGGCACAGGAGCTAGCAAACAGAGCTGTAAACAGGGGAGTTTGAGTGGGAGTTCTGTTGGAGGAGAAGGTATTTGTGTGTGCTTGGTTTTGTATTGGTAGTATTTGTATGTGTAGAGGTTTGTAGGGGCTTTGTGCTGGGAGAGAAGCTGAGCCCTGATTAGGGGGCGGGGCTTCACTGACTAGGGGTCCTATAAAGGTAGCAGCCAGTCAGGCAGCGGCACAGACAGCTGCAGCGGCACAGGAGCTAGCAAACAGAGCTGTAAACAGGGGAGTTTGAGTGGGAGTTCTGTTGGAGGAGAAGGTATTTGTGTGTGCTTGGTTTTGTATTGGTAGTATTTGTATGTGTAGAGGTTTGTAGGGGCTTTGTGCTGGGAGAGAAGCTGAGCCCTGATTAGGGGGCGGGGCTTCACTGACTAGGGGTCCTATAAAGGTAGCAGCCAGTCAGGCAGCGGCACAGACAGCTGCAGCGGCACAGGAGCTAGCAAACAGAGCTGTAAACAGGGGAGTTTGAGTGGGAGTTCTGTTGGAGGAGAAGGTATTTGTGTGTGCTTGGTTTTGTATTGGTAGTATTTGTATGTGTAGAGGTTTGTAGGGGCTTTGTGCTGGGAGAGAAGCTGAGCCCTGATTAGGGGGCGGGGCTTCACTGACTAGGGGTCCTATAAAGGTAGCAGCCAGTCAGGCAGCGGCACAGACAGCTGCAGCGGCACAGGAGCTAGCAAACAGAGCTGTAAACAGGGGAGTTTGAGTGGGAGTTCTGTTGGAGGAGAAGGTATTTGTGTGTGCTTGGTTTTGTATTGGTAGTATTTGTATGTGTAGAGGTTTGTAGGGGCTTTGTGCTGGGAGAGAAGCTGAGCCCTGATTAGGGGGCGGGGCTTCACTGACTAGGGGTCCTATAAAGGTAGCAGCCAGTCAGGCAGCGGCACAGACAGCTGCAGCGGCACAGGAGCTAGCAAACAGAGCTGTAAACAGGGGAGTTTGAGTGGGAGTTCTGTTGGAGGAGAAGGTATTTGTGTGTGCTTGGTTTTGTATTGGTAGTATTTGTATGTGTAGAGGTTTGTAGGGGCTTTGTGCTGGGAGAGAAGCTGAGCCCTGATTAGGGGGCGGGGCTTCACTGACTAGGGGTCCTATAAAGGTAGCAGCCAGTCAGGCAGCGGCACAGACAGCTGCAGCGGCACAGGAGCTAGCAAACAGAGCTGTAAACAGGGGAGTTTGAGTGGGAGTTCTGTTGGAGGAGAAGGTATTTGTGTGTGCTTGGTTTTGTATTGGTAGTATTTGTATGTGTAGAGGTTTGTAGGGGCTTTGTGCTGGGAGAGAAGCTGAGCCCTGATTAGGGGGCGGGGCTTCACTGACTAGGGGTCCTATAAAGGTAGCAGCCAGTCAGGCAGCGGCACAGACAGCTGCAGCGGCACAGGAGCTAGCAAACAGAGCTGTAAACAGGGGAGTTTGAGTGGGAGTTCTGTTGGAGGAGAAGGTATTTGTGTGTGCTTGGTTTTGTATTGGTAGTATTTGTATGTGTAGAGGTTTGTAGGGGCTTTGTGCTGGGAGAGAAGCTGAGCCCTGATTAGGGGGCGGGGCTTCACTGACTAGGGGTCCTATAAAGGTAGCAGCCAGTCAGGCAGCGGCACAGACAGCTGCAGCGGCACAGGAGCTAGCAAACAGAGCTGTAAACAGGGGAGTTTGAGTGGGAGTTCTGTTGGAGGAGAAGGTATTTGTGTGTGCTTGGTTTTGTATTGGTAGTATTTGTATGTGTAGAGGTTTGTAGGGGCTTTGTGCTGGGAGAGAAGCTGAGCCCTGATTAGGGGGCGGGGCTTCACTGACTAGGGGTCCTATAAAGGTAGCAGCCAGTCAGGCAGCGGCACAGACAGCTGCAGCGGCACAGGAGCTAGCAAACAGAGCTGTAAACAGGGGAGTTTGAGTGGGAGTTCTGTTGGAGGAGAAGGTATTTGTGTGTGCTTGGTTTTGTATTGGTAGTATTTGTATGTGTAGAGGTTTGTAGGGGCTTTGTGCTGGGAGAGAAGCTGAGCCCTGATTAGGGGGCGGGGCTTCACTGACTAGGGGTCCTATAAAGGTAGCAGCCAGTCAGGCAGCGGCACAGACAGCTGCAGCGGCACAGGAGCTAGCAAACAGAGCTGTAAACAGGGGAGTTTGAGTGGGAGTTCTGTTGGAGGAGAAGGTATTTGTGTGTGCTTGGTTTTGTATTGGTAGTATTTGTATGTGTAGAGGTTTGTAGGGGCTTTGTGCTGGGAGAGAAGCTGAGCCCTGATTAGGGGGCGGGGCTTCACTGACTAGGGGTCCTATAAAGGTAGCAGCCAGTCAGGCAGCGGCACAGACAGCTGCAGCGGCACAGGAGCTAGCAAACAGAGCTGTAAACAGGGGAGTTTGAGTGGGAGTTCTGTTGGAGGAGAAGGTATTTGTGTGTGCTTGGTTTTGTATTGGTAGTATTTGTATGTGTAGAGGTTTGTAGGGGCTTTGTGCTGGGAGAGAAGCTGAGCCCTGATTAGGGGGCGGGGCTTCACTGACTAGGGGTCCTATAAAGGTAGCAGCCAGTCAGGCAGCGGCACAGACAGCTGCAGCGGCACAGGAGCTAGCAAACAGAGCTGTAAACAGGGGAGTTTGAGTGGGAGTTCTGTTGGAGGAGAAGGTATTTGTGTGTGCTTGGTTTTGTATTGGTAGTATTTGTATGTGTAGAGGTTTGTAGGGGCTTTGTGCTGGGAGAGAAGCTGAGCCCTGATTAGGGGGCGGGGCTTCACTGACTAGGGGTCCTATAAAGGTAGCAGCCAGTCAGGCAGCGGCACAGACAGCTGCAGCGGCACAGGAGCTAGCAAACAGAGCTGTAAACAGGGGAGTTTGAGTGGGAGTTCTGTTGGAGGAGAAGGTATTTGTGTGTGCTTGGTTTTGTATTGGTAGTATTTGTATGTGTAGAGGTTTGTAGGGGCTTTGTGCTGGGAGAGAAGCTGAGCCCTGATTAGGGGGCGGGGCTTCACTGACTAGGGGTCCTATAAAGGTAGCAGCCAGTCAGGCAGCGGCACAGACAGCTGCAGCGGCACAGGAGCTAGCAAACAGAGCTGTAAACAGGGGAGTTTGAGTGGGAGTTCTGTTGGAGGAGAAGGTATTTGTGTGTGCTTGGTTTTGTATTGGTAGTATTTGTATGTGTAGAGGTTTGTAGGGGCTTTGTGCTGGGAGAGAAGCTGAGCCCTGATTAGGGGGCGGGGCTTCACTGACTAGGGGTCCTATAAAGGTAGCAGCCAGTCAGGCAGCGGCACAGACAGCTGCAGCGGCACAGGAGCTAGCAAACAGAGCTGTAAACAGGGGAGTTTGAGTGGGAGTTCTGTTGGAGGAGAAGGTATTTGTGTGTGCTTGGTTTTGTATTGGTAGTATTTGTATGTGTAGAGGTTTGTAGGGGCTTTGTGCTGGGAGAGAAGCTGAGCCCTGATTAGGGGGCGGGGCTTCACTGACTAGGGGTCCTATAAAGGTAGCAGCCAGTCAGGCAGCGGCACAGACAGCTGCAGCGGCACAGGAGCTAGCAAACAGAGCTGTAAACAGGGGAGTTTGAGTGGGAGTTTGAAAGGGGAGTTTGTCTTGCGGTGCTTGTGTTGGGTTTGGTTTTGCTGTGGGTGGTGGTGTTTTGGTGTGGTTTGTGTTTCCCAGAGTAACAGGATTTAGGTGGGAAGGATATGACAGATACAGAGGTGGCAGTGGGAGTGACCCATGTAGCAGAAGACACAATGAAGATGGCTGGATGTGGAAGCTGTGGTATGTACATGATCCTGGAGGGGGCACCTGGTAAGAGTTTTGTCTGCATGAAGTGCCGTCTGATAGAGCTGATGGAGGAAAAGATCCGAGGTTTGGAGATGCAGGTGGAAAGTCTGGTAGAGTTTAGGAAGGGGTTTGAGCAGATTATGGAGCAAAGACATGAGGTATCTGAAGGGAAAAGCTCAGACTTGCAGATGGAAGCAGGACTAGGGAATTCTGAGGGGAGACTGGGTGAGGAAAGTGGTCAGTGGAAGCATGTGACTAAAAGAACTAGGCAGAGGAAAAGACGGGCTAGTGAAGGAGAAATAGAGCTTAAGAATAGGTTTGCAGAGTTGGAAAATGAGGAAGGGGCTCAGCAGGTAGTCACTGAAGGTGACAGGGCAAGGAAGAAGAGAAGAGAGGTTAGTCCTATAGGAAAAGGGGAGGAGTTAATGGAGATTACACCAAATATGAGCCCCAGGAGGATACAGGATGGGTTAAAAAGGATTACAAGGGAGAATGGGAATGGAAAGAACTTGCAGCCAGAGGGAACAGGGGATAGACTGGAGAATAGCACAGTCACTAGGAAAAGGCAGGTCTATGTGATTGGGGACTCTTTACTGAGAAGAATAGATAGGCCTGTAACCAGAGCTGATCCAGAAAATAGGAGGGTGTGCTGTCTTCCGGGTGCTAAGATACGGGATGTAGACCTGAGGTTGAAAAGGATTCTAAAGGGAGCGGGAAAGAATCCCCTAATTATCCTTCATGTGGGAACAAATGATACGGCTAGATTCTCGCTGGAAAGTATTAAGGGAGACTATGCTAGGCTGGGGAGGACGCTTAAGGAAATTGAGGCTCAGGTGATCTTTAGTGGGATTCTGCCTGTTCCTAGAGAAGGGCAACAAAGGTGTGACAAGATTATGACTATCAATAGATGGCTTAGGCAGTGGTGCTATAAGGAGGGCTTTGGGATGTATGGCCATTGGGAGGCATTCATGGATAGGGGACAGTTCTCTCGGGATGGACTTCATCTGAGTAGGGAAGGAAATAGACTTCTAGGATGGAGGCTGGCACAACTGATTAAGAGAGCTTTAAACTAGGAATTTGGGGGAGATGGTTGGGAGATGTCCAGGTAATCTCCATGCCAGAATTAAGCATAGAGTGGAAAGAAAATGAAGTAAGAGTGGATACAGCTGTAGGTAGGAGGAAGGGCAGTGTAGATACAAGTCTAATAGGTTATACTGGTAGTAAAATAACCGTGCCTAGTAGGGTACAGAATGTGAGTGAGGCTAAACAGCAAAAATTAAGATGTTTGTACACTAATGCAAGGAGCCTAGGTAACAAAATGGAGGAACTAGAGTTACTGGTGCAGGAAGTGAAACCAGATATTATAGGTATAACAGAGACCTGGTGGAATAGTAGTCATGACTGGGCTACAGGTATTGAAGGGTATGTGCTGTTTAGGAAAGACCGAAATAAAGGTAAAGGTGGTGGAGTAGCACTGTATATCAATGATGAGATAGAATGTAAAGAAATAAGAAGCGATGAAATGGATATGACTGAGTCTGTCTGGGCAAAAATTAAATTGGGGAAGAAAACTATTAGAGCCTCCCCTGGGATAGTGCTTGGGGTGTGCTATAGACCGCCGGGATCTAATTTGGATATGGATAGAGCCCTTTTTAATGTTTTTAATAAAGTAAATACTAATGGAAACTGTGTGATCATGGGAGACTTTAACTTCCCAGATATAGACTGGAGGACGAGTGCTAGTAATAATAATAGGGCTCAGATTTTCCTAGATGCGATAGCTGATGGATTCCTTCAGCAAGTAGTTGCTGAACCGACTAGAGGGGATGCTATTTTAGATTTGGTCTTGGTGAGTAATGAGGACCTCATAGAGGAAATGGTTGTAGGGGATAATCTTGGCTCAAGTGATCATGAGCTAATTCAGTTCAAACTGAATGGAAGGATTAACAAAAATAAATCTGCAACTAAGGTTTTTGATTTCAAAAGGGCTGACTTTCAAAAATTAAGGAAATTAGTTAGGGAAGTGGATTGGACTGAAGAATTTATGGGTTTAAAGGTAGAGGAGGCCTGGGATTATTTTAAATTAAAGCTGCAGAAGCTATCGGAAGCCTGCATCCCAAGAAAGGGGAAAAAATTCATAGGCAGGAGTTGTAGACCAAGCTGGATGAGCAAGCATCTTAGAGAGGTAATTAAGAAAAAGCAGAAAGCATATAGGGAGTGGAAGAAGGGAGGGATCAGTAAGGCAAGCTACCTTATTGAGGTCAGAATATGTAGGGATAAAGTGAGACAGGCTAAAAGTCAAGTAGAGTTGGACCTTGCAAAGGGAATTAAAACCAATAGTAAAAGGTTCTATAGTCATATAAATAGGAAGAAAACAAAGAAAGAAGAAGTGGGACCGCTAAAAACTGAGGATGGAGTGGAGGTCAAGGATAATCTAGGCATGGCCCAATATCTAAACAAATACTTTGCCTCAGTCTTTAATAAGACTAAAGAGGATCTTAGGGATAATGGTAGCATGATAAATGGGAATGAGGATATGGAGGTAGACATCACCATATCTGAGGTAGAAGCGAAACTCAAACAGCTTAATGGGACTAAATCGGGGGGCCCAGATAATCTTCATCCAAGAATATTAAAAGAATTGGCACAAGAAATTGCAAGCCCATTAGCAAGAATTTTTAATGAATCTGTAAACTCAGGGGTTGTACCGTATGATTGGAGGATTGCTAACATAGTTCCTATTTTTAAGAAAGGGAAAAAAAGTGATCCAAGTAATTATAGGCCTGTTAGTTTGACATCTGTAGTATGCAAGGTCTTGGAAAAAATTTTGAAGGAGAAGGTAGTTAAGGACATTGAAGTCAATGGTAATTGGGACAAAATACAACATGGTTTTACAAAAGGTAGATCGTGCCAAACCAACCTGATCTCCTTCTTTGAGAAAGTAACAGATTTTTTAGATAAAGGAAACGCAGTGGATCTAATTTACTTAGATTTTAGTAAGGCGTTTGATACGGTGCCACATGGGGAATTATTAGTTAAATTGGATAAGATGGGCATCAATAGGAATATTGAAAGGTGGATAGGGAATTGGTTAAAGGGGAGACTACAACGGGTCCTACTGAAAGGTGAACTGTCAAGTTGGAGGGAGGTTACCAGTGGAGTTCCTCAGGGATCGGTTTTGGGACCAATCTTATTTAATCTTTTTATTACTGACCTGGGCACAAAAAGTGGGAGTGTGCTAATAAAGTTTGCAGATGATACAAAGCTGGGAGGTATTGCTAATTTAGAGAAGGACAGGGATACCCTACAGGAGGATCTGGATGACCTTGTAAACTGGAGTAATAGGAATAGGATGAAATTTAATAGTGAGAAGTGTAAGGTCATGCATTTAGGGATTAATAACAAGAATTTTAGTTATAAGCTAGGGACGCATCAACTAGAAGTAACGGAGGAGGAAAAGGACCTTGGAGTATTGGTTGATCATAGGATGACTATGAGCTGCCAATGTGATATGGCTGTGAAAAAAGCTAATGTCGTCTTGGGATGCATCAGGAGAGGTATTTCCAGTAGGGATAAGGAGGTTTTAGTACCGTTATATAAGGCACTGGTGAGACCTCACCTGGAGTACTGTGTGCAGTTCTGGTCTCCCATGTTTAAGAAGGATGAATTCAAACTGGAACAGGTACAGAGAAGGGCTACTGGGATGATCCGAGGAATGGAAAACTTGTCTTATGAAAGGAGACTCAGGGAGCTTGGCTTGTTTAGCCTAACTAAAAGAAGGCTGAGGGGAGATATGATTGCTCTCTATAAATATATCAGAGGGATAAATACCAGAGAGGGAGAGGAATTATTTAAACTCAGTACCAATGTGGACACAAGAACAAATGGATATAAACTGGCCACTAGGAAATTTAGATTAGAAATTAGACGAAGGTTTCTAACCATCAGAGGAGTGAAGTTTTGGAATAGCCTTCCGAGGGAAGTAGTGGGGGCAAAAGATCTATCTTGCTTTAAGATTAAACTCGATAAGTTTATGGAGGAGATGGTATGATGGGATAACATGGTTTTGGTAATTAAATATTCATGGTAAATAGGCCCAATGGCCTGTGATGGGTTTTAGATGGGGTAAGGTCCAAGTTACCTGGGAAAGAATTTTCTGTAGTATCTGGCTGACGAATCTTGCCCATATGCTCAGGGTTTAGCTGATCGCCATATTTGGGGTCGGGAAGGAATTTTCCTCCAGGGCAGATTGGAAGAGGCCCTGGAGGTTTTTCGCCTTCCTCTGTAGCATGGGGCACGGGTCACTTGCTGGAGGATTCTCTGCTCCTTGAGGTCTTTAAACTACAATTTGAGGACTTCAATAGCACAGATATAGGTGTGAGGTTTTTTTTGTAAGAGTGGTGGGTGAAATTCTGTGGCCTGCGTTGTGCAGGAGGTCAGACTAGATGATCATAATGGTCCCTTCTGACCTAAATATCTATGAATCTATCTATGAATCTCTGATCTGGCTACAAGGACTATGTTGATCATAAATCAATGAATAGCTAGGCCCAGACTAAGAGGGAAGTCTGATCACATGTTTGCAGGAGCAGGTTGTGTAGCAGAAGGCTGTGGCTGGCCAGGGGCTCTGTGTTGCTAGATTCCTCTCATGGTGTCAGTGATCCAGGGCATGAAGTGGGAAATCCGTGTGTACACAGCAGGAGGCGCGATGCTGTTCCTGATGCACTTGGAGACGATGCCCTCGGCCACTCCACGGCACACGAGCGGGCCTCCAGAATCGCCCTGCCCCAGAATAAACAGGGAGATGAGCTTTAATGCACTTATCAGGACTCCAGGACATCACTGTTTGGGCCATTAAAGCCAGAGCATCTTCAAAAAAGAAATGAATTAGCACTGAGAAGCCCAAGATGGGGGATTCATAGAATCTAAGACCAGAAGCACCATTGTGATTATCTAGTCTGACCTCCTGTGTGATGCTGTATAAAAATAAAGATGATTAGTTACAATAAGTCAGTCACTATTGTTACAAAATTGCAATCAATCTTGTACAAAGCATGTCTTGTAAAGTATCCTTGTAAAGGTTATAATCTGTTAAGTGTGATTATCCTGTTTAAATCCATGTATCATCGTTGTATCTGAAGTTATGAATATTGGCTAGGTCTATCTCAAATATGTTTTGCTCTTGGGTGACACCCACCAGGCAGATTTACATCAGGACTAGCCAGCCATGTGTTGATGGCCCATTAAGGATATCAAGGGACCTCTTCAGAGGACTCCTGAAAGAGCATATGGGTAATGGAGGCCCAGTGACCCAGCAAGGCATGGAAGGACATGGGATAAGGACTCGTGATATAAGACTCCATCTTTTGCCAGTAACTTTCCATGCACTTGGGCTGAAAGTATAAAAGTGGAGATGGTGACATCACTTCTTTGTCTTTATCCCTGCTTCACTTCTCTGGACTGTGATTTCTAACAAGGAAGATTTGAACAATGGACTGAATGACCCCACAACCTGTCTGGGTGACCCACAGAGACTTTTTGCAAGCTAGCCAATTTACCATCACTGCTATGAACCTGATCTACAGACTCTGAAAATCACTTGTAATGTATATGATTCTTTTAACCATTTAATAACAGTCTTGTCTCTTTTATTTCTATAATAAAACCTTTAGGTTTTAGTTACTAAAGGTTTGGCTACAAGCATGATTTTGAGGTAAGAGCGGAACTATAGCTTGACCTGGTGAAGTGGCTGATCCTTTGGGATTAGAAGATCCCTATATATGATGAATCTGGTTTTCTGTAACCTCTCAGCATAAAGACCAGTTGCCTGGGTGGTAAGCCAAGGGCTGGACACGTGTTTTGGCTTCTTGTTAATCAGTGTGATGATAGAGAAGCTCACTTTTGTTACTGGCCTGGTGAAATCGAATTATAGAATAAGCCATCAGTTTTGGGTTGTGTCTGCCCTGGTTTTTGTACCAGACTGTCCTGAATTTGGCACTCTCAGCTGTGACCCACACTAGGCTGGCATGACACAGGCCATTGGATGGTCCTGAATTAATTCCTGGTTAAACTAGAGCAGATCATTTAAAAAACCATCCAGGCTTGATGTTAAAGTTGCCAGTGATGGAGACTTTATCATCACAGCTGACACCAGCTGGTGGGATCCAACAGCTCTGCAGTGCTAGCTGGGGCAGCTCATGCCTTTCGCTCTGGATGTCCCTGGATCAATCCCAGATGTGTCACTCAAGATGTGTTGTGTAAACGGGGAGTAGGTGGTGGGGGTTGATCTGAAGCCTCCGAAGTGGCCGGGGCTGAGGATGGGACGCGGGAGGTGATAGAGAGGGTTCTCCCTTTCAGGAGCTTGCTCACACGGCCAGGGTCTGAGTGATCAACACGTTCTGGGCTGGCAAGGAATCTTTCCCCCAGGTCAGAGTGCTGGGGACCTTGCAGGGCGCAGGGGGGTTCATCTTCCTCTGGGGCATGGGTCACCCATTGCAACAATCTGGGCACATCTCTCCTAATCCATTTCTTGCCACTGTGGCCCCTCAGTCCCTCCTGTTCTCTGCCTGTCACCACCACAGGTTTGTCTCCAGTGGGCAGTGCTTAATTTGTGCCCGGGCTGAGCCCCAGCATCGCCAGACTTGGCCGTCCATATCTCTGGCGCCTCTGGGCCTGCTGCATCAGGTACGAATGTAAAAAATTGCTTGAGCCCTGGCACCCAATTGCTTAAGTCCTGACACCTCTTTGATTACAAGTTAAGCCCTGCCTGTGGGCTGTGATGCCTTGGTCACATTTTGGCTGTTGGTTTTAGTGTGCGGATGCTGGGCAGGGTTGGTGGCCTGCGATCTGCAGATTTTCAGACTGGATGATCTGGTCTGGTCTGGCCTCAACTCTGCCATGCCATGACTCCGAGGAGGGGCTCGTCTAGGATTTGAAAGATTGAAAGAGCCAGCTTGGGGCTGTCACTGACTGTAGTGCTCAGGAATTGGGTGATGTTCCTGTCAACCGCGTGGGAGCCCTCCAGTGGGGCTCACACTGTCCTATGTCTCCTACATTACCGGAACCCGAGCAGAGCAGCCGTGGGCTGGGAGCCAGGTCTCATGGGTTGCATGTTGTTAATGAATGTCATTATTTGGACCCTGCCACCCTGTGTCATTCTTTCCACATTCCCATGGCATGTGAATCAGGCAGGGAGGGGCCGCGGGATACCCCTGGCCAATGCATGACAATAAGGAGGTGAAGGTGTCAGTGTACGACCTGGGTGGAAGGCTCTGCAGTAGGATAGGCACGTTACCAGGGTCTAGTCATTTAGGGCTAGACAATCAATAGGGCTGAGGTCCCACTGCACTTGCCAGGCCCCTGTGAGTCCCGGCAGACCCCACAATGCGGCTGAGGAAGGACAACCAGCAGCAGGAGCCCAAGCCAATCAGCCCCTTACCAGATAAATTGACTTCTGGTCATTAGGGTCCCCTGCGCACAGCATGCTGGAGGGGTAATAGTAACGGTAGCGGTTGTAACAGGTCTCATCGCTTATCACCAACAGGTTCACTTCCTGAAGGGTGTTGGGTGTATCAGTCAGGCTAGTCCTCCCCCAGCCAGCCACGCTGCACATGGTCCCCGGCCTCACTCTGCGATGAGCAGAAGTCAAATCAATCAGTCCCACCTCTTCAGTCAGACGCGCCTTGTGTTGCAGCTGTTGGGGCAAAGAGGGGAGGGGAATGAAACAGCCCATGAAGTGCAGTCAGAGTGTCTGTGTGTGTGTGTCTGTGTGTGTGTGTCAGATGGAGACAACTCAGAAACTCAAGACTCAAGGGGCAGGGTGATGGGATGGGGGTGGAACCTGCAGCAGTAGGAGGTCCTTGGGGGCAGGGGGATGAGAGGGGGAAGGTACCTGCAGCAGTGTGTGGTCACTGGGGGCAGGGTGATGGGAGGGCGACTATGTTCCTTGTAAGTTGCACGCCTGCACGGCCATGCATCAGGCCACCAAGGGCCGCACAGGTGTGCACATTGCACTCACGGGTGTGGGGTGAGGTGGGGGTGGTGATGGGGGAGCTTGGAGCATGCGGGGCCACAGCAATTCCCCCAGCACCAGGGCTGCGGTGCAGCAGGGAGAGACGCCTCTCAGCCCTGCCCAACCCAGGGGCTGCCACAGGGAGAGAGGACTCCCGCAGCCCTGGAGCTGCTGCAGCTGGGAGAGATGCTCTCCCCCAGCCCAGGTGCTTCTTCAGGGAGAGAGGGCTGGAGGGAGTCCTCTCTCTCCGCTGCAGCCCTGGGGCAGCCTGCACCCCAAACCCCTCATCCCTGGCCCCACCTCAGAGCCCTCACCCCCCAAATCTCAACCCTCTGCCCCAGCCCTGAGCCCCCTCCCACACTCCGAACCCCTCGGCCCCACCCCCGCCACACATTCCCTCCATATTGGTGCACATAACAATATTCATTCTGCACATGGATGGTAATAATTAGTGAGAACGTTGGATGGGGCCAGTATCGGCAGCAGTGTGAGGTCACTGGGGTGGGGTGATGGGATGGGGACGGTACCTGCAGCAGTGTGAGGTCACTGGGGTGGGGTGATGGGATGGGGCCGGTACCTGCAGGAGTATGAGGTCACTGGGGCGGCGTGATCGGATGGGGGCCGTACCTGCAGCAGTGTGAGGTCACTGGGGTGGGGTGATGGGATGGGGATGGTACCTGCAGGAGTATGAGGTCACTGGGGCGGCGTGATCGGATGGGGGCCGTACCTGCAGCAGCATGATGTCATTGCTAATGGTGTCTCTGTTGTATCGCGGGTGCAGGATCTGGCGCCTCACAGGTATTTTCTGTTGGCTCCGTTCCCATTGTCTAATGTTATGGGCTCCCAGTGTGACAGTGATCTCGCTGTAAAACCCAGGAGCAATCCATGAGGCGTTAGGGGCAAGAGCGTATGTCAGGGGCAGACGGGCACATGAGGGTCTGACTCATGAACAGTGACATGGAGGGGACGGGGCAGCCTGGGGCTGTCAGGCTGAGGCTGTCAGCTTCTGCCAGCAAAAATGTACGTACCACTATACACATTGCCAGCTCTGATCCGGCTCCGTTGCTGGGGATTGGCTGGTTTGGAGGTGTGTGTGTGTGTAGGGGGAATGGAACAAGGGGCATTTCCCTTCTAGTGGGCACTGGTTGCAGCATAAACACTTGCCCAGTGGCATTGGGGTCCCAGCCTCTATCTCCACTAGTCCCTTGTGCTGTTCCCTTGAGCTGCTTCACTCCTTATTGTTTTCCCCGCCCCTGGGTCTCAGCTCCCATCCAGCATGATCCACACAGGGGTCTATGCCTAGCTCCCCCCAGCTCAGAGCCCTGCAGAGCTGTCCCCTGGGGCTGTGAGCCCCTCCCTGCCCTGATCTGGGCAATGGGCCAGACCCCAGCTGGTGTCAATGGCCATAGCCCCATTGATTTACCCAGCACTGGAGCTGGACCATGGTTTGCTGAGGCCCCGAGAAACACACCGATGCCCCCTGAGCAGATCAGACCCCTGGGCTCTGCTCTCCCAGCCTGTCCTACTAACTGCTCCTTCCCTGCAACCTACCACGGTGCCAGAGCTCCCGGCTCCCCCATCACCTGCTAACGCCCGACCTGCCCCGACATCCCCAGCACAGAGGTGCTTACTCTCCCTTGCAGTGAGCAGCCGTCAGGACGAAGTTCGTCTTCACCAGGAACCCTCCGCAGTGATATCTCTTGTCTCCACGTCGTATTTCCAGATTGGCCATGTAGGGCCTGGAGTGGGGCTGGGCTTCCTGTCCCCCAATGATCTCACCTGTGGAGGGGAGACCAGGTTCATACAAAGAACCCCATCGTCTCCTTGGGCCGGGCTGGGACTGAGCTCCCCATCCCAAAGGGGAATCCCCACAGCCTCAACCCACCCCCTATGATGCTCTCCCTGGGGGATCCCTGGGCCTGGAACTCTGTCCCCTCAGCTCTCCCCCAGACTGGACACCCCATGGGGCTGGGAGGTAAATCGAAAAATTTGTCTTTGCTGGGTGGAGAATAAGTGCCAAATGCACAGGGAGTGGGTCAGTAATTGCACTGCCTTGAGTTAATGGCATTCAGGGCCAAGGTCACCCCAAATTAGGCCAGGCAAGCCCCAAAAAGGCACTGACAATCTTACTGGCTAAATTTCCTTCAGTCAGGTTCCATCCCCCAGTCTAATGCTGCTCCCTTTGCACTTCCAGTGTTGTTAATGCCGTGGGTAAAGAGACAGGGAGAGATCGTTTTGGGCATCTGCTCACCCTTCTTATAGCTGTTTCTCCTCTACAAGAACCATCACAAGCTGAGGTTCATGATACAGAAAGTGTGTGAACAGGAACCCCAAGCTGTTTCTTTGTCACAATGTAATTTTTTCGCCCATGTCCTCTTTCCTGCTCAAGAATGGCCACTTAATCAGGTGATAGTCCAATTGATTACATTGACACCTGGCTGAGGCATTCGCTAGTCTTTTGTCTCTGGCGAACTGGTCTGTGGCTGCTCCCCAGACTTGGAACATATCTTAGTAAAACCATACAGTAGAATATTATAACTTTAGCTGCCACACATATTTTACCAGGACAGTAATGATCAGCAAATTATGAATTTTAGACGATACCTCACAAGGCATGCTTCGTATAAAATTTATCATAGTCCTGTAAAAGAGGTGAACATATGGGTATAGATTGTCACAGACCCCTAGATAGCACCCACTGAACCCAATCCCTGAGACCCCCCATTCACCCCAAAATCCCAGGGGCCCCTGATCCCAGCCTTACTCACCAGCCCAAGCCCCGGGGGGCAGGAGAAAGGCCATGGGGAGCAGGAGCAAGATCTGTACCTTCATATTTGGAGTCAGTGCAGGGACAGTGCATCTGCCTCAAGCCTGGGGGCTTTATAGACTCAGCAGGAGGGAGATCTTGGGGGCAGGAAACCTCAGGGTCGTCCACACACTCATCTAAATGCAGGGCTCAGGCATCTCAGTTTCTAACCACAGCCAACCACGTGGGGTGAGGGGAAGTACATGCCCTGTGTCAGCCAGGAAGCCTGCACAGCTGGATGGATGCTGCCTGTCTGGGTCTTTCCACAGCTCAATGGATGATGGACCACTGAATGGAGAGGATCCCGGGGGACACAAGGGAGCTGACAGGAGCAGGCCTTGAACCTGGTTCCTAAACCACCTAGGCTCCCTGCATTGATGCTCATGGGATGGGCGCTGCCTGAGCGGAGCGATGGCTGGGGGAGGCTCAGCCTGGGGGGGCTGCAGCCCTTCTGCAAAGCAGGCCCTATGTCTGGGCCTCTCCAAAGGACCAAAGTGGCGCAGCTCCGGCCAGTGCAGCGATTCCTGGAGCGGCTGAGAGCTGCAGCCTCTTCATTGTCTCCTGTATCCAGGGGATGAAGATGGAGACACTTGTGTACACCCCAGGGGGGATCCCATCCTTGGATCCCCAAGAGACTGTGCCCTGGGCTGTTTCCCACACATCGGGGGCCCCAGAGTCACCCTGTGAAATGGAATAAACCACAGATGGGGAACAGCCCAGGGAGTCGTTTCTTGCTGATGGGCAGCTCATGGGCAGTGACACTGCACAACCCCCTTTCCCCCCCCCGCCCCGGCAGCTGGCTTCAGTGTCAGCCCCTGATGTCCCCCCAGTCTCCGATTGGCCCTCCCACAGCCCAGCTGGTTTCAATGCCCCACCCCTCCCCTGTCCAGCGGCTCTCTGCCTCCCCCTGAGAAAAGACAAGTTATTTTCCCATTCATTTGTACAGCACTGGGTGCAGCAGGGCCTGATCTCCGATAGCCACTCATACGCCTGACTGCAACCCCAACAGCCTCATTAATAATAATGATTTATCAAGGATGCTTGAAGCCAGGAGCACATTTACCTTTGCACAGTTTTTGTTTGTCTTCGGATCCCCCCCCCCACATCATCGTGGAGGCGTCATAGTATTGATATGTGTCATTACATTTCCTCAGACACTTGGCATCCTTCATCACCACCGCATCTACCCCCTGGAGCGTGGCCGGGGTCAATTCACTCTCTGTGCTCGTGCTGCCCCAGCCAGCGACGCTGCACTAAGTCCCTGGCTTTACAACCTCTTTGGCCCGGGGCAGGGAGATGGTACCCACCCCTGTACTGAGCTTCACTGTCTTGGCCAGCTGAGAGACAAGATCAACATGAGGGTCGCACTCAAGGACACAGAGACACACCCCTAACCCCAGCAAAACACATAACTATGGGGTCTGTGGGGGCAGGGTGATGGGATGGGGATGGTACCTGCAGCAGTGTGAGGTCACTGGGGGCGGGCTGATGGCATGGAGGCAGTAAAGACAGTAGTGTGGGGTCACGGGGGGTGGGGGGATGGGATGGGGCGGTCCCTGGAGCAGCATGATGTCATTGTTTAGGGTGGTCTTGTTGTATTTTCGGTGCGGGATCTTTCCACACACAGGGATCTTTTGTCGTTTTATGTCCAGTACTTGTTTTATGTTATGGGCTCTTAGGGACACAGTGATCTTGCTGTAAAAGCCAAGCGCAATGCATGAGTTGTAGGGGCAGGAGCATACGTGAGGTGAGGGATGGGCACATGTGGGTCTGACTCATGGACAGTGATATGGGGAGACAGGGCAGACTGGGGCTCTCAGGCCAAGATCTCGGACTCCGCTTCTGTGGTGAAAAACTTACTCCGGTGGGCACAGGGCCTTTCCCCAGTGGCACTGGGGTCTCATCAGGTGTCTCCACCAGCACAAGGGCTGAGCTTCTTCACTCCTTGTTGTGCTCCTACCGGGCCCTTGGGTCTCAGCTCCCCTCCGGCCCAGTGATCCTTTCCCAGCTAGATCCACACAGGGGGTCTATGCCCTGCTCCCCAGAGCCCTGCAGAGCCCTGTGAGCCCCTCCCTGCCCCAATCTGGGCACTGGGCCAGACCCCAGCTGGTGTCACTGGCCATAGTTCCATTGATTTACCCAGCCTTGGATCTGGACCATGGTTTGCAGAGGCCCCTACCATAGGCACCAACTTCTCCTGGCGCTGGTGGGTGCTCGAACCCCCACAGCCCTCTGCCCTGCCCCCATTCCAACCCCTTCCCCAAAGTCCCTGCCCCAACTCCACCCCTCCCTGCCCCTATTGGACTCCTTCCTCAAATCCCCACCGTGGCCCCGCCTCTTCCCTGTCTCCTCCCCTGAGCGCACTGCGTTCCTGCTCCTCCCCCTCCCTCCCACAGCTTGTTATGCCGCGAAACAGCTGTTTGGCAGTGGCAAGCGCTGGGAGGCGAAGCAGGAACGCATTGAACTCAGGGGAGGAGGCAGAGGCAGAGGTGAGGTGAGTTGGGACGGAGGGGGGCAGGGCAGGGAGCTTGGCTGCTGGTGGGTGCAGAGCACCCACCAATTTTTCCCCAGGGGTGCTCCAGCCCTGAAGCGCCCACAGAGTCGGTGCCTATGGCCCCTACAGACAAGCTGACGCCGCCTGAGCAGACCAGACCCCTGGGCTCTGCTCTCCCAGACTTACCTACTAACTGTTCCTTCCCTGCAACCTACGATGGCACCAGAGCTCCCGGCTCCCCCATTACCTGCTAACCCTGACCTGCCCCGACATCCCCTGCTCAGAGGCGCTTACTCTCCATTGCAGTGAACAGCTGTCAGCACAAAGTTCTCTGACACCAGGAACCCTCCGCAGCTGTAATGCTTGTTTCCGCGTTGTATTTCCAGGCAGGCCATGAAGGGTCTGGAGTGGGGCTGGGCTTCCTGGCCTCCGATGATCTCACCTGGGGGGAAACCAGGCTGACACAAAGAGCCCCCATTGTCTCCTTGGGCTGGGCTGGGACTGAGCTCCCCATCCTGAAGGGGAGTCCCCCAACCTCATCCCACCCCCTGTGATGCTCTCTCTGGGGGATCCCTGTTCCTGGAACACTGCCCCCTCCTCGGCTCTCCCCCAGACTGGACACCCCATGGGGCTGGAAGGTAAATCTAAAGCTCTGACCTGCCTGGGTGGAGAATCGGTACCAAATGCACTGGGAGTGGGTCAGTAATCGCACTGCGTGGAGTTAACAGTGTTGGGGGGGCCAATGTCATCCCAGATTAGGCCAGGCAGCCCCCAGAAGGGCGCTGAGAGGTCCCTTGGGGACGCTTCTCCTTCTCCATCAACCCACAGTGACCAACCAGGGCTGCTCCAAGACTGACCCACCAATTTTTTGGTCCAGTGGAAAATTGTAGTTTTTACTAAGGGTATGTTTTTGTTCTCAAAAAGCCTTTTCTCTCCTTGAACATGTCTGATTTTTTCTTGTGAAGCTGATTCTTTCCCCCCAGTTTTTGGTAATTTTTAGGTGGAAGTTTCCAGGTTTTGCTTGCTGTAAAAGAAAGTTTTGGGGTTTTTCCCATGGAAGAATAAAACACCTTTTGTGATCATCTCCAAACAATTCTCCACCCAAGGGGATGGATGAGTTGGAAAAGGCCACCTTCAACAAATTCCTGTTACAGTAGAGCCTCAGAGTCACCAACACCAGAGTTAGGAACTGATCTGTCAGCCACACACCCCCTTTGGGACTGGACGTGTGCAATCAGGCAGCAGCAAAGACCAAAAAAAGTAAGAAGAAGAAGAAGCAAGAACAGCACAGCGCTGTGTTAAACATAACTACTTAAAACAATAAAGGGAAAGTTTTAAAAAAAGATTTGGCAAGATAAGGAAACAGTTTCTGTGCTTGTTTCATTTCAATTAAGAGGCGGATATTCAGAGGTTAAGCAAACCTTTTTTTCCCCTCCTTGTAACAAGCTTTTACATACTTGAAAACTGTTATCATGTCGCCTCTCAGTCTTCTCTTTTCCACACTAAACAAACCCAGTCAGGCCCCCGCAACTGTGCCAGGCGCTGCCTAGACCCCAACCGAGATCAGGGTCCCCCCCATTGTGCGAGGCGCTGCACAGACCCCAACCAAGATCAGGGTCCCCGCCATTGGGCGAGGCGCTTCACAGACCCCAGCCAAGATCAGGGTCCCCCCATTA
Source organism: Eretmochelys imbricata (assembly GCF_965152235.1). NCBI lineage: Eukaryota > Metazoa > Chordata > Testudines > Cheloniidae > Eretmochelys > Eretmochelys imbricata. The sequence goes on along the minus strand of NC_135584.1, from coordinate 37,087,827 downwards.
TGCCAGGTGCTGCATAGACCCTGACCAAGATCAGGGCTTCCATTATGCCGTGTGCTGCTAAGACCCCGTCCAAAATCAGGGACCCCATTGCGCCAGGCCTTGCACTGACCCACAACCCCTCCCCCAAAGAGTATCCAGTTCAAACAGACACAGGAAGAAACAATTTTCTTATTGTATAGATGGGGAAACTGAGGCCCAGGGAGATTGTTCCTAAGTGGTTTGGGTGCCCAGTTCCCATCAGGACTCCATGAAAATCCCAGTTCCAGGGACTGGCCCAGTATTCCCACAGGGAGCCTGGGAAGAGCTGGGAAATGGTCCCAGATTTCTTGGGTCCCAGCCCTGTGCCTTAGCCCTGTGAGCAACCCCCCTGCCTGGGGCTTGGCTTGACAGTGGGATCCCAAAACAGCCTGAGGGTCCCCAGCCACACTCAGGAAATGCTTCAAGTTTCCTACAGCCCGAGCAGGATCTGGGGGAGATCCTCACTGATGCCCACAGCTCCAGCTGCCAGGTGAGGGTGCCACTCCCCACAGGTTCCAATTCCTTCCCCACACTCACCAGTCTGAGCCCCAGGGGGCAGGAGAATTGCCACAGGTAGCAGGACCAGAATGAAGAGCTGCATCATCTGAGCCATCCACGGTCAGGCATGGAGCCTCTGCCTTAGCCCCGGGAGTTATATGGACCAGGCAGGGGTCTGGGAGGGCCCAGCCTGGAAACCACAGAGGCAGGTACACTCCTGCCCGGAAACTTCTACCCCGGATGGGCCAGGAGCAGAGACGCCCACTGGGGAAGCCTCCAGCCACAGCTGTGCCCACATCAGGGCAGGGGGTTTCCTGCTCTGCTGCCCACCCAGCCTGGCTGCGGATGTGGTTCACCCTGCCCCCTCCCTACTACAGGTGTAAAAAACACCCCTGGGCTTCTCTGCACTAAGATACCCAGACCCACAAATTTCAAGGCCTGGAGGGACCATGGTGACCTCCCAGCCTGACCTCCCTGGGCACCCCAGAGTCAGAACCCACCCAGCAACTCCCGCCTCCACCACAGCCTCAGGTCCCCTGGCTCCCTGGTCAAAGTTTGCACCTTAACACATCGCTGTTATTTGCTTTAGGGTGGCACCTAGACTGAGATCAGGGCTCCCCATTGTGCTGAGCACTGCTCAGACCCCAAATCCCTGCCCCCAAAGAGTGTCCAATTCAAACAGCCACAGGCAGAATCATTCTCACGGTACAGACGGGGAAACTGAAGCACAGTGAGATTGTTCCTAAAGCTGTTTAAGGGGATTGGGTGCTCAGTATCCATCCGTCCTCCATGAAATTCCCAGCCCTGGGGACTGGCCCATGAAATCCACAGGGAGCCTGGGCTGAGCTAGGCACTTGCTGGTGACACTGGGCACTACTCTAGGTAACTCGGGAGGGTGGAAGACCACGAGTGTCAATGAAGCCCCCTTGCTCCAGACAAACTGAAGCCCCTCTGCTCCTTGGACTTGCTGTGACCCTGCACAACTCTGAGGAAGCTAGCACACAAACAGGCAGGTTTGCACACAGCTCGCTAGCCAAGGCCAGCTTCGGCCTGGGAAACGTCTAGATAAGGCAGAAATGTTTAGCAAAAACTAGTAACAAGTAGACCCAAATAAGGCAAGGCTCGGGCAATGCTACTGAGGAAAAACACAACTGGCTGCTTTAGCTGATTGGCTATGGTATTGTACAGGGCAACAGGTAATTGGTTGTATAAGCTTGTGTAGTGAAATAGGAAAAGGTATAAATTGTATACTGTAATCTGCATTTGGGGCTGCAGGATTTGAGACAGTTCAGTCTCCCTGCAGCCTATCTGAAGCTTCAAATAAATCTCTCTGCTTCTCCACCCTGTTGTGGTCATTGGCGCAACGCATACCAGGCAACGAACCCAGCTCTTGCTTGCCTCGGGCACTCTGTGCCGGCAACAAACTGGTCCCAGATTTCTTGGGTCCCAGCCCTGAGCCTTAGCCCCACAGCCGGCCTCCCTGTCTGAGGCATGGATTGGCAGAGGGGTCCCACAGGAGCCGGTGGGGGCTGGGACACCCAACCCCTCAGGGTGCTCTGAGAGCCCCAGCCTCACTCACTCCCTGTCAGTGGAGGTGCCGTCCCCCTGGGGGATTCACATACACAGAGAAGGGAGCATTAGTGGTCCAGCCATCCTCCATCCCGCCTTCCCCAGGGGCCAGTCCTGAATTCTCCAGCCAACCCCCCCGAAGGTCTTGGATTCCATTTGGTGGCCCCTACTGTAGCTACCTGCAGGATCCAGATAGCGGGTGGGTCCAGCACGGGCAGGATGAGGAGATGGGTCTAGAACAGGGGCGGGCAAACTTTTTGGCCTGAGGGCCACATCGGGGTGCGAAACGGTATGGAGGGCCGGGTAGGGAAGGCTGTGCCCCCCAGACAGCCTGGCCCTGCCCCCTATCCGCCCCCTCCCACTTCCCGCCCCCTGACTGCCCCCCTCAGAACTCCCAACCCATCCAACCCCCCCTGCTCCTTGTCCCCTGACCGCCCCCTCCCAGGACCCCACACCTGAAATGCCGCCCCCCCCCCCCGGGATCCCACCCCCTATTCAACCCCCCCAGCTCCCTGTCCCCTGACTGACCTCCAGCCCCATCCACCCCCACCCCCCTGACAGGCCCCCCAGGACTCCCACGCCCTATCCAAACCCCCGCCCTGTTCCCCGACCCCTGACTGCCGCAGAACCTCCCCCCATCCAACCGCCCTCTGCTCCCTGAGTGCCCCCCGGGACCCCCACCCCAACTGCTCCCTGTCCCCTGACTGCCCCCCGGGACCCCCTACCCAACCCCCCGACTGCCGCCCGCGCGTGTGCACCACCACCGCTCCCTTACCATGCCGTTCAAAGTGGCGGGAGCTCGCAGCCCTGCTGCCCACGCGGCGGCGTAACTGCGGGGGAGGGGAGACAGCGGGGGAAGGACTCAGCGTCCCTGGCCAGGAGCTCAGGGGCCGGGCCGGAGGGTTCCGCGGGCCGGGTGTGGCCTGCAGGCCATAGTCTGCCCACCTCTGGTCTAGAACCTAGTGCTGTTGTTCTAGAATGCATGGGCATGGGTGTGCATCAGTCTAGAACTGAACTGTTGTATCCTTGCGGGCAGCAGTTTTAGGACGAAATCATGTGAGACACAGAGAGCTGTAAACCTGAAAAACAGCCATTTATTGCCACACACTGAGCTGACCAACCAGTCAAAACTGGCTGGGCTATCCCTAATAATCTGACGCAGGTGCCATAGCAACAACAAGATTCTATTACCATGACAACCAAATACACAACATAAACTACTTGTATATGGAGATGAGGATCGATCTAGACTGGAATTGTTTGATCAAGATTGTTGGGGACACTGGGGCATGGCCACTAGGTAACTCGAGGGGATGGAAGACCACGAGTGTCGATGAAGCCCCCTCGCACTAGGCCCAAGTGTCCTTGGCCCCCCCACCTGGAGGCACTCGCAGCAGTTATGCTGAGGATCTGCAACAATATGTTGCAGAGTCAGACTGCTGAAACTAAACAAGGCCAAACAGGGCCGATATGGAAGAACAATGCTGAATAAAGCAGCTTTATGTATAGTTTAGCAAATGATACAGAAAACAAGGGCACTAGCTGGTAACTGGATTGGCTGGCTCTATGGATACTTAGGGCAGCTTGCTATTGAATAAGTATGCTAAAAAAAGAATGTATAAAAGCCTGTGTAACTTCCTGCTCTGTGTGCAGGATTTGAGATTCTAATCTCCCTGTACCTTTTTGAAGCTTCAAATAAACTTTTCTGCTTCTCCACCCCGTTGTGATTATTGAGTGAAGCACACCGGGTAACGAAGCCCTGCTGTTGTTTTGCCTCTCGGCACTGGGGCTGGCAACAAGATGAATCCTGAATGGACCGAAATGGATCCATCAACACATTTGTGCATCTGCTTTGCTCAAGCAGAGACCTCGAATACTTCGGGAATGGCTCTAGATAGGCAATGGTGGGTCTGTATGGGGATGAGTGGATCCCATCCCTCATCTATCAGACATGCCAAGTCCATGAGCAGCATCCCAAGGAAAGTGGTGGAATTGCTGAGCTGGGACTCCATCAGTAGAGATGCTTAGGGAGAGCGATAAAACTGATACCAATCAATATGGTTCCATGGACAGCAGGCCTTGTTAAATGAAGATGATGTCGTTCTTGGACAACATTACAAGGCTGGTTGATAGAGGCGACCATGCTGAGGGAAGAGAGAGATTTGGACTCCTGGAAGACATTTGCCAAAATGCCGCATGACTTCCTCATTGAGACACGGTAACATCAACATATTTTAATCCAGGTGAAATGGGTTAGAAACTGGTTTGCTGACTGCGTGCAAAATGCAATGTTGAATGGGGAATTAAAGGGGGTTTCCAGGGGATCCCACCAGGACCTGTTCTTGGCCCTGGGCTCTAAATCAGTTCATGCTTTTATTTCTGGCAGGTGCCCCAGTTCAATCCCTGGTGTATCAGCGAAGACAACAGCCATCACAGTCCAGCTCCTATAGCCACATTGCCAGCACTTTTACTCTCTGCTTCGCCAACTCACCACTTCTCGCCCCTCCTGTCTCTCGCACGTGGAGAACAGCTGTCCCACCAAGCAAAGACTCAGCTCCTTCCTTTGCTAGGTGCACCCAGGGAAGTCAATGGACCCACGTGGTTTGGCATCTACTACAGCTTTTCCACATACCTGTGTGTTGGGTGCAATGGCTGTGGGTTCCCCACATGGCTAAAATGACTTCCTTGCATTGATCTAAGAAAGCAGACGCCCCGCCCGGAACAAGGTTTGCCCCAACCCCCAACAATAACATTGGACCATCTCCTCCCCAGGCGCTGGACCCCTGCTTTCAAATGAATGGGGATGGGGAGACCACATCTCCCAGGCACCCCTGACAGTCTCAGCCTTAAGACAATCAAGTCCCCCCATCCCATAGTTAGCAAATGCGAACCCCTGAGCACAGCACCGGGAGATCAAGGGAAGAAGAGATCCCCTGGGGTTTAGTTGACAGGCACCTGTCACCATCAATGATGGGCAAAGATCATGCTTTAGAAGGCTACAGGGCACCAGCTATGCAACATCTGGAGCCCAGCACAACTAGCCCTCATGTTTCCAATATTTGGTGCCTCAGTTGCTGGAAGCCATTTCCCTCTAGGGAGGGCAGGCTTCGATCTGGCCCAAGGTCAGGGGGCTGGCTGGCTCAGGGATGGGGAGCTGGGACATGGGTCTTTCCTCTCAAGGTCACCCCGGACCTCCTGTCACAGTCCCTTTTTGCCCTTCCGCAGATCTTCTTAAATGGTCTGTGGCTAACACTGATCAGTATCAGTGCCGGGTGAGACAACATGCCCCGATCCCCTGTAATAGCCTGTACCTTTATGTTCAACCCTTTACAGGATTGTGATAAATTTCATACAAAATATGCCTTGTGAGGTATCGTTTGAAAAGTCTCTCATCACATGTTCCTGCAATCTTACAGGGTGAATTGGCTTCAAGTCAGGATCCTTTCCCCAGTCCAATGCTACTTCCTTTGTACTTTTGGTGTTGTGAGAGCCGTGGGTAGAGAGAAAGAAAGAGATCGTTTGGGGTGTCTGCTCCACCTTCTTGTAGCTCTTTCTCTTCTTTGAGAATTATCTCCAGCTGAAGTTTACGAGACATAAAGTCTGTATGGAAAGGAACCCCAAGCTGTTTCATTGTCTAGATGTAGATTTGTTTGCCAACACCCTCTTTCCTGCCCAAGAATGGCCACTTAACCAGGTGATGGTCCATTTGATTTTGTTGACATCTGGCTGAGGCATCACCTAGCCTTTTGTCTCTGGAGAACTGGTTTGTGGCTGCTCCCCAGATCTGGAGTATGTCGTAGTAAAACCATACAGTAGAATCTTATAACTTTATATGCCACATATATTTTACCCAGACAATAATGATTTTTTGAATGATACCAGACAAGGCATACTTTGTACAAAAGTTATCACAGTCCCGTAAGAGGGGTGAACCTTGGGGTACAGAGTGTCACAGGCCCCTAGATACCACCCACTGAGTCCCCATCCCTAAGACTTCCCCATTTATCCCAAAGCCCCAGGGGCCCCTGATTTCATCTGTACTCACCAGCTTGAGCCCCGTGGGGCAGGAGAAAGGCCATGGGGAGCAGGAGCAAGATCTGTAGCTGCATGTTCAGAGTCAGTGCAGGGAGCGGTGGCAGGAAACCTCAGGGTCACCCACACACTCATCCAAATGCAGAGCTCAAGAGTCTCAGTCTCCAACCACAGCCTGTGTGGTTGGCTGTGGGGAAGGACAGAGCGTGCAACAGCCCAGCAGCTGGGGATCCTGGAAACTGCATGGCTGGGTTGCTGGAGAGCTGGATGTATGTTGCCCAACTGGACCACTGCCCAGCTCGATGGATGCTGCCTAGCTGGGGAGGCTACAAAGCTGGCTCCCTGGACTTCTGCATGGAAAAGACCCTGCTGGGGATATGTCTAGGAGGATCCAGGACTACTCTGGATGGAGGCTCACATCAGTGCTTCTTCATAGAATATCAGGGTTGGAAGGGACCTCAGGAGGTCATCTAGTCCAACCCCCTGCTCAAAGCAGAACCATTCCCCAATTTTTGGCCCAGATCCCTAAATGACCCTGTCAAGGATTGAACTCACAATCCTGGGTTTAGCAGGCCAATGCTCAAACCACTGAGCTATCCCTCCCCGCTCTTGGCACATCTGGGACTCTTTCTCATTTGCCCCATCCTCACTCAGCTCCCTGCCCATGTCTCTGTGCTGGGGGTCTGGGGTGACACTGATTGATCTCAGTGGTGGGGAACACGGCCCTTTGATCTTTCTCATGGTGGCCCAGCCATGAGCAAGGTGGAGCTGCACAGACCAGCCATTGGCCTCGATCATAGCAACAATGGCAAGAGGGCTTCTTGATGGGCATTTCTACACTACAATCTTAAGTTAACATTCAAAAACCAAAAATTGTTAGGTCAATTTGCAGCCACAGTAGTTATTCCTGTGGCTGATGTCAGCACTACCTTCCAGAGCCTGGGATAGAACCCAAGAATTCTGGTTCCCAGGCCCCCCACCGCTCCTACCTAGATACTCCATTCATCTCCGAGTTGGGGAGAGAAACCAGGAGTCCTGTCTCTCAGCCCCCTGTGACCCAGAGGCCCCATTTGGTGCCAACCAATGAAGTGTTCACTGTCCTTCACAAGCCACTCAGGTCTCACACCCGACAAACTCATTACACCTAAGACATCATTTCCCTGGGGCTAACCCACATCATAGCAAGGATCTTTGAAAGTATAAAAGAGGGAAAGTGACATCATCACTTGGCCTCTCTCCCCCTGCCCTCCCATCTCAACACCTAGAATCATGTCAGGAAGACAAAGGCTTTGAGCAGGGGAAATTTGGTCCCAGGCTGGAAAAGAGTCCAGTTTGTGTATTGATGATCTGTAACCTGCTTGTACCATCTGTCAGAGTGAGAAAAGCTGTTTGATTCAAATCCTGCTTAGTCTAAAAGTTTAGGATATAGAAGGGATATTTACCTATTTATTTCTTCTCTAACCTTTATGTCTCCCACTTATAATCACTTCAAATCGACCTTTCTGTAGTTAATCAGTCTGCCTTTTATTTTACCTAAAACAGGGTGTTTTGATAGGGGTCTTTGGGAAATCTCAGCGTAGTTTACAAAGGATAGTGTGTGTCCTCTCCATATCGAGGGAGAGGCAAACTGGGCAACGAGCTTACACTTGCCAGGCTTCTGACCAGTGCAAGATGGTACAGTTCTGGGGTGCAAGGCTGGGGAGCTGGGGTGAATTAGCCAGAGCCTCCATATTGATGGTTCATGAGTGGCTGAGAGAGTATTCATGTAACTCAGTTGGGTATGTCCTGGTCTGTGGATGGCTGTGTAAGTGCAGGGCCTGCCAGAGGCTTGTAGTTTGACATCAGGATCACAGTGTCAGAGGCAGCCCAGGCTGTTGTGTTTGGAGGGGTCAGAGGTCCCACAGGCCAGGTTGCACCCCAAAGACCCCATCACAGTGGTGCATCGAGCAGGGTGAAATGCACAGCTTGTTGTCCTGAGTGAGATTTGCACTTCATACACTGGTGTGGAGATTTTTAAGTGAGACTTTAAGTGTGGATGCTGAGAAAAGTCAAAGAGAAGGTTACTGGTTTATTATTTTCTGTTTACTTATTTTGGGGAAAGGAAATAGGGACAGGAAAAGCAGAAAGATGGGCAAAAGTGATGCAGTTGCAAAGTTGGAGCTGTACAGACTGCAGGTGGCAGAAAAAGAGAAAGAACATCCCCAAATCTTGGAGCTAAGGGAACTGGAAATAGGGGCTCAGAAGCAAGCTGAGGAGTTTGGACATCAGCGAGCCCTAGAGCTAAAAACCCAGGAAGCTGAGGAAAGAGAGAGCAAAGGCACCAACTGGCTCTGGCAGACCACTTTTCAGAGTAGCAGCCGAGTTAGTCTGTATTCGCAAAAAGAAAAGAAGGACTTGTGGCACCTTAGAGACTAACCAATTTATTTGAGCATAAGCTTTCGTGAACTACAGCTCACTTTATCGGATGCATTCAGTGGAAAGTACAGTGGGGAGATTTATATACACAAAGAACATGAAACAATGGGTGTCACCATACACACTGTAAGGAGAGTGATCACTTAAGGTGAGCTATTACCAGCAGGAGAGCAGTGCGGGGGACAGGAAGGGGGGAAACCTTTTGTAGTGATAATCAAGGTGGGCCATTTCCAGCAGTTGACAAGAACGTCTGAGGAATGGTGGAGGGGGGGAATAAACATGGGGAAATAGTTTTACTTTGTGTAATGACCCATCCACTCCCAGTCTCTATTCAAGCCTAAGTTAATTGTATCCAGTTTGCAAATTAATTCCAATTCAGCAGTCTCTCCTTGGAGTCTGTTTTTGAAGTTTTTTTGTTGAAGAATTGCCACTTTTAGGTCTGTAATTGAGTGACCAAAGAGATTGAAGTGTTCTCCGACTGGTTTTTGAATGTTATAATTCTTGACGTCTGATGCCCCTCTGCCATGTACATTGGTCAAACTGGACAGTCTCTTACGTAACAGAATAAATGGACACAAATCAGACTTACATGCTGGAGGCTGGGTGTGAGCAGACCGGGAGTGGTGGGTCTCAGAGTGAAGCAGTGTGAATGACACCCTAGGTTGCAGAACTGAGGGAACACACTGTCCAACAGTCCAGATTGTAGCCTGGGGAATGTCACAGTCCCATCCCCCACAGCAGTGGGGTCCTCCCTTGCCTGAGCTCTGGGGTTGTCTCCCGTGGGATAGCAGGCCCAGGAGGTACCAGCTTTTCCCGCAGGCAGTCGGAGTCTGTCCCAGCCCCTCTGGCCGCTCTGCCCTGGTCCGTTCTTAACACCTCTGGGCTCAAAGCCTGTCCCGCACAGCCGGGGCTCCACACTCCGAGCGGTGCCAGGATCGACTCAATCCCTGTCACAGGAGCAGGTTGAGGCTGGGGGTCAGGTTGGCCGTTGGTGTCAACTCCCCTGCCATAGGCACCCTCCAGGTTGTTTATTCTCCTCCCCCACTGAATTGCCACCTGCTCCATCCTCTCCCCTGCTTGCCTCTTGGGGATCTTATCTGTGGGGTCCATCTCCCCGTTGTGCTCCCGCTGAGCTAGGCTGGGGGCCTCTGGCCACGAAGCAGCATGCTGGCAAGAGGATTTGCCAGAGGGCAGCTCTGCTCTAGGGCGAGGTAGAAACGGAGCAGACCCTGCACAACGAAGGGCTCAATGCCAACCCAGGGCACTAGGAAACTGGGGGTGACATCTGGTGCAGAAGGGAGTTGGGGGAAGGGTAGACTAGGCCTGGGGGGAATCGTGGGAAGACATTGGAGAAGCACCAGCCCTGAGTGATCCAGCCTGTGTTTTCTCTCCAAAGTGGGTGAGTTAGAGCCTGAGATCAAGCAAAACCTGGGTCCTAGCTGACAACCCCAGTCAGGACACCTGGTCCAGGTCCAAAGCACCTCCAGGGGTTTGTGTGTGGACTGTAGCAACTTAGGGCTCAGCCTGGGTGAGCTCTGCAGTGAAGACAGACCTGATCTATCGATCTATCCATCCCCATACACCCCCTCTATCTATCTATCTATCTATCCAACCTCTCTCTCTCTCTCTCCTATTTGTCTTCTGATTTAGCATCTGCATAATCAGGTGTCTGACTTTAAGCACTTGCATATTCTGATTGGATGCAAAGGGGCTACTCACATGGGCTGCAATGTCGGAATGTGCTCAGTGCCTGGCTGAATTGGGGCCCTTCTCCCTTCTCCCCACACGTCCCCTTTAACTGTAGTTTCACACCCCACAACGCCCACACCCAAACCCTCACTCAGAGGCAGCCCACCTCTCATGATCAGTGAAACACTCAGGAGTCCAGACACCAACAGCAGCTGCTGCAAAAAGCCATTTAGTGTATCACAAGCTGTATCTGTGACCCACAGAGCAGGGAACGTTGCATATTTTCCTCAGCACTTTACAGAGACTATCCAGGGTACAAGCAGAAAGAAACGTGGTATGTGGTCTCCCTGGGGGTGGCAGCTCCAGTCTGGACCCAGGGTGGGGACTGGCTAGCTCAGAGGGGTGGGGAATGGGACCCGGGGCCTTTCCCCATTACAGGGCGCCATCTCTGATCTGGCTACAAGGACTATGTTGATCATAAATCAATGAATAGCTAGGCCCAGACTAAGAGGGAAGTCTGATCACATGTTTGCAGGAGCAGGTTGTGTAGCAGAAGGCTGTGGCTGGCCAGGGGCTCTGTGTTGCTAGATTCCTCTCATGGTGTCAGTGATCCAGGGCATGAAGTGGGAAATCCGTGTGTACACAGCAGGAGGCGCAATGCTGTTCCTGATGCACTTGGAGACGATGCCCTCGGCCACTCCACGGCACACGATCGGGCCTCCAGAATCGCCCTGCCCCAGAATAAACAGGGAGATGAGTTTTAAAGCACTGATCAGGACTCCAGGACATCACTGTTTGGGCCATTAAAGCCAGCGCATCTTCAAAAAAGAAATGAATTAGCACTGAGAAGCCCAAGATGGGGGATTCATAGAATCTAAGACCAGAAGCACCATTGTGATTATCTAGTCTGACCTCCTGTGTGATGCTGTATAAAAATAAAGATGATTAGTTACAATAAGTCAGTCACTATTGTTACAAAATTGCAATCAATCTTGTACAAAGCATGTCTTGTAAAGTATCCTTGTAAAGGTTATAATCTGTTAAGTGTGATTATCCTGTTTAAATCCATGTATCATCGTTGTATCTGAAGTTATGAATATTGGCTAGGTCTATCTCAAATATGTTTTGCTCTTGGGTGACACCCACCAGGCAGATTTACATCAGGACTAGCCAGCCATGTGTTGATGGCCCATTAAGGATATCAAGGGACCTCTTCAGAGGACTCCTGAAAGAGCATATGGGTAATGGAGGCCCAGTGACCCAGCAAGGCATGGAAGGACATGGGATAAGGACTCGTGATATAAGACTCCATCTTTTGCCAGTAACTTTCCATGCACTTGGGCTGAAAGTATAAAAGTGGAGATGGTGACATCACTTCTTTGTCTTCATCCCTGCTTCACTTCTCTGGACTGTGATTTCTAACAAGGAAGATTTGAACAATGGACTGAATGACCCCACAACCTGTCTGGGTGACCCACAGAAACTTTTTGCAAGCTAGCCAATTTATCATCACTACTATGAACCTGATCTACAGACTCTGAAAATCACTTGTAATGTATATGATTCTTTTAACCATTTAATAACAGTCTTGTCTCTTTTATTTCTATAATAAAACCTTTAGGTTTTAGTTACTAAAGGTTTGGCTACAAGCATGATTTTGAGGTAAGAGCGGAACTATAGCTTGACCTGGTGAAGTGGCTGATCCTTTGGGATTAGAAGATCCCTATATATGATGAATCTGGTTTTCTGTAACCTCTCAGCATAAAGACCAGTTGCCTGGGTGGTAAGCCAAGGGCTGGACACGTGTTTTGGCTTCTTGTTAATCAGTGTGGTGAGAGAGAAGCTTACTTTTGTTACTGGCCTGGTGAAATCGAATTATAGAATAAGCCATCAGTTTTGGGTTGTGTCTGCCCTGGTTTTTGTACCAGACTGTCCTGAATTTGGCACTCTCAGCTGTGACCCACACTAGGCTGGCATGACACAGGCCATTGGATGGTCCTGAAATAATTCCTGGTTAAACTAGAGCAGATCATTTAAAAAACCATCCAGGCTTGATGTTAAAATTGCCAGTGATGGAGACTTTATCATCATAGCCGACGCCAGCTGGTGGGACCCAACAGCTCTGCAGTGCTAGCTGGGGCAGCTCATGCCTTTCGCTCTGGATGTCCCTGGATCAATCCCAGATGTGTCACTCAAGATGTGTTGTGTAAACGGGGAGTAGGTGGTGGGGGTTGATCTGAAGCTTCCGAAGTGGCCGGGGCTGAGGATGGGACGCGGGAGGTGATAGAGAGGGTTCTCCCTTTCAGGAGCTTGCTCACACGGCCAGGGTCTGAGTGATCAACACGTTCTGGGCTGGGAAGGAATCTTTCCCCCAGGTCAGAGTGCTGGGGACCTTGCAGGGCGCAGGGGGGTTCACCTTCCTCTGGGGCATGGGTCACCCATTGCAACAATCTGGGCACATCTCTCCTAATCCATTTCCTGCCACTGTGGGGCCTCGGGCATTGGTGGCCCCTCAGTCCCTCCTGTTCTCTGCCTGTCGCCACCACAGGTTTGTCTCCAGTGGGCAGTCCTTAATTTGTGCCCGGGCTGAGCCCCAGCATCGCCAGACTTGACCGTCCATATCTCTGGCGCCTCTGGGCCTGCTGCATCAGGTACGAATGTAAAAAATTGCTTGAGTCCTGGCACCTAATTGCTTAAGTCCTGACACCTCTTTGATTACAAGTTAAGCCCTGCCTGTGGGCCGTGATGCCTTGGTCACATTTTGGCTGTTGGTTTTAGTGTGCGGATGCTGGGCAGGGTTGGTGGCCTGCGATCTGCAGATTTTCAGACTGGATGGTCTGGTCTGGCCTCAACTCTGCCATGCCATGACTCCGAGGAGGGGCTCGTCTAGGATTTGAAAGATTGAAAGAGCCAGCTTGGGGCTGTCACTGACTGTAGTGCTCAGGAATTGGGTGATGTTCCTGTCAACCGCGTGGGAGCCCTCCAGTGGGGCTCACACTGTCCTATGTCTCCTACGTTACCGGAACCCGAGCAGAGCAGCCTTGGGCTGGGAGCCAGGTCTCATGGGTTGCATGTTGTTAATGAATGTCATTATTTGGACCCTGCCACCCTGTGTCATTCTTCCCACATTCCCATGGCGTGTGAATCAGGCAGGGAGGGGCCGCGGGATACCCCTGGCCAATGCATGACAATAAGGAGCTGAAGGTGTCACTGTACGACCTGGTGGAAGGCTCTGCAGTAGGATAGGCACGTTACCAGGGTCTAGTCATTTAGGGCTAGACAATCAATAGGGCTGAGGTCCCACTGCACTTGCCAGGCCCCTGTGAGTCCCGGCAGACCCCACAATGCGGCTGAGGAAGGACAACCAGCAGCAGGAGCCCAAGCCAATCAGCCACTTACCAGATAAATTGACTTCTGGTCATCAGGGTCCCCTGCGCACAGCATGCTGGAGGGGTAATAGTAACGGTACCGCTTGTAACAGGTCTCATCGCTTATCACTAACAGGTTCACTTCCTGAAGGGTGTTGGGTGTATCAGTCAGGCTAGTCCTCCCCCAGCCAGCCACACTGCACATGGTCCCCGGCCTCACTCTGCGATGAGCAGAAGTCAAATCAATCAGTCCCACCTCTTCAGTCAGACGCGCCTTGTGTTGCAGCTGTTGGGGCAAAGAGGGGAGGGGAATGAAACAGCCCATGAAGTGCAGTCAGAGTGTCTGTGTGTGTGTGTCTGTGTGTGTGTGTCAGATGGAGACAACTCAGAAACTCAAGACTCAAGGGGCAGGGTGATGGGATGGGGGTGGAACCTGCAGCAGTAGGAGGTCCTTGGGGGCAGGGGGATGAGAGGGGGAAGGTACCTGCAGCAGTGTGTGGTCACTGGGGGCAGGGTGATGGGAGGGCGACTATGTTCCTTGTAAGTTGCACGCCTGCACGGCCATGCAGCAGGCCACCGAGGGCCGCACAGGTGTGCACATTGCACTCACGGGTGTGGGGTGAGGTGGGGGTGGTGATGGGGGAGCTTGGAGCATGCGGGGCCACAGCAATTCCCCCAGCACCAGGGCTGCGGTGCAGCAGGGAGAGACGCCTCTCAGCCCTGCCCAACCCAGGGGCTGCCACAGGGAGAGAGGACTCCCGCAGCCCTGGAGCTGCTGCAGCTGGGAGAGATGCTCTCCCCCAGCCCAGGTGCTTCTTCAGGGAGAGAGGGCTGGAGGGAGTCCTCTCTCTCCGCTGCAGCCCTGGGGCAGCCTGCACCCCAAACCCCTCATCCCTGGCCCCACCTCAGAGCCCTCACCCCCCAAATCTCAACCCTCTGCCCCAGCCCTGAGCCCCCTCCCACACTCCGAACCCCTCGGCCCCACCCCCGCCACACATTCCCTCCATATTGGTGCACATAACAATATTCATTCTGCACATGGATGGTAATAATTAGTGAGAACGTTGGATGGGGCCAGTATCGGCAGCAGTGTGAGGTCACTGGGGTGGGGTGATGGGATGGGGCCGGTACCTGCAGGAGTATGAGGTCACTGGGGCGGCGTGATCGGATGGGGGCCGTACCTGCAGCAGTGTGAGGTCACTGGGGTGGGGTGATGGGATGGGGATGGTACCTGCAGGAGTATGAGGTCACTGGGGCGGCGTGATCGGATGGGGGCCGTACCTGCAGCAGCATGATGTCATTGCTAATGGTGTCTCTGTTGTATCGCGGGTGCAGGATCTGGCGCCTCACAGGTATTTTCTGTTGGCTCCGTTCCCATTGTCTAATGTTATGGGCTCCCAGTGTGACAGTGATCTCGCTGTAAAACCCAGGAGCAATCCATGAGGCGTTAGGGGCAAGAGCGTATGTCAGGGGCAGACGGGCACATGAGGGTCTGACTCATGAACAGTGACATGGAGGGGACGGGGCAGCCTGGGGCTGTCAGGCTGAGGCTGTCAGCTTCTGCCAGCAAAAATGTACGTACCACTATACACATTGCCAGCTCTGATCCGGCTCCGTTGCTGGGGATTGGCTGGTTTGGAGGTGTGTGTGTGTGTAGGGGGAATGGAACAAGGGGCATTTCCCTTCTAGTGGGCACTGGTTGCAGCATAAACACTTGCCCAGTGGCATTGGGGTCCCAGCCTCTATCTCCACTAGTCCCTTGTGCTGTTCCCTTGAGCTGCTTCACTCCTTATTGTTTTCCCCGCCCCTGGGTCTCAGCTCCCATCCAGCATGATCCACACAGGGGTCTATGCCTAGCTCCCCCCAGCTCAGAGCCCTGCAGAGCTGTCCTGGGGCTGTGAGCCCCTCCCTGCCCTGATCTGGGCAATGGGCCAGACCCCAGCTGGTGTCAATGGCCATAGCCCCATTGATTTACCCAGCACTGGAGCTGGACCATGGTTTGCTGAGGCCCCGAGAAACACACCGACGCCCCCTGAGCAGATCAGACCCCTGGGCTCTGCTCTCCCAGCCTGTCCTACTAACTGCTCCTTCCCTGCAACCTACCACGGTGCCAGAGCTCCCGGCTCCCCCATCACCTGCTAACGCCCGACCTGCCCCGACATCCCCAGCACAGAGGTGCTTACTCTCCCTTGCAGTGAGCGGCCGTCAGCACGAAGTTTGTCTTCACCAGGAACCCTCCGCAGCGATAGCTCTTGTCTCCAAGTCGTATTTCCAGATTGGCCATGTAGGGCCTGGAGTGGGGCTGGGCTTCCTGTCCCCCAATGATCTCACCTGTGGAGGGGAGACCAGGTTCATACAAAGAACCCCATCGTCTCCTTGGGCCGGGCTGGGACTGAGCTCCCCATCCCAAAGGGGAATCCCCACAGCCTCAACCCACCCCCTATGATGCTCTCCCTGGGGGATCCCTGGGCCTGGAACTCTGTCCCCTCAGCTCTCCCCCAGACTGGACACCCCATGGGGCTGGGAGGTAAATCGAAAAATTTGTCTTTGCTGGGTGGAGAATAAGTGCCAAATGCACAGGGAGTGGGTCAGTAATTGCACTGCCTTGAGTTAATGGCATTCAGGGCCAAGGTCACCCCAAATTAGGCCAGGCAAGCCCCAAAAGGGCACTGACAATCTTACTGGCTAAATTTCCTTCAGTCAGGTTCCATCCCCCAGTCTAATGCTGCTCCCTTTGCACTTCCACTGTTGTTAATGCCGTGGGTAAAGAGACAGGGAGAGATCGTTTTGGGCATCTGCTCACCCTTCTTATAGCTGTTTCTCCTCTACAAGAACCATCACAAGCTGAGGTTCATGATACAGAAAGTGTGTGAACAGGAACCCCAAGCTGTTTCTTTGTCACAATGTAATTTTTTCGCCCATGTCCTCTTTCCTGCTCAAGAATGGCCACTTAATCAGGTGATAGTCCAATTGATTACATTGACACCTGGCTGAGGCATTCGCTAGTCTTTTGTCTCTGGCGAACTGGTCTGTGGCTGCTCCCCAGACTTGGAACATATCTTAGTAAAACCATACAGTAGAATATTATAACTTTAGCTGCCACACATATGTTACCAGGACAGTAATGATCAGCAAAGTATGAATTTTAGACAATACCTCACAAGGCATGCTTTGTATAAAATTTATCATAGTCCTGTAAAAGAGGTGAACATATGGGTATAGATTGTCACAGGCTCCTAGATAGCACCCACTGAACCCAATCCCTGAGACCCCCCATTCACCCCAAAATCCGAAGGGCCCCTGATCCCAGCCGTACTCACCAGCCCAAGCCCCGGGGGGCAGGAGAAAGGCCATGGGAAGCAGGAGCAAGATCTGTACCTTCATATTTGGAGTCATATTTGCAGGGACAGGTTTCAGGTTGCATCCGATGAAGTGAGCTGTAGCTCACGAAAGCTTATGCTCAAATAAATTGGTTAGTCTCTAAGGTGCCACAAGTACTCCTTTTCTTAGTGCAGGGACAGTGCATCTGCCTCAGGCCTGGGGGCTTTATAGACTCAGCAGGGGGAGATCTTGGGGGCAGGAAAGCTGAGGGTCACCCACACACTCATCTAAATGCAGGGCTCAGGCATCTCAGTTTCTAACCACAGCCAACCACGTCGGGTGAGGGGAAGTACACACCCTGTGTCAGCCAGGAAGCCTGCATAGCTGGATGGATGCTGCCTGTCTGGGTCTCTCCACAGCTCAATGGATGATGGACCACTGAATGGAGAGGACCCCGGTGGACATACGTCTAGAAGGATCCAGGGGTTTTCTGGTTGCCAGCTCACAGCCGTGCACATCTGTTGGCTCTTACTCACCTGGGCCCCTCATCGCTCAGTTCCCTGCCCATGTCTCTGTGGTGCAGGCAGTGGGTGACAGAGACAGATCTCAGTGGTGGGTAGGAACGTGGCCCTTTGATCTTTCTCAGGGTGGCCCAGCCGAGAACAGGGTGGGGCTGGGCAGAGCAGCCATGAGCTCCGATCACAGCGACTGCGGCAGGAGGGTTCCTGAGAAGCCCCCTGGTGAGACTTTGACCAAGTGAATGGGATGTGGCAGCCTGTGTGATGATGTACAGCTGGGAGCTATGACTGTGCAGCACCAGAGGGTAAATGACACAGCACAGATAGGGATAGAACCCAGGAGTCCTGGCTCCCAGCCCCCTCTGCTCTAACCCACTAGACCCCACTTCCCTCCCAGAACCAGGGATAGAACCTAGGAGTCCTGGCTCCCAGCTCCCCTTGCTGTAACCACTAGACCCCACTCCCCTCCCAGAGCCCTAAAATAGAGGCAGTAATCACTGCAGATTAGAAACCATGTCGCAGGTTTAAAAGGCCCCATGTCCAGTTCCCCACCCCACTAAGCCAGCCAGTCCCCAACTGTGGGGCTGGATCAGAGCCGGCACCTCCAAAAGGGGAAAGGCCCCACATCCAATTTCCCATCCCTTGATCCAGCCAGTCCCCCTCCCATTGGTGTCATCCAACGACGTGTTCATTGTCCTTCACAAGCCAGTCCTGTCTCAGACCTGACAAACTCACTACACCTCACACACCTATTCCCTGGTGTTTAGCCCTGAAGGGTAGTGTGTCAGGACTCTACTGAAAGCTGGTAGCTTGTCAAGCTTCATGCTCGCTGTGAGTCGTGCGTACAGGTACTAATTCAGGGATAGTGTTTCTATCCTGACACCTATGGTTCATGGGCTTGGAGTGACCATCCAGGAAATCTCATGGTTGGGGGATAGCTCGTTCACACAGGAGATAGCTGGCAGATCTCCCTGGTTAGCTGGTGATGGACTACATGGTGTGATGCCGGCAGGCCCAGGCAGCTGGCATTAACTAAGAACTAACAAACTCGTAGCTGGAGACCAGACGGTTCACCTGTGTGTTAATTTCACTCAAAAGAGGGAGGAGTCTTACAAGAACATATTCAGTGTTTACAGTCTATGAAATGCTTGTACCTTGCTGCCTTCATCAATCTCACGTGCAATGTCTGTGTTACAGGCTATAAGGAAACATGAACGTTTTGCTTTATAACATTGAAAGTGTTTGCTCTGAACTTGGGAACCCAGGCATGGGAATCCTCTGCCCCCCCTTCCGGCATCCATCCAGACAGACCATCAAAATGAGATGGGCCGTCCCAGACCATTACAATACAAAAAATTAGTTAATAGCCCTCTGGCCGCTGGGAAATGTGATGTGCAAGGAAGTGCTGTGGGCTTGGAAGCTGAATGACGTAAATAAAAGGAAGCCACAAGGCAATTTTCTGTCTTTTGGGCTGTTTGACGTCTGAGTGGGCTACAGACCCCAAACTGGCACCAGAGCTCCCCAGGGGTTGCTCTGAGAGAGTGACAGACCACTACAGCTCTGGCACTCTGCGGATTTAGATGGTAACTCATTGGGGTGTTTATGTTTGCCTGCTTTAACCTGGAAATAACTCTGTTATTTCTTTTTCCTAGTACATAAACCTTATATAATTCATTAAGAACATGAGAATGGCCAGATTGGGTCAGACCAAAAGTCCATCTAGCCCAGTATCCTGTCTTCTGACAGTGGCCAAGGCCAGGTGCCCCAGAGGGAATGAACAGAACAGGGAATCATCAAGTGATCCATCTCCTGTCACCCATTCCCAGCTTCTGGCAAACAGAGACTAGGGCCACCATCCCTGCCCATCCTGGCTAATAGCCATTGATGGACCTATCCTCCATGAATTTATCTAGTTCTTTTCTGAACCCTGTTATAGTCTTGGACTTCACAACATCCTCTGGCAAAGAGTTCCACAGGTTGACTGTGCGTTGTGTGAAGAAATACTTCCTTTTGTTTGTTTTAAACATGCTGCCTACTAATTTCATTTGGTGACCCCTAGTTCTTGTGTTATGAGAAGGATTAAATAACACTTCCTTATTTACTTTCTCCACACCAGTCATGATTTTATAGAGCATTATTAAATCCATCTTCTCCAACCATTCCTAATCCAAGTCTCCAATACTGCAACCAGTAGAGGTAAGCCAGGCAAGGCGGATTAGTTTCTCTTTTGTTTTATGTGAATTTTCCCTGTGTTAAGAGGGAGGTTTATTCCTGTTTTCTGTAACTTTAAGGTTTTGCCCAGAGGGGGATCCTCTGTGTTTTGAATCTGAATACCCTGTAAAGTACTTTCCCTCCTGATTTTACAGGGATGATTTTTACCTTTCTTTTTTTTTTATAAAACCCTTTTTTTAAGAACCTGACTGATTTTTCCACTGTTCCAAGATCCAGGGATTTGGGTCTTTGATGTTTTTGTAACCAATTGGTTAGGATATTATTCTCAAGCCTCCCCTGGAAAGGGGGTGTGTAGGGCTTGGGGGGATATTTTGGGGGAAAACGTTTCCAAGTGGTCTCTTTCCCTGTTCTTTGTTTAAAATGCTTGGTGGTGGCAGCATACTGTTCAAGGACAAGGCAAAGGTCGTACCTTGGCAAAGTTTTGAACCTAAGCTGGTAAGAATAAGCTTAGGGGGTCTTTCATGTGCGTCCACACATCTGTACCCTAGAGTTCAGAGAGGGGAAGGAACCCTGATAGGAGTATTGAGAAAATGTCATCAAAGAAGATTCAGTGGGAGTTTTTCAGATCTGGATGAAATTCTTTGTAGGAATTTAAATTGTAACTCCCCCCATGCCCCCAAAAAGAAAGGAACAAAACTTCCATGACATTTTTTTCCCCTTGATTTTCGGTCAAGTCGAGCAGTTTGTAGAACGGATCAGAAATTTCCCATCTTTTTGACCAAAGAGTACACTTCCAAGTGGGGAGGGAAGGGTTTTGCAAACGTTTGAGGCAATCACCAAAAAAATTAAATGAAAAAATCTTTAACCACCAGAACAAACCTCCAGGTGTTGATACTTTCAAACACAGATCGGCAGACTTTCTAGAAAATACTTTACAGAATCACAGAGAGGCAAGGCGGGTGAGGTGGGATCTTTTATTGGACCAGCCTGTCTCATCCACCTTGTCTCTCTAGTATCCTGGGACCTCGCGATTCGTTTCTAAAGCTAAAACCTACAATGTCTGACTGGGCCTGTTTACGGTTTTAAAATAATGTGCACCAGGAAACACCAAGAAGACACTATTTATTGATTGGCTTTACCATGAGCCCATCACCATAGTGGCTGGGCTCGAGACACAGCTCCAAGGAGATAAATCCATACAGCTAAGTGAGGATTGTAATGCTCCTTTCATAGCTGGGAAACTGAGGCAGAGAGCAAAGAAGGTGCTTGCCTAAGGTTAATCCTGCAGCTTTCTCATTGTTTTCTTGATCCAGGGGATGTACGCTGAGACCCTGGTGAACACCCTGGGGGGGGACCCATCAACTTTGCCAAAAGAGACGATGCCCTGGGCCGTCCCGTCACAGACCAGGGGGCCCCCGGAGTCGCCCTGCGAAATAAACGCCAGGTGTTGAAGCTGGTTTCAGCTGCCCTTCCCATGGGTGCGTGTCCCTTGGTACAGCTCAGGGTCTCAGCGTCGCCCCGTGCTGGGCCAAACTGGGAGGATGCGTGCAGGGCAGGTGGGATACTTACCTTAAAGGACGATTTATTGAATTCCTTGGGGTCGCCCACGCAGAGCATGGAGTTGGGGATGAAATGGGAGTAGCGCATGCACCTCTTTGCCTCCAGCACCATCAAGTTGACCTCCTGCAGCGTGCTTGGCAGGGAAAACCCCCTGGCCCGGGTATTCCCCCAGCCTGCTACGTTGCAGATGTCTCTTGGCATCACCTCTTCACCATCCTCGGGCAGGGGGACGAGCTGCACGGCCGCCGTCAGCTTCGCTTTGCTCTTCAGCTGCAAGGAGAGCGGGCAAGGGAAAGGGTGGCAGCAAGGCCTAGCGGATAAAGCACTGGGCTGGGACTCAGGAGACCTGGGGTCTGCTTCTGGCTCTTCCAATGCTCTTGGGCAAATCACAGCCTCACTCTGTGCCTCAGTTTCCCCGCCAACCATTTGTCTATTTATAGTGTGAGCTCTTTGAGGCAGAGTTGTGGTTCACTGTGTCTGTGCAGCGCCCGGCACAATGGGGCCCTGATCTCGGTCGGGGTCTGTGCAGCGCCCGGCACAATGGGGCCCTGAATTTGATTGAAATGCCACCATAATACAAATAACTTCTGAAACCACATTTTTTGAAGGATTTTGGTTTTGGGACTGTGTGTATGTGAGAAAGACGCCGCTCCCTTCTGCAGGAGGGGACGAGATCCCTGCCCGGTATATGTCTGGAGAGGAGAATGATCAATTTACAGGGAGAAAAACAATTTTTCATACCATTCAGAATTTTTCATATTTTTTTAAAAAATCAGATGCAAAATGAAAATTTTCAGTTAAAAAACCCCATTTTGAAGTTCAGAGATTCTTTCCCCACTTTCAGTCGCTTTGACCTTTTTTCTTGCAGTGAAAAGCAAAACAAGAAACAAAAAAAGGAACCAAGTGTGGGAATGTGTTGCGGGGAGACCTCACGTTTCCCACATTTGCCTAGCATAGAGGAGGA
Source organism: Eretmochelys imbricata (assembly GCF_965152235.1). Classification (NCBI taxonomy): domain Eukaryota; kingdom Metazoa; phylum Chordata; order Testudines; family Cheloniidae; genus Eretmochelys; species Eretmochelys imbricata. Next base: position 37,065,703 of record NC_135584.1, on the reverse strand, counting down.
AAGAAAACATGTCTATTATTTTTTAATTCTTCCTTATTTTTTGCCAGTGGGGAAAAATAAATAAGGGAGAGAAAACAAATTTCTCTGTCATTCCCTCGCACTTTTTCATCTTTTATCTCTAACTGAGTATTGGAGTCAGGGGAATAAAAACTGGTGAAAAGTGGAAAATTCCTCCACTGTTTCAAAACATCATTTAAAAAAAACAACAGAAAAAAACCCCACATTTCTTCAGCAATTTTCTCATTTTGCTATATTTTTTTACAGGCATGGTTAGGCAAAAGCTACGTTTCTTCAGGAAGGTTCCAGTTTGGGGCAAACCCCCCATTTTTGACCAAAAAACAAAAAGAAGTCATGTTGAGTCAAGATTTGAATACTCTGAATATGGGGTCATTATTATTATGCTTTATTAGGTGTATTATGGTAGCACCTAGGGCCCCAGTTATGACCCATGACCCCACTGTGCAAGGTGCTGTACATTATTTATTAGAACAGGGAGTCCAGTGGCACCTTAAAGACTAACAGATTTATTTGGGCATGAGCTTTCAGACGCAAGAAGTGGGTTTTTTACCCAAGAATGCTTATGCCCAAATAAATCTGTTAGTCTTTAAGGTGTCACCGGACTCCCTGTTGTTTTTGTGGGTACAGACTGACACGGCTAACCCCAGTCACGACCCATGACCACATTGTGCCAAGCACTGCGCAAACACAGATTGAAGCGACAGTCCATGCCTCAAAGAGCTGACTCTATAAGCCAAGAGCCACCAGGAGGAGACAGACAGACTAACAGGGATGTAACAGGAGAAAATCAGTCATTGGTACCTTGAGTAACATGAGGTCGTTCTCCTGTGTCTTGTTGTTGTATTTCGGGTGGGGAATTTTCCGTCGGACAGCCAGGCGTTGCTGGCTCTGCTCCCGCTTGGTCACATCATGAGCTCCCAGATACACCATGATTTTTCTGGGAATGCAGAGAGTCGTGGCTGGGAATGGGGTAGGCTTGGGCGGTCCTAGATCCCACTGGCCTCCCCCACCCAAAACTCATCCATGCTGCCCCAACCTTCTGGGGTGTTAAAATAGGAACCAGAGGCAGAGATTTTCAAAGCCACTAAAAGCAGCTGCAGTGAAACAGTTATGTACAGAGAGAGGAATTGTTGTCAGTAGGGTTCAGAATTAACATCTCCATGGAGCTGAATGAGGGTGGAGCTATTATTGTCAAGTCATGCACGAGGAGTTACCCTATGGCAGTGTGGTCTAGTGGGTAGAGTGCAAGAGGGGGACTCAGGAGACCTGGGTTCTATTCACAGGCTTGCTGGATGACCTTGGACAAATCACTGCCCCTCTTTGTGCCTCAGTTTCCCCATCTGTCGAATGGGGATTTGTACATTCCAAGGCCACAAGGCACCACTGTGATCATCTAGTCCGATCTCCTTCTCTTGGTTAAGATAAACAGATTGAGCTCCTTGAGTCTCTCACTCTAAGGCAGGTTTTCCGATCCTTTAACCATTCTTGTGGCTCTTTTCTGACCTCTTTCCCAATTGTCAACATCTTTCCTGAATTGTGGGGTGCCAGAACTGGACACAGGATCCCAGCAGCGGTCGCACCGGGGCCAAATCCGGGGTAGAATAACTCCTCTACTCCTACTTGAAATTCCCCTTGTTTATACATCCCCAGGATAATGATTCCAACCCCTTTTGTCAAGTGCTTTGAGATCTCCAGATGAGAAGAGCTAAATATTATAATTAACCTCACATCGGCTGAGATTTGCAAAGCTGTCAAGGGCTTTTAGACCCCCACATTTAATTTTAATGGGAATTGGCCATGCACGTCCATTAGGCACCTTTGAAAATCTCGTCTCATCTCTTCTGAAAGCAAAATTCATTCAATCGGTGTTCTGCAAATCAGGAAACAGCAGGATCAAGCAAACTGTGCCATTTATAAAAAGACTTAACCACCTAGCCCCAGCAGCTGCAAAGATATCCTTAAGTCCCCCACTTTATTAACACTTCCTGGTCCTCTCTAGGACTGGGAGGACAAAGAACTCTGTGACTGAGATTTGGGGATTTGGACCCTTCTGGTTTGGTGTAATGGGAATGGGTTGTTCAGTTCCCCTAGGTGACTTTAAAACGCTAGCCCATGAGCTTGATTTACGCCCACAGAGACTGCCTGGAATGATAGCCCTGCCTCTGTTCATCTTGGCCAGGCCGTTAACTCTGAACCCTAATGGTGACAAATTAAATATCAGCATTTAATTCCACTTTAGTGGACACCCAGGCAGTGTAAACATTCCCACCTACCACCATGGGCAGTAAGCCACAGCTGACCCCTCTTTGGGGATTCCCCAGGAGGCAACAACTTTGAAACTGAGAGTCAAGAAGCAGGCACTTACCCAAGGTCACAGTGCGCAGCTGTCAGCACAAAGTCCTTTTGAATCAGGAATCCTCCACACCTTTCGTGCCCATGCTTCGTGCTGATGTTGAGGAAGGCCATGTAGGGATTGGAGTGGGACCGGGCTTCCTTTCCACCAGTGATCCATCCTGGTGGAGATATCCCCACACCAGGATATGATTAATGTCAGCCTCTGGGCAGGTTAGCTTGACTCACAAACAACATGTGGACACGTGTCCATGTGGATACGGGCCCTGCATCTCCCCCTGTGGCTATGCAACTTTAGCAATGGCACCAACTTTGCCCCAGCCTTCTTCAACCCATAGCATCCCAGCTGGGTCCTAGGGTGAGCACAACGCCCAAGGCAGAAGTGTCTGACTCTGGGGAGGACCCAGGATGTGCAAACAGCCACAACAGCACTGAACGGGTCCTGATTCCCTCCGTACTCACCAGCCAGAGCCCCGGGGGGCAGGAAAAAAGCCGTGGGGAGCAGGAGCAGAGGCTGCATTATCAGAGCCATCCGGGGAAGGGGACAGCGCATCTGCCTCAGCCCTTGGTGATTTATAGACCCAGCAGGAAACCTGCAGGTCACATATACGTGCTCATCTGAATGGCAGGTTCAGACTCTGTTCAACCACAGCCGACCACACAGGCTGAGGGGAAGGACAGGCTGTGCGTCAGCCCAGCAGCTGGGTCCCTGCACAATTGGATGGATGATGGACAGAGAAGACCCTGGTGGAGGGATGTGTGCAGCAGAATCCAGGGTTGTTCCGGGTGAGGGCTCACAGCTGGGCACATCTGGGGCTCTTACTCATCTGGCCTCATCCTCGCTCAGCTCCCTGCCCATGTCTCTGTGCTGGGGGCTGGGTGTGATAGCGACTGATCTGGGTGGCGGGTGGGAACGTGGTTCTTTGATCTTTCTCACAGTGGCCCAACTGTGAACAGGATGGGGCTGGGCAGACCAATCATGAGCCCTGATCACAGCGACCGTGGCAGGAGGGTTTCTGAGAAGCCCCCACGGTGAGTCTGTGACCACGCGAAGGGAATGTGGCAACCTCTGTGACACCGTATAGCTGGGAGCTATGACTGTGCAGCACCAGAGGGGAAATGACACAGCGGAGCCTGGGATCAAACCCAGATGTCCTGGCTCCCAGACCCCTCTCCGTTCTAACCACTAGACCCTACTCCCCTCCCAGAGCCAGGAGAGAACCCAGGTGTCCTGCCCCGAGATCCTCCCGCTGTCGGGAGGGGACGCCTGGTGTTATGTGGCGCTGGATCAGGAGGCACAGGTGCCCCCATCCCCTGATCCCTTCCCTTTGCCTCCCCTTGTGTGTGGGATCATGGTGCTGTCTCTGCTCTGGAGGATCCATATGGTCGTGGGTGGGAGGGTTATAAACACCCCATGGACCACCTCATGCCCCCATCCCACATGTACAGAGCCCGATAACCTGCCCAGACCCCCAGATGTCTTCTAACAACCCTGTGTTAGTGGCCATCACACCCTCGACCCCCTTAATCCCCTCAGCATCCTTCCCTCCTCTGTGACACCCCCCGCATGCCCCTTGAACTGCTGCCACCCTCCGCTTCAATCCCCACAAACTCCCACCGAATGCCCTGGAAATCCTCCCCACTCCCCTTTAATTCCCTAACCTCCCATTTCATTCTCTGAGTATTCCCCTTTAACCCCCCAACCTCCCCTTTAATTCCTCCGGCATTCCCCTTTCATTCCCCCAACCTCCCCTTTAATCCCCCCCCCCCGGTATTCCCTTTTAACTCCCCCAACCTCCCCTTTAATTCCCCGGCATTCCCTTTAAGGCCCGCGGGCTGGGGGCGGAGCGGTTCCGGGTTCCCCAGACTTACTCTGGCGAGACCGCCCCGCCCCGGAGGAGGAGCGGCCCCTGTCCCAGCAACAGGAAGTGACGTGAGAAACCGAGGCGGAAGTCGCTTCTTGTAATCGGGAATTAGCTGTTTCCAAGGGGGCGCCGGGCCGGGTGAGAGCGTCGGGGGGCCGGGACGCCTGGGTTCCCTGCTGGGGGCGGGGGCCGGGGCCGGGACGCCTGGGTTCCCTGCTCGGGGCGGGGGCCGGGGGCCGGGGCCGGGGCCCGGACGCCTGGGTTCCCTGCTGGGGGTGGGGGCCGGGGGGCCTGGGCTCCCTGCTCGGGGCCTGGGCTCCCTGCTCGGGGCGGGGGCCGGGGCCGGGACGCCTGGGTTCCCTGCTGGGGGCGGGGGCCGGGGGGCCTGGGCTCCCTGCTCGGGGCCTGGGCTCCCTGCTCGGGGCCGGGGGCCGGGGCCGGGACGCCTGGGTTCCCTGCTGGGGGTGGGGGCCGGGGGGCCTGGGCTCCCTGCTCGGGGCCGGGGGGCCTGGGCTCCCTGCGGCTCGGTCTCTGACTCTGCCCCGGCTGCAGGCGGAGATGGGGACCCCCTTGGTGGCCAGTCGGGGCCGGCGCTTCAAGTGGGCCATCGAGCTGGGCGGCCCGGGCAGCGGGGGCAGGTGAGGGGCCGGAGCCGGCCGGGGTTTGTTGCGGGGCTGGCGGCCAGGGAGCCCCCGGAGGGCTGGACAGCGGGTATGGGGCCAGGCGGCTGGCAGCGAGTTCTGCCCTCGGAGAGGGGGTGCGAGGTAGAGGGTCTGTGCCCAGGAACCCCAGATCAGGCTCCAGGAGCCTGAAACACCCTTGGGGGTCCAGAGGCTGGGATCCCCTCAAGCCTGCAGGGTGGCTTGCTAGGAAAGGGGACCCTGCCCTCCCAGTTTATTAGGGGCTGTTCCCAACCTGCCCTGCTCCAGAGATGGCTGCATCTCAGTGCCAAGCGAGCTGCACCCCTCCGGTGTTGCTGTTCCCCAGCTGCCCCACCCCAGAGCTGGCTGCATTCCCCTAGGTGCACAAAGCTCCCGACTCCTCCTCTCTCCCCAGGGGCCGCAGCGACCGGGGCAGTGGCCAAGGTGAATCCCTCTATCCCGTGGGCTACTCAGACAAGCAGGTCCCTGACACCAGCGTCCAGGAGACCGACCGTATCCTGGTGGAGAAGGTACTGTGGGGGTGGAGAACAAGGGCCTGCGGGGATGGGAACCCCCAGGACACCTGGGTTCTGGCTGCAAGTGTGGGGTGCAAGGGGGTTGGACACCTCAGTTCTCTCCAACGAGGTGGGGTGGGGGGCTCAGAGCAGGATGCTGGTTGGGGCAGGTGGGGAAAGGCCCCTCTGACATCTGTTCTTCCCCCCCCCGCCAGCGGTGCTGGGATGTGGCGCTGGGGCCGCTGAAGCAGATCCCCATGAACCTCTTCATCATGTACATGGCTGGGAACACCATCTCCATCTTCCCCACCATGATGGTCTGTATGATGGCCTGGCGCCCTCTGCAGGCCCTCATGGCCATCTCTGCCAGTGAGTATCCCCTCTCTCCTCCCCCTCCCTGCCCCCCATGGCTCACACTGCTCCCAGCGCCCCCTCCTGGCCATCCCCACTAGTGAGTATCCCCCATCTCCTCCCAACACTCCTACCTGGCCATCTCTGCCAGTGAGTATCCCTCCCCACTGCTCCCACCACCTGCCTTCCTCTGTCCTCATGGCTATTTCCACCAGTGAGTATCAACCCTCCCGCACTCCAGGCCCCTCAGTGACTCCCTGCAGTCCCAGCTCTTCTCCCCTAACCCTGTCCTGCTCCAGATTCCTGCCCGGCTGGTGGCTGGAGCCTCCCTGCAACCGTGGCTCCTGCCCCCCAAGTCTGACTGTCCTCTTCCTGCCCCCCCACCCAGCCTTCAAGCTTCTGGAGAGCTCTAGCCAGAAGTTCCTGCAGGGGCTGGTGTATCTGATCGGGAACCTGCTGGGGCTGGCGCTGGCTGTCTACAAGTGCCAGTCCATGGGGCTGCTGCCCACCCATGCCTCTGACTGGCTGGCCTTCATCGAGCCCCCTGAGGTGAGGGGGAAGGCTAGGGTGGGGGGAGGGCTCAGCTCCTGGGGGCAGCATCGAGGTTTTTGGGCAGAGGGTGGGGCCTGCAGGAAGATGGGGTGGGGGCTGGAAGGGCTGTGCTGACCTCCTCTCCCCTCTCTTTGCAGCGGATGGAGTACACAGGTGGGGGGCTGCTGCTATGACCCACAACTCTCGTAGCCCCTGGAGTGATGGCAGCCCCACCACCCCCAGCTTAGCACCCCCCAGGCTGCTAATGAACCTGCTGTGTGGGGTGGGAGGCAGGGTGCACCCTACAAGAACAATCTGGATCTTCCCTCCCCTAGGCAAGCCCAGCCCTTGTGCTCCCTCTCTGGCCTTGAGACACACTTAACGTATAAAATTTTATTCTTTATACAGTTCTGGTACAGAGCAAAAAAAATCCCTCCTGACCCCCAACACTGTAAACTAGGGCTTGATCCCCAATAAATTAAAAGCCCCCCACCCCCCAAGGATCAAGTAGTGGCTGCCAGGCCCTGTCTTCCACTTGAAGCCGCAAAGGGAGAGGAGATTGGATTTGCCTGTTTCAAGGCTGCCCTGGGGGCTCCAGAAACCACTTGTCCAGCCTGCCATGATTAGTGCTGAGAGACAACATCTGGGGTGGGTGGTGGGGACACCCCCCCTCCCCCAGCAACCCCAGGGCTATGGGGCAGAAGTGAATGTGAAATAAAAACTTAAGCCACATGTGTGATGAGTTGGTGGTTTCTCCTAGTTCTCAGCTCCCCTCTGGCCCCATGCAACAGGCACCCTGTACATTAGGCCAAGGAAGTTGGATCAGTGACTGGCACCGGTCTGCCGCCAGCAGGCGCCATTATAGCAACCATGCTGCTTGTACACAAAGGGGTGGGAGAGGGTAGGAAGCCCCCAACCCTTCCACAGCAGCTTAAAAGGGAAAGGAAGCAAATCAGCTTTGGCACTGTGTGGTGATGGGCACCATGGGAAATCTCTCCCATCCCTACTTTGTGAGGGTTGCCCCATTGTGACTCTGCCCTGTTGGGTCTAATACCCCAGTCCCTTTGGTGCATCCCCCTTTCTTGCCCTGTAGGGGTAGAGAGGTGGGGTAACTGTGCTCCATGGAGGCATGCCCCAGAGGGCAGCAGTGGAATGAAGTGGCAGGGGCCAGTGGGGGGGGTGCGCTCTAGGAGTAGATGGTGATGACCTCACTGCCGCCCCCCCGAACCAGCAGCACCCGCTCCAGCCCCTCGGTCAGCACCTCCAGGAACTCCATATCTGAGGGGCGGGTCAAGGAGCCAACACCAGTCAGTCAGACAGACACTGCACCCCCCCGACTCCCCATGCCAAGGATACAGTTCTCATCGCCCGCAGGGTTGCGGGGCGGACCCGGCATGTTGAGCAGGACCAGCTTGGCCTCATGGGACTTGTTGACGATCACCTCGTTGAGTTTGACAGCCGTGTGCATGCGCCGCACATTGGACTGGTCCCTGCAGGGGGCGGGAGGGTTAGGGGCGACTACTGGGGGGGAACCCTGCGCAGGGAGAGCTTGGGGAGGGTGAGACAGTGCAGGGTGGCTCCATGGGGGGTCCTGATGCTTTCCTCCTCCTCCCTTGGCATGGCATTTCTAGCCTCATGTTAGGGCATCTCCTCCACCACCACCTCCAAGGATGAGGGGGGTGAGGGTGGTCCCTGGGGGCTGATAGGAAGCAGGAGGGGCTTACGGCTTCATGTTGAGCAGGTCCTGCATGCCTTCAAGAGTCCGGGCCTTCTGCCCGCGGGCCGCCATGTACTTATCCTTGGTCCAGGTCATCTGGACCTTCTCTTGGTAGGTCTCTGTCTCCTCGTCCTCATCAGAGCCAATGCTGGTCAGGCGCAGCATGGAGTTGCGGTCCTTCACCAGCTGGGCCTGCGGGAAGACCGGGGGGTGAGTGAGGGAGTACCCCAATGGGGAGGGGAGCGGCCCACTCCCACCCCTGTCCCCACTTACCTCCCGGTCCCGCTCAGTCTTGGAGAGCCGCATGTGACGCAGCATCTGGGAGCGCTGTTCCATCATCAAGGTCCGCTCATAGGTGTAGGCCGAGATGTCGCTGTCGTGCTGCATGGGGCACGTGTGGGGTGGGGTGAGCTGAGACCAGAGGTGCAACCTGTCCCACGTCCCTCCCAGAGCTGGCACAGAACCCAAGAGTCCTGGCTCCCTCCCGCTCCAAGCCCTGGACAAAGCTGTCCCACATGAAGAGGTGGGGCCTATATCGGGGGCTCCCGAGAGAGACTACTCTTCAGCTGCTGCTCTCCCCTGCAGCCGCCCCCTCGAGTTTCTCACCATCTCCACCACCTCCACCTCTGCCTCTATGCGCAGGTGGTACAGGAAGGTGGCCAGGTCCTTCTTCATCTGGATGCTGTTGTCCTCCAGCTGGGCCACCGTGAAGATGCGGATGTTGCATTTACGCCACACCTGGGGGTACAGGGTTGTGGGGGAAACCAATCACTGGAACGGTCAGCATCTGCAGCCCAGCTCCCCAGTCCTGCCGCCCCAATCCCCCCTCCCCACACCAAGCCCCCACCCCACCCCCAGCACCTTGTGCTGCTTGAGCAGAAAGGGCAGCAGCATGAGCATGCCCCCATCGTGGACGATCCACCACACATCAATGTTGCCCTCAGCGAAGGGCTCCGCATTGCCTGGGTAGAAGGCCACATTCTTCGCCACCAGCAGGGCCAGGCGTGCAGCTGTGGTGACCCGGACGGTGCCTACGGGGACAAGAGTGGGTGGAGGTCAGAGGGCACCAGTGGGGAGCGGGGGGGATTCCCCCAAGCCCATGCCCCCACATACTGATGAAGGTCTTCCAGGCGCGGGCGTCCTCGCTCTGGCGCCAGGCATTGGGCCAGCCCATCACCACCGTGTTGTGCTTCATGCCGCCCAGGCCGCAGGACTGGATGAGGTGGGAGATGCCCTCCCGCACCTTGGCTGCCACCACCAGCTGGCAGAAACCCTTCACGCGTTCTGCCTCCATCAGGTGTTTGATGGTCTGCAAGACACACAGGGGAGCTGCTAGGGGGCGCTGTGCTGCTGGGGGCAGGAGCCTCTGCAAGGGAAGCCACAGCACTCGTGGGGGTTTGGCGGGGGGCAAAGAGCAGGGTCCGGGGCGCTCAGCAGAGGATGCTGTGCCACACAGAGCAAGGGCCAGGGGGCTTCTGCAGGGGGTACTGTCCTGGGGCTCAGCAAGGGACACCGTGCTGCTGGCATGGGGGAGACTCTCAGCAGGGGGCACTGTGCCACACGGAGCAGGGTGGTGGGGCGCTTGCCAAGGGGTGTCATGCAGTGGCGTGTGACTCAGCAAGGGGCACCGGGCCACACGGAGCAAGGGCCCGGGGGCAGGGGCTCGGGAGGGGGCACAGGGCGGCCAGTGGGGAATGGAGGAACTGTGTCACACAGAGCAGGGCCGGGTGGCTCGGCACGGGGCACCACGGTGCTGGAGGAGGGCAGGGAAGAGTGCCCGGCAGGGGGTGCTCTCCCCCCCTTCCCTGACCTGCTCAGCCGCCAGCGCCTCGGCGTAGTTCTCCAGGAAGTTGCCCACCATGACGGAGCCCACGATGGTCAGGCCCTTGCCCGCCTTGAGCTGCGAGGCGAAGGTCAGCAGGCGGGGGTGCTTCACGTGCAGGTCCTCGTCCAGCTTCAGCAGCACCAGCAGCTGGGGCCTGCGGGGAGTGAGGGGTCACATGGGGGCCAGAAGGGGCTCACCCCATGGAGCAGCAGGTCATGGGGGGGCTCTCCTACCTCCAGTTCTTGGTGTGGGGGGGCCCCTCCTCCAGGCGCAGCAGGGCGAAGCGGGCGGCGCTCAGTGACAGGCCCCGGATGCCATCGCCCCACTCCTTCTCGGCTCTGTGGGGGGAGACACATGGTGCTCAGCCGAAAGCTGTCCACCCCACACCGAGGAGGTGGGGTCACATGAGTAAGCTGGGGAAACTGAGGCAGGGGACGGGACCTGGCCAAGTTCAGACTGGACAGAACCCAAGTGTCCTGGCTCCCAGCACACCCTTGTCCAACCACCAGACCCCACTCCCGTCCCAGAGCTAGGACAGAACCCAGGCATCCTGGCTTCCAGCTTCAACGCAGGAGATAGGGCTTCCTGTACAGAACCACAGCACTACATCCCAGAAGGGTGGCCACTGGGGGAAGGGGGTGTCTCCCATTACCACAGCTGCCCACAGGCCCCTGGCTGGAGGCCCCCAGAGAAGGCGAGGGCTGCCTGCCCCATGGAGCCCAAGCCCCACTCTGCTCCCTAGCAGGCAGGAGATGGGGAAGCCGAGGCAGAGGGGATGGGGAACTCCCCAAGGTCAGGGAGGAAATGGGTGAACCCAGGAGTTCCAGGGGTGGCCCATCCAGCCCAAGGGGTGCCAGGCCCTGCCCGGTCCGCAGGCGACATGTACCCCTGGTACTCGATGTATTTGTAGATCATGCCGGCGATCACCATGGCGACGATAGCATAATACCAGGAGGACACAAACATAAGCGCCAGGCAAATGCTCATGCCCACGAATGAGAGCGCCCTGCAGGGAGAGAGAAAGAGAGAGAACCCAGGAGTCCAGACCCCCATTCCAACCCACCAGCCGCCTCCCAGAGCTGGGATAGAACCCCAGCATCCTGGCTCCCAGCCCCTCCTACTCTAACAACTCGACCCCACTCTCCTCCCAGTGCTGGGACAGAACCCAGGCCCCTGGGCTCCCTTACCAGTGGTAGTAGCGAAAGCGGGGTCTCCAGTTGGGGGTGCGCAGCAGGGTCTGCAAGGCGCAGGCCAGATTGACAAAGAGGTAACACATCAAGAAGAACCTACGGACCAGGACAGACAAGAGACAGTCAGGGGGGTGGTGCCTCGGGGGCTCCCCGTAGGGTGTGCAGGCTGACAGGCCACCACGGGATTCCCCACTCTGGGATGCAGATGCCAAATCCCGGCTGGGGGCCGGGGTGGGGGTGGGGGATCTGCCCCCTCCACAGAGTCCTGCCCATCCCCACGTGACTCGGCGGGAACCTTACATAGACAGGATGGGGGCCACCAGGTCCAGCGAGGCAATGAGGATGCCAAGCTCGGCAATACCAGCTGTCAGGAGCAGAGCCCACGTCGGCTCCCCGTTGGCTTTGCTATGGCCGAAAACCTAGGGCGACAGAACACAGGAAACCCACTTCAGAAAGGCAAGAATGCAGCCAGCTCTAGGGTGGGGAAGCTGGGGGCAGTTACACATAACACTACACAGGGGGTGGCTCGCCCAGCGCTAAGATGCAGCCAGCTCTGGGGTGGGGCAGCTGGGGGCAGCTACACATAACACTACACAGGGGGTGGCTCGCCCAGCGCTAAGATGCAGCCAGCTCTGGGGTGGGGAAGCTGGGTAACAGCCATATAGCAACCCCGCAACGGGGATGGCTTGCCCAGCTCCAAGATGCAGCCAGTTCTGGGGCGGGTCAGCTGTGGGACAGCTGCACAGGGATAGCTCACCTGGCGCTGAGATGCAGCCAGCTCTGGGGCAGGGCAGCTGGGTGACAGCTACACATAACACTACACAGGGATGGCTCGCCCACTGCTAAGATGCAGTCAGCTCTGGTGCGGGGCAGCTGGGTACTGTGGGAGGGAGAGGGAAGCGGAGCGCGCTCTTACCCTCAGGAAGGGGATGATGTTGTCCTTGGCGATGGCCTGCAGCAGCCGGGGGGCACCAGTGAGGCTCTGCAGCCCAGCCCCGCAAGTGGAGAAGAAGGAGCCAATGACGATGACCCAGGGCGAGGGCCAGGAGAGCGTCCCAACCACCAGGTTCCTGTGCACAGCGTCGCCAAACCTGCCGCCCGGAGAGGGACCGTCAGCTGGGGGAGAGCCTCAGACAGGGAAGAGGGGCTACAGACAGGAGGACCGCATGGACGGGGGCCCCAATGAGAAGAGGGGCAATGGGGACTCAGTGGAGGGGCATTATGGGCTGGGGGGGACCCAGCAGAGGGAAGCTATAGGGACCCAGCAGAAGGGTGCTATAGGCTGGGGGAGACCCATTGGAGAGGCACTAGGGGGACCCAGTGGATGCAGGGACCCAATGGAGGGGTGTCATGGGCTGGGGGGACCCAGTGTACCAGGAGACCTAAGTGGACAACGACCCAGTGGAGGGGGTCCCAGTGGAGGGGTGCTCTGGGGGGACCCCAGAGAAAGCACTATGGGCAGGGGGACCCACGCCCCCTGAGGAGGCGGCGTTATGGAGAGGTCGGGCAGCCCCAGTAGCAGGTGATGGCAGGGACATGACAGGGCAGACACCCCCCCAATACTCACTTGTCCCGCAGCACCACCCCTTCGATACAGGCCCCAAACAGAACCACGTTGCTGAGATCTATAGCAGTGTGGAGTCAAGGTGGCCGTGGCCCCAGGGTCACAGCAGGGTGGTCAGGGATCCCCCCACCCCCACACAGCCTCGCCCCGTGGTGGGGGCCCTTTTCCACAGGCCTTTTGTGGGCTCTGGCATGCTCTGACCCTGAGCGAGGCACGTCCCTCCTCTGCCCTTGCCCTGTCCGTGCCATCCCCCGCCACCATGCCAGCCCCCGCAGGATACAGACGAAGGAAGTGGTGAGGATGGCCAGGATGGTGCCAATGGGGATGGATTTCTGAGCATCTTTCAGGTCTCCGGAGCGGTTCGAGCCAGCCATGATCCCTGCAAAAGATCGGCACAGGAGAAACAGCTGCCAGGTGAGCACCCTGCACCGCTGTCCCGGACGCCAGGGTCCTCTTCTCTAGCAGTGGGAGCCTGCGGGGCCCCCTAGGGGTGATTGCCCTGTGCTGCCGTCTTGGATGCCACGGTCCCCCATCCCCCATAGCGGCAGTGCTTACCAGTGACAGACGGGAAGAAGATGCCCACGAGCAGGGTAAACGAGGTGGTGATGTCGGCCAACACATACTCCTGGCTCATGGCCCCCAGTACATCGACGGAGTGGGCTGACGGCTTCTCGATGATCTCCCCCTTCTGCAGGTAGCTGCTCCACAGGTTCTCTGCAGGGAGGGAGAAGTGGCTAGTCAGCAGGGCTGGGGCCACGGGGTGAAGCCACAGGTGATTGTACTGTCCCGTCCCAGAGCCACTAGGGTCTCTTGAGTCAGCACCCGACGTCTGTCTGTACAACCCAGGAATTCTAGCCGGTACCATGAAAACTCCCCGCTCATCCCTTGGCTGGGGGTCTGGAAGCGCGCTGCCATCGCGGATGCCTGGGTCCCATTCTCCCTCCCAATCTCCTGAGCGACAGTGCCTGTGTTTAAGCTACTGGACTGCCTTGGGGGCCAGTGCTGCTCCGAGGGCCTCAGAAAGAGGGCTGAGGGGCTCCGTAGCTGACAGAGCTCGTGCCCAGATGGCACCGGGCTGCAGCTGTGGCAGGATCCCCTGACCACCGGCTGGTGGGCGGATCCGCCCAGCTGCGCTAGGCCCTCACCAGTGATGATGCCGCTGGCCAGGCCTGGGATGCCCTGGATGGAGGTGACGTTGTTGTGAGCAAAGTATTCGTCGCAGGTGGCATTCAGCTGCTTGCTGGAGTTGCAGAAGAGGCCCCAGAGCTGGGTGGGCACCGTCAAGTTGCCCAGTTCCTGGGTCTTGGCGCAGAAGTCGATCTGCTGGCCAGAGAGGGTGCGGTTTCCCAGCATGCAGACCCTGCACCGGGCGGGAAGGCAGATAGACACAGTGCCCCAGAACGTAGAGTCCCCTGCTGCGATCAGCCCTGAGCAACACCCCAGGAGCGCAGAGCCCCCCACAGCGCCCCTAGCTGAGATCAGCCCTGAGCAAGTCCCACCCCCGAGGAGTGCCAAGCCACCCCGCACCCTCTGCCAGCCCCTTGGCACCTACGGGAAGCGGGGCGGGGCGAAGGAGGATTTGATGGCCCCGGCGTAGATGGCTAGGATGGAGACGATGACACAGGCAAGGAAGAGCGAGGCGAACTTGTTAACGTAGCGCACGCCGACGAAGACCACCAGCACCATGAGTACGAGGAAGGCTGAGCCATAGACCCGCATGTTGTTCAGCATGGCTGCCGACTCCTTCAGCACATCAGTGCTGCGGAAAATGGCTGCCTCGGGGGCAATGTACATCTGTGTGGGGTGCAGAGAGAGACGTCACCTCCAGGAGGCGCCGGCTCCAAGCCACCCTAGGGTGGGGGGCCGGCTGGTTCACATGGGTGGGGAATGGGACAGGTCACACACACACACACACACACACACACACTCCGACCCCAGGGGGAAGCATTCTCACCAGGAAGATCTCGATGGCTCCCAGAATGTACATGGCGGCGGCGAAGGTGGTGCCCAGATAGAAGCAGAGCCCCACAGCACCCCCGAACTCGGGGCCCAGCGCCCGGGAGATCATGAAGTAGGAGCCCCCAGCTGGAGAGAGAGGACAGAGGCAGTCAGGGAGTGGCTAGGGAGACTGGCGTGTGTCCCGAGGGCTCCCCATCCACAGGCGCCAGGGCAGGAGATGTCCTGAGATGGGGGTCAGGAAGGAAACAACCACCACAGGGAAAAACTGAGGCCTAGCTGATGGGCCCAGGGCTGAGGGGATAGGGAGGCTGGCCAATCCGGGAGAGAAGACTGGCCTGACCCACTCACCCGGCACGACTCCATTGGTGGCAATGGCACTCATGGAGATGGCAGTTAGCAGCGTCTGCGGAGAAGGTAAAAGAGGACAGCAGGGGGTGGTGTTAGAGGAACACGCTGAACTGGGAGCAGACATCAGGTTCACACCGTCTGCACTGAACGCGGCTGCCGCTGGGGTGGGATGAGGCAGCTGGAGAGGCCCGGTGAGCAGGGAGCAAGAGCTTGGAACTGGAAGTGGTGGAGAATGACATTGGCAACGATGGATGCAGGGGAGGCCTGGAGAGGCAGAACTGTATCGACTGTGGCCAGATTTGGGTAGGACACCAGGATTCGCGATCCTTAGAGAGCTCACTGCACTCTTCTGGCCGGGATGCTCCCTGCAGCACAGCGCCCGATAGTGCCACCCTAGG
Source organism: Eretmochelys imbricata (assembly GCF_965152235.1). Lineage (NCBI taxonomy): Eukaryota > Metazoa > Chordata > Testudines > Cheloniidae > Eretmochelys > Eretmochelys imbricata. The sequence continues at coordinate 37,050,429 of NC_135584.1, read as the reverse complement.
GTCAGCACTGCCCGCAAGGGCAGAGCACCAGCGCCCCTTAGTGCCCCACTGGGGGCAGACACTCACGCAGCAGCAGCAGATGAGGACAATGGCGAAGGCCTGCAGCACGCCGGCCGTGCCCACCACCCAGGTGAGGCGCAGGAAGAGGATGACCCCAAAGATGTTCTGCAGGCAGGGCAGATAGACGCCCATGAAGGTGCCCATCTGGGGTGTCTGCAAAGAGAGAGACTGTGATTAGGGCAAGGAGTGCTAGGAGGCAGGACTCCTGCGCTGGGAGAGGATAGACTAAGAGGACTGGAATCCTGCCACTGCCCTTCAATCCCGCCCTGCAGCCCCCTGCTAGCCCATCTCTGGGCTCCCCGCAGTGCCCCTCAACCCTGCCAGTGCCCCTCCATCCCACCCTTCAGCCCCATGCCATCCCAACCCTGGGATCCAGCCTGGTCCCAGCTCGGCCAATGGCCCTCAATCCCGCCCAGCAGCCCCTCACCTTTGTGGGCTTTTTCTTGCCCTCTGCAATGTTCTCAGCCTCCTCATGCTCCCGTGCCCCCTGCGTCAGGTTGGTGTAGTTCGCCATGCGGTTAAGCAGGGAGGACACCTTGGGCCGGGTATCCATTTCCTCCTGCAGGATGAGAGGGGGTGAAATGGGGAGCTGTCCTCGTGCAACCAACGCTGTCTGAGCCTGCAGAGAGCCTGAGTCCGTCACTGGGATGCAGCCCGAGTCCATTGCTCCAAGAGGTGTAAACTGCTTACGTGCATCTCAAAGGGGTGTGAACTTGAAGCCCCGTCACCCCCATCCCAGCAGCAGAGAACCAGCCGGAGGAAGAGCACAGCGGACTCTGGCTGCTGGATTAGTTCTGGGGGAAGGGGCAAACCCCCAGGCCCTGTTACCCCATCGGGGGGCAGGGCTGCATCATAGCTCCTGGATGGACATGAACCAGGTTTCAGCCTCCCAGCACTGGCCACCGGGGGGGCAGCAACTGACCCCCCCCTTCCCCACACTGCCCTGGAGTGAGCCTGTCTTCTCCATCCTGCCTACGGGGGGGCAGATTCCACCGGGGGTACCTCGAAGAGCGCCAGGTTCTTGTCGAAGTACTCATCCCCATCCTCGTAGCTGGTGTTGTTGAGATAGATGTCTTTCTTGCGCACCGGGTCTGAGGAAAGACAAGGGGGAAAGGGAGAACCCAGTGTGAGGTGCCGTGAGCTGGGGGGTCTCAGCCCGGTACCAGCTTACCAGGGTTCTCCAAGAGCCCAGCTCTTCACTGCTCCCTCCTGGCAGGGGGACTGCAGCACCAATTTACAGACACTCAAACCTCTACAATTCCTCTGGAATGGAAGGAGACTGAGGCACAGCATCAAGTCCTGGCTCCCAATCCCACCCTGCTGCAACCCACTAGGCCCTACTCCCCTCCCAGAGCTGGGGGGGGAGATAGAACCCAGGAGTCCTGGTGCCCAGCCCCTCCCTGCTCTAACTTGAGGTCTCACCCTCTCTCTGCCCCTTGGCGACAGGTGAGTCAACAGTCAGGCTGCTGCCTGCTCAGAGAAAGATTCCTAGCGGGGCTGGGCAGAACCACCACCTGTTCCTTTATTGCCCTGCCCTGCCCGGCCTGGCCCCCAGGCCGTGGAATCACAGGTAGATGCCTGCACAGTACGAACCTGCAGCCGCCTCCGCACGTTCAGCCGGGAGCCAGCGGCACTGGAATAACCACTCTCTACTACCTGGGGGGCACGGGGCGCGAGAGCTCCCCAGGCCCACAACTCGGGCCGGGCCTCTGGGGCGCTTGGCAGAACCCTGCCCAGGGTTCGCTTGCCTGGCATGGCTCGTGCTGCGAGAGCACCCACGCCACCGCCCTGCTGCACAGCGCCCCCCAGTGCCGCACTGGGGACCTGGGGCAGCACAGACTGCCAGGGGAGAGCCCCCACCCCACTCCCTAAAGCATCGTGCCCCTAGCACCACTCTGGGGCAGCGTAAGGTCACCCTCCCACGAGCATTGCTGGTGGTGCAGCTGCCGGCGGCAGGGCCTCAGTGTTTGCTTTGTACACAGCACAGGGAAAGTCACGCTACCAGCCAACCGCTGATGTGGGACAAAGTCAGCGGGAGAACGAGGCACTAACAAGCGAGCTCCACAGCACCCGATCCACGGGCTGGGGGCTCCCCGGCAGGAAAAGCCAAGGTAGACTACGTCAGCATGGCATTAGGGGACACTGTGCTGCAGAGAGAAGGGGCTCAGCAGGGGGCGCTCTCCCCTCCCAATCAGTGCAGGCCCCTGGGGGCGCTGTGCTGCAGGGAGCAGGGTGGGTGCTTCATAGGGGCACTCTCCCCAACACCCCAGTGGATTAAGTAGAACTGTGGAGTCCTGTCGCCCAGTTCCAACAGGCCAGACCGCCTCTCGGACTGTCAAATAGGGCTGAGAAGGACCATGGACAAAGTGACACCTCAGTTTTGGGCCTGATGCTCAGGCTGCAGGTGCCTGCAATGATCCAAGGAAGAGCAGATGGGTACGGGGTAAGAGGGGAATTAGTAGCGAGGGGTATGTAAATTACCCTCTCCCTAGGGCAGTCTGATGGAGGGGTGAAACACACATGCACACACAGAGCAGGGCTTCGGTGGGGGGCAGCAGGGACAGACACACACAAAGCAGGGCTCATCCCCTCCTGCAAGAGGCGGTAGGCACAAATGGACGGACACACACACACAGGCTCATTCAGGAGAAAGAGACACGCACGACTCCTTAGCAATACCGTACCTAAGAGCTGACACTGTTCCCCTGTGATGGAGGTTTGACTCACGTCTGAAAATCAAACAGAAGATGGGAAAAAATGAATCACAAAAGAAAAAAAAAAAGGAATGAAAAAAAAAAACAAACAAAAGACTCTGATCAAATATATTTCCTCCTGCTGATACATGTTAGCAAAGAAAGGGAAATGAGCAAAGATTCTGGGGGTTTTAGAGCATGATTTCAAAACCAAAAAGGAGCTGCAATAATATAAAAAGAAACCAGCGCAATTATATAGCAGAGTTCAGGGAGGTGGGGATGGGGCCTTTCCCCTCTAAGAGACACCAGCTCCAACCTGACCCAAGTGCGGGTGACTGGCTGGCTCATAGGGGTCAGGAATGGGAGATGGGGGTCTTTTCCCTCTAGTGGGCACTGATTCTAGGGTGCTCTACACAGCAGGGTAGGAAACTTGTCAATCTCCCACCCAGACACACACACGGCAGGCTGGACTCCAATCTACCAAGTTTGGACTCCACTCCTCAGATCTTTCCCTGTCACCTAAACCCTCAAGCAGCAGAGAGCAACGTGACTGAGGAAGGCGGGAGACTGGCTGAGGTGATGGTTGGCCTGGGACAGGCTATGAATCAAGCCTTTGTTGAGCCCAAGGATTCACCACAGCCCACTTGCTGCGGGAGGGAAAGAAAGAGACAAAGAAGGGAAAGACAGAAAGAGTCCAGCCCCACAGCTCCCCCCGGCTGTGTCTGTCCCCTGACCCTGCTGTTCAGCGGATGAGGCAGCATCTGGCGCCAGACTGGGGCTTTGTCCCTGCTCGCTGGGTCAGGGAACGGCCCAGGATAATTGGGGATTACATGGAAGCAGCTGGGATCCTGCCCTTTCCAGCTGCCCGGAGAACAGATCTGTCCCAGCACTGGCCCCGCTCCAATTCACACACTGCCCCAGAGGTGGTCCTGTTTTGGGAGCAGGGAAAGAGAAAAGCAAGGAGCTGAACCACCTGTGGGGTGGAAAAGGGTCCCTTAAGGGGTCAGTGCCTTAGGACACCATACAGGACTCCTGGGTTCTAGCCCTACTTACAGACTCTTGATCCTGTGGCCAGTGCTTGAGCTGCATTACATTCCCACTCCACAGAGCTGGGTAGATTTTCTGTCACTGACCCTCTCTCCCGTATTTATACTTTCTGCTGAGAAAAGAACCCAGGAGTCTGGACTCCCAGCCCCTCCTGCTTAACCACTAGAGCAGGAACAGAAGCCAGGAGTCCTGGCTCTCAGCACGCCATCTGAGTCGCTGTAGCTGTGCAGCCCAGAGCTGGGAGTACCTTCATAGGCCATCTCCTCTCCATCTAGCAGACAGGCAGCATGAGCCCTGACAAGCAGAGGGCAGACTGGCAGGAAGCCAGGGGCTAGGCTTGGGATATAATCCCTGACACTGCCTAGGCTGCAGCCTGCCCTCCATGCTGGAGCTAAATCGAATTAGCTGTGCTGCTGTGTGACATGAGGCCTCCTCCCGCTCAACCACTGGGCGGGGCAGGGGTGGTGAGTGGTTACATACTTAGGAACATGAGGCCTTTCCCCTCCAGGGGGCGCCTGCCCTGATCCAGCCCTGGCTGGACATTCCCCCCCCTCCCTAATCCCAGAGACTGGGATAGAACCCAGGAGTCCTGGCACCCAGCCCTCTCCAGCCCCTCCTGCTTCAACCACTAGACACCATAGTGAGAGCTCAGGAGTCCTGACTAGGGAGCTGGACTAACACGGGGGCTTTGTATGAAGTGGGTAGTATAGTAACCCCCTCCCCACTGTTCTTTCCAGCTGCAGCTGACAACAGTCATGTTGGCCATGTGCAATGCCCAATTGAGATCCGGGCACAGTGGGTGGAAGATACCGCGGGGAGCATTTACCAGGCTACACAGAGCCTGGTCTAGCCAGGAGGGGGCAGGGAAAAGAAAGAAAGAATGAAAAAGTCAGACAGGAAGAAAGAATGAAAAAGTCAGAGAGATGGAAGGAAATTCCCTGCCGGGGAAAGAGCCAAGCCAGCACCGCCCGGCTCCTCTGTGCAAGCCCAGAGCAGGGGCAGATGCCGCAAGAGTTTCCCCCAACGTTCACCCTCTCCCAGGAGCGCACCCTCTAGGTCAACAGGGGAGGCCAATCTCTGAGGCTTGTGCCAAAGGAGAATGCAAACCCAGTGCTCCAGCCACTGAGCGTTACTGACTATTGATTAGGAACCACAGGGGGTATGGCAGAAAGGAAAGGGTTAAGCACGGGGTGGAGGGCATGCGGGGGCTAGGGTCACCATCTAATGAGGTTCTCAGTCAATCCGCAGGGAGGGATATAAAAACACTACACTGGGATCACTGAGATGCAGCCACCTCTGGGGTGGGGCAGCTGGGTAACAGCTACATAGCAACGCTACACAGGGATTGCTTGCCCAGAGCCAAGATACGGCCACCTCTGGTGTGCGGATTGACAGCTGCATAACAATCACACAGCGAGACTGCACACAAATGGCTAGCCTGGGACTGAGAGATGGCCATCTCTGGGGTGGGAGCAATTGGGTAACAGCCACACAGCGCTGTCATGTAGGTTTGGGACAGGCAGCGAAGGAGGGTGCCATGTGGCTTGACCAGGGCAGAATCACCAGAGCTTGAATTCTGCCAGGACACTGGGGTTTGCTCCCTCTCTCTTGGTGGCAAGAGCTGTTTAGAGTCTGAGCAAACACATAACCCCCCTTTACTTACCCCCATCACTCCCGCTATGACAGGAGCCCCTAGTGCCCATCCCCAGCTGCATCCCCCATCCCTGAGGGGACAGTCACCCCACAGATCTCTTCCCAAAAACTGCCTGTCCAGACCCACACTGGACCCAAATGCACACCAACCCTGTACAGCGTAACAGCACAGGGCATTCCCACGGCCCCTTCTCTGTCAGGGTCTCTGGGCCTGATCCAAATCCATGGAAAGGTTCCACTGAGATTGGAGGGCTCAGGATCAGACCCTGCAGCACATTCCACAGGTCCCCCACATCCACAGTCAGCAGAGAAAGTGAGGCCCAGAGCAGGGGCAGAACCAGCACAGAAAGCACACAGCTACAAAGAGGAAGAACCCAGGGGTCCTGGTTCCCAGGCCCCCTGCCCGGCTCTAACCACTGGAGCGCACTTCCTTCACTAATCAGTAGCGAAGCTGTGGTTGGTGTTTAACTGAAAATCATGCAAGGGATTGGGAAGAGCCCAGGGGAGGCTGCTACGATGGTTGAGGAAGGCAGGCTGGAGAGAGTGCTTGGATCGGGGGGGAGGCACGGACGACAATCTGGAGGCAGGGGCCAATAAAGAGACACTGCCCCCCATACACACACCCCCAAGATAGAGGGGGCAGCCAGGTAGGGGAGGAGCAGCCAAGAGACAGATGCAGGTAAAGCAGATTAATGCGGAGTGTTTAGATGACGGCTCACCTGACACCATGATCTCTCTGGGCATCCAGATGCCAGCCCTGTTGGCTCCTTCCTGGGCCCCTTCTTCCACCCCACCCTCCTCCTCATCGTCCACCTTGGTAACAGTGAAGTGAGGCATTTTCTGGACTAACTTTTCCCCCAGCGCCGGCAAGGAACGGGACTGGAAGTGACGGGATCAGGTGACTGGCAGGCCCCAGGGGAAGAGGCGGGATGGTGTGGGGGGGACACGCCCTCCCCTGCTGTGTGTGTCTTACTGGCACTAAGAGGATTAACTGCTCCACAGTACAACTGCTTTCACTCTCCTGCTGAACTGTAGCAGACACCATGGGAGAGGCAGGGGCCTGCACGGGCCCAGCAGTGCGATGCAGCCAGCTCTGGGTAACAGCCCCACAGCTACTGTCTGGGATGGAGAAGTCTGTAGCCGCCTGAGCTGTAGCATGGCTTTCAGAGAGGGAGGATGGAATCAGATCAGGACTCCTGGGTTCTATCCCCAGCTCTGGGAGAGGAGTGGAATCTAGTGGGTTAGAGCAGGGGTGCTGGGAGGCAGGACTCCTGGGTTCTATCCTAGTTTTGGGAGGGGAGAGGAGGGGAGTGGGTCTAGTGGATTACAGCAAGAGAGGTGGAGCTGGGCAAACTCCAGAGCATGGTAGTCTTTTCCCTACATACTCCGTCCTCTCTATTTATACCATAATGGAGCAGAGATTAGGGAAAAGGTCTTAATCAGTTTAGGAAATGCCTAAATGGGGAACTCCAGGCCAGAGTGAATCACACAAATGCTGGGTTGGACCCACACCACTTCCCACTCCAGAATGGGGTTAGCCACACCTCCCCCTGCCCTGGAATAACCCCTTGAGAAAGCAGAGGAGAGCCCTGGCACAGCAGCCCCTTCAGTTCTCTGTTGAGGCTTCCCACCCCCTGCATTGGCTCAGATGAATTAGTTACCTTTGCAAACTGCTCTGAGCTGATCAGTGGAAAGCGATTAGGAACAGAGCAATGTAGGGCTTGTCTACACTACAAAATTAAGTTGATTTAAATTAAGTGGATGTACAGCTACCGCAGTATTTAAAGCGGTGGTTCACATCCACACTTGCTCCTTCTGTTGGCAATGCACATCCTCACCAGGGGCGCATCCACTGACTGAAAAGGGACATTGCTGGACACTAACAGCTGGAGCCTGGCAGCCCTGGGCCTGACAACCTCAACTGTAGGCATGGGGCTCACAGTTGCCCCACCCCCAGCTGTCAGGCGGATGCCGGGCTCACAGCGGGGCCACTCCCCCACCCCAGCCTTGACGGCCCCGACTGTGGAGCCCACAAGGGGCTCAGTTTTACAGCAGGGAGCCTACAGCTGTGAAATTGACAGTCTTATCAGTTTCATGGCAGCTATTATTTCAAATTTTGGCTTGGGCTCTGGAAGTCAGCCTGTGGGGAGCTCACAGCTGGAGTCCCCTCCCCCCTGAGCTGACAGAGAGAGATGGAAAGGAAATGTGAAATAATAAAACCAACCGTGAAACTGACAAGAATGTCAATTTCCCAGCTGGCAGGCTCCCTGCTGTGAAACAGACAGGTACAGACTCACAGCTGGGGCTGTCAGCAGCTGGGCAGGGGTGGGGAGCCTCCCACTGCGAGCCCCACTGCTGGGGCTGATAGCTGGAGCCGATAGCTGGAGCCCCCATGCTGTGACCCAGTGAGAGACTGGGGGAGGGGGGCCAGGATCATGCTCTCCTTCCCCACCCCTCCAATACCTCATGGGAGGCAGCAGGGCTGGAGGGTGCTAACAGCTGTCAGCCCAGTTTGGGGCTGACAGCCAACGTAAGTAACGCAGTGTCTACAGAGACACTGCATCACCCTTACTACATCGACATAAGCCCTACGCCTCTTGGGGTGGTAGAGTCATGACGCAGGCCTACTCATTTTGGCAGAAGCACCACTGTAGCGTAGACTCAGACATAATTAAGTCGATGTAAACTGCCTTACGTCCACCTAACTCTGTAGTGTAGACCTGGCCTCAATTCCCTTATTAGGGACAATTTGCGTTCCCCTGTCAGGCATCTTTCAACTTTATTTCTGCCGCCATCAAAAGGCCAAACCACACTTTACACCATCGTATACATTCAAGTGGAATAGCTGGGGGGCTGCAGGTTGGGATTGAGGGGCACCAGCAAAACTACTGGGTTGGGGGAAGACAAGGGCTGGGGCAGCAGGTGCTGTGCGTTGGGATTGAGGGGCACCAGCAGAGGCAGGGGAGCCCAGGGATAGGATAGCAGTGGGTTGTGGATCAGGATTGAGGGGCACCAGCAGAGCTGTGCGGGAGGGAGAGGACAGCAGCCAGGGCTGGGATAGTTGGGGGCTGGATGTAATTTTGCTAACTACCTCCAGTCCTGACCCAGAGCCCCACCTCCCGTTCCAGTTGTGCCCTTTCAGTTCCTCCTCCGCTCTCTGCCCCAGCCGCACACGCCCACACAGCAGCGTGATGCCCCAGAGCAGAGGGGGGCTGAGGTCGGATCACACACTATGGGGCAGAACTGGAGTCACCCCCCAGGGTTTCTCTTCAGCTGCCACAGAATCAGGACTGGTTCCAGGCCTCCGCTCCCCCTGCAGTCAACCCAGAGTCACACCTGACTGCAGTGGAGACCTGACTCCATTTTGTTCACAGCACAGAAAGGACACACATCCATCTAGCTTGGACAGAGGAATCAATGGATAGGGAGGGCCAGAGAGCAGCTGTGAGCATCTGGAGCGGGGGTGAGGGGAAGGGAGATCAGGACCTAGCCCCTAGCACTGAGGGGAGCCCAGGGCACCACTCCACTCTCACCTTCACGGGCTGCGAGCTCTCCCAGCCCTATGGCTGTTTGAGGAACAGAGAACAGGCGTAGGCGGAAGCTGCAAAGGGCCATTTGTCATGGGATGATGGGAAAGAGGGGGCTGCGTGAGACAGGGGCTGCGGGTGAAACAAACAAGTGGGGAGACAGCACAGCATGGAGGGCAGCAGGCACTCATGTTAGTGGGTCAAGTGGGCCCCCATGCAGGAGTGTGCGTTGAACATCAGCAGAGCGCTACACGCATGCCTGGGCGTGTAAGATCACAGAAGCTCTATGCACCTGTCTCTGTGTATGCATGAGCTGCTGCTGAAAACAAGTCAACCCCATACACGCGTGTGTGCTTGTACATCTGTGTCTTTGTGCATGTACTGAAAAAATCAAGGAAGTTGTGTGTGTCTGTCCGTGTTCTCACTCATCCCAGCCTTGGGGTCACATCAGGTCATGCAGCAGCCTTCTCCCCAGTTCCCATCCGCTCTCCCTGTGTCCAAGGACAAAGGATGTCCAGAAAGGCACAGCCAGCCTCTCCTGGGAGATAAACAGCTGAGGTGCTGGGGACATTAAGTCCCCGAGACACTAGCTGTCTGCTCAATCTGTCCTCCTGCTGCAGGCCTGTCACACACATGCATTTCTGCTCTATAGTTCCTGCAGGGCCTGTTTTGCTGCCTCACTGGGCTTCGGGCCTCTGATGGCAACAAAAGGACCCCCTTCGAGGAACACAGCGGCCTTGATGTCTTGTGAAACATCTGTGACCTTACCAGGGTATTGTCCCACAAGTGATCCCACAGAGGGAACAGGGAGCACAGGATCATCCCGGGTGCTCCAGTGGAGAAGGCTCATAGGTATGGGAGTATGAGCCAGACAATACCCATAAACCAGCTCTCCCTTCCTGAGCCCAGGCTGATCAGCTTTGCCCTGGACCATGGCCATCCATGAGCCCCTTATGACAAGCGGGAGATGAACAGACCTGGTGCCAGGGCGGACTCACAATTGCACACTCATGTTCACTGCAAGAGCTGGGAACGAACCCACAGCGTCCCAGCAAATCCTAGCTCTAAAGAGTCACCTCTGCCTCCTTTAAATCTCTCCTTGCAATTTTAACCCAATCCAAAGTACTCCTTCACTTCCTGTCCTAAACTCTTGGGGCTGTTAAAGCAGCAGCCATGCTCCACACCAGAGGCAGCTGCATCTCAGCACTGTGCATCATTATTATGCACTGTTACGCAGCTGCTTCACCCCAGAAGTCGACGCATTTCAGTGCTGGGTGAGCAATCCCTGCGCCCACATCCTATGAGACGAACACGGCATTTATGTGCACGTACAGCAGACCACAGCATTATCAGGCCTGTAACATAACCCACGCTGGGAGGCCCCGAGAGGAGCCGTGACTCTGAATCAGTGGTGACCAAAGCCCCACTGCCACGATGTAGGACTCATCTCTCATCTGAGTCTGCATGAAAAAGGGAATCAACACAATTAAAGGGAAGTTCAATTCTCCCAAGTCATTTCCCCTGAGCCTTGCTCAGCATTTCCCATGCAGGAAAAAGGCTGAAGAAAAAAGGGTACTGGCTGAGCCAGGGATACCAATCGAGTCAATGCACTATAACCCCCTGAAAACACCACCCCGTCCAGCCACACCTACATTAAAGCTGGAAACCAAGACACCTCGCCCCCAAAATGGAAGCTGGAAGTGTGTTCCAGTTTGTTGTGAGCAAATGGGAAGATCAAAGCATTTAGGAGGCACCTAATAGGCAGCAACAGAGAACTGGCAAGACAACTGCACCTGGTGATACACTAGCCACCATAAACTGGCCCACCCCACTGCAGCCATGAATTATGGTGGAGTCACCCATAACTGATCCCCCTCCATCTCCAAACAACCCTTGAGTCATCCCTCTTTAGTGCAGCTGAAAGAGGTCTCCTTCCATCTCCAGCACACCCAGCAGTTGCGGTGTGCATGTCCATCGCAACCACAAGTTGGCCAACAGATGGGTGTATTGTAAGTTGAGTATGCCATCTCCAATGCACCCATAGTGTCTTCCTCCACTTCCAATGCACCCGTAACTTGCAGTGGACTCATCCAACATCCCCTGGAGATGTCCCGCTCTAGCGCCAATGCACAAAAACTGTCTACCTCCATTGCATTCATGTCTCTCGCCACTCTCCCACAAGATGTCCAACTCCAATGCACCCAGGTCTCCTTCCACCCTCCCAAATCAGCCCAAACCAGCCACATGAATCTTGTTGACTTCCCAGCCTCTCATGTTCATGCACATGATCGGCCATGTACCACCTACCTTCCGCCATGTCATGGGGGTTGGACGTCCTGTCGCTAGCCAGCTCGCCCGCCACAGTGGCCACCGAGGTGGTGGCCCCTGAGAAATCACTCATGCCCTCGCTGCGGCTTGTCTCAGGGACACTCTCCCGGGAGCTGAAGCGGACCCGGGAGCTGGAGCGGGAGCTGAGGTCCGGACTAGTGTCAGAGAGCCCTGGGATGTCGTCGATTTTCGTAGGGGTCACCATGAACCGGACGGAAGCCATTTTGGCAGGAGACCGTTGGCGTTGGTGCATGCGTGCGTGGAGAAATCTAATAACTTCCTGGAAGCTTTAAATTCTAATCGTCCAGAAACAATAACAAATAAAAGTGAAATGATAATTTAGGAGGGTAACGAAATGAGTGGGGTAACAGCAGGCTCCACCACCGAGTGGATTCATGTCTAGCATGGATCCTCAGCGGTCTGGTGCAATGTGGTGCCCAGACACCCAATGGTTATCAAGTGAGTTTTCCACAGGTGTGGCTAAAGGTGGAGCACGGGAGCTGACCCATGGTTTACCATGCAAATATTTCACAGCTGTCTAGTTTAGTCAATGATTTTTTTGTCAGAGGCCCTAGCCCGAGGCTTTGGCATGCAGACAATCCTTGGAGAAGCGCACTGCAAGGACAGTATGTGCAAGGAGAACGTCTCAAGTCCTGGGGCAAGCAGTTGTTTGCAAATATCCTGCAGGGAAGGTGGTTCAAGCAAGGGGTCTGTTGGTTATGGAAATGAGACAGTGCAAGGAGGCAAAAGAATTTTACAAAGTCCTAGTGCAACGATGGAGGCAGAAGAGACCAAGGGATCCAGGTACGGCGAGAAGAATTACCCGCTGGTTTCTAGTGTAATGTGCAAGGAAAGCAAGTATCCCAAAAAGTCCTGCTGCAAATATCTCACGTGATCCTGGTGTAACATGAAGGTCTAAGAGCTCAAGGGTCCTGGTGCAGGATGGCAGCTATTCTACACGGTTCCGGTACAAGGAGGTAGAGTATCCTTATGCAAGGAGATGATTATTGCACAGAGTCCTGGTGCAAGGACATATGAAACTATTTCTTGAGGTCCTGGTAGGGTTATGGTGCATGAATATTCCTGCTGCAAAAACGTGCAACTTTTCAACAGGGTCCTGGGGTGAGAAGACAACTATTAAATGTCAGACTAGTGCAAGGACAGACAGTAGCGCAAGGGAATATGCCTATTCCAGAGGATCCTAGGGCAAGGGCCCACAAACTCTCTACAGGATCCTGATGAAACTCACATGAAGGTGTGAAGTCATGCAAGGGTGAGAAAATCCCACATGAGAACATGCGAAGCTCCCATATAGTCCATATACAGGGGATACCATTATGCAAGGGCATACATATCACCAATGTGTCAATGAGGCAAGGGCATGCAAACCCACTGCAGGACAGGGATGATGGTGCAAGACCGCCAGTGTGTTGGGGCGGCAATGGATATACAAAATCCTAGTGAGTGGGGCGTCCGTGCTCGATCCCCAAAGAGGAGGAATGATGGTGCAAGAAATGTGTAAGACCCTTATGAATAAATCACTGGTGTAAGGGCATGCATGAGTTCTGTGAGGAAAACAATGGTGCAAAGGATGTGGGTCTCTCAAGTCACTACTGGAAGGGTTGCGAGACCCCCATAAGTGGAACCAATGGTGCAGAAGGCAGGCAAGCCCCCTGTGAATTGGTGCCAGGGTGTGCACAAGTCCCATGTGGGAGACTAGTGGTGCAAGGTCACACGAGACCCCTATGAACAGGTCCATAGTGCAGGGGTGTGCAAAATCCCTGTGAGGGAGCAACGGTGCAAGGGATGCACAAGCCGCACGTGGGGGAACCGGTGGTGCAAGGGGTATGCAAGAGCCCCCTGTGCAGATCATTGGCACACAGGCTGCACAAGAGCCCTGTGAGGGGGGAGATGGTGCGAGTGGCCTACAAGCCACATATGGGGAAGTGATCGTGCAAGGGGTGTGTAAAAGCTCCACACATAGGTCGTCGGTATGAGGAGCATGCAAGAGCCCTGTGAGGGAGCAATGGGTGCACAAACCACATATGGGGAACTGATGGTGCAAGGGATGTGTGAGAGCCCCATGTTAGTGCAATGGGGGGAAGGGCGAGCAAGAGTCTGTGACCAGGTCGGTGGCGCAAGGGGGGTGCGATAGTATGGGGGGGCTCACATTGCGCGTGCGCAGCAGCCCCCCGCCCCGCAGCGCCCCCTCCTCGCCCGAAAGCGTGGGAAAAGCCCCGGGTAGCTGTTAGGGACCGTTAGCCGTTTACCTCAGGCGCGCGCTGGCCTCTGGTCCTCAACGTTCCACAGGCTCCCCGCGTGCCGGGGCTGCAGCTCCTGCTGCCGCTCGCGCTGTCAGCTGCCGGCTTCAGTAGAGGAGGGGGTGGTCCGCAGGAAGCGCGCTTCCCCCGCCCCCCGCCCTTTCTCGGCACATGCGCAGAACCAGAGAGCTAGGGCTTTTCCTGTGCTTCTGTCTAGTTCTTCATGGGCGGGGGAGGAGAGGGGTCAGAGGTCATAAATGGAGGGGGGAAATACCACAGCGCGGGGGCCGCTGGGAGTCGTAGTTTAATTAAGCGAGGGGGCGAGCTAGCGGCAACGGCACATGTGGAAGGGGAAAATGTGGGGGAGGGGCATTAGGGGTCAGGATGAATGGGGGCAAGTGTGGGGGGCATTTTGGGGCATGGGGAGGGGCAAATTCGGGGTTTGGGCATTAGAAGGGCAAATGTGGGGGGAAGGGGCATTTGAGGCATTAGGGGCTGGGGCAAATTAGAGGAGGGGGCATTTGAGGGATAAGAAAAGGCAAATGCAGGAGGAGGGGGGTCTTTGGGGGTGAGGGCAGTGGGAGAGGTGGGGTAACTGTGGGGAAGGGGCTATCTGGGAGACAGAGGAGGGGAAGGGCAAACCAAGGGGCTTGGGGAGCTGGCAGTCTCTGCTGAGAGAAGGGGGGAGCAGGGTGTGGGGAAGGGAAGGCAGTTGGGGGTCACCCCAACTTCCTGCCTCCAGCCTGACAGGGTTTTGATATCCCCCCACCCCCAGAGCAAGGTGGGAGTGGTGCCCCCAGCTCCCTTCCCCATAGCAAAGCCCCCATCCTCGTGGTCTCTCCAGGGATCAGGCTGTTGTAGACGTGAGCTGTCCTGTGAGGGGCCCCAGGCTGAGCCCCTTCCCGCTCGTGCCAGGGATGGATGCCGCCCTCACTCCTCTCCTGGCAGGAGCTGGACTGGCACAGCCCACAGAGCCAGCACCAGGGTTACTGACATGCCGCCTCCCCTGCTGGCACTCACCGAGGGGCCTGAGGCATCGAACCCACCGCCAACAGCTCCAGCTGGCCATCAGAGCTTGTCCTGGGGCCCCGTGAAAGGCACTGCAGGGAGCACAGCTCCCGCCAGCCCTGATCCCACCCACCACACGCAGCTCTGCAGTGTCCCACTCCTGACCCGCACATCCCTGGGATTTTCCCCCTCAGCTCTGCTGGTGCCACTCCCTCCCAACCTGCAGCCCTTCACTATCCCAGCCCAGGGCTTTCCCCCACAGCTCTGCAGCCTTCCAGTGCCAAGCGTGGCGTTGGGACCAAGGTGACACCCCTTTACCCTCTGCCAAGCCCTGGTCCCTTGCCACTGCCTGCGAAGTGAGCAAAGCTGGCCCAGGGCCAGAGGGAGCAGACAGAGCATGTAGGACGTGTCCAGTTGGGTTTCCTGCACTGGGGAGAGGAGCGGGGTCTCCTGGCCAGCTCAGGGGGCTGGGAGCCAGGACTCCTGGGTTCCCTCCACATTCTCGCAGCGGATCAAGCAGGGCTTTCCGTGCTTGCTTCTACCGCATCCTGTGCCCTGCCATACATTAATCTGCCCTGTGTCCCCAGCACCCCAGGGCTTGTTTTCATACCCTCCTACTGCCCGATTGGTGCTCCACCCAAAATGCCCATCTCCATTTATGCCAGGCAGATGCTGCCCCCTGCAGGACACCAGGGGCCATCATTCCCCAAGAGGTGTTGGGGATGAGATGAATTTACTCCTCTCTCCACGATTTAAGTAAGATGAGCTGGAGAGCCTATCCAAATCGCCCCTCAGCCTCCCCTCCCAGCAGGCCTGTAGCGTTCCCCACAGATCCCCTCGTAGTGGTCCCACAGTCCAGCCACCTCTCCCCAAATCAGCCCCATTACCCTGCCAGTCCCTCTCCCGTTTCAAATTTGCTCGCACACGCTGCCAGTCTCTATAATCTTTGAGGCCGAGATCAGCGATTCCTACAGAGGATGATTGTCTAGTACAGTGGTTCTCAACCAGGGGTACATGTACACCTGGGAGTACAGAGGTCTTCCGGGAGTACATAAACTCATTGAGATATTTGCCTCATTTTACAGCAGGCTACATAAAAAGCACTAGCAAAGTCAGGACAAACTAAAATGTCATACAGACAATGACTTGTTCTTACTGCTCTACATACTATACACTGAAATGTAAGTACAATATTTATATTCTGATTGATTTATTTTATAATGATATGGTAAAAATGAGGAAGTCAGCAATTAGTAATAGTGTGCTAAGTCACTCTTGTATTTTTATGTATGCTTGTATAAGTAAGTAGTTTTCAAGTGAGGTGTAACTTGGGGGTAAGCAAGACAAATCAGACTCCTGAAAGGGCTACAGAAGTCTCGAAAGCTTGAGAACCATTGGTCTAATCCTACTGGTGACACGGGCCAAATTAATTCCTGCTTTACCTGGAGCAAATCTGCTGTGAAAAACAACCCTGTCTCCCTCTAAAGTTCGCCAGAGATGGAAAATCAGCCCCCTCTCCCCTACACCTTCTCCTGAAGGGGATCTCTGCCTGCTAAATAAGGCAGAGATCCCCTAGCATGAAACTGACTGGCCCAGCATCACCACTAGGCAGGTTTATTAGGAATTATTTTGGGGGTGTTCCCCCGCCTGTGTTACCCTGGAGGCCAGACTAGATGACCTCTTCTGGCCTTGAAATCTAGGGGTCTATGATCAAAACCTGACAGATGATATGGGATCAATACAATTTATTTGCACCCCAGAGGAACAGCATATCCAGTTGGAGCTCGATATGGGCAATCTAACCCAGGTTCTCACAGGGGGGCAGAGCACAGGGTCTGTGGGAGCCAGGGGCTGGATTCCGGGAGCGGCTTGACCCCATCTCGGCTCAGCTGCAGCTTCAGCAGGCTGGGCGCTTGGCTCACAAGATGGCCTGCGGCTGCTGGGTCATCAGGACGCCGAAGCGTTTCTTGATGGTGATGCGGTGGCGGGAGTACTTGTCATCTGGCGAGAAGCGGGCAGGGTGTGCGGAGCAGGTCAGCTGGCCAGAGGGGTCCACTTTCTGCCAGGGACGGGACAGAGGAAGGACAAGACATGTTAGAACAACCCGGGCCTGACCCACAGCCACCCTGCTATCCCAGCCCTGTGCTCCCGCGCCCCTCGCTCCCGACCTGCAGCCTCCTGCTAGCCCAGCCCTGCCCCTCACAGTTCTGCCGGTGCCCCTCACTCCCGACCTGCAGCCCCCTGCCCCCCCAGCCCCCCGCTCTGCCGGTGCCCCTCACTCCCGACCCGCAGCCCCCTACTAGCCCAGCCCTGGGCTTCCTCAGCTGCTGCATGCCGAGCCCTGGAGCCAGGCAGCAGGTAGGCTGGGGCAGGGCCGGGAGTGCGAGCACTAGGGAAGGCTCGGAAGGTTCCGGATTGGACGGGAGTCGCCCAGCTCTGCAATCCGGATTGCACCCGGGAAGGAGGAGGGGACTCACCTTGAGGGTGTAGACCCTGTCCCCCTGCGCGTTGAGATAATACTGCAGGAACATGCTGCACAGCCGGACCGCCCCGCAACGCACGTGCTGCTAACCCCGGGACCCTGCGCTGGAAGGAGGCCAGCCCCAGCGCACGCTGGGAACGGTAGTGCGCTCTAGCCCCAATGCGCTCTGGGAGAGGGACCGCCCGCTGCCCGCAGTGCACTCTGGGAGTTGTAGTGCAGTCTGCCCCAATGCCCTAAGAGAGCGGCAGGGTGTCTACCCTCAGAGTTGTAGCGTGTTTCAGCGCCAATGAACTCTGGGAGCCATTCTCTTTCTGCCCCCAAAACCTTTAGAGAGTTGTAGTTGTTTGGCTAACCCGGTGCATTATGGGAGTTGTAGTTTCTTAGCCCTCTGGCACGCCCATGCCCTGCACCCCAGTGCATTTTGGGATATGTCCTTTCTGGGCTTCTAACCTCTCTGCTCCCAATATAGCTCTTCCATCCCCATGACCTAAACTGCGGTGGGCAAACTTTTTGGCGCAAGGGCCACATCAGAGAATAGACATTATATGGTGGGCCATAAGTGCTCACAAAATTGGGGTTGGGGTGCAGGCTCTGGGTTGGGGCTGGGGCTGAGGAGTTTGGAGTGTAGGAAGGTGCTCTGGGCTGGGACTAAGGGGTTTGGAGGGCGGGGGGGATCAGGGCTGGGCACGGGTGCAGGAAGCAGTGCAGGTTCTGGCTGGGGGTGTGGGTTCTGGGATGGGGCTAGGGATGAGTGGTTTGGGGTGTACTGTGCTGGGATCAAGGGGTTTGGAGAGCAGGAGGGGGAACAGGGGTGGGACATGGGGAGAGGCTCAGAGTGGCCGTTACCTCATGCAGCTCCCGGAAACAGTGGCATGTCCCTTCTCCGTCTTCTACATGGAGGCATAGCCAGGCAGCTCTGCACGCTGCCCCCTCCGCAAGCACCGCCACTGCAGCTCCCTTTGGAGCACGTAGGAACCAGAGCGGGACACATGCCGTCGCTTCCGGGAGTCGCGTGGTGCAGCCCCCAACCCTGCACCTCAGCTGGAGCGCAGAGCAGCCTTGATCCTGCTCCCTGGCTGGAGTCGGGCTGAGCCGCGTGGTGCAGCCTCTGACCCAGGACCCTGGCTTAAAATGGGTCACAGGCCACAGTTTGCCCACCCCGACCTAAACCATTTGCCCCCTCTTAGCTCCCCAGACAAACTCTGCAGCTGCCCCACTACACCCTGTGAATTGGAGTCTCTCAGCTCCCCAGTACACCCTGGGACATGTATTCTCTTAGCTCCCACTGATCCATGGGAGTTGTAGTCTAACATCCAGTGCATTCTGGGAATTGTAGTATTTCCCGCATCCCAATGCACTGTGAGCGTTGTCATCCCCTAATCCTTTTAATTAGCCTTATACTGTAAATAGGGAATAGTCATTGAGCAGGTGTGTGAATGATTAAAGGATTAGAAGCCATGCCTTAGAATGAGAGACTCAGTGAGCTCAAGCTATGTAGCTAAACAAAGAGAAAGTAAAGGGGTGACTCGATTACATTATATAGGTACCTATAAGGGGAACAAATATTTAATGATGAGCTCAAAGGTCTAACAGGATCCAATGGCTGGAAGTTGGAGCTAGACAAATTCAGACTGGAAAGAAGGTGTAAACAGTGAAAGTAATTAGCACTGGAATGACTGACCAAGGGTCATGGTGGAACCTCCATCGCTGGCGACTTTTAACTCAAGATGGGATGTTTTTCTAAAAGATCCGCTCTAGGAATTATTTGGGGGACATTCTCTGGCCAGTGCAATACAAGGGGTATTCAGAAATTTTTAGCCTGACAAAGAAAAAAAAACCCATTTGCGTTCGGCTGTTTATTTATTTTTATTATAATTCCCCTTGATGCCAATGCATGGGCCCCTCTTGGAGAAGTTCTTGCTGTGCATGGCCAGAAATGCCTGCACTGCTGCGACCGCCTCATTATCACAGTTGAAACTCTACCCATGAAGGTCCTTCTTCAATCTGGGGAACAGCTGGACATCTAAGGGAGCCAGATCTGCCGCAGAGGCTGGATGGGAAGCAGTTGAAAGCCACATTAGCTAGCTGTGGCCACTGGGACATGTAAGGTGACACATTGTCTTGAAGAAGCAAAAAACTCCAGATTATCCCTGGAAACATCAGGTCGTGCTCTCATGTTCGGGGCACCTGCCTTGCTGACCCCTTTCTTGTGCCCGAGTCTTCAGTCAACTGTGCACCTGATTGTTGTTCTTCTGTCCTTCTAGTGTAGTGGCATCTCTGAGACATCCTGACTCTGGCTTACCCTCTGTGCTGATTCGCTCTTGCTTAAATTCAGCAGCTCTACTGTTTATGGTGGCACCATCTCCCAGCATTCTGCCTCCCCCCCGATCCTCATGGATGTCCTATGCATTCAAGACGTTCTTATGCAGGTACTTGCTCTATACCAAATTTTCAGTCTTTTCAATTTTTCAGATCTTTAGTGACTGACTCCCTACATGTTCTGCACAGGTGAAAAACTGTCTTCTGGTAAAGAGATGCATCGAAGCGTCAGCACCTTGGTCTGTGAAATCTGTTGGGCCACAGCACACAGGCGCCGACTCTGTGGGTGCTCCGGGGCTGGAGAGCACCCACCAACAGCCAAGCTCCCCTCCCCCCCCCTCACCTCCTCCTCCTCCCCTGAGCACGCCAGTCCTCGCTTCTCCTCTCTGCACTTGCTGCTGCAAAACAGCTGTTCTGCAGCGTAACAGGCTCTGGGAGGGAGGGGGGAGGAGCAGGAATGCGGCGTGCTCAGGGGAAGAGGCGGAGCCGGAGCAGGGACTTTGGGGAAGGGGTTGGAATGGGGGTGGGGCAGGGGTGGAGTCGGGGCAGGGCAGGGCCAGGGCAGAGGGGGACTGAGCACTCACCGGCGCCAGCAGAAGTCCGCGCCCTCTGCCCCACCATGTCCTTAAATAGGTCCGGCTGGACCTTTTCTGAGTGACCCTAATACAGATCATCACAATGGTTCCTTCTGGTCTGGACATGAGTATGTCCATGCAGCTCCTTTCCTTAGTATCGGGGGGCCACACTGAAAGCCTGGCAGCTGGGTACATTTTTTGGAGGGTGCCCTGCTTGCTCTAATGTTCACCTCAAAGCCATAGGAGCAAACCAGGGAACGATGAGTTGGGATTGGGGGGCACCGGGACAGCTGGGGGATGGGGAGCCCAGGGCTGGAATAGAGGGGGCTGTGGGTCGGAATTGGGGGTACCAGGTGAACTGGGGGGCTGGGAGCCCAGGTCTGGTAGGAGGGGCCTGTGGGTCAGGATTGAGGAGCACAGGCAGAGCTGGGGAAGGGGAACCTCAGGATCAGGTTCTGAATGCCCCCCCAGGTTGGAACCCCCAATGTCTCAGGGTTCCGGATTTGTTTTGATTTGAGCTGGCAGCTGGGGGTGGGTGGGCAGCGGCCCCGGGGCCAGATTGGGGTTTGAGTTTCCCAGCAGCCCTTGCTCTCTGGCGGGTGCTGCCGATACCCTCTGCAGAGAACGGCCTCCCCTTTCCCTACCCCCTCATGCTCCCCAACCCTCTCACCCCTCCTTGCCATGACCTCCCAGCCCCGCCACGGCCCCCCGCTGCCCCCTCTCCTGCTGCCCACCTTCCCTGGTGCCGCCCTGCTCCTGACCTCGCCCGACGTCCCCGGGGGCAAGCTCATTGTCAAGCTGAAGCCGGAGGGGGCCCAGGAGCTGCCCCAGGCACAGACCATCATCCTGACGGGGACGCCGACGGGCTGGGCCCCCCTGCGCCGGGATGGGGCTCCCCTCCGGCTCCAGCTGGCCACTGGGATCAGGACCGTCCTGCTGAGCAAGGCCGGGGAGGAACCAGGGCCCAGGGAAACTCCTCCAGCACCCTTGGTCCGGGCGCCCCCCACCAGCGACCCCTCCGCCTCCTGCACCTCCAAGGGTGTCTACGAGAACTATCGGCGCTGGCAGCGCTACAAAGCCCTGGCCAGGCGGCACTTCCCGGGCACGCCCGACGCCGAGGCGCTGGCCTGCTTCTTCATGTGAGAGCCTGGAGAGACTCGGGCTGGGACAGCAGGGGGCTGCAGGTCGGGAGTGAGGGGCACCGGCAGAGCTGGAGGGGTAGGGCTGGCCTAGCAGGGGCTGCAGGTCCGGAGTGAGGGGCACCAGCAGAGCTGGGGCTGGGCGGGGAGCCCAGGGCTGGGCTAGCAGGGGGCTGCGGGTCGGGAGTGTGGACCTCCCTCCGGTGCTGATCTGGGCTCCCCCACAGCCCTGTCCTGCGGTCGCTGACCCGCCTGCGGCCCGAGCTGGCTCTGGAGGAGGGGGTGCCACGTGCTGTGCAGGAATGGGAGCGCAGCAGCAACTTCGAGCGCATGATCTTCTACGAGATGGCCGAGAAGTGAGTGTTCCCCCTGGGGCTGGCCCTGGGGATCCCGCCCCCCCCGAGTACTGCGCTGGACATCCTGGGGATGTCGCCCCCACTCCGAGCCCGACCCTCCTCCTCTTCCTCAGGTTCATGGAGTTTGAGGCCGAAGAGGAGCTGCAGATCCAGAAAATGAAGCTCCTGAACAGCTCCCAATTCCAGCCCCCACCCACCGATCCTCCCAAGCTTCCCAGCCCGCCAGCCCCCGATGCTGGCCAGCAGCAAGGTACTTCCCTTCTAACCCCCAGAATACCCAAGGGTGGAGGGAACCCCCCCTTCACAGGTGACAGGAGATAGTCACTGACTGACTGACTGCAGGGCTCCCCCCACACACCCAGGTTTTGTTTTTATTTTTTTTTTTTGCACAAGCCTTTCACTTTGGCATGGTTTTTGCACACACCCAGCACCTTTGGCTTTTGCACGTACCTAGAATGTCTAGAATGTAGAATGTGCAGGTTTTTGCATGTACCTAGCGACTTGGCCTGGGTTTTCTGGTGTGTACCCAGCACTCTTGCATAATTTTTGCACATGCCTAGCATTTGTGCATGTTAATTTGCATGCACTAGAATCTTTGCATGTTTTTGCACATACCTAGAACCTTTGCGCCTCTTACAGTACCTAGAACGTTTGCACTTTTCATATCTACCTAGCTTTGCAGGTTTTGCATGTACGCAGCACGTTTGCCCAGTTTTTGCACATACCTAGAACCTTTGCACATTTTTTGCGCATACCCAGCACTTTTGCGTTGTTTTTTTTTTTTTTTTTTTGCGTGGACCAGAATCTTTGCATGGTTTTTTTTTTGTTCACATCTAGCACTTTTGCACAGTTTTTGCACATACTTAAAACATTTGCACACATCCAGCACTTTCGCACAAGATATTTTTGCACAGACCGAGAACCTTTGTACATTTTTTCCCTACTAGCCTGGTGCCATTGCATGTTCCTTTTGGCTGGGTGGAGGTCACGGAGGACATTACATCCCTGCACCAGGGGGCGCTGGGTGGGCGGTCCACGGTGGCGCTGGGTGGGGGTGTCCCTGGGGATACAGGGTGCTCGGTCACTGGGTGGGGTTCCTGAAGACACAGTGCTCTGAGTGGACATCCCCATAGTCTCTGCCCGGCGCTCTCCCTTTTCCTGGCAGTGTACATCCCCAAGAAGGCGGCATCCAAGGGGCGCCAGCCCCGCCGCCGTCAGCGCCGTCCTCCCGGCCTGCCGGCCCCAGGGGAGCCGCGGGAGATCCCACCTGAGGCCGTGCGGCAGTACGCTGAGATCATGGAGGGGCTGCGGCCCAGCTGGGAGGAGGAGGCCGGTGGGCGCGGTGAGCCACAGAGCCAGGCGCAGGGGGCGCTCCCAGACCCCACGCTCCTGCAGTACGTCGAGCAGCTCTGTGAGGACGAGAGCTTTGTCTGCAAGGTGAGCGGCTCCCCTAGGGGGCACCACATCCCACCCGCAGGGCCCTCAGCTCCCAGCATTCAGGGGGCACAGACTGGGACGGAGATGGGACCCACGTGTCCGGGATGGCACGGCAGGGCTGCATAGCTCCCAGCCCATGGGTAGAGAGCAGGATAGGGATGGGACCCAGGCGTTCAAGATGGTAGTGCCAGGTGCTCACCCTCAAGGTTCCCCATATTCCCCAGCCCACATGGGGAAAGACCAGGACAGGAGATGGGACCCAGGTGTCCAGGTCAGCAGTGTAAGGTGCTCATCCCAAGGGGGACCCATAGCTCCCACCCCGCAGGAGGCGAGACTAGGACAGGAGATGGGACCCAGGCATCCCGGTTGGCAGCACTACACCAGGGCTTCGCTCTCACCCCGCTTCCCCTGCCCATTGGCTCGGCAGGTAGAAGCCGTGATCCACCCCCAATTCCTGGCCCAGCTGCTCTCTCCAGAGAAGAGACGTGACCCCCTGGATCTCAGCGAGGAGCTGGAGCAAGAGCTGGGACTCACCCCAAGCCAGGTACCACACCACACGGCCACTGAGGGGGAGCCAGACCCAAGGGAGAGCAGTTGTCTCCCTGCCCCATTTACACAGAATACCCCGCCCCCTGCCGGTGACCGCTTTTTCTCTCTCCCCACAGTTGGTTGAGAAACGTCTCCTAGCCCTTTCGGAGGATGAGCTCAGCCCCCCGGCGTGCCCCGCCCAACATTCGGACTCCACCCCCTCCCAGTCCGAAGAGGAGGATGAAGGCAGCAGCCAAAAGGGACCAGCCAGCCGTCGGCAGGCCATAAGCGGAGCCTCACCCCCCAGGGGCAGCGGGGCCAAGGGCAGGGCTCTGGGGACAGAGCCACCAGAGGTGCCCAACCCTGCACCTGTACGGACATCCCAGCCATGCCAATGGCAGCCAGGAGATGTGGCACCAGGGGACGTGGCAGCTCCAAGATGTCTGTCCCCTCGCAAATGTGGCGGTGAAGGGAGACTATTAGTCTCACTGAGGAGTCGAGTTGAGAGGGTGTCCCAGCAGCCTCAGGGGCAGGGCCAGGATGGAAGCCGAATGGAAGAGTCAGCAGTCCCCCTGGGCACAATACAACCTGGCAGCCAGGCCTGGGGCGTGAGGTCACAAGGGGACAATTTGGTAGGATTGGCAAACCTTGCATCAACTCCCACCGGGTACAGAAAACAAGATGGTGGCCAAGAAGGGAAGGTCAAAAGTCAATCTGAAGCCAGTGCTGATGGGGAAGAACTAAGAGATGCGCCAATGGGAACAAAGTGTAATTGTCAAGGAGATAACCTGGTGGAAGCAGGAGCTCGAGAGTCAACTCTCAATGGACATAGGCAACAAGATTGCTGTCAAGGAGAGATGGTCAAAGGCCAACCCCAGGTTGGATGGCAACCATTGGGAGACATCCCAAGTGCCAGAGGCCAAGCCAATACGATGAGGTCACACAGGGAAAAGCTGGTGAAACAAAGAGCTCTAGAGTCAACTCTCAATGCACATGGAAAACAAGATGGTGGCCTAGAAGAGAAGGTCAGAGGTCAAAACAAGAAGGAGGCTGATTGGAGTGAAGCCACCCTGAGAGAGCGTGACCTCCAGCCTGGGAGCATGAAGTTGAGTGGGAACAACCTGAAAGGAGAAGAAAGCCCAGCATCAACTCCCACTGGGTCTGGAGAACAAGATGGCAGTCAAGCAGGTCAACCAACCAAAGTGGAGTCTAGGGTGGGTGGCGGCCACCCTACAGTGTTACTACTCAGCAGGTCCAATGGGCAGCCCTTAGGCCTCTTTGCTGACCCTCTGGGTGCTGATGGGCGAGGGGAGGGTAAATTGCCACCAGTGTCCAACATTCACGGCCAGCGTCCTGACCCATCTCTGCTTGGCCTGAGTGGCCTGAAGGGACCTACTGAGGCCCGGGTGGCTTCAGACACTGAGTCCAGTCACCGAGCAGAGCTAGAATGGAGATTCGCAATAGAGATGGGGTCAAGACAGCCTCACCTCCAAGATGGTGGCAACAGTGAAGGCACTGGAGTCAGAACCATGGCCAGACCTGGAGATCCAGGACAATGTGAGGCAGGAGCTACCAGGAGCTGTGGCAATGGGACCAGTTCAAGGGATGATGGAAAGGAGGCTGGAGAGGCCAGTTCAGCCATGGGCGATGGCCCTTCCAAGATGGCCAGCTCAGAATTTCCCCCGGGGGGCATGGAGGATGCTGGGAAACATCATAATGATGATGGAGATGATGAAGAGCTGTCCATTTTTTCCTCTCTGTTGGCATCGAAACTCCATCTCTCCAGTCCCAAGGGACCTGTTGGCTCTGCCCCTGCCCCGAGGGACCGAGTGGGGTCCCACGGCAGAGTCCTCTCCCCGACTTGGGAGCCAGTGAGATGGGATCCCATGAGGAGACGCTCCACACGGCTGTGCCCAGATGGGGTGCTCGACGGGTCACATGCCATGGACACAGGCGTTCGGCGCAGCCATAAGAGGAGGAGCGACAATATGGCCGCCAGGAGGAGCAAGCGCCTGTGCAGCCAATGAGAGAGGGCGGCCATGATGAGGATTGGCTACAATTGGCCGAAAAGCTCCAGCTAGGGATATTTGTGGATGCCTTAAATTCCTTCTTCAGCCAATTGCTGGGCCCTCTCTCCCCCAAGCCCCACCCTTTTCAATGTTGAGGATGAAACAAAGAGCACTCTGGCTGATCCCCCTGTCCTGTGGAACGTTGAGGATGAAATGGAGAGTCCTCACTGGCTAGAAAACCGCCCCATCCCTTGGCATCTGAGGAGCCGACTCCTCCCAACTCTCAAAGTCCCGCCTCCTGGAGCGTAGAAGGTAAAGCAGAGGACACTGATTTGCTTCCTGTTGAATGGACCCACCATTAGGAAACACGGTGCCGGGGGCAGAGCAACCTTGTCATTTACTGAGTTGATTAAAGGGATTTGGATCAATATTTTGGCCCCATCATGATGTCATGAATCCGGCTCCATCTCTGGCAACCCTGAGACTGGGGTCCTGCTGAGGGGGCTACCCAGGGCTGTGTCCCTTTCCCGCCCCCCCCCGAGCCAGCCAGCCCCCTGCCCTGGGGCTGGATCGGGGTAATTACCTTAGATTTGGAAATTCTTCGGTATTGTTCCAAGGGGCCCCCTTGAAACCACCATTGAAGTTTCACGATGTGGCATGAAGATGACCTTGAAACCACTGTATTAAATGTGAAGGCCCAGCCACAAGGCCCTCCGACACCCTCTTTTCCAAGGAACGCCGATCAAAACCGCCTTTGCTTTAAAAGTTAGTGTGTGTGTATATATATATAATATTTTCATAGAGATATAGATATTTGATATATAAAATAGCATTTGTTTGCATTTTACAAAACAGAAGAAAAAACCCAGCCCATCCGCTTCACTCCAAAAAATAAAATAAATTCCAAAATAATGAAAATAAAATAACCTCCCCTCCCCCCAAAATTGGCTGTTTCCTCCCCATTTCCTGAAGCCCTGAGTTGCTGGGTGTGTCCCGGGTAGCGAGTGTGCTGGGGAAGGGGTGTCACTGTATGGTGAGGGTGGGGCGTGATTCAGTCTGCCTTACTCTTGGCGGGGGAGAGGCCGTTGGCATGGGGGGCGTGGGCTCGGCGGGCGGGCACCGGGAGGCACAGGTAGGTGCTGAACAGCGGAGCATAGTCGGGGTGACACAGGGCGAAATCCTGGAACTGACCTGGCAGGGAGAAAATGAAGGAGAGGGAGAAATAGCCACTGGGCTGGCTCGGCCACCCATCTGTCCATCTGTCCGTCCGTCTATCTGCCCCCTTCCCCGTCCATCAGTCTGTTCATCCACCTTTCTGTCTGTCTGCCCTCTCTTTCATCTGTCTGTCTGACCGTCCATCCATCTGTCTGCCCTCTCGTCTGTCTCTCCGTCCATCTATCTGCCCTCTTGTCTGTCTGTCCATCTTTCTGCCCTATCCTCTTGTCTGTTTGTCTGTCTGCCTTGCATGTTTAGCCTCCCTCTCTTTCTCTCTCTTCTTCCCCCCGTGTCAGTTTCTCTGTCTACCCATCTGTCTGTCTGTCTTCTGGGTCCCCCCAGCTGTCTGTCTGCCGGTCCACCCCCATCTGTCTGTCTGCCAGGCCCCCCATCTATCCGGGGGTGCTCACCGATGCTCAGCCCGTGGTGGGGCTCAGCCCCGCCCAGTGCAGTGTAGAGCTTGGCTCCGTCGGCCCAGGGCGTCCCCAGCAGCAGGCGCAGGATGGCACAGAAACCCTCCCGGGGCAGGCGTGGGGGCCCCTGCCCCGCCCCCCTTTCACAGAACAGCTGTGGGGAGGGGGAGAGATGGTGTGAGCGGGAGAAAGACCGCACACAATCCCCATGTCCCCAGTCCCCCAATACTCCCCCCACAGCTCCCATATCCCCCCGCCCATGACCCCCAGATATACGCCACCCAGAGCCCCATATCCCCCCGCAGCCCCTTCATCCTCTCCACATCCCCCAGATACCCTCACCCACAGCCCCCATATCTCCCTTCAGCCCTTAGATCCCCCCGCACTCCCAGATACCCTCCATATCCCCCACACATACTCCCCCATTGCACATCCTCCAACCCCAGCCTCCTCCCCCCACCCTCTATATCCCCACACATACCCTCCCAGACCCCTCCCCCCCATACTCCCAACCCATCCCCCCATAGCCCCATCCCTGCCCGATTCCTGCCAAAGCCCCTCCCCCACCCCCCACTCCCTGCCCCCAACCTCGAAGGCCAGGAGCGTGAGGTCCTCAGGGCTGCGTCCCCCCTCCAGCGCCTGCAGGGCCAGCCGCACTGCCCGGGCATCCACGGCACCCCCTGGGTCCTTGAGGACAGACACACAGATGAGGATTACTTCTGGACACAGAGCCCCCCACAAGCCCTTCCTCTGCCCAGGGTGCACTCCTATGCACCCCGGGGCAATCCCCCTCCCTCCCCCTCCCCCACCCCTGGGGCAATTTCCCACCCCCTGGGGCAATTCTCCACCTCTGCGGCAATCACCCTCCCCTCTCCCACCCTGGGGCAATTCCCCACACTCTGGGGCAATCCCCTTCTCCCCTACCACACCTAGGGCAATTCCTCACCCCCTCCGGCAATTCTCCCCCTCTCCCCCAACCCCAGGATCAGTTCTCCTTCCTGACCCCGGGGCAATTCTCCAACCCCTGGGGCAATTCACCTCCCCTCCTCCAACCCTGGGGCAATTCCCCTCCCACAACCGCCCCCTGAGCAATCCCAGTCCCCCACCTCTGGAGCAATTCCTCTCCCCTCTCCACCCAGGGGCAATTTCCCCCAGTCCCTGGGCAATCCCCTTCCATTCCCCGCTCCTGGGGAGCTCTCCTCCTCAGCTCTCTCCTGCTCCCTTCCTGCCCCCCGGTACCTGCTGGAAGTAGGCACAGAGCCCCTCAGGCGCCTCAGGGTGGGGCAGCCCCAGCCAGCGGGCGAGTTCCTGGCACCCCAGAGTCCCTGCTCCACCGTCAGGCAGGGGGCCCCCCGTGACCCACCTGCAGGGGGATCCCGATGGGGGGGGGAGAGGGGTCAGAGACACGGGGCAGCACAGCCCCACCCCCAACATAGCATTGTCCCTCTG
This sequence comes from Eretmochelys imbricata, assembly GCF_965152235.1. Lineage (NCBI taxonomy): Eukaryota > Metazoa > Chordata > Testudines > Cheloniidae > Eretmochelys > Eretmochelys imbricata. The sequence continues at coordinate 37,021,930 of NC_135584.1, read as the reverse complement.
TCTGTCCCTCCCCACTGCCCATCCATCCTCCCCCGCCCCTATTGCCACCCCTCCCCTCTTCTCCCAACCTCCCCCCACCTCCTCCTCCCTCCCTCCCTCTGTCTCCCGGCCCCACACCTGGCCCTCCGCAGAGCCCTGTCCAGCTCCCAGAGCCGGGGCTCCAGCGCCACGCGCAGGTGCCCGACCGCCCGCACCGGCAGAGTCCCCACCAACTCGCACTCGGTGGCCGGGATGCCCAGCGCCCTGCGGGAGACAAGGGCAGGTAGTGGTCAGACCGAGGGCTCCCCCCCACACCGAGCCCCCCATTGTGTCCCCCCACTACAGTGCCCCAACCCCCATACCCCAAACAACCCATGTACTTCCCTCCAACCCCTCATACATACCCCTCGCATACCCCTCAGAGCACTGACCCCCCATAACCTCCCCAAAAACTTTCCATGTGGCCATGCTGACCCCACAACCCCCCTGCCAACCCCTCCAAGGACCCCCATGCCAACTCATCTGCATACTCCTAAATGGCCCAACCCCCATATCCCCTGCTTCAACCCCATCTGAGTACCCTGATAACCCACCATCCCCTACATTGTAGCCATGCCAATCCCCTGAGGCCCCAAACACCAACCCCCCCATGCCCTCCCATGCTCCCCTCACCTGCCTCCAGGGATCCTGTGACAATTGCTGCCCACGGCCCCCTCACACCAACTCTCTGGTACCATGTGCCCCTCCCATGAACGCCGTGCCCCTCCCATGAACGCCACACCCCACATAACCCAGACACCCTAGGCCCACCCCCCGGTGCCTCACGCCAACCTCCCCACCACCGCCTTATCCCAATATCCCTTGCCAAACCCCATGGGGGCCCCCCATCCTGCCCCCCTGCAGTGACCCCCAAGGGGAGCCCAGTCAGCCCCCCAACAGGGCCACTCACCGGGCCATGGCTCTCTGCACATTGCTGGCATAAAGGGTGGGGTTGATGCTCTCCTCAGCGCTGGGCTGATAGACGGGGAGGAACTGCAAAAGACGAGGGGGTTAGGGGGCAGCAGGGAGTGTGTGGGGAGCTCAGCTGTGGGGCATTGGCCCTACTGCCCTGGAACGGCACTAGGGGGTGCTGTGCAATCTCACCTCCACTTCCACGGTGGTGCAGAGTTGTGATGCCGTCAACCAGATGACTTTGAGCCTGGCGAGGGTGAGAGAGACATGACACCCCAAGTTAGCAGTCCAAGAGTACAGCAGGGAGACAGACAGACAGACACATAGCAGGGCTCATGCCCTCCAGCAGGGGGCAGCAGACAGACAGCTGCACTCATGCCCTCCAGCAGGGGGCAGCAGACAGACAGACACACAGCAGGGCTCATCTCCTCCAGTAAGGGGCAGCAGACAGACAGATACACAGCAGGGCTCATTCCTTCCAGCAAGGGGCAAGAGACAGACAGACCCCCTCCCCCATGCATAACTCACACTCCGGGGCCTTGCCACGCCCAGGTTGTCGAGTCCTGTCAAGAGAAGAACAGAGGCGTTGGTTGTGCGGCCCGACCACACCATCCACCCAGCCCATTATCCCTGCCAGACGCTCACCAGGCTGTTGGGGTACCGGACAAGGATGGGCTGGATAGGAACCCCGGCAATGAAGGCACCTGGGAGAGAGAGAGACAACCTGTTTACACCAAGGCTTTCACTCTGGATTTACACGGAGGTGCAGAGAGAGGTGTAGGGTGTTACAGAGTCACCTGCATGCACGCAAGGAGTTATGTCAGGCACAGAGAGGTTAACAGCCTTTCCACTGAGACTCACCCTGTGGGTTACTGTCATTTGCTCTGGGTTTACACTTGGGTAACTCTAAGTTTACACAGTGTTTACTTGGATGGCTACTCCAGATTTACACTGATTCTAGCTTTACAGTGGATTTTTGCAGCATTTACTTGGAGGGTTACTCTAGATTGACACTGAGGTTACTCTCTGCTTCTTCTAGCTTCACACACTGGGGGTTAGCCAGCATTTACACTAAGGCTGCTCTACATTTACATTGAGGTTCACATTTCAGTTTACATAGATTGGTTCTCTAGAATTGCCCTGAGACTGGCCACATGTACACTGATGATTGTTCTGGGTTTACTCTGTGCTTCAAACAGAGCAGCTACTCTCAATCCACACAGTGAGTTATTCCAGGTTTACACCAGGTTTACTCTATGTTTCAAACAGAGCAGCTGCTCTCAATAAACACAGCATCTTACTCCAGATTTACTCTGTGCTTCAAACAGAGCTGCTGCTCTTGATTCACACAGCATGTTATTCAAAGTTTACTCCAGGTTTACTCTGTGCTTCAAACAGAGCACCCGCTCTCAATACACACAGCGTGTTACTCCAGGTTTACTCCAGGTTTAAGTCTGTGCTTCAAATGGCATCGCTACTCTCAATCCATGCTGTAGATTACTCCAGGTTTACCCTTACCATACACAGGGGATTACACTGTGTTCCACAACGACGTTTCCTCCCACCACACCCAGTGCAACTGCGCTGCTCACACTGGAGTTTCCTGCAGCTCCAACTGCCAATCTCACCCCCCCAGGCCCAACCCCGCAGGGAGGAGTCTCTGGGCTCGAGAGTCATTACACCCAGGCCCTGCTTGGCCAGCGGGAAGGAGGTCCCAGGGTGGGGGTCGCCCTACTCCCCCACACCCTTGTGTGAGCCAGGCTGTGCTGCCATGCCTCATACCTGGCTTAAACTTCAGTAAGGCTTTCTTGTTAGAGCAAGTCCCCTCGGGGAAGAAGAGCACCTGGGGGAGAGTAAAGGGGAGAGTGTCAGATACCCGGGAGGGGGGGTGATCCAGGGGAAGGGATGGGAATTGCGGGGGGGCGGGGGGGACCAGTCTCACCTGTGGCCATTTTCCCTGGGATGTGGCCCGTCTCTTCACCTCCTCTACCACCTTCTTGCGAGAGGCTGGGTCATGGCGGGACACCAAGATGGCTTGGTTGAACCGGAGCAAGGCTGAGGGTGGCAGAGAAATGGGTGAGGGGGGCAGGCCATTGGGAAGGGGACAGACCCACCACCACCTGCTGCCACCCAACCCCAATGGATCCACCACAGGTCCTCACCCTGGGGCCGCCTCTTCCCCCTCCCCTCACTCCCCATCCCCTCTCCTCCCTCCTCTCCTCTGCCCTGCTGCCATCCACGAGCTCCTCTTTTACCCACTCCCCATCTCCTCCTTTCACAACCCCTCCCCCTCCTGCCCCAAACCCATGGTGCCGTCCCCATTAGGGGAGACACCCACCAAAATGGGGAGGATGAGATATCGCTGGACCCAGCTCTGTACCCCACTGTTACCTATCAGCTCTGTGTTCTTGGGGAACCAGGGCGCAGTACCAAGCCTGTCTGACCCCCCGCCAGCCTCTGCTTGAACCAAAATCGATCAGAAGAAAGATAAAAAGCAATGAAAAGGCAGTGAGAGACACACCTAAACCCCTGGAATAAGGGTAACAGGATTAAGGAAACTCCCCTAGCCTCATTTGCATTGAAGATGGGACAGGGAGGCATCCCCATTAGCATACAGAATGGAGAATAGAGATTCCAAGGCAAGAACCGCATGGAACTCTGGGACCAGAAAACCAGGGAAGCGCACTGCATGATGGGGGATCTCTGCTCCAGATGTTAATGAACCCACACCTGTACATACCCAGCTAGGTAGTTATCAGACCAATTCTAGTAATCAATCCTTTATTGGTATCCAAAATAGTGAAGCTCCCTAACTGCATTGTGAGCTCCCTCCAAGGAACACTGCCCAAAGCCAGGAATGATCAGTTCCCATTGTCTAGCCTGAACAAAACAACTTTGGTAGAATCATAGAATCATAGAATATCAGGGTTGGAAGGGACCTCAGGAGGTCATCTAGTCCAACCCCCTGCTCAAAGCAGGACCAACACCAACTAAATCATCCCAGCCAGAGCTTTGTCAAGCCTGACCTTAAAAACTTCTAAGGAAGGAGATTCTACCACCTCCCTAGATAATGCATTCCAGTGCTTCACCACCCTCCTAGTGAAAAAGTTTTTCCTAATATCCAACCTAAACCTCCCCCACTGCAACTTGAGACCATTACTCCTTGTTCTGTCATCAGCTACCACTGAGAACAGTCTAGAGCCATTCTCTTTGGAACCCCCTTTCAGGTAGTTGAAAGCAGCTATCAAATCCCCCCTCATTCTTCTCTTCCGTAGACTAAACACCCCAGTTCCCTCAGCCTCTCCTCATAAGTCATGTGTTCCAGTCCCCTAATCATTTTTGTTGCCCTCTGCTGGACTCTTTCCAATTTTTCCACATCCTTCTTGTAGTGTGGGGATCAAAACTGGACACAGTACTCCAGATGAGGGCTCACCAATGTCGAATAGAGGGGAACGATCACGTCCCTCGATCTGCTGGCAATGCCCCAACTTATACACCACAAAATGCCATTGGCCTTCTTGGCAACAAGGGCACACTGTTGACTCATATCCAGCTTCTCGTCCACTGTAACCCCTAGGTCCTTTTCTGCGGAACTGCTGCCGAGCCATTCGGTCCCTAGTCTGTAGCGGTGCATGGGATTCTTCTGTCCTAAGTGCAGGACTCTGCACTTGTCCTTGTTGAACCTCATCAGATTTCTTTTGGCTCAATCCTCTAATTTGGCTAGGGCCCTCTGGATCCTAGCCCTACCCTCCAGCATATCTACCTCTCCTCCCAGTTTAGTGTCATCTGCAAACTTGCTGAGGGTGCAATCCACACCATCCTCCAGATCATTTATGAAGATATTGAACAAAACCGGCCCCAGGACCGACCCTTGGGGCACTCCACTTGATACCGGCTGCCAACTAGACATGGAGCCATTGATCACTACCCATTGAGCCTGACAATCTAGCCAGCTTTCTATCCACCTTATAGTCCATTCACCCAGCCCATACTTCTTTAACTTGCTGGCAAGAATATTGTGGGAGACCATGTCAATAGCTTTGCTAAAGTCGAGGAACAACACGTCTACCGCTTTCCCCTCATCTACAGAGCCAGTTATCTCGTCATAGAAGGCAATTAGATTAGTCAGGTATGACTTGCTCTTGGTGAATCCATGCTGACTGTTCCTGATCACTTTCCTCTCCTCTAAGTGCTTCAGAATTGATTCCTTGAGGACGTGCTCCATGATTTTTCCAGGGACTGAGGTGAGGCTGACTGGCCTGTAGTTCCCAGGATCCTCCTTCTTCCCTTTTTTAAAGATGGGCACTACATTAGCCTTTTTCCAGTCGTCCGGGACTTCCCCCGATCGCCATGAGTTTTCAAAGATAATGGCCAATGGCTCTGTAATCACATCTGCCAACTCCTTTAGCACTCTCGGATGCAGCGCATCCGGCCCCATGGACTAGTGCTCGTCCAGCTTTACTAAATAGTCCCGAACCACTTCTTTCTCCACAGAGGGCTGGTCACCTCCTCCCCATGCTGTGCTGCCCAGTGCAGCAGTCTGGGAGCTGACCTTGTTCATGAAGACAGAGGCAAAAAAAGCATTGAGTACATTAGCTTCTTCCACATCCTCTGTCACTAGGTTGCCTCCCTCATTCAGTAAGGGGCCCACACTTTCCTTGACTTTCTTCTTGTTGCTAACATCCCTGAAGAAACCCTTCTTGTTACTCTTAACATCTCTTGCTAGCTGCAACTCCAGGTGTGATTTGGCCTTCCTGATTTCACTCCTGCATGCCTGAGCAATATTTTTATACTCTTCCCCGGTCATTTGTCCAGTCTTCCACTTCTTGTAAGCTTCTTTTTTTTTTATACTCCCTTGTGCCATCAGTTTACACATAAATCTAGTGTCTCCCTTGAACCATTGTTGTTTCTCTACAAAACCCCCTACCCATGCTCAAGTAAGTGTTCTGATGCCTGGATCCAAACTCTGTAGCAGTTCCACTGGGACTTCATCGTCTCCTGACTGATCTCCTGGGGGCTCTGCCTGTCTCCAGCACTCCAGACCCTCAGCTACCACCAACACCTGGGACCCCCAATCGATTCCAACTTCATGGAGTGGTGAGAACCCAGCTCTCTCTCTCTCTCTCTAGGTATAGCCTTCTGACCCTGCCTTGTGTGACCAGTTATAGTTTTCTAAACATGACTTTTAGAATCAAAATGAAGTTAGATTTAATATTATAACTGTTTTGTTTGTTTGGCTCCCCTATGGTTAATAACTTCCATGGTTAAACTGGTTGCTTCTCTCTCTCTCTCTCGTGGGTGTTTTTTGGTTTCCTCATTCGCTCTGCTGCAACACACCTCATTCCTAAGCTAAAAGATCCCTGAAGTGCCCAAAACGCTGGGGGGGTTTGCTCATCAAGTGGGTTACAACCAGAACAATTGTAATGTGAAAGTGGGGATAGAGACGTGCTGACCCTGGGATGTATGAGGGTGGCAGCTTGGAAGTGCTGCTCGACCCAGCCTGCTAGGTACAGGGACATATAAGGGGTCGGCTTGGGAGTGCTGATTAACCTGGTCCTCTCAGAAATGCTCTGTTAATGTGTGTGTGTGTGTTTGTCTGATTCTGGGGCTGGAAGAACCCAGCCCTGGGGAACCTCGGTCCTGCAGGATGGCTCCATTGGGAGGGAGCTCCGTATGAGAAGTAGAGCTCCGTATGAGAACACAAGTGACACAAGCAGTACATTGATAGAAGTAGAGAACCCCCCTACCCCCAACCAGAAGAGTAACCCTAATAAATGAGCATACCCCAAACTAACAGGCAACGCTGGTAACACCCACTTCCTGCCCCATCCCCCTGTAGCTGGAGCCCCATGGACCCTGCTCCCCATTCCCACCCATGACTGGGATGCTCCTTCTGGAAGGGTCCCATGGGGGGAACCATCCAATGGGGAGACCATCCAATGGAAGGGCCCATATCCCCACCCCACTCTAGCATGGGCCCTTCCATCCGATGACCCCAAGGTCCCTCAATGGCATCATCCAACGGGGAGACCATGCAATGAAAGGGCCCGCCTCCCCACCGTGCTCCATGGGGACCATGCAAAGGAAGGGCCCATCTCCCCTCCCCACCCCAGGGTTCTCGTCCATCCAATGACCCCAACAGGCATCATCCAATGGACCCTTCCATCCGATGACCCTAACGTCGCCCATTGGCATCATCTAATGGACAGACCATGCAAGGGAATGGCCCATCTTCGCAGCCCCTCACCTCCAATGACAGGCACATGGAGGTTCTCCGTGCGGGAGACTACCATGGGAATGTCACACGGCAGCAGGATGATGGGGTCGAAGAAGGTGGAGTGGGGGGCGGCCACCAGGATCGGGGCCTCCAAGCGTGATGCCCGCTGCCCCCGCACCCGGATCTGCATGAAGCCGAGGAGGAAGAACATCAAGCGGCTCAGGAGGTAGACGGAGCTGTAGGAGACGGAGCTGAAACAGGAGAGATGGAAATGGTGGATGTGAGGGAAGCACAGGGCTGGGCTAGCAGGGGGCTGTGGGTCAGGATTGAGGGACACCAGCAGTGTGTGGTGGGGGTGAGGGGGCGGGTGGTCTCTTACCTCCTCCAGTCCATGAGCGGCTCTTTCAGCTCTTCCTCGGATCGGTGCAGCACCTGGAGCAGCGCGAAAGGCCAGATGAGGAAGAGGACAATGAAGGCCAGGGCCACGCGGAGTGGGGCCAGCACCGTTCCCAGTAGGTAGAACTGCAAACCAATGGGAGAAACATCAACCCCCCAACACTGACTGCCCGGGCGCCTCTGGGCAGTGCGGGTGACAGGATCCCCTCAGGTCAGCATTGTAGGGCTTATCTCCACCAGCAGGAGGCAGCAGGGTCCCGCACTCACACACATACACACAGAGTTCACCCAGCCTGGCAGGTTTTCCTGGGCCTGGCCTCATTGAAAGGAACCAAGCCCAAGGACTCCCCACAACACACCACACAGAGCACTGTCTCCTTAGTGTGTACTGTCCTGGGGCTCACGCCCACAGGGCAGAGAAGGGGAGCCCCAGGGAGGAGTTACAGGCCCAAGATGGCAGCCAAGGGGCAGCTGTCAGCAGGGGATTGGGCAGGGGTTGTGATCATGTAGCAGGGAGTTCCAAAGGCCTGAGTACATGTAACACAGTCACAGTGATTTTGAGCCATGCTATGTTAGCTTGGGTTACACATGCCTGTTGCTCTGTGTGTGTGCGTGCGTGCACTGTGTAAGTCTTGTGTGTGTATTGCGTTATTTTCTGTTTGTGTGTGCAGGTACTTTGTACACTGTGAATGTTTTGTGTCTTGTGAATGTTTTGTGTTATTTTCTGTTTGTTTAGTTGTTGTGTGTGCACATTGTGTGTTTGTGTATGTTTTGTGTGTCATGTTATTTTCTGTTTGTTTCATTTTTTATGTACAGTGAATGTTTTTGGTTTATTGGGTTATTTTCGGTTTCTGTGTTTAATTGTTTTGTGTACTGTGGATTTGTGTGTATTGTGTTATTTTTTGTTTGCATTTTTAGTTGTTTTGTGTATTATGGATGTTGTGGGTGCACTGTGGATGTTTTATGTTATTTTCTGTTTTCTTGTTTAGTTGTTATTGTCATGTGTTTATTGTGTATGTTTTGTGTGTACTGTGCTATTTCCTGTTTGTGTGTTTAGCTGTTTTGTGTACTGTGGATGTTTGTGTGTTTGAATATTTTGTGTCATTTTCTGTTTGTTAGTACACAAACAGCTTATGTGTGTGTTGTGTATGGTGTGATTTACTATTTGTGTGTTTGTTTATTTTCTGTACTTGTTTGCATGTGTGTTTTCCTTCACTGGGTACATAGGGATGCTGTTGATTCCATTTGATCTGGGGCTCTTTTGGGTTTCTTTTGGCTTTTTTGCACGGTTTGTGTTTTGTGGTCCGTTTTCTGAAAACGATTTGACATCCGGGGCCAGATTCATCAATCTCCTTCTGTCCGTTTGCATCTTTATTAATACATATGCTAATTATACTAATCACAGCTCCACACAGTCCCCTACGCAGCCAGGTGCAACCCCAGTTAATGATTAATAAATAATAATACAAGATGCTTACGTCAGTACTTTGCTAATTCAAGGCCTGTACTAATCATCATCATAAATATTATTAAAGTAGAAATTCTCGGCTATCACTGGATCAACCTCCAATTCACACAAAACTTTATTAGCATTAATAATAAAACAATAGATGTTGTCAATATAACCTACTCTGGGATACTTGCTGTGTATTTTACGTTGCTATAACTTTTCATTTCCTATATTTTAATAGTCAGAACTGCCTCAAATTGCACACCTTAAATGATGGCACAGAGGGAAACTGAGGCACCAAAGGATACATTTTTAAGGGCTCTGAAATCTCGTCCTTGTTCCGAACTTTATATACTTTGAATACACCTTTGCAGCACTGAGATTTCATAAACAATAATAGTCCATTTTTCATAGAGAAACATCAAAATTTGATCTAGACAACCCTAGCAGTTGCTGAATTAAATGATTAACAATAATAATTACAACGGGAAGAATTAGGGATTTGGGCATCTCTTTGGGAAAAGTAATTTGGTTCGATTAGACCGAAAATGGCCATTCTTTTTGTTGGGGGTCAAACGACCCATTTTGTGTATATTCTGACCATGGTTAAACACTTTTGGCTCTTTTCTAAAATAACAATAAAATAAAAACAAGAAACTAAAATGAAAGGACATTTCAAAGCGAGACCCAGAAAATCAAAACATTGTGTTTCCAAAACGTCAGCATGAACCCAACTTGATTTTTATTTGTTCAGTTTGTTTGTTGCTATAAGAAACAATTTGGTCAAATCGACATGAATCCACTCAATATTTCAGTGTTATTTTTCACTGAAAAAGGGTTCAGCTGAAAACCCAGCTCTAATAATAGTTAATAAACTCAGCATCTTTGTGGCCAGTCCCACCTGACACAACATGAACTAATAATGTTAGTAATAAAGATAAATATTGTGAGTTCAGTTTCATCAGAATAGGAAATGGCTAAGGTACTTTGACTCCAAATGGAAATATTTTTTTTACGGATAATTGTTCTTAATACACAAACTTCAGGATGTGACCCATTCGATCCCTGAAGATGCATAACTAATTAGCACCAAGAATAATTAGTATGATTAACTTTAAGGTCGAGTCTCCGCCCTTGATCTAAGCCAATACAAAATGAAATACAATTCATAATCAGGATATTGATTAGTAACAAGTTTGTCTGTCTGCAAAACTAACAAATTAATACGCTAATACCTAATAATAATAATAATAATACTAATATTCAAAGTTAAACAGTTATTAATACTAGAGGGTTCTCAGAATAGGAGGCAGTCTATGCCAGCTAATGGCAAATGGAAATTATATTAATATTGAGGCCAATAATTATGATTAGAGACACTCCAGGACTTGCGGTATTCAAACTCAATGGATGCAAAAGTAAATGCTGAATTCTGCCTGCACCTACACAGGAGCTCGACGTTACTAGCAGCCACAAAGGTGAGCCCGAGGCCAAGTGTCTGCAGTGGAAATAAACACTTGTAATAGTAATGATAAATTGTCATATTCCAGAAAGTGGGCACCCCACGCTCGTCAATAGGGTGAGGCATCCTAGCATAAAGTTGGGAGATGGGCTAAGGAGAGGTTAATAACTCTGGGGCAATTTCATCCGGTCAACTCCTGCAGATACCACACGAATGAATAACACTCAGTAACGCTCCAACCCTCCCTCTCTGTCATTAACAGCAGCCCAGTGAGACACGCCAGGCCAGCTGAAGCCCAATTGCAGTAATACAAATATTAAGGTTAATAATGACTAATGCAGAAACCCGAGTCATTGGATAAGAACCATTGACTCTGAGCTCTTTGGGGCAGAGATCGCCCACAACCAGGGCTATTAGGCGCTACCGTAATGCACCTAATAAATAATTAACAGAACCTGGCGTCCTGGGCCACGATTGGGGTTCCTACGTAATACACCTAATAAACAATGTACAGAGCCTGACGCAACAGGGTCCTGGTCCATGACTGGGTCTGATAGTGCTACCGTAATACACCTAATAAATAATAATTCATGTCACCCCAAGAGACGCAAACCAAATGAATAATTATCCATCTTTAGTGTCAATGTCAGATGACTCAAAATTAAACAGCAATATGAATTAGAGAAATAATGATTATTAACAGGGATTTTACACAGTGGGATCCTAGATGACCCCAAATGGAAATAATTGGCGTATTAAGGCTAATTCATCATTAATAGGGGATCTCTAGATTTGACTTAGCCCCCGTGGGTTCGAAATCAAGGATTAGCCCTCAATATTATCTGAGCAGAGTTTTGCTACCCATGTCTGCTAAAAATGGACTAACAGTATGAATATTAACCCTATTTATTAATAAGAGGAATTTCCCAGCTAATGGCAAGTGGAAATAATCTGTTTATTAGGGCTTAGAATAGGGAAACTCTATAATTTCTTAATAATGGAAACTCTAGGATTTGACTTGATCCCAATGGCTGCAAATTAAAAGAATGGATACAGTTAATGATTGTATTCATCGCTATGATTAATAGAGATTTTTGATTGTCAGTTGCAGCTAGCACCCTGGGAATCCTGAAAAGACTGAAACGGTTTGCTTCAAAGCTGTCAAAATGAATACATTTGATTTATTTATGTCTGAAATATTTTTTTCTGGAATAATATTGATATGTTGCTCATAATAATCTATGGTTATTGCTAATAGGGATTCTTTGGAATGGCAGATGGCTGCTCCCAGCAAATATAATCCAGGCTCCCATAGCACCTAACCCCCTTAGGCCCCATAGCAACACTCCCAGACAGAAATATTAAGTCTACTAATTAGGAATACAGCATCCCTGGCATGTGCTCCTCCGCATCCCCCCCAAGGGACCCCCCTCAAGGTCTGACCTATAATAACCCTGGAGCAGAGGGCCTGTTAGAGCAGAGCAAGCCCTCTCCCGTAGGGGAAGGCAGGGGGTACAACAAGGGGGGCTGTGAGGGGGGACAGAGAGGATATGGGAAGTTGGAAGGCGGAAATGGAGAGGCTGAGAATGGAGAAAGATTGATAAATGCAGTGGGTGTATAAAGAACAGGAGGACTTGTGGCACCTTAGAGACAAACCAATTTATTTGAGCATAAGCTTTCGTGAGCTACAGCTCACTTCATGGGATGCATAGGAGGTGTACAGTGAGAGAGAGAGACAGAGAGATGGGGCCACGCGGATGGATGGATTAATGATTAATAATTAATAGTGACAGTAAAATAAGGAGGTAAACCAGACACAGCTGCTTAGCTGGTCCAGACCGGCCCCTGGACCCGGGTGCAGCCAGGGCCCATTGACACCCCCCCCCCCCCCCGCGGGGATCTGGCCCTCAGTGCACTGGCTGGAGACAGGAGGCCCCAAGCCAGAGATGCCAAACCCTCCAGCAGAACTGACGCCTACAGATCCTAAAGCCATGTGAGGGGCCACTGTACAGCCTGTGGGAATATCCTGCCAGCCCTGGGGCTGTGTGTGTTGGGGGGGGGGGGGGCCGGGGCTGCGATCCCAGGGGGCTGCGGGTCGGGAGTGAGGGGCACCGGGCAGGGCTGGGGCGTTGCCTCGGGAAGAGCCTCTAGAGAAACAGGATGTAAATAAACTAGAGGAAAACGAAACAGAAAGGGAAATGGAAGCAGATGCCCGGCTCCCCCGGCCCGGCAGCGGGACCGCCGCCCCCCAGTACCCGGGCCCCCCAGATCTGGGGCGGTCCCGGCCCCCCTGCGCTGGGCCCGGCTCCCCCCAGCGCAGCCTGCGCTAAAAACCAGCCAGGGAGGCTGCCGCATCCGCACCCCCGAGCCCACGAGACACTGCCGCCCCCCCCCCCACCAGACACTGGGATGCCCCCAGTACACCTCCATCCCCTCCCATCCCCCCAGACACTGGGAGCCCCCCAGTACACCTCCATCCCCTCCCATCCCCCCAGACACTGGGAGCCCCCCAGTACACCTCCATCCCCTCCCATCCCCCCAGACACTGGGCGCCCCCCAGTACACCTCCATCCCCTCCCATCCCCCCAGACACTGGGAGCCCCCCAGTACACCTCCATCCCCTCCCACCCCCCCAGACACTGGGAGCCCCCCAGTACACCTCCATCCCCTCCCATCCCCCCAGACACTGGGAGCCCCCCAGTACACCTCCATCCCCTCCCATCCCCCCAGACACTGGGAGCCCCCCAGTACACCTCCATCCCCTCCCATCCCCCCAGACACTGGGAGCCCCCCAGTACACCTCCATCCCCTCCCATCCTCCCAGACACTGGGAGCCCCCCAGTACACCTCCATCCCCTCCCATCCCCCCAGACACCGGGAGCCCCCCAGTACACCTCCATCCCCTCCCATCCCCTCAGACACTGGGATGCCCCCAATACACCTCCATCCCCTCCCATCCCCCCAAACACTGGGAGCCCCCCAGTACACCTCCATCCCCTCCCATCCCCCCAGACACTGGGATGCCCCCAATACACCTCCATCCCCTCCCATCCCCCCACGGAGACTGGGAGCCCCCATCCCCCGCCCCTGACACAGACATCTCCCAAACACCCCCCAGCCCCACCCCCCTGCCCCTCACCTTGGCTCTCTGCGCCCCCGTCAGCCGCAGCTCGTGGACGAAGGGGTTGGGGGCGCCCCCCCCGTCCCGGCCCCCGCTGCCCCCCTCCATCGCTGCCCCCACCCCGCCCCCTCCGGGCTGGGAGCTGTGGCTGCCGCCGGAGCCAGGGCCTAAGTGATGGGAGGGACGGACAGACGGACAAGGGGGGGGCGGGACCAGGGCGTGGTGTCCCGGGCTCAAGGGGCTGGGCTACGGGCTGGTTTAGGCAGCATCTCACTCCTGCACCGCTCCATCCACCCCCCTGTCTGTCCCTCCACCCCCCTGTCTGTCTATCCATCCCTGTGTCTGTCCCTCCAGCCCCACGTCTGTCTATCCATCCCCTTCTGTCCCTCCAGCCCCCTGTCTGTCCCTCCAGCAATGCATCTGCCTGTCTGTCCATCCATCCCTGTGTGTGCCCCTTCTGTCCAGCTAGCTCTTTGTCTGCCTGTCTGTCCGTCCATCCATCCCTGCCTCTGCCCTTCCAGCCCCACCCCAGTCCATCCATCCCCATGTGTCTATCCATCGCTGTGTCTGTCCCTCCAGCCCCATGTCTGTCCATCAATGCCAATCTGTCCCTCCAGCCCTGTGTCTGCCTGTCTGTCCATCCATCCCTGTGTGTGTCCCTGTGTCTGTCCATCCAGCCCCCTGTCTGCCTGTCTGTCCGTCCATCCCTGTGCCTGTCCCTGAGTCTGTCCCTCCAGCCCATCATCTGTCCCTCCAGCCCCACCCCCGTCTGCCTATCTATCATCTGTCCCTCTGTGTGTCCCTTCATCTGTCCCTCCAGACCCCCCATTTGTCTGCTTGTCTGTCCATCCATCCGCCCCTGCCCCCCCCCTCTGTCTGTCCGTCCCTGTGTCTGTCCATCCAGTCCCCTGTCTGTCTGTCCATCCGGAGCAAGGGGCAAAACCCGGAGTCTGTCTCTATCTCTCCCCTCCTCCCACACGTGTTCTTCCCCTCCCTGCCTCTCTCCTTCTCCTGCCTTCAGTCCCCCCAACCCAGACTTGAGGGTGCCCCTCACTCGCGACCTGCAGCCCCCTGCTAGCCCAGCCCTGCCCCCACCTTCCACAGCTCTGCCGATGCCCCTCCCAGAGCTGGGGATAGAACCCAGGAGACCTTGCCCCCCCACCCCTGCTCTAACCACTAGCCCCCCACTCTCCTTCCAGAGCCAGAGATGGGACCCAGGAGTCCTGAGTGGGGTTTAGTGAAGGGGGCTAAGGGTCAGGACTCTGGGGTTCTCCCTTGGGCCCTGAGACTGGAGTGTGGTCTAGTGGTCAGATCACAGTGCCCCCCTCCCCGCCTGCCCCAGCTTCCCCAGTGGCAGCCAGTGCTGCTTGGAGAGCATCTGTTGCCCCAGGGGCCTGTGGTGTCACAAACTGTGTCTTGATCCCAGCCTGGTTTATCCGGTTGATCTGGTCTGCCCAGAATAAACACCCCCCACCCTGCCACTGGGTCTCTCCATGTAGTCCCAACCTTCCAGCCAGCCCTAAAGAGAGAGCGCCCCTCTGGGAGTGGGTAGATTTTCTCCCCTATTACAGGTGGGGAAACTGAGGCACAGAGAGGGCTGGACCAGGGTCACACGGTGAGTCAGGGTCAGAGTTAAGAGTAGAACCCAGGAGTCCTGGCTCCCAGCCCACCCTGCACTAACCACTAGACCCCACCCCCTCCAGGAAGCTTAGGTTTAGATGGTTACAATTCCAGCATGCCCGCCACTAGCTGATTGACCCCAGCTGGCTGTCTGCTGGTGTCCCTGGCTGTCCTCTTCACACCCCCAGCACTCCCCGCCCCATGTGCCCAGGCAAGTGGTATCTGAGTGGAGGCTCCGTGCTGGTCCTTGGTTCCTGGCTGGGCAGGATGCTGGAGCCAGGCACACTCTGCTCTGTCTTTATCTTGGCCTGATTAGATTTAGCTGCGAGCTGTGCTGGGAACAGGTGCATGGCACTGAGGCTAGGGGAGGGTTACACGCGAGCGGGGTGGGGGAATTATTACGTAGCTGTGGCCAGCCTGGGGTGAAAACCAGATCTTGGAAAGCCCTGGGAATGTGCATCCTGCACAGGGCCCAGGCTGGAGTCATTCAGTATCCTCTGTAGGACCCAGGACCTGGCTCCCCAGCCCCCCCTGCTCTAACCCTCCAGACTCCACGCCTCTCCCAGAGCTGGGATAGAACCCAGGAGTCCAGGCTCCCAGCCCCCTCCCCCCCTGCTCTGACCATGAAACCCTATGCCGCTCCCAGAGCTGGGAACAGAACCCAGGAGTCCTGACTCCCAGTGCCCCCTTCTCTAACCCACCAGACCCAGTTGTCCTCCCAGTGCTGGGGATAGAACCCAGGAGTCCTGGTTCAAATCCAGCCCTGGGATAGGGGGACTGGCTGGCTCCAGGGGGCAGGGAATAGGCTACAGGAGAGCGAGCTCTGATCCAGCCTCAGGTGGGGGGACGGGCTGGAGAATGGGATATGGGGTAGGATGGACGGACTGACGGCGCTGAGCTAGGCACAGCTTGGATGGACAGATGGATGGAGCTGAGACAGATGGATACACAGTGTCTAGACAGACAGGTCTGGAGATAGCGTCGCTGGAATGAGGGACAGATCGATAGATAGAGGTCAGATGCAGCAGTTAGCCGGACAGACGGACGCTGAACGGACTGAGGGGGTCAAGCAGACGCAGCCAGGAGAACGAAGGGTGGTTGCATGAATGGCAGCTGTTGTGCTGTGCAGAGGTACCTGGCCCGACCTGTTCCCAGGGAGCTGGGCAGGCCCTCCCTGCTATGCTGTCAGACCGGCCTCTCGCCAGTCCCAGCACCCACCCAGGAGGCACCAGCCAGCACCCTGCTCCGATGGGGCCCAAGCCAAGGAGATAATTGTGGCGGGCAATTAACAGGCGGGGTGGCAAAGTGATGGGCGAGAGAGGGTCAGCGTGGGAGTCCGAGGGGTGGGAACTCCCGTGGGGAGATGTGGTGGGATGGGAACGAGGATGGGACTGTCAGGAGGAGAGAAGGGATTGGCCCCAAAAGGGCCAAGGGGGGTCTAAGGGCATCTCCCTAGGGAAAGATGGACTTGCCCTTTGGGGCTGGTCCTGCCCTGGGGGATGGGGCTACGCAGGGCATGTGTGTGTGTGTGTGTCTCATGGCTCTGCCTAGGGGAAGGGCCCATCCTGACCTAGGCAGGGGAGGTTTGAGGGTGGATAGGAGCATACAGAGTTATTTTAAAGGGTCTGAACAATGGGTGGAAGCTATTTAGTCGAATATTGTCCTGTTCACTGCTGCCCACTAGTGCCCATGATACAGTACAGCCACCCCTTCCCCACCCCTGCGTCTGCTGCCCCCTAGTGCCCATTATACAGTATAGCCGCCCCTTCCCCACCCCTGTCATCTGCTGCCCCCTAGTGCCCATTATACAGTATAGCCGCCCCTTCCCTGCCCCTGCCCTCTGCTGCCCCCTAGTGCCCAGTGTACAGTATAGCCACCCCTTCCCCCCCACCCTCTGCTACCCCTAGTGCCCATTATACAGTATAGCCACCCCTCCCCCACCCCCACCCTCTGCTGCCCCCTAGTGCCCATGATACAGTATAGCCGCCCCTTCCCCACCCCTACCTCTGCTGCCCCCTAGTGCCCATTATACAGTATAGCTGCCCCTTCCCCACCCCCACCCTCTGCTGCCCCCTAGTGCCCATTACACAGCATGGACAACCCACAGATATGCTTTTAATTCATATTTTATTATAATCCTTTTGCAGATATGTTTGTCTTGCTTTAAAAAAAGTACAAAGCAATGAATTTGGTATCAAGTTTTCTTTTATTGTCTTTGCTTTTTCTACCATTTTATAAATGCTGGATTACTAAACTGCTGCTGAGAAGGGAGCATGCGTGGAGATTAGATGGATGAACGGATTGGTAGGTAAATAGACGTGTACATTGGGTCGATAGTGGGGGGAGATGAATTGGTAGAGAGGAAACAAGCAGCACTGATACGTAGATCCGTAAAACCATGGGGAGAGGGGTGTACATGGCTGGATGGAGAGAGAGGAGGGCTGTGTATGGAGGGATGAGTGCGTGTGAAAAGAAACAAGAGGGGCCGGACAGACAGACAGGGGGGTAGGAGAAGGGATAGTAGGCTCGACAGATTTGCAAAAGGAACCAGGTCTGGAGAACCAGGACTGAAGCTTTGCATCTTGCGTTCAGCTCTGCCCCCAGCGCAGGCTGGGTCCTTGCCCCCCTCAAAAGCAAGGCAGAAGTGGATCTGCTGCTGTTGAAGGGGTGTTGCTGGGTGGGATCTCAGGGAGTGTCAGGTTGCAGGGGGAGGTTGCTCTGGACAAGGGACCGTATTCCTCCAAGCCGAGGGGGTTTCCCAGCCTGGCAGATGGGAATGGGGGAGGTTGTACCTGGCAGGGCCCCTGAGATCTGGGAGCAGAGGCTCCCCACTGGGCTACTGCCTTTTGCAGTCCTTGGCACTGATGCTCTCCTCCAGCGTGGATGCCAGCGATTCGTGCTTGACCACACAGCTGTAGCTGGCACCCAAGCCCCACTCGCTGGCCGGCACCGTCAGGTAGCTGCTCACCGAGTAGGTCTTGTCCTCTCCCAGTGCCACCAGCCCCGTTCTCACCCCCTGGGCCTGGGTCTGGCAGTCTCGCCTCCACAGCACGTCGATGTAGCCGGGGAAGAAGCCGCTCACTAGGCAGGTCAGGGTGGCGAAGCCGGTGGCAATTTCCTCCTGGGCTGGAGGGAACAGCTGGATTTGGGGCTGGGGCAGATTGCTCCCTGCAGACACACAAAGAGGGCATTGGAGATGGCGGCTAGCAACCCCGGCTCACACCCCTTGACCTCACTGCCCTCCCAGAGCCAGGATAGAGTGCTGACTCCCAGCCTGCCCGCTCCAGCTACTAGACCCCACTCCCCTCCCAGAGCCAGGGATAGAACCCAGGAGTCCTGGCTCCCAACCCTTTTCTGTTCTAAAGCACTAGACCCCTCCCACCTCCCAGAGTCAAGTGTCTTGCCTCTCAATTCTTTGTCTTCATGACAAGACCAATCTCCCCTCCCTTAGTTATGGGTTCATTATTGTTGCTCCGATTAATTAACTTGTGTAGTTTATTTCGATTTGGCTACTTAACAGTAGATGAGCCCCCCGCCCCCTCCCCAGCCAGCCCCTCTGTCATCTTTTGAAAATATCACTATGGAATAAACAAACCCAGCAGTTCCCTGAAGAGCATGTGACATAGTCTGGAGATAAAATACACGTAGGAAGAACCAATGGCGCACCACACACCACCCTCTCCCACGGCAACCCAGTCTGGCCCCCTCACCCATCTCCTCGGGGGAGGCGGGGAGCAAGAGAAACCCCGTCCATAACAGAAACTCCTGCTCTGGTTTCTGTGGGCACTATGGAGAACGCCTCTGTTACCCACCTGGGCCTCCTCCACCAACCTCAATGTGCTCATCTAAGGGACAGGTCCCTGTCTGGCCACCATCACCCTAATATCGGAGCTTCTCCAATTCACTGAGCCACGTGACCTCTGGGAGGTAGGGAAGGGCTGGTTCCCTATTGCTGAGAGGGGGAACTGAGGTGCAGAGACGCTGGCCCAAGGTTAGACATGGAGGCAGTGGCAGAAGCAGCATCAAATTCAGATCTTTCAAAACCAGATCCTGACCCCTGGATCATCCTTCTATTCTAATGGCAGCAACCAGCTCCATACTCACTCAGCACACGCACGCGGGTCCCCTCTCCCCACGTCTGGACTCCAGCTGAACCATAGAAGGCAAAGCAGAAATAGATGGAGTCGTCTCCTTCCTGGACGTTGCGGATGGTGAGCAGGAACTTCTTGTTGGAGGCGTCTCTGGAGGGGACGTATCGCTCCGGGATCCCCGGAGCTCGGTAAATGGACAGATCTATTTTGAAGAGCAGCACCCCTTCGGGTTTCTGTCCAGGGCTCTGCCGGATCCAGTTGACGTTGACCTTGTCTGCTGTGACATTTGCCACAGCACATTCCAGAGCCACCGTCTGTCCAGGAGACACTGAGATCTCAGAGGGGCTTTGGCTGAAGGAGGCATATTGGCACCATCCACCTGCATGAGAGAAACCGGAACATCATCTCCACTCCTTTTTGCTCATGCACAGAGCAGTAGGTTGGTAGACTGACAGAGAGACCGTAGATGCGTGGAAGAATAGATGGAAATGGAGAGATACTACCAATGAGAGGTGGAATGGATAGCTAGAGATTCTGGAGATGGAGAGATGGAAAATAAATACTGCACATAGATAGATAGATAGATAGATAGATAGATAGATAGATAGATAGATTAGATGTGCATCAGGATGGATGGGTGGATGGGGGACAGATATGCATGGGTATAGATAGATAAATTGATTAGGTAGTTAGATAGATTTCCTTGGTTGCTCTGGATCATATGGTCCAGAGCCTCCTCCAGGCAGGGGAAGGAGCAGGAGCATCCGTGTGGGTTACTCACAGGCCAATGAGAGCAGCAGGATGAGTCCCTGGAGCGGATGCATGGCCGACCTTCACGCTGTCCTCAGGGCAGAGCTGAGACAGTCCAGGGAGAAGCCGCGTCTTATGAGGCTGCGTATTCAAATCCAGCCGCCGATGGGAAACGAGGAAGCTCCTCATTGGCTCGGCCGCAACTCCGGTGCAGCGGCCAAACCAATGGGCATCAGGGCATGGGTGGGAGATTTGCCTATGGGTTCCCCCAGCCTGAGCTGGACGGTCTGCATCTGTCATGTCCACAAACGACCTGTTGCTGCCATTGGGTGTATTTGAGCTTAGATCGTAACCCTCCAGTTGAGGAGCAATAGTCACCTGAGTTATCAGCCTGAGGACTGGGGACTTAGGAGATCCTGAAGGTACTGCCCCGGGAGCTGGAGAGCAGAGAACGGGCTTCATGATACCAGATGATGAGCTGGGAAATTAGCTCCTGGGTGGAGCAGGGAGGCTGGGAGTCATCACATCTGGGTTCCATGCCCACCCACAGGAACGCAGCGGGGGGCTATGCATTAGAGAAGGGGATATTGAGAGACAGGTCCTCTGGGCTCTATTCCGATGCAGCCTTGAGCAGATCACATAACTTCTTTGGTGCCTCTGCGTCCCTGTCGGGAACACATTGGCATTCATTGGGCGAGAAGTGCTGTGTAAAATATAGGGTCAACTCCTCAAGCGGTGTAACTCAGCTGAGCTTTGATCGACACCAGCTGGGGATCTGGTCCATTGACTCCAACCCAGCTGCGGCCAATTCACGCCAGCTGGGCGTCCAGCCCAATAAATGTTTTTGTTATTATACTAAAGAGCAGCTAGCACCGTTGTGTGGTGACCCATAGGGATGATGCTGTAGTTGGGATTTTAATGAGCCTTGCACATTGGTACCAGATAGAGTGAAGAAATGAAGAAATTCTTCTCACTGTTTATAACCCCTCAGTGTGTTTCAATGTCAAACCAGGGATTATCTTCTCACTCTTCAACCCCAGAAGGCATTTGAGACACAGCTTAATGCCAAAATCACTTTCTGGGCAAGGGTGGAATCCCTCCCTTTGAACTAGCTGAAATAGTTGTCAGTTAAACTGGTGTCAAACTGGGGATGTATGTAGGGTTCCAAGAGTGTAAGATCCTTGTGTCTGTTCATAACTTGCTTGTCTCTTGCACTTGGGGTGAGACCCACAATGGCTAATACCATTAATAGCTAATAAATGAGTAACTAATCATAATTGGTAATATTAGCTCCTCATTAATAGCTAATACATAATATACATATCATATCAATGTGAAATAAAATAATAATAATGTTTTTACGTATACGTCACTGAGAACAGGAAATTATAGTAAATGACCAACATGTTTTAATTAAAAGTATGACAAAATTATGAATGCTTCATTACTTGTTAGTTATTAATAATAATTTTATCATTATTAATTAATCCCCTTCCGTCCCTTATATGAGAGACACATCAAGAATAGGAGATAGAATTATTGGGCCAGATATATGCAACAATCTTACTACGAAGTATGAATATAAATGCCAAATGTATTTCAATGAATTACTAAGTTTGATTATTGAATAATACTTGCATATGAGTTTTGAATTCGTGATGGGAAATGCCTTATCTTTCTTTAATAAACCAGTAATTAGGCGTTAAAGATCATGATTAACAATTAGTATTAACTGATCACAGATAAAATAATTTTAACAGAGATCGGTGACCCTATGTGTTAGTTTTGACTCCATTGTGTGTAAGAGAAATATAAACGATTGAAGAGAATTTCAGTCTGAAATGCTGCTGTGTGAAAATGATCACAGTGCATCTCTCTTTATCCCAATCTCTCAGGGAAGAGTTTGATTTTGAAAATAAATAGTATCGGCTAGATGCTGAGACAATAATGGCCAAATCTGTTTTCTAATAGAATCTTTATTGTTCTGAAGTGATTTAGAAAGAGCTAGCTTAGAAAAAGGCATGATCTACTTCTTGCTATTATGTGATTTCTTCATTATTTAATAATAGCAATAATAACAATAATAATATTTTTATTTTCTCTTTTTCTTTTTTCTCCTGATTTTACAATGTTATAAACATTAACAATTAAAGAGAAAGGTATCTGCGTACAGTAATCTAAGTGGTAAGACTAAAAAGAGATCTACATTTTATTAGGTTAACTTGAAATTTTAGTTTTCTAATTTGAATGTATTTTCTATTTCATTGAATGTGATTAGGATCTCTTTATACATATTAATTGTACAAGAATTCATGTTAACATATAGAGAATGAAGAAAAATGAGATTTCTGTATAAGCAAATGTGCCACATATACAACATTATAATTATTCATAAATACATATAGAGAGATGCATATTTACTTCAGAAGAGATATAGGAAAAATGGAGTGATCTTAGTGGCTACGTAGAAGGAGGAGAAAGTCAGATCAGATTACTCTGTAAATATATTCCTATTATCAGTGTGTGTTTGTAAAAGATCAAATGTTACTGTTTATTATTAGTGTAGAAAGAGTTTGAAATAATAGTAGATTGTTTAAATGATAATGATATTTTTAATAAAGGTATATAAACTGGTGATCAAGTATTAGGTTTATAAACAATACAGTTGCTACTGAAACTTATTTATAAAGAAAATGAATAATATCTGACTGGTTTATAATATGATGTTATTTTACTGGTTTATAATATGATGTTATAGTATCATGTTATCTTGTATGATTACAAGAGATCAATATGTAGACCTACAGCTTCCTTCATAACTGTTATAACTATTAAGACATGATTTCAAAGCTATTGATATGAACAGGATTGCTTTATAAACATAGTCATTATTAATATACATTTATTTACAAGAACTGCGTAACATTTACCATCCTTTACCTCATTCTAAAAATACCTAAGTGAAATATTTGGACTGTAATCTTTCTACAAAGACTTGTGAAATGTTACACGAATCTCTACATAGAAAGAAAGCTCTAAATACAACACAAAGCAATTGGATTAAAAGAACAATAAGCGAGACAGGGTTTTCAATTAATTGGACTAGCACCAGGCAAATGTTCACTCAGATACTAAAAATACAAGTACAGGAACATGGACAGATAGATAATTCTATGTAGTACAGATAGATGGATTGATATTTCTGCATAGCATGGTCAGATAGATAGACAGAGATAATTCCACATAAGATAGATAGATAGATAGATAGATAGATAGATAGATAGATAGATAGATAGATAGGGGGGTATGGGGATAGATAGATAGATAGATAGATAGATAGATAGATAGATAGATAGATAGATAGGGGGGTATGGGGATAGATAGATAGATAGATAGATAGATAGATAGATGTAATTACACATAGTATGGACAGATAGATAAATAGATGTTCATTTACGGGGACCATTAGGTAATTCCACATAGAACAGACAGATGGATAGATTCACAGACACACAGCCAGAGAGCTAGAGAGACAGATAATTCCACAGAGAACGGACGGATGGACAGATGGATATTAGCTGTCCCGTATCGGGCTGCCAGGTGCTGTGCTGGCTTTCTGCTCAGTCCTCGTGCTATGGGGAGGGGCACCATGCGGGGTGAGTGCTCAGTGCTGTTATTGCTAATAACCCCGGGGTGTACTGAGCCGCATCTCCTCCTTCCTCTGGGCTGTTGTTGTTTCAGACCCATCTGTAGCCCAAGGAACATTCTCCCCCTGGCCCCTTGGACAGGGACGTCTGCAGAGCCACCGGGATCAGACACAGGGGGCCCAGTCCTGGCCCCACTGCAGGCAATGGCCAAACTCCCATGGACACCAATGGAGCAGGAGGACACATGTGTATTCCCATGGGGGAAGGATCCCTAGCTCACAGACCCGTCAATGTTCGGGGTTATTCTGACAGGTTGTTCCTCCTGGACTATCCCTCTGCCCGTCCATGGGTCTGGGCCCCTCTGAGACTTGGGGACCCTTCTCATCTCCCCACCGCTAAGTATCAGGGAAGATCGGGCTCCTTCAGCCATGTCGGTGCCCGAACCGAGACTGTGTTGCACAGCTCTAAGTCTACCCCATGGGGGTAACTGCATCTGGTGGGATGGAGCCATCGGGCAGAAGGAAAGAGGGCTAGGGAAGGGGAGTTTGGAGAGACCTGCTCCTTGGTATCATGGCCGGAGCATGTGTGTGTGTGTGTCCTCATGCAGGTGCCCTCCTGCGCCTGGCGGTGGGTGGGGTGGGATGGAGCTGTGGGGCACAGAGAGTGGGGATCAAAGCTGCAGCTCAGTGTCGTGGGGAGTGAGGGGGTCAGCACAGAGCCCAGGGAGCTGTGAGTGGGACCCCCAGGAGGGGGGAGCCAGGATCTGAGCCCCAAGGGGTGCTGCCGGACCCTCTCTGTGTGGGACGGGGAAATAAATATGGTGAGAGCGAGGCACCAACAGGACAGGGAAGGGCAGCAGGTCACACAGAGAGATGGCAGTGCCCAGTGACTGCCACCTGGTCTAACCACTAGCCCCAACTCAGAGGGGTAGCCATGTTAGTCTGGATCTGTAAAAGCGGCAAAGAGTCCTGTGGCACCTTATAGACAAACAGTCTGTTAGTCTATAAGGTGCCACAGGACTCTTAGCCCCAACTCACCTCTCAGTGGTGGGGATGAACCCAGCAGTCCTGGATCCCAGATGCCCTGCTCTAACCACTAGTCCCTGATCCCCTCCCAGAGCTGGGAGTAGAACCCAGGAGTCTGGGCCCCCAGGCCCTCCCCGCTTTAACCCCTAAACCCCACTGCCCTCTCCAATAGCAATGGAACCCAGGAGTCTTGAATCCAAACCATGTAGAGAAATGACAACCCAGTTCCCTCCTCCCTTACTGCTCCCATCCAATTTAAAATCCAAATAATCAAAACTAGGAGAAAATCCTGCATTAAACACACTAGCATAGCTGGGGAAGTTCCCCGCACCCCACAGTGATGGGTTCAGGCTCTGTGCACACTCAGGGACGTGCCAGATAAATCAGGCCACATCTTCAATCTTTCCTCCCCAGTCACAATGGCTGTGTTGGGAACACTGGGGCATGGCCACTAGGTAACTCGAGGGGATGGAAGACCACGAGTGTCGATGAAGCCCCCTTGCGCTAGGCCCCAGTGTCCTTGGCCCCCCTCCTGCCTGGAGGCACTCGCAGCAGCTCTGCGTGCTAGGCCCAAGTGTCCTTGGCCCCCCCGCCTGGAGGCACACACAGCAGTTATGCTGAGAATCTGCAACAGTATGTTGCAGAGTCAGACTGCCTGAAACTAAGCAAGGCCAAACAGGGGAGATATGGAAGAACAATGCTGAATAAAGCAGCTTTATGTATAGTTTAACAAATGATACAGAGAATCAGGGAACTAGCTGGGAACTGGATTGGCTGGCTATATGGATACTTGGAGCAGCTTACTATTGGATAAGTATGCTGGGAAAAAGGATGTATAAAAGCCTGTGTAACTTCCTGCTTTGTTGTACAGGATTTGAGATTCAAATCTCCCTGTACCTTTTTGAAGCTTCAAATAAACTTTTTCTGCTTCTCCACCCCGTTGTGATTATTGGGTGCAGCACACCGGGTAACGAACCACTCAAGCTGTTGTTCAGCCTCTCGGCACTGGGTGCCGGCAACAGCTTTTGGCGTCCCTGGGTGGGCGACGAGGCTGCAATTTAGCCTTGCCCGGACCCCTCCTGGAGGTCGAGGATTGCGGCGAGAACCGACGCCCAGCGCGCACCGGTGAGTTCATCGGGGGCCTCGGAGGAGACGTGATTTGATCGACCCCGGAGGGTACAACGGTGCAACGCACTCATATAGTGGAGAAGCTGTTGTGGACGGCGGTGAAGAACCGGTCCCTTAGACGTGGGGGAGGAGCAGCTGCAGACCACGGTGAAGAACCGGTCCCTTGGATAAGGTAGGAACCTTTTGAAATCCGGATTATATGCTCTGTTGGAACCTGGGGACGCCCAGAGTTACCCTGTAGGTATGGGACAGGGACAGAGCTCAGAGGTTAGGGCACGGTGTACGCCCCTAGAGTGCATTCTAGCAAACTGGAAGGTATTTGGTGCGGATCCGATGACTAAGAGCCAATTAAAACGATTCTGTACAGTTGACTGGCCTCAATATCAACTAGAGGACCAGGAGTGGTGGCCACCAGGAGGGTCAATTAATTACAACACGATCCTTCAGTTACTCCTGTTCTGTCAGAGAACAAGGAAATGGAATGAACATATGTATGCGCATTTGTTTCTGACTTTATGTACTCGACCAGATATTTTACAGCGCTGTAATCTGACTCCGACTGGTTCGGTAGCAGCTAATGTTAGTCCCCAGACCCCCACCCCCACTGTAATGGCAGAGCCGGTGTCCCCTTCGGCCCCCACACTCCCACCGTATAAGGGTAGGATGCCTCGGGTTACAGAGATTGCCCCCTCGGTGGGACTCTATCCTTTGCTTACCGAGACTGTTGTGGCTTGCCCAGGGGCAGACGGACGTCAGGCTACCACTATGCAAGTTTACACCCATGTGCCATTCAATCCAATAGACTTAGCAGCTTTTAAAACACAGGCTGGGGAATTCTCAACGAACGCAAGCAGGTTTATTTCAGTCTTTGAGGGGTGCCTCAGTAGTCACAAGCCGATTGAAACGACTGTAATATCCTCCTGAGAACCCTGTTGTCTGAGGTGGAGAGGGATCAGGTTACAGCTAAGGCAAGGGGAGCGTCAGCGTTCAAGTGGAAAAAAAAAGAAAGGAATCTATCTGTCAAGTTCCTACCCCAAGTAACCGTAAGCGGCTCAGGGCATTTCTGGGTATGGCAGGCTTTTGCAGGATATGGATCCCAGAGTTTGGACTGTGGGCTAAACCCCTGTACGACTGTGTAAAAGGAGCAGATCATGACCCCTTCTATTGGACCCCAGAGGCTGACAGGGCATTTAAAATCCTGAAAAGAAAATTGATGGAAGCCCCGGCTCTGGGCCTGCCGGATCTCTCTAAGCCGTTTCAGTTGTATGTATATAAATAAAGGGGGGTGGCCCTAAGAGTGCTTACACAGCTGTTAGGAGCATGGAAGCGTCCTGTGGCTTATTTTTCTAAGCAATTGGATCAGGTTGCAAAGGGTTGGCCGGCATGTTTACGGGCGGTCGCAGCTACTGCCCTATTGCTTGAGGAAGCTGAGAAGCTAACATTGGGAGGGGTTATGCAAATCTATACTCCCCATATGGTCCGAGCCTTATTGGATGCAAAGGGAGGGCTTTGGCTCACCCAGGCTCGGATTGCTCGGTACCAGGCTAAGCTGTTAGAGAACTCTGAAGTCACCTTACAGCCTTGCCCCTCCCTTAACCCAGCCACCCTCTTGCCAGAAACAGAGGAACAGAAACATGACTGTTTAGAGATCATAGATGTCCAGTACTCCAGCTGTCCGGATTTAAAGGATGTATCCCTCCCAAATGCAGATTATGAGTGGTACACTGATGGTAGCAGTACTGTAATAGATGGGCAAAGGAGGGCGGGTTATGCTGTTGTGACCCTCCATGACACTGTGGAAGCTGAAGGTTTGCCTGCTAGGACCTCTGCCCAGCTTGCCGAACTAATAGCCCTGACCCGTGCACTTGAACTGTCAAAAGGAAAGCGGGTCAACATTTTTACTGATTCAAAGTATGCTTTTGGTGTGCTGCATGCTCATGCTGGCCTATGGAAGCAAAGGGGAATGCTGACAGCCCAAGGCTCCCCAGTCAAGTATGGGCCCCAAATCCTCCGGCTCCTAGAAGCTGTACAACTCCCCTCAGAAGTGGCAGTGGTACACTGTAAAGCCCATCAAAGGGAGGATCAAGATGTGGCCAGAGGTAATGCCCGAGCAGATAGAGAGGCTAAGCATGCTGCCACCCTGCCATCCCCTCAGGCTGAGAATGCCCATATGCATGCCCTTATCCCATCAGTAGGGGAACTTCCAATCCCTCAGTACTCTGGGGAGGAAAGACAGCTAACTGACAAACTCAATCTCCGGGAAAAGGAGGGATGGCTCCATTCCTCAGAAGGGAAGGTCCTCTTACCAAAGGGCCTAATCCGGCCAGTGCTGCAGAAACTACATCAAACCACTCATGCTGGCAGGGAAGCACTTATCCAACTAATGGGAAAATACTTTATCACTTCTGGACTCCGACCCCTGGCTGCCCAGGTACAAGCGGACTGCTTAGTCTGCCAAAAGAATAACCCCCGACCGGGACATCCTGTGCCACCAGCTGCCCTAGAACCCACTCCGGGCCCTGGACAAGTGTGGCAAATAGACTTTACTGAGTTTCCCCGGACCCAAGGGTTCAAATATCTCCTTGTTATAGTGGATCGGTTCAGCGGATGGCCGGAAGCCTTCCCATGCCGTAACTGCACTGCCAGAACAGTGGCCCTCAAGTTTGTTAAGGAGCTCATTCCTCGCTTTGGACTCCCCCTGTGGATGGAATCTGACAATGGGACACACTTCACGTCAAAAATCATTCAAAGCATCTCACATGCCTTACAGATCCCCTGGAAACTCCATACGCCCTGGAGATCGCAAGCCAGTGGTGTAGTGGAGCGTACCAATCAGACCCTTAAACGGCATCTCTCAAAAGTGTGCCAAGAAGCCTCACTGCGATGGCCTGATGCTTTGCCCCTCGTTCTACTCCGTATCCGCGTTCTCCCAAAGGGTAGATTAGGGCTCAGTCCCTTTGAAATTATGTTTGGAAGGGCATGGCCTATGAATGGCACCCCGGTTCTGTCAGGGGAATGGGAGTTGGGTAATGGTTTTTTGTCACAGTATATGTGTTCCCTGTCTGCTGTTCTCTTGTCTCTTCACAGGTATACCAAGGATTCCCAGCCTCTCCCCTTGGACTCTCCCGTCCACTCCTTACAGCCCGGTGACTCTGTGCTTGTTCGCACCTGGAAAGACAAGCCTCTCCAGGAAAAGTGGAAAGGACCCTATACCGTCCTGCTGATCTCCCATACAGCGGCAAAGATCGAGGGACACAAGAACTGGATCCATCACTCTCGTCTGAAGGCAGTACCTGCCCCCTCGTCAGCAGAACAGTGGACCGTCCAACCTGCTGACTCCTCATCTAGTGACGATCTCGGGCTAAAGCTACTGTTTAAAAGACACAAATAGCGGGCACCTTAATGATAAAATGGGCCCACCCAGGTACTAAAGACCCTGGGTTGGGAAGACTCTGGTGATAATTAATTGGGTAACATTGTTATTCTCTGTATTGGTATTTCCAAACTGTGCATATCGGGAGCATAACTCCTTTGTTTTGCTTGCGCACCATGTTGCTAATTTAACGAATCAGACTGATTGCTGGGTGTGTGCTCCAACTCCACTATCCCCCAAAACGGGAATGCCCCTTGATATGCTGCCCCTGACCCTAGCAGAATTAGCCACCACCAAAGAGCAGGAAAGAACGGACTCACCGTTCTGGAACAAGACCTCTTTACAGCAAGCCACCTATCAGGACCAGGAGTATTCAGTTGCAGTACTCGCTGAGGGAGTGTTATGTTTTACCCGAAACCAAACTGATCCCTATGGGCATCCTGTGGGAAAGAGCTCCTGTGTTATTACACAGTGGGCTGATGGGTATTGGATAAAGACCAACAGGGGAGGCCAACAGTGTGGGTGTAATGGTTCCTCCCCTTTTAGGGAAACACTTACAAATAATCTTACCACAAAAAAGGGGTTTGGAAATGTAACTTGCCGTCCAGTTAATATCTCCAATGTAGCAAGCCAATGGTGGGTTTGTAGTGGTCCCTATGGCGAGTGTAATTTGAATGGCACAATTAGAAATGCCCCCACTTGTGCCCAATCAGGAGGATGGGATGTCCCCCTAGGGGCATATGAACTGTTTGGAAAAGCAGCCTTAAATATCCCAGGAATCCCCTTAAGAAATAGTCCTTACTGGGCCCTACAGGGTCACTATTTTGTATGTGGCCGAAAGGCTTACAAGGTACTGCCAGCCAACTGGACAGGTAGCTGTTATATAGCTCATGGAGTTCCTCATCTTTCCATAACTGCCACACTGCCCAAAGGAAAGATTAGAAATGCCCGAGACACCTCTGTTGAGTCACGAGAAAAGACCCTGCAGCGACTGACTAAGGCATTGGAGGGCAATATGAAGAATCCCCTCACAACCGAGAAGCTGGTAGGGTGCTCTGTACTGGGAATAGCGCCACTGTTTACCGGGCCAGCCCTGGCATGCATAGGCCGCTATACTATAAGGCTGCAGATGGTACTTGAGAAAGTGGCCTTAGAGTTAGAGGACTCGGTTAGTGATTTAGGGTCAGCAGTAAAAAATATTAAATAAAGAGGTACAGCAGCTCAGGACGTTTTCCCTCCAAAACAGGCTGGCTTTGGACTATCTCTTGGCATCCCAAGAAGGGGTTTGTGCCCTCATCGGGCCCCGATGTTGTGTATATGTAAATGATAGCAGTTATGAGATCTATGAAAAGGTGGTACAGGCTGAGGCCCATGCCCGAGCCGGAGCACAGGTTGCCTATACTGCCCCAGAGAACGATTGGTTGCAAACCTTGTTTTCAGGCTGGGGTTTGTCGTCTTGGCTTGGTGGTTTATTTAGCCTGCTATTGAAAATTCTCTTTCCTGTATTGCTTGTATTACTGGTATTATGCTGTGCGGTATCATGTGTCAGGGCCCTTTTGCAAAAGTTAATAAGTCATTCTCTTCAGGGCTATCACAAAGTGCTTATGCAAAGTCATATTGTAAAGAAATAAGTAGCCCAAGTGAGAAAACTCAGAGCCAAGGCTGTTGAGTGTTCTCAAAGGGGGGAGTTGTTGGGAACACTGGGGCATGGCCACTAGGTAACTCGAGGGGATGGAAGACCACGAGTGTCGATGAAGCCCCCTTGCGCTAGGCCCCAGTGTCCTTGGCCCCCCTCCTGCCTGGAGGCACTCGCAGCAGCTCTGCGTGCTAGGCCCAAGTGTCCTTGGCCCCCCCGCCTGGAGGCACACACAGCAGTTATGCTGAGAATCTGCAACAGTATGTTGCAGAGTCAGACTGCCTGAAACTAAGCAAGGCCAAACAGGGGAGATATGGAAGAACAATGCTGAATAAAGCAGCTTTATGTATAGTTTAACAAATGATACAGAGAATCAGGGAACTAGCTGGGAACTGGATTGGCTGGCTATATGGATACTTGGAGCAGCTTACTATTGGATAAGTATGCTGGGAAAAAGGATGTATAAAAGCCTGTGTAACTTCCTGCTTTGTTGTACAGGATTTGAGATTCAAATCTCCCTGTACCTTTTTGAAGCTTCAAATAAACTTTTTCTGCTTCTCCACCCCGTTGTGATTATTGGGTGCAGCACACCGGGTAACGAACCACTCAAGCTGTTGTTCAGCCTCTCGGCACTGGGTGCCGGCAACAGCTGGAAACTGCTTTGTATATGAAAATGAGCTGAAATTCTGCTGCAGTGATGTGTCCCTGTCGTCTGTAGTCCCCAGATCATGATCTAGGCCTGGCTGGATAGCAGGCCACGTCCCATGGGTTTTCATTGACACTATCACAGCCGACGGCAGATGTCATGGGGGAAGCAGGAATTCCCCACTCATTGCCTTACACGTGCCAGGGACCAATCTCATAGTATCTCAATTCCGAATGCTGCTCTGGTGCCTTGTGAAAACCCGCCGGGTGGCTCTGCCCCTTCCACTCAGTCCTCGGAGTCCAGTTCGCATGCTGGACTTAGCAGATCCCATGCTCTGATCGCTCCAGTGCCGGGCCCCAAACCGTGGGTGAGGATCAGAGTCAGTGGCTGGGAGTTCCAAGGAAGTCTCTGGGAGTTGGGACCCCAAAACCCATTGAAATTCAAAGCCATTTGGGCACCTCCATTCCTACAAATCCCAGGCCCATGGAGAACCCACAGAAAAAGGGGCAAAGGGCTCCCAAGTCCTGGGAAAGATAAGACGCACGGCCGCTTGGGCTAGATTTTCCAGGGTATCTGGAAACAAGGATCCCATGGAAATGTGATGCTGGCCCAGGCGTGCTGACAGCAAAGGGCCGTGGCCCTGCCAAGCAAAGGAGACAAGCCCCGTGTCATAAATATAAAGGGAAGGATAAATACCTTTTAAATCCCTCCTGGCCAGAGGAAAAACCCTTTTCACCTCTAAAGGGTTAAGAAGCTAGGATAACCTCCCTGACACCTGACCAAAATGATCAATGAGGAGACAAGATACTTTCAAAAGCTCGGGGGAGGGAGAAACAAAGGGTCTGGGTCTGTCTGTGTGATGCTTTTGCCGGGGACAGAACAGGAATGGAGTCTTAGAACTTAGTAAGTAATCTAGCTAGAGATGCCTTAGATTCTGATTTCTTTAAATAGCTGAGAAAATAAGCTGTGCTGGAGGGAATGGATATTCCTGTTTTTGTGTCTTTTTGTAACTTAAGGTTTTGCCTAGAGGGATTCTCTATGTTTTGAATCTAATTACCCTGTAAGGTATTTACCATCCTGATTTTACAGAGGTGATTCTTCTTACTTTTTTTCTTCTATTAAAATTCTTCTTTTAAGAAACTGAATGCTTTTTCATTGTTCTTAAGATCCAAGGGTTTGGGTCTGTGGTCACTTATGCCAATTGGTGAGGATTTTTATCAAACCTTCCCCAGGAAAGGGGGTGTAAGATTTGGGAGGATTTTGGGGGGAAAGATGTTTCCAAACGGACTTGTTCCCAGTAACCGGTGTTAGATGTTGGGTAGTGGCAGCGAAAGTCCAAGGGCAAAAGGTAAAATAGTTGTACCTTGGGGAAGTTTTAACGTAAGCTGGTAAAAGTAAGCTTAGGAGGTTTTCATGCAGGTCCCCACATCTGTACCCTAGAGTTCAGAGTGGGGAAGGAACCTGCTGGAAACCCCGTCATGAGAGAGCAGCTGTCCACTGAGTATCGCCTGCGGTTGCTGTGGTATCTCGGGTGGTCCCAGTTCTGCCTTCTGGCCCTCTCCTGATTTCAGTTCCCGGAAGAAAACAGGGTCTAATTGTAGTGCTGGGGGGTCCCCTCAGCCCTGCTCCGGAGAAACAGGTGTCCGGCGGGAAGTCCCCGCGCATCATAACAACACCGAGAGGGGCAGAAAATAAACTGAGGGCTGAATGAGGAGAGGAGAAAAACACACAGAAGACAAACACCAGGTGGGCCTTGGAGCGCTTGGTCGTTCAGCCGAGCGAACAGATCTCAGGGCTAACAAGTGCATTGCAGGGTGGGGCTGGCTGGGCCGGGCGGGTCGACACCATGTCTCTGCTCTTGCCCATGGCCTGTCAGGGACTGTCCTGCCTTGGGACTCACGGGCCTCGGATGGAAATCTACAGCCTGGTTTGCTTGGGACTGGGATTGGTTTGAAAATATGTATTGGTATTTAGTCCTGGCCCTGCTGCCCGCAGTGCCCATTATACAGTATAGCCACCCCTTCCCCGACCCCACCCTCTGCTGCCCCCTGGTGCCCATTCTACAGTATAGCCGCCCCTCCCCCACCGCCACCCTCTGCTGCCCCCTAGTGCCCATTATACAGTGTAGCCGCCCCTTCCCCATCCCCACCCTCTGCTGCCCTCTAGTGCCCATTATACAGTATAGCCGCCCCTTCCCCACCCCCACCCTCTGCTGCCCCCTAGTGCCCATTATACAGTACAGCCGCCCCTTCCCCACCCGCACCCTCTGCTGCCCCTCGTGCCCATGATACAGTATTGCCGCCCCTTCCCCACCACCACCCTTTGCTACCCCTAGTGCCCATTATACAGTGTAGCCGCCCCTTCCCCACCCCCACCCTCTGCTGCCCCTCGTGCTCATTATACAGTATAGCCGCCCCTTCCCCATCCCCACCCTCTGCTGCCCCCTGGTGCCCATTATACATTATAGCTGCCCCTTCCCCACCCCCAACCTCTGCTGCCCCCTTGTGCCCATTATACAGTACAGCCACCCCTTCCCCACCCCCAACCTCTGCTGCCCCCTAGTGCCCATTATACAGTACAGCCGCCCCTTCCCCATCCCCACCCTCTGCTGCCCCCTGGTGCCCATTATACATTATAGCTGCCCCTTCCCCGCCCCCACCCTTTGCTGCCCCTAGTGCCCATTATACAGTATAGCCGCCCCTTCCCCACCCCCACCCTCTGCTGCTCCTAGTGCCCATTATTCAGTATATATATCCCTGAAGGAGATGTTTTGGCACCATCTAGCTGCACAAAGTACACCAGAACATTATCCGTACTCCTTTTACCCAGCATAGAGCAGTATATTGGTGGATTGACAGAAAGAGAAAGGGAGATATCACAGACGGATTGATAGAGAGATTTAGATGTGGAGATATCACAGATTGTAGGATCAGTAGATAACTAGAGATTTTGAAAATAGAAAGGCTGAAGAAAATGCATAGATAGATAGTCTGATAGTCTATCTGATGTATCTATCTGATACATAGATAGATAGATAGTCCACTCAGTCTGTTTATCAGGGCTGCCTATTCAAATCTGGCCACCGGTGGGAAAGGAGGAGGCTCCCTATTGGCTCAGCCACTTCCCTGGTGCAACAGCCAAACCAATGGGTATAAGGGCATGGGTGGGACATTTGCCATCGGGTGAATCTTGGCTGAAATTGCAACCAAGAGTCTGGGGAGCAATAATCACCTGGGGTATCCACCTCAGTTGAGGACTTGGGACTTAGGAGATCCTCGAGGTTCTGCACTGGGATCTGGAGCGTGGCATAGGAGGAATGGGCATCATAGACGACTTGTTGTGAAATTAGGTACTGGTTAGAGAAGGGGTGGCTTTGGGTGATTAAAGAATGGTAGGGGTCTAGAAGCAGAACTCCTGGGTTCTACTCCAATGCAGCCTTGAGCAAGTCTAGTAACTTCTTTTGTGTCTCTTTCCCCAATGGTAAAGTGTTTGTGTTCTTTGTGCAACAAATTGTATAAAACTCCTTTGACAAATTCTTGAGCTCCTGTGTCTCAACGGAGCTTCAGTTGACTCCAGCTGGGGATCTGCCTACTGACTCCAATGGAGCTACGACCAGTTGTCACCAGCCGACGATCTGGTGCTTTATGTATTACTATAAATGATCGTTACCATAGCTATTATGAAGTCCTTTGAGACAATAAGACATCTTGGGATTCAGATTTCCCTGCTCACATAGATTCATCAGTCTAAGGGGAGACGGGATCCTTAGATCATCCAGTTGGACCCGCTCTATAGCACGGGCTGGCAAATTTCACCCATTTCCCTGTGTACTGAGCCCGATAACAATAACTCACACATGCTCCAGAAAGGCAGCCAGCCTGAATTCGGAGTCATTTGTGCTAGATACATTGAAGCAATAGCCTACAGTTTGAGCTCTCCACATTTTTCAGTCTCAAACAGGAGAGGGTTTCCTAGGCATTGTCCCCTGGGATAAGCCAGATTAATGTGAATGTCACTTCTACTAAGCGAGGGTAACATTCTATCCCCTTGGTAGCAGTAGCTGAATTTGGATCCCAGGTGCAACCTTTGTGGACTTGTGAGCTTTTGAGATTTTTGCCTCGGGAACTTTTCTGGCTCTGTGACACTGATAACCTTAGCCACCCCTATTCATACCAATAAATGAAAGTAAATCCTTGTCTATGAGTCTTATCATTCTAATATATACTTGTAAGACTATAATAAACAATGCTTAGCAACACACCACCCTTGAGAGCAGAAATCTCTCTTAATGACCAGTAAGTTTCAAAATTATTACTCACTAATAATAATAATAACTAATTACTCACTAATAATAACTCACCGGCTGATAATTACTAACTGCACATTATAAATGATTAGGGTGGATAAGTTACTATAAAGGATATGTCCTGAATCTGGAATTAACTCTGCATCCTACACAAAAGATATGTTGCAATCATATTATTCAGCCTGAATACCAATTGTTCTGGATTAATGATTAATAACCATCCATCCGTTATCAAATAATGAACACATATCAGTTATCAATTGATTTGTTGCCATTTCTTATAATTTATTAATCAGGAGCTAGTAATTAATGGTTAACATTCATAACTAGACATTATTAATAACAGATCATTAATAAAACAACATTAACAGAGATCTGTGACTCTGTGGGGAACAGTTGTCCCACTTGGTGGATGGGGAATATAAATGTTAAAAGTTCATTTTTTCTGAGCTTTTGCTCTATGTAAATTATCATAGTCGGTGACTGCTTTTTATTAATTTGGTAACAATTTTTCATCTGGAAAGCATTTGATTTTCCAAATAAATAGTACAATTTGGATGCTGTAAAAATAAAATCTCTATTCTCGTATAATCCCAACTGGTATGAATGAAAATTAGACAGAGCTAGCTTTGAAATAATAACAATGGAGTCATTTTTGCTCTCACAAGAGAAGTTATTAATTATTATTATTAATTGCACAAATACTAATTTCTATATTCTTTGTCATCTGATGTTATAGTTTGTAAAGATCAAATAATAAGGATAAACATGCATTTATGCAGAAATCTAAGCAGTGATAGTGAGATCTAAATTGTACTAGTTTAAATTTGTTTTAATATGGTTATTTATTTAATAAAATGCTGTTATTAAGATATCTCAGCACCTATTAATTCAGATAATTCATGTTTATTGACACAGAGATCTACATTCAGTGAGATTGCTATGCCAACCTAATTCTTGATTTATATTTGTCATAAATATAAAGGGAAGGGTAAACCCCTTTGAAATCCCTCCTGGCCAGGGGAAAGCTCCTCTCACCTGTAAAGGGTTAAGAAGCTAAAGGTAACCTCGCTGGCACCTGACCAAAATGACCAATGAGGAGACAAGATACTTTCAAAAGCTGGGAGGAGGGAGAGAAACAAAGGGTCTGTGTCTGTCTGTATGCTGGTCTTGGCCAGGGATAGACCAGGAATGGAGTCTTAGAACTTTTAGTAAGTAATCTAGCTACGTATGTGTTAGATTATGATTTCTTTAAATGGCTGAGAAAAGAATTGTGCTGAATAGAATAACTATTTCTGTCTGTGTATCTTTTTTGTAACTTAAGGTTTTGCCTAGAGGGGTTCTCTATGTTTTTTAATCTAATTACCCTGTAAGATATCTACCATCCTGATTTTACAGAGGGGATTTCTTTATTTCTATTTACTTCTATTTTTTATTAAAAGTCTTCTTGTAAAAAACTGAATGCTTTTTCATTGTTCTCAGATCCAAGGGTTTGGGTCTGTAGTCACCTAGGCAAATTGGTGAGGCTGTTTACCAAACCTTGTCCAGGAAGTGGGGTGCAGGGTTTTGGGAAGTATTTTGGGGGGAAAGACGCGTCCAAACCGCTCTTCCCCAGTAACCAGTATTAGTTTGGTGGTGGTAGCGGCCAGCCCAAGGACAACGGGTGGAATATTTTGTACCTTGGGGAAGTTTTGACCTAAGCTGATAAAGATAAGCTTAGGAGGTTTTTCATGCAGGTCCCCACATCTGTACCCTAGAGTTCAGAGTGGGGGAGGAATCTTGACATGGTGGCATAGTGGTGGGATTAACCTGAAATCATTTTGAGATCCAGTTGAGATTTTTTGAACTAGAAATACAGATTTTAAAAAGGAAATTTTTTTTTCCTTTGGAAAGGAAGTCCAGAAAGCAGCTGAAACTGAAAGCTGAAACTGTGGCCAAGCAGAGACAAAAGGGGATTATCTTTGTGAATTGCAGGTTTTCTTTGCCTGGAGGCAGGGTACTTAACTCCTGCAGGGAAATTCATAGTCTTCCAACCCAGAGTTTTTTTTTCTTTTCTTCCTAAAAGTAAATAGGGGGTGTGTGTTCTACCCATTTGCTTTTTCTTTGGGCTGGGTAAGCAGGTTTCCAAGTAGTTGGAGGTTTTTTGCTTTAATTTGGGCCCAGAGCAGAGACAAGGGAATTGTCTTTTTCTGTAGGCTGACAATCACTATCAGAGAATAGATATTCTATTCCAGCACAGCAAAATTTTACAGCCAAGTTTTGTTTGTTTATTTCTAAACCTCGGGTGTAAAGTTAGTTAAAAACAGAGAGGTTAGAATGACCAAATCCTCAGCTCGACTACACCTGGAATTAGCCAAATTTCAGGCTGAGGAAAAACAAAGGGAACATGAAAGACAGATAGAACTCATGCGGCTGGAGAAGGAGGCACAGGAGGCTGCCCACAAGAGGGAAATGGAGGCAAGGAAGCATGTGGAGGAGGAGAAGGAAAAAGAGAGGAAGCATGTGGAGGAGGTGGAGAGGATAAAGGCCCAGCAGAATATACCAACAAACCCTAGTAATCCTTCTCCAAGTACCACTTCCCATCCCAGAAAGTTCCCCACCTACAAGGCAGGTGATGATACTGAGGCCTTCTTAGAAAACTTCGAAAGGGCCTGCCTTGGGTACAACATCTCTACTGACCAATACATGGTAGAGCTGAGGCCGCAGCTCAGTGGACCCTTAGCTGAGGTGGCAGCTGAAATGCCTAAAGAACACATGAACAAGTATGAACTGTTTAAATCCAAGGCGAGAGTCAGAATGGGGATAACACCCGAGCAGTCTCATCGGAGGTTCAGAGCCCTAAGGTGGAAACCAGACATGTCATTTACCCGACATGCCTACCACATTGTGAAACATTGGGATGCCTGGATATCAGGAGCAAGTGTTGAATCTCCAGTAAATTTGCCCTTCCTAATGCAAATGGAACAATTCTTAGAGGGTGTTCCTGAGGAAATAGAAAGATAAATCCTAGATGGGAAACCCAAAACTGTAATCGAGGCAGGAGAGATTGGAGCCAGATGGGTGGAGGTGGCAGAGAAGAAGAAAACTGGTCGCAGTTGGAGCGGAGACCAGAAGGGACCACCCCAGACCACACCCTATTACCGGGGGCCGCCCAAGGCCCCACCTACCTCCCAAAGAACCCTCCAGACCCCTTATCGTCCTGCCACCCTGTTCTCCAGCAACCCTCCTCGCCCCAGTGACCTGTCAGCTGGACGATGTTTTAAATATAACGAGCTGGGGCATGTAAAGGCCAACTGCCCCAAGAACCCCAACAGATTACAGTTCATTGCACCGGAATCACCCCAGAGGTCCGCAGGCCCAGATACCTCCCAGATACCCTTGGAGCGGAGGGAAACTGTGAGTGTGGGCGGGAAGAAGGTCACCGCGTGGAGGGACACCGGAGCACAAGTGTCAGCTATCCATGCTTCCTTAGTGGACCCCAATTTAATCAACCCAGAGATCCAAGTGACGATTCAACCCTTCAGGTCCAACTCTTTCAATTTGCCTACAGCCAAGTTGCCTGTCCAGTACAAGGGCTGGTCAGGAATGTGGACTTTTGCAGTCTATGATGATTATCCCATCCCCATGCTGTTGTGGGAAGACTTGGCCAATCATGTGAAGCAGGCCAAGAGGGTGGGAATGGTCACCCGCAGCCAGGCTAAACAAGCCGTGAGGCCTAGCTCTGTTCCGGAAACTTCTATCAGGACCCAGTCAGAGGTGATGGACCCAGACCCCAGGCCAATGTCTGCAACAGCAGTAGTGGATCCAGTCCCAGAGACCCAGACGGAACCAGTCCCAGAACCGAAACCAGCCGAACAACCAACACCAGACCCCGTGTCAGCACTGAATCCAGTACTTGCAACCTCAACACCAGAGGGCCCCACCGAACCTGAACTGGCAGCAGCCGATAACCCTACACAAGAGGCTCAGCCGGAGCCTGAATCCCAACATAGTGCACCAGCGGAGAGCGGTTCACAGTCAACAGAAACAGCTCCATCCCCTATATCGCTTCCAGAGGGACCAAGCCTAGGTCCACAATCCAATGAGGGACTGATGTCTCCAGCATCAAGGGAACAGTTCCAGACCGAACAGGAAGCAGATGAAAGCCTCCAGAGAGCTTGGACGGCGGCACGGAGCAACCCACCGCCTCTCAGCTCTTCTAATCGATCCAGGTTTGTTATAGAAAGAGGACTTTTATACAAGGAAACTCTTTCTGGTGGACACCAGGAAGACTGGCATCCTCAGAGACAGTTGGTAGTTCCAACTAAATACCGGGTCAAGCTCTTGAGCTTAGCCCACGATCACCCTAGTGGCCATGCTGGGGTGAACAGGACCAAAGACCGTTTGGGGGGGTCATTCCACTGGGAGGGAATGGGCAAGGATGTTTCTACCTATGTCCAGTCTTGTGAGGTGTGCCAAAGAGTGGGAAAACCCCAAGACCAGGTCAAAGCCCCTCTCCAGCCACTCCCCATCATTGAAGTTCCATTTCAGCGAGTAGCTGTGGATATTCTGGGTCCTTTTCCAAAAAAGACAGCCAGAGGAAAGCAGTACATACTGACTTTCATGGATTTTGCCACCCAATGGCCGGAAGCAGTAGCTCTAAGCAACACCAGGGCTAAAAGTGTGTGCCAGGCACTAGCAGACATTTTTGCCAGGGTAGGTTGGCCCTCCGACATCCTCACCGATGCAGGGACTAATTTCCTGGCAGGAACTATGAAAAACCTTTGGGAAGCTCATGGGGTAAATCACTTGGTTGCCACTCCTTACCACCATCAAACAAATGGCATGGTGGAGAAGTTTAATGGAACTTTGGGGGCCATGATATGTAAATTCGTAAATGAGCACTCCAATGATTGGGACCTAGTGTTGCAGCAGTTGCTCTTTGCCTACAGAGCTGTACCACACCCCAGTTTAGGGTTTTCCCCATTTGAACTTGTATATGGCCGTGAGGTTAAGGGGCCATTGCAGTTGGTGAAGCAGCAATGGGAGGGATTTACACCTTCTCCAGGAACTAACATTCTGGACTTTGTAACCAACCTACAAAACACCCTTCGAACCTCTTTAGCCCTTGCTAGAGAAAACTTACAGGATGCTCAAAAAGAGCAAAAAGCCTGGTATGATAAACATGCCAGAGAGCGTTCCTTCAAAGTAGGAGACCAGGTCATGGTCTTAAAGGCGCTCCAGGCCCATAAAATGGAAGCATCGTGGGAAGGGCCATTCACGGTCCAGGAGCACCTGGGAGCTGTTAATTATCTCATAGCAT
Source organism: Eretmochelys imbricata (assembly GCF_965152235.1). Taxonomy (NCBI): domain Eukaryota; kingdom Metazoa; phylum Chordata; order Testudines; family Cheloniidae; genus Eretmochelys; species Eretmochelys imbricata. The sequence goes on along the minus strand of NC_135584.1, from coordinate 36,980,830 downwards.
TCCCCACCTCCAACCGAAAGCCTAAGGTGTACCATATTAATTCTCTAAAGCCCTTTTATTCCAGAGAATTAAAGGTTTGTCAGTTTACAGCCCACGGAGGAGACGATGCTGAGTGGCCCGAAGGTGTCTACTACGAAGGGAAACGTGGTGGTGGTGTGGAAGAGGTGAACCTCTCCATGACCCTTGGGCGTATGCAGCGCCAGCAGATCCAGGAGCTGTGCACTAGCTACGTGCCAACGTTCTCAGCCACCCCAGGACTGACTGAAGGGGCATACCACTCCATTGACACAGGTAATGCTCACCCAATTAGGGTCCACCCTTACCGGGTGTCTCCTCAAGCTAAAACTGCTATAGAACGGGAGATCCAGGATATGTTACAGATGGGTGTAATCCGCCCCTCTGGAAGTGCATGGGCATCTCCAGTGGTTCTAGTTCCCAAACCAGATAGGGAAATACGTTTTTGCGTGGACTACCGTAAGCTAAATGCTGTAACTCGCCCAGACAACTATCCAATGCCCCGCACAGATGAACTATTAGAGAAACTGGGACGGGCCCAGTTCATCTCTACCTTGGATTTAACCAAGGGGTACTGGCAGGTACCACTAGATGAATCTGCCAAGGAAAGGTCAGCCTTCATCACACATCTCGGGCTGTATGAATTTAATGTACTCCCTTTCGGGCTGCGAAATGCACCCACCACTTTCCAAAGACTTGTAGATGGTCTCCTAGCGGGATTAGGAGAATATGCAGTCGCCTACCTTGACGATGTGGCCATATTTTCGGATTCCTGGGCAGACCACCTGGAACATCTACAAAAAGTCCTTGAGCGCATAAGGGAGGCAGGACTAACTGTTAAGGCCAAGAAGTGTCAAATAGGCCTAAACAGAGTGACTTACCTTGGACACCAGGTGGGTCAAGGAACTATCAGCCCCCTACAGGCCAAAGTGGATGCTATCCAAAAGTGGCCTGTCCCAAAGTCAAAGAAACAGGTTCAATCCTTCTTAGGCTTGGCCGGTTATTACAGACGATTTGTACCGTACTACAGCCAAATCGCTGCCCCACTGACAGACCTAACCAAAAAGAAACAGCCAAATGCTGTTCAGTGGACCGGAAAGTGTCAGAAGGCCTTTAACAAGCTTAAAGCGACACTCATGTCTGACCCTGTACTAAGGGCCCCAGACTTTGACAAACCGTTCCTAGTAACCACAGATGCATCCGAGCGTGGTGTGGGAGCAGTTTTAATGCAGAAAGGACCTGATCAAGAATTCCACCCTGTAGTGTTTCTCAGCAAAAAACTGTCTGAGAGGGAAAGCAACTGGTCAGTCACTGAAAAAGAATGTTACGCCATTGTCTATGCTCTGGAAAAGCTACGCCCATATGTTTGGGGACGGCGTTTCCACCTGCAAACCGACCATGCTGCACTGAAGTGGCTTCACACCGTCAAGGAAACTAACAAAAAACTTCTTCGGTGGAGTTTAGCTCTCCAAGATTTTGATTTCGACATCCAACACATCTCAGGAGCTTTTAACAAAGTGGCTGATGCACTCTCCCGTGAAAGTTTCCCAGAATCAACTGGTTAAAATCGTCCTTGAGATGTGGAAAATATTGTTAGTCTTTATGTACTTGGTAGTAGATTTAGAGATGCATGTGTCTTATTAACTCTGTTTTTCCTAGAGCTCCAGGAAGAAATCCCAGCCAGTGTTTCACCCTAGCTGAGATTTGGGGGGCGTGTCATAAATATAAAGGGAAGGGTAAACCCCTTTGAAATCCCACCTGGCCAGGGGAAAGAACCCTTTACAGGTGAGAGGAGAAGAAGCTAAAGGTAACCTCGCTGGCACCTGACCAAAATGACCAATGAGGAGACAAGATACTTTCAAAAGCTGGGAGGAGGGAGAGAAACAAAGGGTCTGTGTCTGTCTGTATGCTGGTCTTGGCCAGGGATAGACCAGGAATGGAGTCTTAGAACTTTTAGTAAGTAATCTAGCTACGTATGTGTTAGATTATGATTTCTTTAAATGGCTGAGAAAATAATTGTGCTGAATAGAATAACTATTTCTGTCTGTGTATCTTTTTTGTAACTTAAGGTTTTGCCTAGAGGGGTTCTCTATGTTTTTTAATCTAATTACCCTCTAAGATATCTACCATCCTGATTTTACAGGGGGGATTTCTTTATTTCTATTTACTTCTATTTCTTATTAAAAGTCTTCTTGTAAAAAACTGAATGCTTTTTCATTGTTCTCAGATCCAAGGGTTTGGGTCTGTGGTCACCTATGCAAATTGGTGAGGCTTTTTATCCAACATTTCCCAGGAAAGGGGGGGTGCAAGTGTTGGGAGGATTATTCATTGTTCTTAAGATCCAAGGGTCTGGGTCTGTAGTCACCTAGGCAAATTGGTGAGGCTGTTTACCAAACCTTGTCCAGGAAGTGGGGTGCAGGGTTTTGGGAAGTATTTTGGGGGGAAAGACGCATCCAAACCGCTCTTCCCCAGTAACCAGTATTAGTTTGGTTGTGGTAGCGGCCAGTCCAAGGACAACGGGTGGAATATTTTGTACCTTGGGGAAGTTTTGACCTAAGCTGATAAAGATAAGCTTAGGAGGTTTTTCATGCAGGTCCCCACATCTGTACCCTAGAGTTCAGAGTGGGGGAGGAACCTTGACAATATTTATGAAGAGATCCAGGTTTATTTCTAATGAGCTATAAAATGAGAATACTATTAATCAATGGGTATAAACAGATGAAGGCAACATTAGATTGGTCTGTAAATATACTAGCATTACCAATATGTGTTTATAACAGAACACACAGGTTATTAGAACATAAGAATGGCCATACTGGGTCAGACCAGAGGGCCAGGTAGACCAGTATCCTGTCTTCTGACAGTGGCCAATGCCAGCTGTCCAAGAGGGAATGAACAGAACAGGTAATCATCAAGTGATCCATCCCCTATTGCCCATTCCCAGCTTCTGGCAAACAGAGGCTAGGGACACCTCCCTGTCCATCCTGACTAATAGCCATTGATGGACCTATCCTCCATGAATTTATCTAGTTCTTTTTTGAACCCTGCTATAGTCTTGGCCTTCCCAACATCCTCTGGCAAGGAGTTCCACAGGTTAATTGTGCATTGTTGAAGAAATACTTCCTTTTGTTTGTTTTAAACCTGCTGCCTATTAATTTCATTTGGTGACCCTTAGTTCTTGTGTACAGAAAAGGAGTAAATAACACTTCCTTACTTAGTTTCTCCACACCAGTCATGATTGTATAAACCTCTATCATATCTCTTTAGTTGTCTCTTTTCCAAGCTGAAAAGAGCCAACCACATATAGCTGGGGCTAGGAAGAAGGAGGAGGAGGTTACTGCTGGGATATGTAAGGGTTAACTAACAGATATGAAAAACCGCTGGTGTGCTGGCATGGTATCAGGGAGTAGGCAAAGGCATGCACTATTCCCCTTCGCTTAGTAGATAAAGCGTTACCCCTTTCCCCTCCCTTCTCCTTCTTAAGTATTGATAAGTGTTGCAGCTGCATAAGAAATGTGGGGATCTAAAGAAGTGTTATCTCCTCCTCCCTTCCTTTCCCAGCTACATAAGCGAGCCCTGGGTCATGATGGCTCCTTCCTCCCTCACCTGAAAACTGCAAATTAAGGGAATTTTTAGCAACAAATCACTGCAAAGAAATGTATTTTCAAGGGAAAGATGTGTGTATAATATGTGTAATGCTGTAATCAGTCAATAGGGGTGGGTATAATCATAGTATAGGAGTTTCTATTACTTAATAAGGGTTTTTGGTGTGTTGTAATGGATGTAGGCGTTTACATACTGTGACAAAGTTCCTCCTCTACCTTGGTGGGTCTTGCGCTTATTGGCCGATTTGCTCGCCTTGGAGCGTCATGGCAGCCCTCAGTTTGGCCATTTTCGTGAACCCACAGTCCAGGTCAACTCCTCCTGTGCCTGGCCAGGAGTTGGGAGATTTGGGGGGAACCTGGGCCCGCCCTCTACTCTGGGTTCCAGCCCAGGGCCCTGTAGAATGCAGCTGTCTAGCGTGCCTCCTGGAACAGCTGTGCGACAGCTACAACTCCCTGGGCTACTTCCCCATGGCCTCCTCCCAACATCTTCTGTATCCCCGCAGGACCCTCCTCCTGGTGTCTGATAATGCTTGTACTCCTCAGTCCTCCAACAGTCCGCTTTCTCACCCTCAGCTCCTAGCGCCTCTTGCTCCCAGCTCATTACACATGCACCACAAACTGAAGTGAGCTCCTTTTTAAACCCAGATGCCCTGATTAGCCTGCCTTAATTGATTCTAGCAGCTCTTGATTGGCTGCAGGTGTTCTAATCAGCCTGTCTGTCTTAATTATCTCCAGAAGGTTCCTGATTGTTCTAGAACCTTCCCTGTTATCTTACCCAGGGAAAAGGGACCTACTTAACCTGGGGCTAATATATCTGCCTTCTATTACTCTCCTGTAACCATCTGGCCCGACCCTGTCACAATACTAACTTAAATAAAAAGAGTATGCTGTAACTAATCCAGTGCTTACTGGACAATTGGGTCCAGGGGAACAAGTATCGCAATAAAGAAGCCTGTACTCATATCCTCTTCTGGGTCAACCTGCTCCGTTTTTCTTCTAACAGTTACTAAAGATTTGTATTTAATCATTCCTCTTCTTATCAATAATAAATGCTTATAAAGATCTGCATCATTAGATTTCTTTTCAGCATTATGTTTGGTCTTAATTAATGTGTACAAGCAGTATAAAATCAGAATAGATTGCCTTAAACACCCTGATTGCTCTTAATGGGTGTTTGTGAACTGAATGAAATGCTCTTTGACTGATAACATGATTGCTTCTAATAAACACTTGGAAACTCATTGAAGTGTTGTCAGACTGCTTCATAAACACATTGATTGCTTTAAATAAATGTATATAAACAGTTTGAAATAACATTAGATTGAGGTCTAAACAATGCATTTGCTATTAATAAATATAAGGAATTGGAACAGTATTTGAATGATTTATAAATATTATTGTAATTGAAACATGATTGCAAAAGATTAACATTATTATATTGATTTTATAGTCATGATTGTTAATACATATTTTCAAATATATTGGTATTCAATTAGGTTACTTTATACATATGGTTATTATTAATGAATATTTATTTACAAGTTCTGTATATTTTTATTGCTGAGGTCCCTTTAAATATATATAACTTTTTTTATTATTTGGAGTTGAGTACACACATTTAAAAATTATTATACAGCTCTCTGCATCAAAATAAAGCTCTAAACGAAACCAACAGGAGTAGGGTCAAAACTAATGAAAAGCGACATGGGATTTCAATTAATTGTATTAGCACCAGGAACTTTCCAAGGTCAGTATTCCTTCAGATACTACAATATAAGAGTAAGATGATGGACAGGTAGATAAAGTATGTATGAGAGAGGGAGAGATATGTGTGAACTGGATAAATAATTAAGTTCAGATAGGAGAGAGAGAGAGATAAAACCACATAGATCAATAGGTAGGTAGATGGATACAGCAGGAGAGAGAGAGAGAGCGACAGAAGGAGGGATACCTGCAATAGCGAAAGATAAATAAGTAGGTATGGGGCAGATAGTGAGACAGAGGGTTGTGTAAGGGACGGATAGACAGATAGCTACAGGACAGACAGCGAGATAGAGAGATTGTAGTGTTGTTGTTCCAGTGTGGGCTCCAGGAGGGTAGAGAGACAAGCTGGGTGTGGTGATATCTTTTATTGGACCAACTTATGTGTCTCTCTCACCAACAGGTGTTGGTCCAAGAAAACTTATCACCTCGCCAACCGCCTCACTCAGACAGATGCAGGGAGCTGTGGCCCAGGGAAGCTCATGCTCAAATAAATGTGGGAGTCTCTAAGGTGCCACAAGTCCTCCTGGTCTCTTTGCGGACACAGACTAACACGGCTGCCCCTCTGGAGCTCAGACAGAGGGAATTGCACAAGGGGCAGATGGATGAGAGTTTGAAAGAAATCAATATGGAGCCGCCTCTCTTCCTTCCTTTGGGCTGGAAATTGGAACGACAGGAAGAAAGAGCCCTCCCCTGCGGGGGGATGTCCCGATCTGTGGTTCCCAGCCAGCAGGCCAGGCCGGTTTCGGGACCGGTTGCAAAGCGGACCCGTCACCCGTCGTTCTGTGTGGAAGCAGCTGAGGTCTTTTTCTCAGTACTTTATTGCCCTCTAGTGGCCGTTTGAGGAGCTGCCAATCACCGCTTTTTCCTTCTGGTCGAACAGAACCAGCTCCTTTCTTGGTTTGAAATGCTTGATTTATGCTAGACTCAGGGTCCAAACTTCAGGACTAGGAGTTTAGAAGACCCAAGGGATATTTTGGAACCCATCTGAAAAAAATCAGCTCCTAGCTCTAATAATAATACAATGATTAATTGTACAATAATACAATTTATTTATGTACTGCAGAATTGAAATTAAAATAGCCAATAGGGAGAGAGCAATAGCAGTTCGAGTGGAGGCTGTGAGCCAGGACTCCTGGGTTCTGGGAGGGGAGTGGGGTCTAGTAGTTGAAGCATGATGGGGCTGGAAGCCGGGACTCCAGGATTCTAATCCGAGCTTTGTCACAGACCCTCTGTGTGATGTTTTGATAGCTCTGTCCCCTCTCTTTGCCTTAGTTTCCCCATTTATAAAGGAGCTAACGACACTTCCTTACCTCCTGGAGGGTTTTAAATGCTCAATATATCAGTATCCATGAAGTGCTTTGTGATCTTTCACTGATAAATCCCGTGGAAGCATTTTGTCATGATATCAAATTGGCCATATGCCTGCAAAACACAATCCATGCTGGCTACAGAAGCTGAATAGAAAAGGAGTATCATAGAATCATAGAATATCAGGGTTGGAAGGGACCCCAGAAGGTCATCTAGTCCAACTCCCTGCTCGAAGCAGGACCAATTCCCAGTTAAATCATCCCAGCCAGGGCTTTGTCAAGCCTGACCTTAAAAACCTCTAAGGAAGGAGATTCTACCACCTCCCTAGGTAACGCATTCCAGTGTTTCACCACCCTCATAGTGAAAAAGTTTTTCCTAATATCCAATCTAAACCTCCCCCACTGCAACTTGAGACCATTACTCCTCGTTCTGTCATCTGCTACCACTGAGAACAGTCTAGAGCCATCCTCTTTGGAACCCCCTTTCAGGTAGTTGAAAGCAGCTATCAAATCCCCCCTCATTCTTCTCTTCTGCAGACTAAACAATCCCAGTTCCCTCAGCCTCTCCTCATAAGTCATGTGTTCTAGACCCCTAATCATTTTTGTTGCCCTTCGCTGGACTCTCTCCAATTTATTCACATCCTTCTTGTAGTGTGGGGCCCAAAACTGGACACAGTACTCCAGATGAGGCCTCACCAATGTCGAATAGTACTTGTGGCACCTTAGAGACTAACCAATTTATTTGAGCATAAGCTTTCGTGAGCTACAGCTCATTTCATCGGATGCATACTAGCTCAAATAGCTCATGCTCAAATAAATTGATTAGTCTCTAAGGTGCCACAAGTACTCCTTTTCTATTTGTGAATACAGACTAACACGGCTGTTACTCTGAAACCTGTACAGAAGCTGAGTTAGCCATACAGAATTTATTCGAGCTAAGCCAGAATTTGTTTGTATCCCATGAACCTGCCAGCCAAACTCTGTTTGGTCCTGAGCAAGCAGTGCCGCATTTAGACAAATCTTTTCCTCCTTCAGGTGACTATGGCTGAGTGGGTGGAGCAAATAGAAATATCCCCACAAATGCACTAAGAGCGAAACATGGTATTCAAGGGCATGGACGTTCTGAGGAGTCTACATGTGGTAGGAACTCCAGAAAAACATAGTTAGTCCTTGACATATGCCCTCTATGCCACATTTCCTGCTGTGTGTTGCCAAGAGTAGTCAAGGTAACATAAACCTTATTACTATTAACGGATATGTGCCAATGAATAACCATCCCAGAGCTGGCTTAGCTCTGGAATGACAGCAGAGGTATGCCATAAATCCTACAGGTCATCTCCATGGATACTATAGAGTTACTCTGTAAATACTACCCAATTATTTCATAGCAATGAGGAAAGTACAGGAGGGTTGCTCTTCAGATATGCTGTAACTGCTACAGTGCTACTACACAGATACTATGGAGTTACTCCATCTATAGTGTATAGTTACTCAGCAAATACTGAAGAGTTACACCAAAGTAAATGAGACCAGAACCTGAGTTTACTCATAGAAAACAATATTACAGACCGTACACTTACAAAATTAGTAAGGAATTACTTGGTAGATACTACAGAAATTGGAATTCATTTGCAAATTGGATACTATTAATTTAGGCTTAAATAGAGACTGGGAGTGGCTAAGTCATTATGCAAGGTAGCCTATTTCCTCTTGTTTTTTCCTACCCCCCCCCCCAGATGTTCTGGTTTAACTTGGATTTAAACTTGGAGAGTGGTCAGTTTGGATGAGCTATTACCAGCAGGAGAGTGAGTTTGTGTGTGTATGGGGGTGGGTTTTTGGAGGGGGGTGAGGGAGTGAGAGAACCTGGATTTGTGCAGGAAATAGCCTAACTTGATTATCATGCACATTGTGTAAAGAGTTGTCACTTTGGATGGGCTATCACCAGCAGGAGAGTGAATTTGTGTGGGGGGGTGGAGGGTGAGAAAACCTGGATTTGTGCTGGAAATGGCCTAACCTGATGATCACTTTAGATAAGCTATTACCAGCAGGACAGTGGGGTGGGAGGAGGTATTGTTTCATATTCTCTGTGTATATATAAAGTCTGCTGCAGTTTCCACGGTATGCATCCGATGAAGTGAGCTGTAGCTCACGAAAGCTCATGCTCAAATAAATTGGTTAGTCTCTAAGGTGCCACAAATACTCCTTTTCTTTTTGCGAATACAGACTAACACGGCTGTTACTCTGAAACCTACAGAAATACTGCACTCTTAGGCACAGATCTTCAAATAACTCTAGGCTCCTTACTGCTGTTGAAATCAATGGGAGCTGGGACCTAAATAGCTTTGAGGAGCTGGGCTACACTGTATATATCCTGCAAAATTAGTACAGAATTGCTCCAGAGGTTCTTCAGAATGACTCAATAGTTTGTACAAAATTATTATAAAGTTACTCCATAGATACTAGTTATTTACTCCACAGTAACTTTATCACTACTACAAATTTACTCCTTAGATAGTACAAATATGCAATGGTGTAACTGAGGTAAGACTCTGGCCATGCACGTAAAACATTCCCAAAGCCTGCAATTTTCTGTCATTACTTGGTCAGTTTCCTTCCCCAAGACCCACATCTGCTAACCATCTTCCTCATGGCCAACTTCACCTCCTTATTCCTGAATGTGTAGATCATGGGGTTGGTGAGGGGGAAGACAACGGTGTGCAGCACAGCTAACACCTTCTCCAGAGGGATGGTGCGGAAGGGACGGCAGTAGATGTAGATGGCTGGCATGAACATGACGAAGACGACGATGATGTGGGTGACGCAGGTGGAGGCCACTTTGCTCTGGCCCCGGGGAGAATGTGCCCAGAGCTTGAGGAGGGAGTAGGAGACCAGGAGGAGAAGGAAGCACAGGAGTATGACCAGCCCATTGTTGGAGAAGGTCAGGATCTCCACCAGGGCAGCATCGGGGGGGTGACAGAAAAGTAGCAGATGTCCATGAAGGCCAGGTTGGCCAACAGGAAGTACATGGGGGAGCCCAGGTGGGGGTCACCCCAGACGTGAGGAAGATGAGGATGTTGCCCTGGAGGATGACAATGTAGAGAGCAGGAAGAGGAAGAAGAGGATGAGCTGGACTTCGTGGGCAGGGGACAAGGCCAGGAGGATGAATGTGGTCACCACCGTCCAGTTCTCTTGCCCCATTGCGCTGGACACACACATGCAAAAGGAGCAAAGATGCAGCTCCCCAGTGTAAGGGTAGCCCTGTAGTGAGACCACTAGCCTAGGTTGTGGGTTCAACTCCCTATTCTACCACAGACTTGCTGTGTCTTCTTGGGGCCAGAACACCAAAGGGGTTTAGGCACATAAGCAAGGTACGCCCAATGGGAATTAGGTGCCTGAACTGCTTCTGAAAAATCCCATTGCATCGAATGCCTCTAACTACCTTTGGAAATCTGGACCACAGAGTCTCAGCCATTGAACAGAGGCAGCTTGTCAGGAAGGGAAAGTATGAGCTGAGTTGGAGAGGGGAACCCGGGGTCACACCCGTGGGTATCCGTAGGTGGAGGGGTGTGTGGGGCAGAGGGAATCAAGTGGCAGCTAGCCAGGGCCCCACTTCGGTGCCCCCCATGCTTATCTCCTTCTCTGCCATCATGTCCCCTTGGCTGGTCCCATGTCCTGGCTGCACCTGATGCTCTGGCAGAGAGGAGCCGGAATAACATCAGGGCTCAGAGAGGGAGAACATCTCCATGCGACTGACAGGGTGCTGAGCTCTCCACGCAGCCCCTCTGCCCATGCGTGGTCCTGAGAGGACTCAGCAAAGCCACAGACAGGCCAGGTGTGAATCTAGGTGGGCAGAGGACTGCTGGTCAGGACTGAGGCATGAGCAGAGCTGTGGGTGGGGGAGCGCAGGGCTGGGCTAGGAAGGGGCTGCGGGTTGGGAGTGAGGGGCACCGGCAGAGCCAGGGGACACAGAGCAGCTGTGCTGTAATGGCCGGTGGGCAGGGGGCTGGCGCAGGAGGCTCTTACATTGGGATGTGGATGTATGGGAGTTTTGGGCGGAGGAAGGAGAAGCAGCTGGATTCCAGGCTGCAGTAGGGGCCGTGCAGGGGCCACTGGCGAATTCGTGCCTAGCCATGCCCGGTCAGTGCATCTTTGCACCGGAACAACAGGCCCATCAGGATCCTGTGGGCTGGTACTACCCGCAACCCACGCCTGGCTGGCAGGAGACCGGGAGTAGGGAAGCTGCACCGCAGGTGGCAACAGAGGGAGGGCACTGTGCTTGGCAGCACATGGGGCAGGGAGATGGAGAGAGAGCAAAGGAGGAATAAAAGAGAAAGGGGGCAAGTGGTGGAGACTCACCCTGAGCTGCCTTTAGTGAGTGAGAGGCGCTCAGCCGAGTGCCATCTCCATCCCCTGCTGCCACATGGCCCCCGGTATATCCCCACTGGCAGGGACGGGTGTCCCCAATCCCCACTGGGCGGGGGAGTGTTAGGGGGCTTATTCCTTCACCCACTTACTTCCTGGTCCTTCTCGCATGAACAGAGAGCAACAATACCCGAAGTCCAAAGGTGCAAACAATTCGATGTTTATTGGGGTGAACTTCCAGCAAGCATGATTCCAGTTTCCTTCCTTAGTATCCTCCTTCCCAGCTCTGACACCACAGAGCCTTATACCTGTGTCCCTGTTCCCATTCCTGCCCTTAGCCAAACATGATTCCAACTTCCTTACTCCCATTCCCTGTTCCCATTTTCCCCTTTAGCAAAACATGATTCCAGTTTTCTTACCCCCATTCCCTGTTCCCATCTCCCTTACCCACATGCCCATGCCCACCCCCACCCCCACCCAGTCACTTCCTCATTGACTACAGATTATATAGTAAAACTTGAGTTCTGCTTAGCTATACCTTAACCAATCATTTTCCTGAAATTTAACTAACCAATCCTAACATATTGTAACATGATTATGTAACCAATTATATCCCACCACCTTAATTAGTTTACACCCAGCAAAATTAATTATACAGCAGACAGGAACAATCACAGAACCAGACAGAGATTATACAGACAAACAATAGCAAAGTGGAAACTATAATGACAAGACAATACAGAAGTGAGGGTTTCACATCCCAGCTATTGAGAAGTGAGTTCTTGCCAGACAGGATGCGATCAAACTAAGTTTCCTTTTACATTTTCTAGGCACTTCCCTTTCTCTGGAGGTGATAGGATACAATCCTGTCCTGATAGTGCCTGACAGCCCAATAGCACCTTATTTCAGTGTGACTAGTTTGGAATGTGAGGCTGTGACCGTTCGCTTCCCAGCTTATGGCTGCCTCTGCTGCTTAGCCAAAGGCCTTAGCCTAAGAACAGGGCCTCAAACTGTCACAGTAAGAGAAGGCCCTTACACCGGCAGACAGTGATTTCTTTCTTTCATACCTCTAGAACTAGCCAAGCGATAAGAATACCCCTAAATTCTTAAAGTACAGGCCTTTGCAGACAGGCCTGAATTTCTATATTCTAACACTCCACCCCTTTTTTTTCTTTTTCTTGTGGGATCCTCCTGCCCAGGTATCCCTGGAAAAGCATAGGACATATGGCGACACATTTCCTGATAGGGCCAGGCATCAAGGTGGAAGGTGTCGATATTCCATTTGTCCCACTGCCCCTTGTGTAGTATAGTGCCCTGCACCTTCTCTCGTACGGGTGTACCACACCTATTCCAATTAGTGTTCCAGACTTCCCATTAGAGTGGGCCTGAGAAGGTTGGGTCCGGGTTGTCTGCAGGGTTTGGAGGGCTTACTACATTACTTATAGGTTATCTCCCTATGCAACGTAACACAAGTAGAGTTAACAATACAAAATTCACAGCAACACCGAGTCCTGACCACTGCAGTATGGTCCAACGTCCGAGACACCCCCAAAACACTGCCTCCTTCGATGGGGTCACGATCTTGTGTCCAGTTGCTGGCAGTTGCAACAAGCTGCCCCTGGAGGTTTTGCTTGTTTTTGTCCATATCATAAGTCCATTGAATGTTCACAGAGAGATGGGATATTGTCCAAACCAGCTTGACCACTTGGTATGGAATCAGGCAGTAAGCCCTGGCTTATTCACAGCAATAAGATTCACAGATCCATTTGTGCACCAAAGTCCATATAGCAGCATGTAGATGTGTGTAGTTTGGTTATGAGCTGGTGTAATTGTGCCCCCAGTAATATGTACATTCCCAGCAAAACACCTTATACACAGTACACCCAATTATCCACCCCTTGCATAGGCCATTGATTCTGCTCCTCCATAGTCATAGGAGAGGGGCACATCCAAACATCTTCTGTTGATTTACACTATTTTACACGCCCCTCTATTGATTCCCAGTGAGCTCCTCCCCTTCTCATTAGTTCCATAGGGCTTGTGGGGGCCACCTTAGTTGCCATTCCATTTCCAGGTACCACGGTAGCTATTACACAGATGCTGGCCTCCTAGTTGAGCATTTTGCATTCCCATACACATCTCCCCCCCCAAGGTCAGCCTTTTGAAGCCATCCCCTCCCATGTCATGAGATTTTCTGTTCATTAAAACACAACAATGCTAGCAACAAGACAAACACCACAGACAAACAACACAAAACATAGATCCATGGTATTCTGGGTTATTCTTCCGCTGGCGCCAGCTTGCTTGTAGAGAGTCTGAAAAACAAAAGAAACAGCTTCCACCTCCATGGTGGCGACAGATTATTGCTTAATAATAATACCACTTTCTTTTACAAATTTCCTTGCTAATTGCAGGAAAAACAGAAGAATTACCTCCAGACTGTCCTTATTTTGTTCTATAGTCAGGCTAGTGAATTACCTCACTCACTGGTCATTTATGAAATTCATGAGATGGTGTACCTCAGTTTCCCCTCTTGTACAACAGACCAAGTTTGCAATAGTTTCTCTGCTGTACCAAGCTTTAAGTTTATTCTCAGGTAATAGCTGAGACACAGCTTCAGATTTTAGCACTGTACACACACACACACACACCCCTTAAGGTTAACCTGTCCCCCTTACTTTCAGGCTTGACTTGTTTTTTTCACCTCCCTTTCCTGAAGGGCCATAATCTTAAGCTAGGTAATTTGCATTTACACACAGAGGCTTACTAGCTTGCTTCTGGATCCAAAGCTGTTAGCAGCTCAGACACTGTCTTAAAAGGGAAGCATTTTACTTCCACCGGAGTTCTGATTACTTTCCACTTTCATCTCCTGCTCCAAAACACAGCGATCTGAAAAAGAAAGCACAACCTATTGTGGCTCCTTTTGGAGCCCTATTAGGATTTTAATGAAGTACCATGTTTTATTTGCATTTCTTTTCTCCAATATACACTGCACATGTCCTGGGAAAATGCAAATTCCTTCCGTATAGTTTAACCTCCATAACATCATATTAGCCAAATTAATTTTACACAAGGTATAACTGCCTCCCCCATGCCCACAGAGTTTTCATGCACACCCACTAAAGCAACAATCTGATCCCCCAGAGCCACCCCAAGGCTCAGTGCTCCCACCATTCCTCCCCTTTTCCTTTTCTTTTACCTGTGCACACACACACAAAATTCTGTTTTGCCCAACATCCCTTGCACTGTGATTACTCTTTTTACACAACTGTACCCCGATTACACTTCCATCTTGTACAGCTAGACACAACCAGGGGCAGCCAAGTTAAGTTCCAATAGAAACCCCTTCCATCCTTTAGTGATTTTGATTACATTACCCAAAAGTCAAATAATTTTGATCAGATTCTCTCTGCCTGCTGCCTGCAGCAATCCCTTATAGACCATTTCTGTGGGAAAAGGGCCCATTTTCCCTCAGAATAGCTATAAAGGCTTCTGGGGACAGAAGCATAGTGGTGGTAGTAGCCACTCGACCTGACCCCCTTGGATAATTTAATGACCAAGCTTCCATCCAATGTGACTGCACAGAGTTGCACATACAGTTACATTTATATAACTGGGTTTTATCAGTAAACAAAAACTTCCTTCTTGACATCTCACATAAGTATCCAAAGTACCCTCCATTAAAACTTCAGAAAAACAAAAGAGTGTGGAAAGGCAGGTTGCACTTTGAAACTTTTTTTTTTTTTCCTCCACTCCCCCAGGACCAAGTCTCAGATCCAGTCTCTAAAGGGGTCTGTTAACTCTGCTTTTGACTTTAACCCTTTTGAGCCAAATCATCTTTCACTACCCCTAACTAATTTACAACCCTTCAGCAGCGCTTGCTGAAGCAGCACCAAACTTGAAAGATTACTGGCAGCTTCCCATAATGCTGCCCTTACTTCAAACCTCTCAAGCAGACTGAAGTGCCTCTTTTCCCTGGGAGGCATTCAGTCCCCATGGGCAGGGACCTTCTTCCATTACCCATATACCAAGGAGGGTGGGCTCCTCAGCCACCCCCCATACCTCTGGGTCCCCTAACACTTCCTCCATTTCCTTTTTAATCTCATCCCAGGTTGACCCCTGTACCTGGTATGAGCCCTGGTTCTCCCTTATCCATTTATCCAAAAAATCCTTTACCCTGGCTTGCCAGAACCCGCAACTACCATCACGAGAGTTCGCGATACCCCCTCCAAGCAGCTGCGCGGACTGTTGGGGAGGGGGACTTACAGGCTGCCACCCACCTATCCAATGCGATGCATCCGAGTCACCGGCACCAAGATGTTAGGGGGCTTATTCCTTCACCCACTTACTTTCCTGGTCCTTCTCGCATGAACAGAGAGCAACAATACCCGAAGTCCAAAGGTGCAAACAATTCGATGTTTATTGGGGTGAACTTCCAGCAAGCATGATTCCAGTTTCCTTCCTTAGTATCCTCCTTCCCAGCTCTGACACCACAGAGCCTTACACCTGTGTCCCTGTTCCCATTCCTGCCCTTAGCCAAACATGATTCCAACTTCCTTACTCCCATTCCCTGTTCCCATCTCCCTTACCCACATGCCCATGCCCATGCCCACCCCCACCCATACCCACACCCAGTCACTTCCTCATTGACTACAGATTATATAGTAAAACTTGAGTTCTGCTTAGCTATACCTTAACCAATCATTTTCCTGAAATTTAACTAACCAATCCTAACATATTGTAACATGATTATGTAACCAATTATATCCCACCACCTTAATTAGTTTACACCCAGCAAAATTAATTATACAGCAGACAGGAACAATCACAGAACCAGACAGAGATTATACAGACAAACAATAGCAAAGTGGAAACTATAATGACAAGACAATACAGAAGTGAGGGTTTCACATCCCAGCTATTGAGAAGTGAGTTCTTGCCAGACAGGATGCTATCAAACTAAGTTTCCTTTTACATTTTCTAGGCACTTCCCTTTCTCTGGAGGTGATAGGAATACAATCCTGTCCTGATAGTGCCTAACAGCCGAATAGCACCTTATTTCAATGTGACTAGTTTGGAATGTGAGGATGTGACCGCTCGCTTCCCAGCTTATGGCTGCCTCTGCTGCTTAGCCAAAGGCCTGAGCCTAAGAACAGGGCCTCAAACTGTCACAGTAAGAGAAGGCCCTTACACCAGCAGACAGTGATTTTGATTCTTTCTTTTATACCTCTAGAACTAGCCAAGCGATAAGAATACACCTAAATTCTTAAAGTACAGGCCTTTGCAGACAGGCCTGAATATCTATTTTTATCCTTCCTCTGTAGCATGGGGCACGGGTCACTTGCTGGAGGATTCTCTGCTCCTTGAGGTCTTTAAACTACAATTTGAGGACTTCAATAGCACAGATATAGGTGTGAGGTTTTTTTTGTAGGAGTGGTGGGTGAAATTCTGTGGCCTGCGTTGTGCAGGAGGTCAGACTAGATGATCATAATGGTCCCTTCTGACCTAAATATCTATGAATCTATGAATCTATATCCTAACAGGGAGCAGACCTCGGTAGTGGTGTGTGTGTGTGCAACTGCTGCTCGCTTAATTCAGCACTGAGCAAACTCACCAGCTCCAGGGGAAGCCGGGATCTCAGCTGCCAGGACGGGTAGGTGGGGGGCGGGGAGATTGGACAGGCCAGTGGGGCTCCAGCAAGACAGTGTCCCCACAGCAGGGGGTGCTGCAGGATGCCCTTCTGTGAGGGGGACTGGGAATGAAACATGGGGACAGGGGAGAAAAGGGAGATGAACCAAGTCACGCAATCAGTACTTAACAAAACTTGATGCCTGGCTTCCCACATCCTCTGCTCTAACTGCTAGACTCTACTCCCTTCTCAGGGTTGGGGATGGAACCCAGGTGTTCTGGCTCCCAGTCCATGCTACTCTGACCCACTTGATCCCACTCCCCTCCCAAGGCTGAGGATGGAAACCAGGAGTCCTGGCTCCCAGCCAGAGGCAGATTAAGGTTTCTTGGGATCCTGGGCCAGAGCAAATGCACCTGCAGTCCCACCCCCATTTTGCCCCTTCCTCCTGTGTCCCCACCCACGGCCTCACATCTTTTTGCCCCTTCCCTTGGGCCCCAGCCTGTCCCTCTGTGGCTCTACAACCCATTTGCTCCTTTCTGCCCCCCCACGGCGGCCTCAAGACCAGAGAAGCTCTGTCCTCCTGCCATGGCCCCAGGGCCGCAGCAGGGAGTGAGAGCTCCCCCGGCCCTGAGGCTGCGGTAGATAGCGAGAGCTCCTCCAGTCCCAGGGCCGCAGCAGGGGTGCTGGGGTTGGGGCTTCCTCTGCCACCCCCAGAGCTTCAGCAAGGGACCAGGGTTGGGACCCTAGGGTTTCTCCCGCCCCACCCGCTTGGTGCTTCTGCCGTGCGGGGACTTCCCCTGCCACGCTGTAGCCTCTGCCCGGGACGGGGCAGCGGGGGCTTCCCCTGCCACCCCTGGCTTCTGCTGGGGATGGGGTTGGGACACGCTAGGCTGGGGCTTCCACTGCTCCTCGGCTTGTGCTGGCAATGGGGTCGTGGCACTAGGGTTTCCCCCACTTCAACTGCTCCTCCCTGTGCTGCGGCTGGGGAGTGGGGTCAGGTGTGGGGGCTTCCCCTATCCCATGGCCAGAGCTCTGGGCTTTTGCAACCCGGCAGTGGATTTTTTTCTGAAGGCCCCATTTGGCCAGGACCACTGGGGACGGGCCTAGTCGGCCCAGTGACTAATCTGCCACTGCTCCCAGACCCCACTGCTCTGACCCACTAGATCCCAATGCCCCCCAAGAGCTGGGGATGGAACCCAGGAGTTCTGGACCTCAGCCCCAACCACTTTAACCCACTAGACATCCCTCCCCTCCCAGAGACAGGATAGAACCCAGGAGTCCTGGCTCTCAACCTGCCCTTTCTAACCCACTGCACCCCACTACTCTGTTCTAACCACTGGAACCCACCACCAGCTGAGCTGTGGACAGAACCCAGGAGACCTGAATTGAAGTCCTGGAGACACTACAGCCCCAAAATGCAGTTTCCAGTGATCTGAAGCTATCCATGGATTTGCCATATTTTGGTGGTGGGGAGCTTATGAAATGGCCAGAGGGAGAAGGGCTGATGTCTCCTTTTTATCTGTTAGCCCAAAGGTTAACACACATGGGTTGTGGGAGCCACAGTTCAAGTCCCCCACCTTGCTGATGGGAAGGTAGGATTTGAACTTGAGTCTCCGCTATTAAAAGCAGGTCCGTTAGCCTCCAGCCTATGGGATATTCTGGCATGGAAGCCCTTCATTGTTTCCTGTGGAAATTATCTGACTTGATATGAAACTCTTGGGCTAAAGGAAGAAAGCAGCAGCACCAGCCTCACTCCAGAGCCTGGTTTGTCAAGGCACGTGCCTTGAAGGTGGGAATTGGAAGGGCCAGTCCCCCCGGCTCCAATTATTAATCCATAATGCAATGGCTTCAACAGGAGACATTTCTACACCAGCTTATCCCATAGCCCAGTGGTGTAGCTGTGCTGCTATAAAGCAAGAGACCCAACTTCCTAGTCCTTCTTCACACCACGGAGATGGGGGACTTGAACCCGGGGATTTCACATTTCATTGTGGGTTGAACGAAATATTTCCATCTACCCTACCCACAATTTTTCAATTCCCTTAATTTTTTCTGGATTTTTTCGACTCTGTTCAGGTTGATGCAATTTCTTCCCTCCTCTGCTTTTTCCAAACTGTCAGAGATCTGAAAACTCAGCGAGTCACACAGATGTAGTAGCCACCAGGCAAGCTGATGCCATTCACTCTCCATGCACGCATAGTGCCCACCACAAAGAACAACCCAATATTGGTTTGAGTACAGGCAGCGCCCGGCACAATGGGGGCCCTGATCTCGGTTGGGGCCTGTGCAGCCCCCGGTACAATGGGACCTGATCTCAACTGGAGTCTGTGCAGCGCCTGACACAATGGGGGCTCTGATCTTTGGTTGCTTGTTTAGCTGGTACTCTAATCGAAAGAATGATTTCTATGGAAACTGGGCAGCCACATTCCTAGGTGGCTTTGAAAATCTGACTCATGGGGGCAGAGTTAAGGCTGTGAGTGCAGCATTTTCCTGAATTGTGAGTCTTTAATTGCGCAGCCTTCATGTTCTCCTAATCTCCAATTGTGGGATGGAGTGTTTTATGTTTTTAAGCAGGGAGATTGGAGAAGAAAAAATAGAAAAAGAAGCAGCTTTGCTCCTGGGGCTTTGAAACCTTGCTAGAAGTTGGCACATGGGACAGAAGAAAGGTTACATTTAAGGAGATTTTTTTTTTATTTTCTTAAAAATAGGTACACATTGAGAGTTCTTTGGTAACCTGTAGTCTGACCTCCTGTATAATACAAGACAGAGAAATGCCCTGAAATAATTCCAAACCCTGCACTTCTTCACTCTGACTTTGTTCTATTTCCTTCTGCAGAGCCCTTGTCTGCCCAGCAGCCTCTTCATGGCACTGATGATCTCCTTGTTCCTGAGCATGTAGAGTATAGGGGTTATGAGGGGGGAGACCACTGTGTGGAACACGGCCACTACCTTGTCCAGGGGGAAGCTGCGGAAGGGCTGGCAGTAGATGTAGATGGCCAAGCTAAACATGATGAAGATGATGATGACGTGGCTGACACAGGTGGAAGCCACTTTGATCGTCCCCTTTGAAGGGTCACCTGCCTGAAGTCAGACCAGCAGCACTGCATAGGAGATGAGCAAGAGGAGGAAGCACATCACAGTGGAAAGGCCGCTGCTGAAGAACATGAGGAACTCCAGCACGTAGACATCGGTGCAGGCCAGCTTGATCACCTGGCTGATGTCACAGAAGAAATTGCCCAGCTCGTTGGGGTCACAAAACGGGAGCTGGATGATCAACACCACCTGCAGGAAAGAGTGCATGAAGCTCCCGGCCCAAGCAGCCCCCACCAGGGCACAGCAGACCTCCCTGCTCATCATGCTGGCATAGCGCAGGCAATGGCAGATGGCCACATACCTGTCAAAGGCCATGCCCATGAGTAGGAAGACCTCAGCTGCCCCCAGGAAGTGGATGAAGAAGATCTGTGCTTTTCAGCCCCCATAGGAGATGGTTTTATGGTGGGAGAAGAAGTCAGCCAGCATCTTTGGGGGGGAGGGGTGATGGAGCAGTAGCAGATGTCCAGGAAGGCCAGGTTGGCTAGGAAGAAATACATGGGGGAGCCCAGGTGAGTGTCGCCCCAGATGGTAAGGATGATGATGTTGGCAGGGAGGATCACAGAATAGAAGACAAAGAACAAGACGAAGAGGAAGAGCTGGATCTCCCGGGTCTGAGATAACCCCAGCAGCACAAACTCCATCACCAGTTCAAGTAGCCACTGGGCAAGCTGGTGCCAGTCGACCTCCATGCATGAAAAGTGCCCACCATAAAAAACAACATAATATTGGTTTGGTACGGGCAGCACCCAACAAAATGGCAGGCCTGATCTCGGTCAAGGTCTGTGCAGTGTCTAGCACAATGGGGGCCCTGATCTCAATCAGAGGTTATGCACCACCTGGCACAATGGCGGCACTGATCTTTAGTTGCTTCTTTAGTTGGTATTCTAAAAGAAAGAATGATTTTAATGGAACTTGTGCAGTTTACTCCAGCTGAGTATCTGATCCTGTATCTATCGCAGTGGTTTGCAACCTTTTTTCATTTGTGGAAAATTATGGAGGTGCAGACCCCTTTGGAAATCTTAGACATAGGCTGCTGACCTAAAGTGGTCTGTGGACCACAGGTTGAAAACCAGTGATATATCATATCTGTGAATGGTAGAGTGAAAACCATGTAAAGGAGACGAATGGTCCCATCTCATTAAAATTATTGGAAACTGCGGAGCAACATTCGTAGGTGGCTTTGAAAATCTGGCTCGTGGGGGTAGAGTTAAGGCTGTTAGTGCAATATTTTCCTGAATTGTGAGTCTTTAATTGTGCAGCCTTCATGTTCTCTTAATGTCCAGTTGTGGGATGGAGTGTCCTGTGTTTTAAGCAGGGATATTTGAGAAGGAAAAGAATAAAAAGAAACAACTTTGCTCTCTGGGGCTTTGAAACCTTGCTAGAAATTGGCACATAAGGCAGAGAAAAGGTTACATTTGAAGGGATAAATTTTATTTGCTTATAAATAGTTCCATATTGACAGTTCTTTGCTCACCTCTCTCAGCCCACACCACGCTCTTGATGAAATTCTCATGCACCAACTTTCGCAACTGATGTAAACTCTGTAATTACTTATAAGATACTCCAGAAATAATCTAAAGTATCTCACATATAATAAACAGTCAGTACACAGTTCCTTTATAGATATGCATGGTGGTGGTCAGGGACTCTCTCCTCAGGGGGACTGAGTCATCTATCTGCTGCCCCAACTGGGAAAAACGAGAAGTCTGTTGCTTGCCAGGAGCTAGGATTCACGATGTGATGGAGAGACTGCCGAGACTCATCAAGCCCTCAGATCACTACCCCTTCCTGCTTCTCCACGTGGGCACCAATGATACTGCCAAAAATGACCTTGAGCAGATCACTGCGGACTACGTGGCTCTGGGAAGAAGGATAAAGGAGTTTGAGGCGCAAGTGGTGTTCTTGTCCATCCTCCCCGTGAAAGGAAAAGGCCCGGGTAGAGACCGTCGAATTGTGGAAGTCAATGAATGGCTATGCAGGTGGTGTCGGAGAGAAGGCTTTGGATTCTTTGACCATGGGATGGTGTTCCAAGAAGGAGTGCTAGGCAGAGATGGGCTCCACCTAATGAAGAGAGGGAAGAGCATCTTCGCAAGCAGGCTGGCTAGCCTAGTGAGGAGGGCTTTAAACTAGGTTCACCGGGGGAAGGAGACCAAAGCCCTGAGGTAAGTGGGGAAGTGGGATACCGGGAGGAAGCACGAGCAGGAGCGCGAGCAGGAGCGCACGAGAGGGGAGGGTTCCTGCCTCATACTGAGAAAGAGGGACGATCAGCGAGTTATCTCAAGTGCCTATACACAAATGCAAGAACCCTGGGAAACAAGCTGGGAGAACTGGAAGTCCTGGCAAAGTCAAGGAATTATGATGTGATTGGAATAACAGAGACTTGGTGGGATAACTCACATGACTGGAGCACTGTCATGGATGGATATAAACTGTTCAAGAAGGACAGGTAGGGCAGAAAAGGTGGGGGAGTTGCATTGTATGTAAGAGAGCAGTATGATTGCTCAGAGCTCAGGTATGAAACTGCAGAAAAACCTGAGAGTCTCTGGATTAAGTTTAGAAGTGTGAGCAACAAGGGTGATGTTGTGGTGGGAGTCTGCTATAGACCTCCAGATCAGGGGGATGAGGTGGACGAGGCTTTCTTCCAGCAACTCACAGATGTTACTAGATCGCAGGCCCTGGTTCTCATGGGAGACTTCAATCACCCTGATATCTGCTGGGAGAGCAATACAGCGGTGCACAGACAATCCAGGAAGTTTTTGGAAAGGGTAGTGGACAATTTCCTGATGCAAGTGCTGGAGGAACCAACTAGGGGCAGAGCTCTTCTTGAACTGCTGCTCACAAACCGGGAAGAATTAGTAGGGGAAGCTAAAGTGGATGGGAACCTGGGAGGCAGTGACCATGTGATGGTCAAGTTCAGGATCCTGACACAGGGAAGAAAGGAAAGCAGCAGAATACGGACCCTGGACTTCAGAAAAGCAGACTTTGACTCCCTCAGGGAACTGATGGGCAGGATACCCTGGGAGAATAACATGAGGGGGAAAGGAGTCCAGGAGTGCTGGCTGTATTTTAAAGAATCCTTATTTAGGTTACAGGGACAATCCATCCTGATGTGTAGAAAGAATAGTAAATATGGCAGGCAACCAGCATAGCTTAACAGTGAAATCCTTGCTGATCTTAAGCACAAAAAAGAAGCTTACAAGAAGTGGAAGATTGGACAAATGACCAGGGAAGAGTATAAAAATATTGCTTGGGCATGCAGGAGTGAAATCAGGAAGGCCAAATCACACCTGGAGTTGCAGCGAGCAAGAGATGTTAAGAGTAACAAGAAGGGTTTCTTCAGGGATGTTAGCAACAAGAAGAAAGTCAAGGAAAGTGTGGGCCCCTTACTGAATGAGGGAGGCAACCTAGTGACAGAGGATGTGGAAAAAGCTAATGTACTCAATGCTTTTTTTGCCTCTGTCTTCACGAACAAGGTCAGCTCCTAGACTACTGCAGTGGGCAGCACAGCATGGGGAGGAGGTGACCAGCCCTCGGTGGAGAAAGAAGTGGTTCGGGACAATTTAGAAAAGCTGGATGAGCACAAGTCCATGTGGCCGGATGCGCTGCATCTGAGAGTGCTAAAGGAGTTGGCGAATGTGATTGCAGAGCCATTGGCCATTATCTTTGAAAACTCATGGTGATCGGGAGACATCCCGGATGACTGGGAAAAGGCTAATGTAGTGCCCATCTTTAAAAAAGGGAAGAAGGAGGATCCTGGGAACTACAGGCCGGTCAGCCTCACCTCAGTCCCTGGAAAAATCATGGAGCAGGTCCTCAAGGAATCAATTCTGAAGCACTTAGAGGAGAGGAAAGTGATCAGGAACAGTCAGCAAGGGCAAGTCATACCTGACTAATCTAATTGCCTTCTATGATGAGATAACCAGCTCTGTGGATGAGGGGAAAGCGGTGGAGTTGTAGCAAAGCTCTTGACACGGTCTCCCACAGTATTCTTGCCAGCAAGTAAAAGAAGTATGGGCTGGATGAATGGACTATAATGTGGATAAAAGGTTGGCTAGATTGTCAGGCTCAACGGGTAGTGATCAATGGCTCCATGTCTAGTTGGCAGCTGGTATCAAGTGGAGTGCCCCAAGGGTCGGTCCTGGGGCCGGTTTTGTTCAATATCTTCATAAATGATCTGGAGGATGGTGTGGATTGCACCCTCAGCAAGTTTGCAGATGACACTGAACTGGGAGGAGAGGTAGATACGCTGGAGGGTAGGGATAGGATCCAGAGGGCCCTAGCCAAATTAGAGGATTGGGCCAAAAGAAATCTGATGAGGTTCAACAAGGACAAGTGCAGAGTCCTGCACTTAGGACAGAAGAATCCCATGCTCCGCTACAGACTAGGGACCGAATGGCTTGGCAGCAGTTCTGCAGAAAAGGACCTAGGGGTTACGGCGGAGGAGAAGCTGGATATGAGTCAACAGTGTGCCCTTGTTGTTAAGAAGGCCAATGGCATTTTGGGATGTATCAGTAGGGGCACTGTCAGCAGATCAAGGGACGTGATCGTTCCCCTCTATTCGACATTGGTGAGGCCTCATCTGGAGTACTGTGTCCAGTTTTGGGCCCTACACTACAAGAAGGATGTGGAAAAATTGGAAAGAGTCCAGCGGAGGGCAACAAAAATGATTAGGGGACTGGAACACATGACTTATGAGGAGAGACTGAGGGAACTGGGATTGTTTAGTCTGTGGAAGAGAAGAATGAGGGGGGATTTGATAGCTGCTTTCAACTACCCGAAAGGGGGTTCCAAAGAGGATGGTTCTAGACTGTTCTCAGTGGTAGCAGATGACAGAACAAGGAGTAATGGTCTGAAGTTGCAGTGGGGGAGGTTTAGGTTGGATATTAGGAAAACCATTTTCACTAGGAGGGTGTTGAAACACTGGAATGGGTTCCCTAAGGAGGTGGTGGACTCTCTTTCCTCAGAAGTTTTTATGGTCAGGTTTGACAAAGCCCTGGCTGGGATGATTTAGTTGGGGATTGGTCCTGCTTTGAGCAGGGGGTTGGACTAGATGACCTCCTGAGGTCCCTTCCAACCCTGATATTCTATGGTTCTATGACTGTATGATTCTATGAACCTCGGTAGAAGTGCGGGGGGGGCACACAAGACCCAGCCCTATGTGGTCCCGCCTTCTGCTCCTCCTTTTCTCCCCGAGGTCCCATTACAACAAAATTAAATCATAGAGAAGAAAATTCTGTGTTAAAGAAACTCATCTCATCACCCCCATCCCTCATGCTGGGTTTTAGAACAGTGTCCTAACAAGAATTTGGTGAGAATTAGTGTGTTAAACTCTGCAGATCCCTTTGAATATGAAAAGTTCTAGACTGCTGCACAATTGGAATCCATGTACGTTTAGCACTAAACCTTTCTATAACTGGGGAAGAATTGTGGCAGTTAAGTGCCCAGTTCTGTTATAAGCCAATGAGGCTTTGAAAATCTCTCCCGTTCTTATTTATAGACCACACTGTGGTATCCTAACTACCACTGAATAGTGTCTTAGACTTTATTTCAAGGAATAGGTAGAATAAGGTACAGATTACGTATCTAGCATGTTCATTACATCATTTGTTAAAAAATGTAATGTTTGCAGCAGTGCTGTAGCCCTGTTGGTCCCTGGACCTTAGAGAGACAAGGTGGGAGAGGTAATATCTTATTGGACCAAGTTCTGCTGGTGAAAGAGACAAGATTTTGAGCTATACAGAGCTCTTCTTCAGATCTGAAGAAGGCTACACTACAAAGTTGGGTTGATGTAAGCTGCCTTGTGTCAGACATCTTCTCTAGTATGTTAGCTAGCTGGTATTAAAAAGTAGAGTAGGGATAGATTTTGAAAGACATACATTAGAGTTAGTCACCAAGGGTCAGCTATTTAAAAGTATTTAGGTGTAAAGAAAGAGATAAGCACCTACGCCTAGATCGTCCTGGTTATATAGACTCCTAATTCCCATTGATTTCAATTTCCGCCTGCTTTTTAGGTGCCTAAATACCTTTGAAAATCTGGGCCTGTCTATCATTGACTTTCTCTGGTTGCTGAGTATATAACTCCCACATCTTCCACTCCATCCACTGGCTGAGCTGTAGTTGTAATAACTTGGTTAAGAGACACGACAATATTTCTGATTTATTCTAGGACTGAAAATACGACACTTCCTCCCTCTCAGGCTAAACCTGGTCTGGGGTGAGTAGAAGGAGAGAAATTGGGGTGTTAGTTTCAGAGGATTTTTGAATTAACTAAGAACTTTACAAATTGTATTTCAGGGGTTTTTTTTACTTCCCATGGTGAGAACAGAATGGAGTAATCAAATGACCATCACAGAATTTGTCCTCTTGGGATTTGGGAATCTCCAGGAGCTACAGATTTTTCACTTCCTGCTGTGTCTTGTTATCTACATTGTGACCATGGCTGGGAACATCCTCATCGTGGTGCTAGTTGTGGTGGATCAGCACTTCACACCCCCATGTACGTCTTCCTGGGGAACTTGTGCTGCTTGGAGACCTGCTACAGCTCCACCATCCTGCCCAGGGTGCTGGGTCCTGACTGGGCACAGAACCATTTCTTTCCTTGGCTGTGTCATGACATATTATTTCTTTGGTTGCTTAGTAGCGACAGCATGTTACCTGCTAGGAGCAATGTCTTATGATTGCTATTTAGCAATATGGAAACCCCTGCACTGCACAACCATTATGAACACCAAGCAGTCCTTCCAGTTAGCAGCTGACTCTTGGATCTGTGGCTTACTGACTAATACAATAACAACATCTTTAATGTCACAATTATTCTTCTGAGGGCCTTGTGACATTGCCCATTTCTTTTGCGATTTAACTCCCCTGTTAAATCTCTCCTTCAGGATGCCCACATGGTGGAACTTGAAACTTTCATTCTGGCCTCCATCAGTACCATGCCACTATTTCTATTAACCCTGATGTCCTATGTTTATATTATTTCCACCATCCTGAAATACCCACCACCATGGGGAGGCAAAAGGCATTTTCCACCTGCTCCTCTCACCTCATTGTGGTCACAGTTTTTTATGATCCCTGATCATTGTCTATATAGTACCACAAACCAATGCACTAAGAGAGCTGCATAAAGTGCTGTCTCTTTTCTACACAGTGTTGACTCCATGGTCAATCCCATCATATACAGCCTAAGAAATAAAGAGGTAAGCAAGGCCATAGGTAAAGCTGTCAACAAATTTATTGTCTTCAGAGAAACTCAGGCAAAAACAAGCACATTTTGTTAGCTTTAACACAAGGTTGGAAAATGGTTAGAGTCAGGAAATTTTCTTTTTCTTTATCCATGTGAAAAAAATTATGAAAACAAACAAATAAGAATTAATTGAAAAATTACACAAATTTTTGGTTTTAAACAAAAAAATGCTAAGGTTTTTTTTTGTTTTTTTTTTTTTGGTCTTTGTGACAGATTTGGCAACTTCCTGATATCTCCTTGGGAAACCTGATTGAATCAAGTTTAATATTCTCGGGGTCCATTGTATTAAAGGAATGGTTTATGGATTGTTGTGGACTGGTCTTGTGTGGAACCTCTCGAGGCAGGAAATGTGACAGATATGAGACCTGGGGGCGGGGTTCAACGGCATATACTGAACATGACAAGAATGGACTTTTGGAGCAAAAAGAGTGAAGTGGTTTTCTTGGGGAACATCTAGGGGGAGGTGAATGCAAATCCATCCCTCTGGTTATGCAAAACCCCAGCCATTTGTAGCTTCGCCTTAAGCCATGGCCATAGTCTGCAGATCATCTGTTACATGACGCTAAGATCAAAGGCTCAAGCTGGCTAAGGAAAAGACTTGACCATTCATGGTGATTCTAATTCTCAATCTGAGACAATTGTGAACTTGTAACCACAGAGAAAACTCAGGTGTGGGTGTTGAAGGACTGACATCTACCAGAGCCCCAGGCTGAAGATGGGGTGGATTCTGGTAAGCTTTTTTGCAGTCATGTATGTTCTTTTATTGTCTTATTATGTTTTCTCTGTAATGCTTTCACCTTAAGAAAAAAATGTGCTTGCTTATAACGAGTAGGGTGGTTCCTTACAATTGATGGCAATTGCAGTTGTTTGTAGTTTCTGGAGAGAAAGCAAAGAGATGAAACTGGCCGACTTAGGCAGTCTACCTTGCTGGGAATGTCACAGTGTAGGCAGGAAACTTGCAGCCTGGAAAAAAAAGCTGGTCAGGAGGGAGAGACATGTGCCAAAATGTTTTTTTGTGGTCATGGGTTGTTTTAATAATATGTTTTTACAAAAATCAATTATTTGGAGTCAAAATGTACATATTTTCTCTGAGTCCTCATTTTTATGTGAAAAAAGTGGTCATGGAAAAGAGACCATCTCTAAAATGGATCTATTGTTCAGGGGCAGATGGAAGGAATCCCTCTGGGCTTTTGACAAACACTGGGTAAAGGAGAACACCCTCCAAGGTTCTCTAGCTGTTTTACTCACTTTGGAAAGTGTAATGACCTCATTGACCCAAGCAACACAGTGTCCCATTATCCTAGCATGGCTCCAATCAGGAATACTTTCACACCCTACAGCAGAGTCCACAGTGGAAAAGGTGGGCTGGACATATGTCCCACCAAGACTAAAATGACTCTACCAAAATGGCATCCTGAGACCTATCAAAAATGGTTCAATGCTGAAATGAATGACCATTTTAGGGTGTGATGAACACTGTAGTGGGAGACACAGTCCTGGGGTTGTCCATATGAACCACTCTGGATATTGAAAACCTAGATTTAAAGATGAATAGCCTTATTAATGGAGTCACAAGAGCAGTAAAATCTGGAGGAAGTATTAGCAGATTATTACTTAATCGACACACATTAACTATGGATACTATTTAGTATACTATAATTTAGTTGCTCAATATTTTCAGTATATTAACACCACTATTACATCTATTGTTAGTAATTTAGAACATAATGATATTTTGTTAGCCATTGACTGTGTATGTATATGTAAGGTTCTTAATTTGATCAATCCAGGCTTAGCTGAGATACAGGTGCAGCATTGTCCTCGGTTGTTAGACCAGCACAACTATCATGAGACAACGCTACAGCCAAAACATAAAACACATTACCTCAAACTTTTTGCAATTTGCCAAATTTCATACAATGCTGAATTTGGGAAAGATGGGAATAACCAAGTTTTAATGTTGGTGTGACATTGCACTCATAATGTTTTATAGAATATGCTTATGAGTGTAAATATGATGTAACTGGAATACACTTTATGCAAAAGGTCTCTTGTAAGGTATCATTACAAAGGTTGTGATCTTCTGAGTGTGTTCATCCTACTGGTTTGCATGTATTATTTTTATGTCTGGAGTTAGGAGAATAAGATATAAACTTGTATTACTGATGTAAACACATTAAGTGGAAGCCAATAATGGAGCTTCAGAATCAATGAACTGTGAATGGGTTTGTTTACCTGAAAGCCTTCCTGTGTACGCGTGGGCCAGTTCCTAGGTATGAAGAAGGAGGTCTTACAATGACATGTAATCATGTCACCTGAACTGGAATCCATCTTAAACCTGGTGCTTTTCTATTTAGAAGGAGGGGTGGGCACCCAGAGAGACAAAAGATCCCCGCCTTGTGCCAAAGCTATAAAAGGGGGTGGAACAGAATAAAGGGGATCCCAGTTATGAGAAAGCCCCTGCTTTTCACCTAAGATGCCTGCTGGAACTGACAAGGACTGTACAGGGGGAAAGGATTGGGCCCAGACTAGGAAGGAGTCTAGTCTGTGAAAGAAGCTTATTGGAACATCTCTGAGGGTGAGATTTACCTGTACTCAGTTTCTTAATGTATTAGGCTTAGACTTATGTGTTTTGTTTTGTTTTATTTTGCTTGGTATCTTACTTTGTACTGTCTGTTATTACTTGGAACCACTTAAATCTCACTTTTTATACTTAATAAGATCACTTTTGTTTATTATTGAACCCAGAGTAAGTGATTAATACCTGTGGGAGCAAACAGCTGTGCATATCTCTCTATCAGTGTTATAGAGGGCGGACAATTTATGAGTTTACCCTCTATAAGCTTTATACGGCGTAAAATGGATCTATTTGCGTTTTGGATCCCACTGGGAACTGGGTATCTGGGTGCTGTAGATAGGTGACCTGCTGAGCAGTTTTTGGATAAAGTCTGCAGCTTTTGGGGATGTGGACCAGACCTGGGTCTGTGTTGCAGCAGGCTAGCATGTCTGGCTCAACAAGAAAGGGTTCTGGAATCCCAAGCTGGCAGGGAAAATGGGCTCAGAGGTAATTCCAGCATGTCAGGTGACAGTCGCAAGGGGGGTCTCTGTAATCGAACCCATCACAACTGGTTCCTAGATGGACCAAGCCTTCTGTGAGAGTATTTTATGCTAACAGCAGGGTAACTTTTATAAATAATACATATTGTGTTGCAGGGCCAGAAAAGGTTACACATCTGGCAGGCTAATTAACCCAGATTCAACCGTCAGAGATGTATTAGTAGATAATGTTTGTGGTTTTGCGTGTTTGCATATATATGGTTAGAGGCTGACAATGTAAGAATATAAGAACATAAAAACGGCCATACTGGGTCAGACCAAAGGTCCATCAAGCCCAGTATCCTGTACTCTGACAGTGGCCAATGGCAGGTGCCCCAAAGGGAATGAACAGACAGGTTATCATCAAGTGATCCATGACCTGTCACCCAATCCCAGCTTCTGGCAAACAGAGGCTAGGGACACCATTTCTGTCCATCCTGGCTACTAGCCATTGACGGACCTATCCTCCATGAATCTATCTAGCTCCCTTTGGAACCCCATTATAGTATTGGCCTTCACAACACCCTCTGGCAAGGAATTCCAGAGGTTGACAGTGCGTTGAGTGAAAAAAACAAATGATTCCTGTCTATCATTGTATTCTGTAATTCAAAGATCAAAAGGAGCTGTTAACATTTAAATGAACTGTTAGTATAGTGATATCACTGTCTTAATTTCTCCTTGAAGTTTGTGGTAAATCACCTGCAAATGGTGGAGATAGGCAATTGCCTTATGTTAATCAATGTAGCTCAGGAGTTCTCAAAATTAGACTGTGACCCCCTTATGACAACAAAAATTGCTACACGACCCCAGAAGGGGAGACCAAAGCCTGAGCCCCAGTTCTCCAGGTGGGAGGGCCAAAGCTGAAGCCCAAGGGATTCAGCCCCAGATAGGGGGCGTGTAACCTGAGCCTCACCACCCAGGGTTGAAGCCCTCAAACTTTGGCTTCGGCCCTAGGCAGTGGGACTTGGGCTTCAGTCCCAGGCCCCAGCAAGTCTAAGCCATGTCCATTGGTCATGTCTGAAGACATAGGATACCCTAACAGTTTAGTTAATAAGAATTGGCTGTTCACATGTATTTGGGTAAGATCTGAAATATTCAGTGACCTGGTGGGTGATGTGTCTGATCCTTTGGGATTGGTAGAACTTTTTATATGATAAACAAGAGTTTCAGTAACCCTCACCATATTTGCTTGGCTGTCTGGGAGGAAGCCCAAGGCTGGATTGCTATAGGGGAACTGTGTTTTTGGCTTCAGGGTAACAAGTAAGGCATTGTGGGTGCTGTTTTTACTGTTGACTTGGTAAATCCAAGTATTGGAATAACCACAAGTTTGGGGGATTGTCTGTCCCATTCTTTACAGTTTGCCCTAATCGAGCAATCCTAGAGTGGCCCTCCAGGACATATATATACAGCATATATATACAGCATTACCCTAGAGTTCGCCTCATAACTGAGATGGGCTTTGAAATCAATCAAAATGCTGTTCCCAAAGCCGTGGGTGGGGGCTCTGGGAATGCTATGTCACTGTCCCAGTCAGTAGGGGAGAAAAAAGCTGGGCTTGATTGGGGAAAACGGGACTCATGAAAGAGGTAACGCAGGTCAAGGACATTGCCTTGGGATATTCCAGTGTCACAGGTTCCAGGAAACTTTCAGAATTTCCAGGAAACTTAGCCGGATTTTGTCTACATGTAACCAGTACAATCCAGATTGGAACTCATGCTTTCCAGTAGACATGTGATGGGGGCACACTCTCTGAGGTCATTACTCCTCCTGACAATCTAAGCACCCTATTAACTAGTCTGTTTCCACCCTTTATGAAATGACACCTACAAATACAGGATCGAGTGGCATGGTTCCCATAATCAGTCTTATTCACCAACATAAGCAGGGTACCCGAAAGGTCCAAGAGCAGGTGACCAGACCTTGATGAGCCATTCCAGAGGACATCACTTTCCGTCCTCTAGGCAGAATACGCGTGATTGTGCTGGCGGTAACAGTAATTGCATTGATTGAACTGGGCTGGTGTACGCGTTATCCAATAAAAAGGGGAAAATTACAACAGCAGATTTGGATGAGAAAAGGACTAGCTTTAGCCACTAATAAAGCTGTGCTGATGGATGGTAGTTAGGGAGTTATGTTGTACCAAGTCTTTATTACTTGTATAGTCTTTGGTATAGATGCATTTTAGCTATTTTTACTTTATCCTTATATTATGCAATATTTTGTTATCCTATTATTTAGCATAGTTAATTATTTAGCATAACTATATTTACATATTAAGGAGGGGATGATAGGATAATGGACCGGGATGTTTTGTTGGAACTAGCAGGTACAAGGAGAAGGGCGGTAACTAACAATTGTTTCATGTTCTCTGTGTGTATATAAAGTCTGTTGCAGTTTCCACGGTATGCATCCGATGAAGTGAGCTGTAGCTCATGAAAGCTCATGCTCAAATAAATTGGTTAGTCTCTAAGGTGCCACAAGGACTCCTTTTCTTTTTGCGAATACAGACTAACACGGCTGTTACTCTGAAAAATATCAGGAGTGTAATACATCACTTGTTTGTATCATTGTATAAAAGGAGAAGTCCTAGGGGCCAGCATCTTGGTGCGCTGACAGAGCTGGTACCCTCAGCGTGGGCATACCTGTGTTAGTGACCTGTAGCCCCTAGGGGGCACTAGGACCATGCTTTGTTGACAATAAGCCTGGTTGAGTGCCTTTGCCACTCAACCGAGCCTGTGGTCTTTCTTTCTGAGTGGCATTGAGGTCAGCTGGATGAGCACACTGCATTCTCTGCTCATGCAGCTAACACCAGAGCTCTGAGAACAGCAGCACTGACTGGCCATAACACCTTAGCATTGCAACGGCACCCCGCAGCACTGAACAACAGGGCTTAGTGGGAAGTGAAACACTCTAAGGATTGGATGCGCCCAGTTCAGGGTCACCCCAGAGGGGACCCAGATTCTCTTCTGCTGAAGCGCCATAAACCTGGCAAACCAGTGGCTTTCTTAGACTTATACATCTGAGACCAATACGTCTGTTAGTCTATAAGGTGCTACAGGACTCTTTGTCGCTTTTACAGATCCAGACTAACACGGCTACCCCTCTGATACTTTCCTAGACTAGATGTTGCTTATGGTCCCTTCTAGCCCCCAAGTTCTATGATTTTTGCACTGTGGGGTGAATTAGAATAACAAATAAGCAGAAGAGGTGACACAAAAGCAGGTTAATTTGTTACCTTGCAGACTGGAGCTCTTAGGAGCCCTCCTTGATCACAGTAGGACGTATTTTAGATAAGGGCCCAAGATAGACCAATGAGGAACGCAAGGGTTTAAGCACCAGGGTTTATGAACTAGTTAAATTGAGTAAAAATTATCCCAATTATCTCTACCTTCCTAAACGCACCCAGGATAGAAAACAATGTTCAGATATAACAATGTGGTATTGTTTGCATATTCACCATGTCATATTTCTGTCTCTTATCTCCAGGACAATCAAGGAAGGTTTATATCTTAGGTTCAAAGGCTCCTATTTACCCAATTCCACACTGAAATTGTATCCTGTCCTCTGGACTTTAAACTTGAGATCCATTGAGTTTAAAAGTAGGAAGAGTGAAAAAATAAGTTCCACACCCAAGTTCTCTTTGTTGGTTTTTTATGGTTAAACAATCACATTTCCTGTTGCTTGTAAAGAAACGCTGTTCTTTCTCCCTGAGAGTAGATTCAGACAAAACCAGGAAACCGACTAACCATTCAGTCAGTGACACACTAACAAAAGCACACAAAATAAGACATACCTTAAAAAAAGGTCCCCCCTCCCCCCCGCTTATCTCTGTCATTCTAGGAAGCTTTGATTTTACTTGCAACAACAGAATTTTAAGCACACAAACATATGCTACTTCAGCGAATGGCATCACAGATGTGATGCTAAGGGTGTCTTGCACACATAAGTTGTGTATAACTCTCCGGTACAGCCCAGCTAGCGTGGATGCGGGTATACCAGCATAGCTGGGCTTGGCAGTGTTCACTTTTCATTTTTTGTATAACATTGGCAGATAATATTGATTTTTTTTGTCAGCAAAGTTTCAATTTTTATCAGTTTACATTTTCACAATTGTGGCAACTTATGGCTTTTAAGCATTTTTAAACTTGTGATCTGTTTAAATCGCCATAGTGGCAGGAAATCACGGGGGAGGTCAGATGATGACTATTTATGGTGCTACAATTCAAAAAGCTAAAGATTTCGAAGGCAGTTCTTTTAGCGGCGCTGTAAATCCGTGCTGTGGGCAGCATTTCTCACAGCGGGTTTTATACATGCAAACGTGGCAGTCTAACACGTTCTCAAGCAGCACTCTTCTTTCCCTGTTTACCTGTAAGTTTTGATTATTATGGATGGAAATATGTTTTTCCAGGTTTGTGTGTGCAAGTGGTAAAATCAGCCTTCACCAACATTTACCAACGAAAATTGAATCTTTCCAGGCCTAAATACACCTGTTCCCATACTGGTAGGAGATTACGGCTCTTTATACCAGTAAAACTGACTTCACACTAAGGGTTTGTACTGGTATAACTATAGCAGGAAAAAAAATCACCCCCACAACTGGCATAGTTATATCAGGACACAAACACTGCGTAGAAGAGGCCTCAGGTTGGAACAGAAGTAGCTGACCCCTGTAACTTTTCATTTCCTGGCTTGCATTGCCTTGTTTTCAGTGGGAGGATTAAACATGAAAATTTACCAGCCTTGGCAAAAATAAAATCATTCTGCTCAGCATTCAGGGGGTCGGGGTAGGCCTAAAGTATGTTGTGTTCACTTAAAATGACTTCCCAGTAGTGTGTGCAAAGAGGTTAGATGGTGCGGTTTAGTGGTAGAGAGCGACACATGGAGTCAGGTTCCATTCTAACCTGTTTGCTTTTCTGTACCTCATTTTCCTCAGCTGTAAAATGGAAGTTGAGTCTTCATTTAGATTGTAGAAGAGCTTTGATACTTTCTAATGAGAGGCCTGTCATGAGGGATTTTTTGCTGTGTTTGATTTATTTTTCCAGGCCTTTTATTATGATTTATTGTGTGTTCTGTGGTAGCATCTAGACATCCCTGTCCCGGGCTAGGAACTCATTGTGCTGGGTGTTGCACAAACACAGAGCACAGACACAGTCCGTCATCAAAGGGCTGACAATCTCAGGAATGCCTTTTCTCTTTATCATTGTTTATAACATTTGCCAGCTGACCTTAGAACAAAGTAGGCCATTTGAACCTTTAAAGGGATGCTCTCAGGTGGAAACCAAGCCAGCGTAAAGTGCAGTGTTTGACTCCCAGCCCCGAGCAGCCCCCATCCTGTCATTGGATCAGCTTCCGATTGTTTTCCAACTGATTTTTCTTCTGCCGCTGCTGCCTGGAAGACCTGCGCAAAGCAGCCAAGTCAATGGTGGCATGCTGGGGCGGTGGCCTCTACATCTCTCCTCTTGTATCTGTTCCACTGTAATAATTAACCAGCTGTCACGGCAGGGACTTGGCCATGGGGCTGTCACCTCACAGGGGACTGCCCTAATCGCTGGTCTGTACAGTCAGTTACTGCCTGGCTACCTATTTAATTATTTATACAAATGGAACAGCTGCTACTGGAACTACTGAAACTAGCTGAAACAACCGAAACTGTTCTACGGGAACAGCCCCAAACTAGCCCAATGGTTAGGGTATTTTCCTGGGAGGCAGGAGAGAAGATTTCACCCAGTTACCCTGTACTGAGCCCCATGATTTGTGTTTGGTTAAAGCATGTCCCAGAAAGGCAGTGTGGATTGGAAGCTGCATGAGATGCAAAGTTCACCACTTCCCTTAAGAGTTATCCAGTGGTTATCCACTGGAAATGGGTGCCTTATTTGAATTTGAATTGTTAGATCAAAGAGACCTATTTTCATAAAACAATTCTTCACTGCCACTAATTATATTCCAGTCATTTAATTCTTTATCAATTGCTGTATATCTTTTCCAGGGATCAATGTTAGGCTAACCAGTCTATTTAACTAGGTCATTTCACTTTCCATTTTTGAATATTGGCACAGTATTAGCAGTGTTCTAGTCTTCTGGAATTTCCCTTGGATTCCAAGATTTATTAAAAATTAACATCATTGAGCCAGAGACCTCCTTAGCCAACTCTTTTAGGACTCTTGGGTGCAAGTTATCCAAGCCTGCTGATTTAAAAATGTTTATGACTATTAGATATCATCTAGCATCACCCTTCATTTCTAAACAACTGGAAAGTAGTTCAGCATCCTCACAAAAAACATTATCCTACTTCTTTCCAAATTCAGAACAGAAATATTTGCTAGGATTTTTTCTGTTCCTAATATATTATAAAAAGTCCTTATTTTCTCTAGCCCTGCCATCTGTGTAGTTTTCCCTGATGTCTTTAGCTTTCCTTATCAGTGTTCTACACATCATAATTTTTAAATTATATTGATTCTCGTCCATCCTTCCTGTGGAAAGAAAAGGCCTGGGTAGAGACTGTCGAATCATGGAAGTCAATGAATGGCTATGCAGGTGGTGTCAGAGAGAAGGCTTTGGGTTCTTTGACCATGGGATGGTGTTCCAAGAAGGAGGAGTGCTAGGCAGAGATGGGATCCACCTAATGAAGAGAGGGAAGAGAATCTTTGCAAGCAGGCTGGCTAACCTAGTGAGGAGGGCTTTAAACTAGGTTCACCGGGGGAAGGAGACCAAAGCCCTGAGGTAAGTGGGGAAGTGGGATACCGGGAGGAAGCACGAGCAGGAGCGCGCGAGAGGGGAGGGCTCCTGCCTCATACTGAGAAAGAGGGGCGATCAGCGAGTTATCTCAAGTGCCAATACACAAATGCAAGAAGCCTGGGAAACAAGCTGGGAGAACTGGAAGTCCTGGCACAGTCAAGGAATTATGATGTGACTGGAACAACAGAGACTTGGTGGGATAACTCACATGACTGAAGTACTGTCACAGATGGATATAAACTGTTCAGGAAGGACAGGCAGGGCAGATAACGTGGGGGAGTTGCATTGTATGTAAGAGAGCAGTATGACTGCTCAGAGCTCAAGCATGAATCTGCAGAAAAACCTGAGAGTCTCTGGATTAACTTTAGAAGTGTGAGCAACAAGGGTGATGTCATGGTGGGAGTCTGCGATAGACCACTGGATCAGGGGGATGAGGCTTTCTTCCAGCAACTCATAGAAGTTACTAGATCACAAGCCCTGGTTTTCATGGGAGACTTCAATCACCCTGATATCTGCTGGGAGAGCAATACAGCGGTGCACAGACAATCCAGGAAGTTTTTGGAAAGTGTAGGGGACAATCATAGAATATCAGGGTTGGAAGGGACCTCAGGAGGTCATCTAGTCCAACCCCCTGCTCAAAGCAGGACCAATCCCCAATTTTTGCCCCAGATTCCTAAATGGCCCCCTCAAGGATTGAACTCACAACCCTGGGTTTAGCAGGCCAATGCTCAAACCACTGAGCTATCCCTCCCCCCCGAAATTTGCACAATTTCCTGGTGCAAGTGCTGGAGGAACCAACTAGGGGCAGAGCTCTTCTTGACCTGCTGCTCACAAACTGGGAAGAATTAGTAGGGGAAGCTAAAGTGGATGGGAACCTGGGAGGCAGTGACCATGAGATGGTCGAGTTCAGGATCCTGACACAGGGAAGAAAGGAGAGCAGCAGAATACGGACCCTGGACTTCAGAAAAGCAGACTTTGACTCCCTCAGGGAACTGATGGGCAGGATCCCCTGGGAGAATAACATGAGGGGGAAAGGAGTCCAGGAGTGCTGGCTGTATTTTAAAGAATCCTTATTTAGGTTACAGGGACAATCCATCCATGGGGCCAGATGCGCCGCATCCGAGAGTGCTAAAGGAGTTGGCGGATGTGATTGCAGAGCCATTGGCCATTATCTTTGAAAACTCATGGCATTCAGGGGAAGTCCCGGACGACTGGAAAAAGGCTAATGTAGTGCCAATCTTTAAAAAAGGGAAGAAGGAGGATCCTGGGAACTACAGGCCTGTCAGCCTCACTTCAGTCCCTGGAAAAATCATGGAACACATCCTCAAGGAATCAATTCTGAAGCACTTAGAGGAGAGGAAAGTGATCAGGAACAGTCAGCATGGATTCACCAAAGGAAGGTCATGCCTGACTAATCTAATTGCCTTCTATGACGAGATAACTGGCCCTGTGGATGAGGGGAATGCAGTGGACGTGTTATTCCTTGACTTTAGCAAAGCTTTTGACATGGTCTCCCACAGTATTCTTGCCAGCAAGTTAAAGAAGTATGGGCTGGATAAATGGACTATAAGGTGGATAGAAAGGTTAGATTGTCAGGCTCAGTGGGTAGTGATCAATGGCTCCATGTCTAGTTGGCAGCCGGTATCAAGTGGAGTGCCCCAAGGGTCGGTCCTTGGGCCGGTTTTGTTCATTATTTTCATAAATGATCTGGAGGATAGTGTGGATTGCACCCTCAGCAAGTTTGCAGATGACACTAAACTGGGAGGAGAGGTAGATACGCTGGAGGGTAGGGATGGGATCCAGAGGGACCTAGACAAATTAGAGGATTGGGCCAAAAGAAATCTGATGTGGTTCAACAAGGACAAGTGCAGGGTCCTGCACTTAGGACAGAAGAATCACATGCACCACTACAGACTAGGGACCGAATGGCTAGGCAGCAGTTCTGCAGAAAAGGACCTAGGGGTTACAGTGGGCGAGAAGCTGGATATCAGTCAATGGTGTGCCCTTGTTGCCACGAAGGCCAATGGCATTTTGGGCTGTATAAGTAGGGGCATTGCCAGCAGATCGAGGATATGATCGTTCCCCTCTATTTGACATTGGTGAGGCCTCATCTGGAGTATTGTGTCCAGTTTTGGGCCCCACACTACAAGAAGGATGTGGAAAAATTGGAAAGAGTCCAGTGGAGGGCAACAAAAATGATTAGGGGACTGGAACACACGACTTATGTGGAGAGGCTGAGGGAACTGGGATTGTTTAGTCTGCGGAAGAGAAGAAAGAGGGGGGATTTGATAGCTGCTTTCGACTACCTGAAAAGGGGTTCCAAAGAGGATGGATCTAGACGTCTCTCAGTGGTAGCAGATGACAGAACAAGGCGTAATGGTCTGAAGGTGCAATGGGGTAGGTTTAGGTTGGATATTAGGAAAACCTTTTTCACTAGAAGAAAAGGAATACTTGTGGCACCTTCGAGACTAACCAAATTATTTGAGCATAATAAATTGGTTAGTCTCTAAGGTGCCACAAGTACTCCTTTTCTTTTTGTGAACACAGACTAACACGGCTGCTACTCTGAAACCTTTTTCACTAGGAGGGTTGTGAAACACTGGAATGGGTTCCCTAGGGAGGTGGTGGACTCTCCTTCCTCAGAAGTTTTTAAGGTCAGGCTTGACAAAGCCCTGGCTGGGATGATTTAGTTGGGGATTGGTCCTGCTTTGAGCAGGGGTTTGGACTAGATGACCTCCTGAGGTCCCGTCCAACCCTGATATTCTATGGTTCTATGATTCTATGATTGTACTTACTTCTCTTTTTTACATTTGTTATATATTGCATTTTTTCTATTGCTGCATTCAATCCACCACTCAACCATAATGGGCTTTTAGCTAAGGTTATCTTCTTTTTTTAGAGACACAATGCTCTCCTGATTGATTTAATGTAAGTTTCAGAAACCTCATATTTTACACCTATAAAGGAATTATCTGTTTATTGCAGAAAAAATGATCTCCGCTGAGATGCTAGGAATAAACTGTTGTGAAGAACTGGAATTAGATTTCAGATCCCCTCGTTGAATTGTTTGTAATCTGAGTGCTTTGGAAATTGAAGCTATGAAGTTCGTCAACACACAAACCAACAATTGTGTATCTAAGGCGATATCACAGTGGAAAAGGTGAGCATGAGCTATTTTGAGAAAGCACTATTTTCACTTTCATTCTTACTCAAGGTTCGTAATCGTTCACATATCTGAATGTACTCACTCAGTCTTCAGACTTCTCTATGTCCTTTGAGCTAGGGAAAATCTCATCAGAGGTGAAAATGGCAATTGGCAGTAAGTTCACTGAAATATGGAAAAAATATTTTACTCTTATATCAACATCGTTATATTCACTCATTTTGGTCGTGCTTGAAAAGATAATGGAATATGAGTTTCAATGCCCAGAAGAGCTGACACTGAGATATTTTTACTGCATCTTCTATTTCATTCTGCCAGCTGTGACAGTTTTTATATTAGGCATAATTTTCCAGCCAGTGTGTCTACGTCCTTCTGACAGAAAAAACGAATTCTACTACTGTGTCAAAAAATGCAAAACTCAGTCTTCAGACAAGCACAAGTGTAATAGCTGCTGGGGCAGTTGTTTAAAGGCTGTTTTTCCTGCTCTGTTGTGGATAGTGATACTTCTTCTGGATGGAAGATATATTGGCTGCGCCACGGGCAATATCACAGGTCATCATGTTTCCCAGGTAATATTCACCTGCCTTGAGAGATAAAATGTTGCTTTCATTCAGCCGGTTTTCTTGAGTTGCTCTAGAATTTTGCCACTTGTGTTTTATATTGTGCAGGAAAGATAGTTTCTATTAAAAAAATAGAGGAAGCCAGGTCTGCCACCAGTTGCTACACAATGTGAGCCGAGGTTTCATTATTTCTTCAGCTTTCTAAAGGGACGTCCATCCTTGATTGTAGAACTCAGGCAAAGAATAAACAATATACATAAGATTACTCATTACAAAAAGCATGTCTAAGAGGTGGAAGCTAGACAACGAGTGCAATTATCTGAATTCACAAAATGTACTGAATTCTTTTTCACTAGTTTCCTTTTCCTGTATGGATGGGAAATGTCTCAATAAATAAATGTTTTTCATTTCCTGGGGCAATCCCAGTTGTTTGAGTCCTTGAAGGAATGTAGGTCCAGATTCTCAAAGAGACAAGGTGGGAGAGGTAAAGTCTTTTATTTGATCAACTTCTGTTGGTGAGAGAGACAAGCTTTCAAGTTTACACAGAACTCTTCTTCGGATCTGTGTAGCTCGAAAGCTTGTCTCTTTCATTAGCAGATCTTGGTCCAATAAAAGATATTCCCCCACCCACCTTTTCTCTCTTATATCCTGGAACCAATTCAGCTACAACAACTCTGTAAACAGATTGTTAAATGTATTCAGGCACCTTTTTGAGGAGCTAGGTGGACCCTCTTTGTTAGCTCCTGTTTGCATATTCCAGGGGAGTTAAAATGCCTTATTTTCAGTCTGAATTTCTCTGTCTTCTATTTCCGGCCTTTGGATTTTGTTAGGTTTTTGCCTGCTAGATTGAAGAGCCCATTATGAAATATTTGTTCCCCAGGTAGGTACTTACAAATGTGATCAAGTCACTCCTTAATCTTCTCTTTGATAAGCTAAATAGAGTGAGCTTCTTGAGTCTCTCACTATAAGGCATGTTTTCCAATCCCTTAATCATTTTTATGGCTCTTCTCTGAAACCTCTCCAATTTATCAAAATTTGTCTTGAATTGTGGGCACAAGAACTGGACATAAGATAACAGGAGTGGTCACACTAGTGCCACATACAGAGGTATAATAACCTCTCTACTCCTATTTGAGATTCCCCTGTTTATGCAGACAAGGAAGCCAAACCTAATGGTCCCTTCTGGCCTCAACTCTATGATGATCATTGTAGCTAAATATAAATAAAAGGATTTGTCCTCTAGACCCTTCTGGTGGGATATAAAAGAGTTATAAAAACGTCTAATGCAAATAACAGGTTTTAACATATTGATTTTTTTTAAAGATTGTTGGACTCGTTATCATGGTTGCTGTTGTCAGTATCGGTGTGGCATGCACGTGCTGCTGCAAGAAGGGCTACAGAGAAAACATAACAATAAAAGTGGATAAAGAAACCAAGAAACTACTAGAGCAAGAAGTTTATGAC
Organism: Eretmochelys imbricata; assembly: GCF_965152235.1. Taxonomy (NCBI): domain Eukaryota; kingdom Metazoa; phylum Chordata; order Testudines; family Cheloniidae; genus Eretmochelys; species Eretmochelys imbricata. The sequence continues at coordinate 36,938,791 of NC_135584.1, read as the reverse complement.
CATATTTTAAAACAGAAGAAAAAGGCTATCTGGCAACGCCTAAATGATGAATACTTAGCTGACCCGGAAACAATATTGAAATCTATTGACAAAAGAAAGATAACTGATATGATAGCTAGGGTTTGTAACAATTCAAGAGAAGGCTCAGCTGACCAAGGAGAAATAGTAATGGCCAGTATTTCACCTCAAGGGACCTCCAGTCTGTTACCTCAAGGGACCTCCAGTCCTTCACGTCAAGGGACATCCACTCCATCACCTCAAGAGATATGAGAAATCTCAAGTTGTCCAAGGGTGTGAGTTTTTCTGTATTTTAATATGACAGCACAGAAAGACTGGTAACTGATTAATATACCAGTAACAACGCCAAACCATGACTACACAGCAACTGCAATCTACTAATTGCACAAAAACCAAAGTGGAAAATAAGGAAGGACATGCATCCCCAGCAGTTCTGCTCCTCAGCCTCCCCGTGCAGTTCTTGGCTTCCTCTCCCAGGCTGGGGGGGCTGTAGTGGGTTCCCCTCCCCATTCCGGGCTGCGGAGGGTGGCTCTAGGGGCTCCTCACCGTCCTCTCCCAGGCTGGGGGGGCTGTAGTGGGTTCCCCTCCCCATTCCGGGCTGCGGAGGGTGGCTCTAGGGGCTCCTCACCTTCCTCTGCCAGGCTGATGCTCCAGGGAGGGCAAGATGGAAGAGCTGTCCTATCCTGTTGTTCACAGGAGGGGAGGAGGAAATGGCAGTGGAGCCGCCTTGAACAGTTGGGCTCTTTAGGTCCCTCTTCCCCTCCCACGAGAATGGTGTCTGGATGCCGAGGGGGGTGGGGAGGGGGAGAGAGCTCTGAGTGCAAAGTGCTAGATCCGTAGCAGCACTACACCTCCGCTGGATGAGATTTCCTGAGGTATGTGTAAAAACATGACACAGGGTTCAAATGTGTAAGTCTTACAACTCAGGTGTGAGAACTGCGAATACAGACTAACACGGCTGCTACTCTGAAACGTGAGATCTCCAGTCCTTCATTTCACAAGGTCTCCAGTTCTTCACCATAAGAGATCTCCAACCCTTCACCTCAAGGGTTCTCCAATTTTCCACTTCAAGAGGTCTCAATACCTTCGTCTAAGAGGATCGCCAACCTTTCACCTCAAGAGGTCTCAAAACTTTCATCTCAAGGAACTACAGATTTCTGATTTCTAATAGTCATGTAATTTATAAGGGAAAAGCTGCAACATAACCTCATAACCTGCTTCTCTCAATTTCAGAACAGCAGAAATGGAAAACAAAGAGAAATTAAAATTAAGGATGATTAAAACTCTGTCCATATCTAGTTAAACAACGGCTATAGGGTGACCACTCATCATTAAAATGAAAAGGAGTACTTGTGGCACCTTAGAGACTTAGTCTCTAAGGTGCCACAAGTCCTCCTTTTCTTTTTGCGAATACAGACTAACACGGCTGTTACTCTGAAACCATCATTAAAATCTCTTCCAATGGCCAAGTAAGTTTTTGAAATGTAGATAGAAGTTTGAGGTACCCACAGTGATTTGTGTTCAGGAAGAAAATCTGAGAGACTGCCAATAATCTGCTCAAGACTGCTGCAGCTGTTAAATAGTTTAAATACAAGGCTTACCTAGCAAACATGGCTCAGCTGTTTTTCATATGCACTAGATTTGCTTTAGCATTTACTTTCATATTTTTATGTGCAAGTCATTTAAAAATAAAGGCACTCTGAAACTCAACACTTGTGTCGCTGGTTTGGTTTGGCTTGAATGATCTCACTCAAGGAACAACACACACAGTCAAATTCATGGAATAAACGAAAGCTGATTACAATGCCTTGAGCAGGTGGGTTGGACTACTCTGAGCCGAGCCCTCACATCAACTATACTGGCCAGGGGGAGTTAACTTACGCTGCTGGAGTGTGAGAGGCAGTGTGGCCTAATGGATAGCTGAATGACCTTGGGCAAGTTGCTGCATCTCTCTGTGCCTCAGTTTCCCCATATACACAATGGGGATAATTCTACTGACCTCCTTTGAGACCTATGGATGGAAAGCACTACACAAGAGCTAGGTAGTATCTTTATCATGGTCTCAAAAGGCAGAGTTAGGTAAGAATTGGTTTTCCCTGTGCCATGAATATCTTAGAGATTTCACCAAATTTTCCCATCCTGAATCAGATGAAATCTTGAAATTTTTCAGCAACCAAAAATCTGGGGGAAATTATTGTTTCTGGTCAATTAAAATATATCAATCATTTCAAAATGTCTTGTTTCAAATTTGACCCTTTTAATTTTTTAACCTTTTTTCTATTATAGTTAGCTTCCATTTAGAAATGAACCTGAGTTGCCCAAAATGTCAAATTCCTGTTTGTCTGTCATGTCCACTGGTCTATATTTGTATGCCACACCCACACAGTGTGGGGCTCTGTCACCCCCTGGTGGTGGCGTGACCACCTAGACATCAATGAGACAGCTACAACCTAGGTTAAGAGTCTTTTAGCTCAGGTTGTAATGGCCCCTGTGCTAGGATCCAGACAGATGGAAAGACTGTGTGTTACATATTAATAGATTTGTAGATTTCCCAGTTGCATAGGCCACTGGCCATCTGTTTCTCTTCTCTGATTGGATGAGTGTAGCTCCGAGAAGCAGTGTTCTGCCATGAATACTCAGTGACGAGATCGAAATTCACTTTCCCTACATGTTCCTCTCAATTTATTCCAGATACACCCTTCCTGGGAACACCAGGCCCATGGGAGTGGACTGTGACAGATATGACGAACACAGGCCTATTATTGTATTTATTGTTTTGAATGTTATCTGCAGGGGCGAACCAATCCATGAAAACTTCAAAGACTGTTCTATTATGGGACAACATAGGCCCACAGAATATTCATAGCCCTTTGTATCAATGTGTTGTATGTATTTGTGTGTGCCTAGTTGCTGCGGGGATACCTGTGGACTCTGGAATCATTCAGGTGCTGTGCGGACCCCAATCAAGATCAGGGCCCCCTTTTAGCTGGGCGCTGCACAGACCCTGACCGAGATCTGGGCCCCCATTGTGCTGGGCACTGCACAGACCCCCCAGCTGAGAACAGGGAACCCTTTCCTGTGAAAAGTTTCAGTTTCAACAAATCCACATTTTTTGAGGGAAATATTACTAATAGAACATCTAATTTTAGACAAAAAATGTGTATGCGTTTAGATTGTTTTGAAATAGAGTCTGAAAAATCACTCTATGTTTTTTTGAAATAAAACAGTATGTGTTGCGTTTTTAAAATTTGTGTTTTATTGAAGGTATTGTACACATTTTTTCTTATACAGGCTTAAAAACTAGGTTAGTTTGCAGTATTTTTTACACTTTGGTTTTATTGTTTTATTTTATTTGGTTTTATTGTGTGACATTTCTGCAACTACTGTCACGCCACGTTCAGCCGCAAACATCAGCACGCCTGTAAAAACCACTGTTGTACGTGTAATAGCGCCGAGTGCCTTGAAGTGCCTGGGGGAAAAAAAGCTGCCCCAGCTGTAAGCTATTTTGCAGGTCCAAGGCCTGTTTAGGAAGACACAGAGTTCTGGAAGCAGATGGTAAAGTCGAATGTAAAACTAGAAGTCTTTGCAATAAGTGTGGCTTCTACGATGTTAAAAATCAATGGTGTAAAAGCAAAAAGTGTCCCCAGTGTTATCAGAAGACAGACAGCATAGATGGTCACGAGTGTTACACGTGTAATATCTGGACTCCAGAAGAGGGGAAGGATTATGTGTTTTATGATTTTGAATGCATACAAGAAATGGGGGTACATGTGCCAAATTATGTTTTTGCCTTGCATTTAGATAAAGAAACCAGCTGGGAATTTAAGGGGGAAAAATGCATGAGAGAGTTTATTTCAACCTTTGTAGACAAGCATTTTAAAGGATACACTTTTATCGCTCATAACGCTAAGGGTTACAGTTGTTATTTTATCTGTAGACAATTGATTAAAGAAAAAAATGTCTGTTAGCCCCGTAATGCAAGTCAGAAAACTAATGTGTGTAATGGTGGTGGACTTAGACATCAGATTTATAGATTCTTTAAATTTTCTTCCCATGAAACGCAGCAAGTTACTCAAAGCTATGGGGTGTGAGGGAGTGAAGGGGTATTTTCCACATTTTTTAACACAGCTGAAAATCAGAACTATGTGGGTCCTATGCCCAGGGTAGAGTACTTTGGAGTAGAATGCATGACGCCTGAAGAAAAAAAGGAATTTCTGAACTGTTACCAACACAACTGCCAAAACTAATTCAATCTCCAAAAAGGACTGTGCTGGTATTACCAGAACCAGAGGTGGTTCCAGAGAGGATGGTTCTAGACTATTCTCAGTGGTAGAAGAGGACAGGACAAGGAGTAATGGTCTCAAGTTGCAGTGTGGGAGGTTTAGGTTGGATATTAGGAAAAACTTTTTCACTAGGAGGGTGGTGAAACACTGGAATGCGTTACCTAGGGAGGTGGTAGAATCTCCTTCCTTAGAAGTTTTTAAGGTCAGGCTTGACAAAGCCCTGGCTGGGATGATTTAATTGGGGATTGGTCCTGCTTTGAGCAGGGGGTTGGACTAGATGACCTCCTGAGGTCCCTTCCAACCCTGATATTCTATGATTCTATGATTCTATGAAAGATGTTGAAATTTTCCAAGAGGCTTGTGACCGGTTCAGAAAACAAGTCATGAAAATTACAAAAAACCCAAAATGTTAAAAACCCAAGACAGGATAACAAGGAGGTGGTAACTAAGTGTACAGACCCCTTTCAGTACCTTACATTAGCCTCAATTTGCATGGTCATGTACAGATAATTATTTAAAATTGCGAACCATAGCCCTTCTGCCACTGGACAATTACCTAGGGTGACCAGATGTCCTGATTTTATAGGGACAGTCCTGATTTTTGGGTGTTTTTCTTATATAGGCTCTGTCATAAATATAAAGGGAAGGGTAACCACCTTTCTGTATACAGCACTATAAAATCCCTCCTGGCCAGAGGCAAAACCCTTTCACCTGTAAAGAATTAAGAAGCAGGATAACCTCACTGGCACCTGACCAAAATGACCAATGAGGAGACAAGATACTTTCAAAGCTGGAGGGGCGGGGGAGAACAAAGGGTTGGGCTGTCTGTGTGTTGCTTTTGCCAGTAACAGATCAGGAATGCTCTTCAGAACTGCTGTAAAAACTTAGTAAGCAATCTAGCTAGAAATGCGTTAGATTTTCTTTTGTTTAATGGCTGGTAAAATAGCTGTGCTGAATGGAATGTAGATTCCTGTTTTTGTGTCCTTTTTGTAACTTAAGGTTTTGACTAGAGGGATTCTCTATGTTTTGAATCTGATTACCCTGTAAAGTTTTTACCATCCTGATTTTACAGAGGTGATTATTTCACCTTTTCTTTAATTAAAATTCTTCTTTGAAGATCCCGATTGCTTTTTCCTTGTTCTTAAGATCCAAGGGTTTGGGTCTGTGTTCACCCATGCAAATTGGTGAGGATTTTTATCAAGCCTTCCCCAGGAAAGGGGGTGTAGGGCTTGGGGGGATATTTTGGGGGGAAGACGTCTCCAAGTGGGCTCTTTCCCTGTTCTTTGTTTAAGACGCTTGGTGGTGGCAGCATAGGGTTCAAGGACAAGGCAAAGTTTGTACCTTGAGGAAGTTTTTAACCTAAGCTGGTAAGAATAAGCATAGGGGGGTCTTTCATGCAGGTTCCCACATCTTTAACTGTAGAGTTCAGAGTGGGGAAGGAACCTTGACAGGCTCCAATTACCCCACAACCTCTGTCACGATTTTTCACATTTGCTGTCTGGTCGCCCTACAATTATCATAAGCAGCAGAAGAGATATTCCACACCGGCCATTCAATGGCTGTTGTACATAGCCCACACAGAGAACATTTCTATCCAACACACTTTGCTGGGTGGGGACTGTAAAGCGGGGTCCTATTTTTTGGATGGTTATGCCATCATAGACAGTAAACCTACGGTCTTTGAATTTAATGGTTGTTTTTTTCACAGCTGTCTTATTTGCTATTGTGATAACTATTACAATCTGTTGCATAAGGACCGTATGGGAACATGAATGGAAGACTGTGTTAGTTAACCATAACCGGTTGGGGGGTTTTTTATGAGAAAAAACCCGCCACAGCCTTTGGTTCCTAGCGATGCTCTTTATGGAGGTAGAACGAACGCTATCTGTTTGTATTACAAGTCACAGACTGGGGAGGAGATTTATTACTATTATTTCACCAGCCTTTACCCTTGTGTAAACAAGACTATACTCAGTGAGGCACCCCGTTATCGTGTATGAAGATTTTGGGGATATCAGAAGGTACTTTGCATTGCCAAAGTTAAAGTGTACCCTCCGACAGGCCTCTATTTCCCTGTTTTACCGTAGAGGGTTGGAGGTAAACAAATGTTTCCCTTTGTGCCCTTTGTGCAGAAACAAAAGGATCCCTGCACACACAGGAACCTGGTGCACGATACAGCTGGTGGAGGCTTTAGACAAAGGGTACAGGATCGCATAGATTTACGAAGTCTGGAACTTTAACTCCTCTTCAGATATCTTGTTTTCAAACTACATTAAAATGTACATGAGACAGAAACAAGAGGCCTTGCAGTTCCCTCACTGGTGTAAGGACAAGTTGAAAAAAAACAACCAGTACTTGAAAGAGTACCGTGAAAGAGAAGGCATGCGTCTGTATCTAAACAAGTTCAAGGAAAACCCTGCAAAAAGACAAATCTCAAAGTTGTTTTTAAATTCCTTGTGGGGAAAATTCGGTCAGTGAACAAATTTGACTAACACCAGTGTAGTGACAGACCCCAGCAAGCTCTTCAAGTAAGGCTTTGTACCTTATTACGACATGTCATTGTGCAAGTTTATTGATGATGAGAGGCCATGGTGTCTTGGAAGTATGCAAAAGAAGGCTGCATCCATTCCCGCAACACTAACGTGTTTATAGCGTACTTTACCACCGCTTATGCCAGACTAGAGCTCTACCATCTGTTAGATCGTTTACAGGAGCGGTGTCTTTACCATGATACAGATTCTGTGATTTTTGTGAGCAAAGAAGGGGCGTGGAACCTGCCCCTAGGGGATTATTTAGGGTTTCTGACCAGCGAAATACCACCAGAGGAACACATCGTGGAGTTTGTGTCTGCTGGACCTAAAACATACACGTTCAGCCTGTCGAGTGGTAAGACCTGTATGAAAGTGAAAGAGATCATGCTCAACTCAGGAAATAGCAAAAAAAATAATTTTGAGAGTTTAAAAGACCTCGTCTGGGATTACCCCACGGGAGAGGGCCCAAAAGAGATTGTGGTACAGCATCTAGGGATTGTGAGGGTAAAAAAGCACTGGTTGATAGAGACATGAACTGTGAAAAAACCCAGAAAGTTGTTTATGAAAAAAGATCCCTCGACGTGGACTTTAAAACCTTGCCATACAGGTATTGATTATTATGCAAAGCCATGGTTCAGTTTGTTCATCCCTTTTCCTGTTTGCTTTGTGGTCCTTCAAATTCTGGAAAATCGTTTTTTATAAAGCAATTGTTAGAAAATGGCAATAAGCTGTTATTCTGCATGCCTGAAAATATTGTGTGGTGTTACAGCTGTTGGCAGCCATTGTATAAAGAATTGTTGCAAAAATTTCCATGCATTACGTTTTTGGAAGATTTACCTGATACTTTTAATGATGAATGTTTATTTCCGAGTAATAAAGTGAATATGGTTATTATAGATGTCCTGATGGAATCTGCTTCTGAAAGCAGTGAAATCGAGAAAGCCTTTACAAAATATGTACACTACAGGAACCTAAGTATTATGTACATTGTGCAAAACATGTTTTGTCAGGGGGAAAAAAGCTGAACGATTAATTTAAATACTAAGTATATGATTTTTTTTTAAAAGTGATAAACTGCAAATCTCCACTTTGGTCTGGCAAATGTACCTTGGTAAAACACAATTCTTTTTGGAGGCTTTTGAGGATGCTACCAAAAATCCCTATGGGTACCTGCTGGTGGATTTAAATGCTTCAGTGCCTGAAGCCTACAGGTTAAGAACAGGCCTTTCCTGCCCCCAGACTGGCCCTGTGTATATAAAAAATTCATAAAAATAGTTATTTTTACCAAACCACCATTTTAAAAAAGAGAATCCAGCTGACAAGCATGTCTAGTCGCATTCAGAGAAACTTGGCTTTTTTAAGACTCCTCATCAAAGCCAAACCACAGCAAAGAAAAGCTATTCTCTGCTCAGACTCTGATGATCTGGTAGCGGTTATCTCAGAAAAGCACTCAACACTTTAAAAGAAAACTTTCCTCTGAAACCCTGACAAAAAAGCACACTAAAAAGAAAATGGGGTATTATTAAAATTATTAAAAAGTTACATGATAAAAGGCTGTCCCTCAAAAGAAAAAAGCTGTAAAATACTCTGGGGGCTTTATTGGTCCTTTGTTGAGCTTTGTTAAGCTTTGCACTCCCTCTACTGTCAGGCTTTTTAATTAACAGATAATGGAACACCCTAAAAACTGTACCTCGTTCCTGGCCATCAGTTAGAATAAAATGAAACACAACGCTAGTGGTGAAGAAAATATCTGAACCACAGTGACTCGCTGTGATGTTGCACTCCATATGCTTCATGGAAATATGCTAATGAGTGTGAATATAATGTAACTGAAATATGCTTTGTGCAAAAGGTCTCTTGTAAGGTATCATTACAAAGTTTATAATCTACTGAGTGTGGTCATCCTATTTGTATAAATGTACCATTCTTTTATCTGAAATTAGAAATATGAAATATAACTCTGAGGTCCTATTGTAAGTATGCAAAGTGTGGGCCATTAATGGTGGCTTGGAATCTTGATGGCTCCCATTAACCAGGAAAATTGGTTGTAAATGGCTGTTTACTTGTAAGACTTCCTGTATAGTAGGTAATAAAGTCTTACAGTGACATTTGATCATGTCACCTGAACTGGAATCCATGTTTAACCTGGTGCTTTTCCATTTAGAAGGAGGGATGGGAACCCAGAGAGAGACAAAGGATTCCTGCCTTGTGCCAAAGATATAAGGGTGTGGAACAGAACAAAGGGGGCTGCCAGTCATGAGAAATTGCCTGAGTTACCACCTGAGCTGGAGCTAACAAGAACTGTACCTGGGAAAGGATTGGACCCAGACTAGGAAGAAGTCTAGTCTGTGAAAGAAGCTTATTGGAACAACTCTGATAGTAAGATTTTACCTGTATGGAAGTATAACATTGTATAAGTATAACGTTGTATAAGGGGACATGCTGGATACATTGTATATGAGAGGGCATGCCAAAACATGTTACAAAGTATCTGAGGGAGCACACGTAGGGACAGTTAGCTTTTGAATGGAGAAGCAATTAAGATAGAGCCAGCACATCTAAGAAGCAGGCATCAGAATGGAAGGTGTGAAGGGCAATTAGTTAAGTTAACTGGAAGCTGTTAAAGGAGATTGTTAAGGGTGGCAGGTAATTGAAGATACGTGACTGGTCTCAGGGGTCTCGAAGGGTGGTGACTAAAATCTTTTTCTTCTTTTGTTTGTAACTTCTCTGTAACTTGTTCTCCAAAAAACTGTATAAATTAAAAGACAGAAGCCCCACTCTGGGGGCTCACTTCTAAATGTATTAGCAGAGCAGCTTTGCTAATAAAACAGAGTGGTCTGATAAATTGTGAGTCTGAGTCAAACTTTGACACCTGTAAACAGTTTCTTAATGTATTAGGCTTAGACTTGCGTGTCTTGTTTTATTTTACTTGGTAACTTACTTTGTTCTGTCTGTTATTACTTGAAACCACTTAAATCCTACTTTTTCTACTTAATAAACCCAGAATAAGTGATTAATACCTGGGGGAGAAAACAGCTGTGCATATCTCTCTTTCAGTGTTATAGAGGGCAGACAATTTATGAGTTTACCCTGTATAAACATTTTACAGAGTAAAACAAATTTATTTGGGGTTTGGATCCCATTGGGAGCTGGATGTCTGGGTACTGGAGATAGGTGACCCGCTGAGCAGTTTTTGGTTAAAGTCTGCAGCTTTGGGGGACGTGCTTCAGACCCTGGCATGTCTGGCTCAACAAGGCAGGGTTCTGGAGTCCCAAATTGGGAGGGGAAACAGGCTCAGAGGTAATCTCAGCACATCAGGTGATAGTCCCAAGGGTGTCTCTGTGACTGAACCCGTCACACTCACCAATTGGATTAAGAGATTAAAGAAATTCTTCAAAGATCTCGTTTATTCGACTATAAAAAGGCTAAACTTTATGAGAGGATCCTGCAAAGATACCTGGTATTGGCCAAGCTGCGTGAAGCAGAAAAGACTAAAACAAGTCTCTTTCTCCCCGAGCAAGAGCAAGAGCAAGAGGAAATTCAACCTCCTGAAGTCGAGCAGGGCTCATTGGACTTTGTCATTCAGGAGGTAATGGAGAGGGTAAATCCTTGCTATAAGAAAAAAGCTGAAACATTGTTAAATGAACTCAGACAGCGTAAAGATATTTCTTCTTGGTCCAATAATGGAAGTTTTGTGTGCCGGGGGTAGCAGTTGCAGGGTCTCACATGCTCAATTTAGTCAGGGGGTGACCAGCTCTTATTCTTTCGCGAACAAAAGGACTCCTAAAGGGTGGAATGTTTTTATGAAAGCCTTGGCAGAGCTGAATGTGCCTACGCCCACTGTCAGGCATGTTATCAATAAAGAGCTTTTAGAAAATCTAAAAACAGGTCTGGAGCCTGCCAAGACCATAAGTAGCAACACCCCTTTTAAAAATGTACCTGATAAAACCCGAAGGCTTGATTTGATAATGGTGTAAAATAAAAGACCTAAAGAAAAATCAATGTCTGAACGCGTTTAAACATGTTTGGGACAAATCTGGACGCTCCTGACTTTTCCTTTTTTACAAACTGCAGCACCACGTGGTCAGTTTCTGGTAAATCATTGGTGTACAATTTTAAAATCTGATCAAAAGGTAAACCCCTCCTGCATTTCTTTAAAAAGATATAGAATGATAACTGCAGGTTACAGCTGGAGGGTCCTGCAGTTGTCTCTGGTGAAACACAACATTATTAGAATTACGGGTTTAAAAAGTCATATTAGATTTAGGGAAAAAGTTGCTGTCTGTGGGAAATCCATAGGAGTCAAAGAACTCGTCCGGTCCCTGCTTTGGTAAGCAGAGGGCCAGTCAGTGTTTCCCGGGCAAATCATGGGGGCGCATGTTAACAATAAGCCCCTAAGGTCTTCCGGACACAAAGCCCTTCAGGAGCAAATCGCTAGGAAAAACATCTAAAAAAGAAGCATCCTTTGATAAAATATACTTTAACTGCACAAAAAGAAAAGGAGGACTTGTGGCACCTTACCAATTTATCTGAGCATAAGCTTTTGTGAGCTACAGCTCACTTCATCGGATGCATTCTCACGAAAGTTTATGCTCAGATAAATTTGTTAGTCTCTAAGGTGCCACAAGTTCTCCCTTTCTTTTTGCAAATGACAGATTAACATGGTTGCTACTCTTGAACTGCACAGTGTTAATAATCACATATAGTCAAACAGGATGTTCCTTCTATGGTTCACTTCGAGCACGTTATCAAAAACCCCATACACGATCATGTTGACCACAGAGGGCAGCGCTGTTACAAACCGAATCTCTGCTCTCATGTTTCCAGTTTTAATCAGAGAATAATGATTGGCGTACTCCTGGTCTGAGGTCAGATCGAAGGCGTGCAGCATGTAACCCTAGGCAAATTCACCACAGTCAACCAAGAGTGCTCAGTCTTTTACACCTTTCTCAGTCTCCTGCACGAGCTGCATGTGCTCCCTCACTCAGTTTTCAGTCTCAAAATCGGGTTGTAGAGCTTTAGCCGGCCTCTGTTTGCCATCCACAGATAAGGCCACAAAATTAATGTTATAATGGTCAACTTTCCTGGGGCGCAAATGCAGTTTAACCATCACCCTTCCTGAAACTAAATGAAATGTGTTCATTGTGGTCTGTCTTTATTTCAGTAGTGATGGTACCAATGTGCTGCTTACTCACAGTGACATAATGCGGTTTGTCATACGTGATGGTAATAAATTCATTGTTGCTGCCCCGGATGGGAACACAGCACAACAGTGGCATGTAGTAACCCCCCACTAACTGATGTTCCACGATGTCCATGTACATGTATAAAGCATTAACCCCCTCTTTGCCCCCTGTGATGTCTGCAGGGTGTGGTCCTATCTTACACAGTTGATTCGGAACCGTTCCCAATATTGCTGCCAATTCTCCCTGTGTTGGAAAAAAAGTACTTTTCATTGTTTTCTTTTAACCAAACGCTTCTGGTCACTGAGTCGTAAATAACGCTGACCTTCGGTTTCTTGGAATCTTTGTCAATTGTCAAACTGATTTCTAATAGTTGTGTAATCTATAAGGGAAATGCTAAAACACAACTTCATAGTAACTTGCTTCTCTCAATCTCATAAGAGCAGATATTGAAAACAAAAAGAAATTAAAATTAAGGATGATTAAAACTCTGATGATGTTACATTCTGTCCATATCTAGTTAAACAATGGCCATATGGTGACCACTCATCGTTAAAATGTCTTCCAATGGCTGAGTAAGTTTTTAAAAGGTAGCTAGAAGTTTGAGTTAACCCCAGTGATTTGTGTTCAGGAAGAAAATCCGAGAGACTGCTAATAATCCACTCAAGATGGCTGCAACTACTAAATAGTTTAAATACAAGGCTTACCCCGCAAATGTGTCTCAGCTGTTTTTCACGTGCACTAGATTTGCTTTAGAATTTACTTTCATATTTTTAAGTGCAAGGCATTTAAAATAAAGGTACTCTGAAACTCAACACTTTCTCGCTGGTTTACTTTGACCTAGATGATCTCACTCAAGGAACAACATGAGTGTTCAAATTCATGGAATTAGCAGAAGCTGATTACAATGTCTTGAGCAGGTGGGTTGGACTACTCTGAGCGCAGCCCCGGTCTCAGTTATACTGGTCAGGGAGAGTTAACTTACACTGCTGGAGTGTGGGAGGCAGTGTGGCATAATGGGTAGAACACTTGGCTGCAAGACACCTGGGTTCTAATCCCAGCTCTGTTACTGGCCTGCTGGGTGACCTTGGACAAGATCTGTGCCTCTGGTTCTTCATGTGCACAATGGGCATAATGCTACTGACCTCCTTTGTAAAGTGCTTTGAGATCTATGGATGGAAAGCACTACACAAGAGCTAGGCAGTACTCTTACGGCCCCAAAGGGCAGAGATAGGTAAGAATTGATTTTCCCTGTGCCATGAATATCTTAGAGATTTCATCAAATTTTCCCATCCTGAATCAGATGAAATCTTGAAATATTTCAGCAACCAAAAATCTGGGGGAAATTATTGTTTCTGGTCAATTAAAATGTATCAATCATTTCAAAATGTCTTGTTTCAATTTTGACCATTTTAATTTTTTAACCTTTTTTCTATTATAGTTAGCTTCCATTTCAAAATGAACCTGAGTTGTTGGAAAATGTCAAATTCTCCAGGTTTCAGAGTAACAGCCGTGTTAGTCTGTATTCGCAAAAAGAAAAGGAGTGCCACAAGTTCTCCTTTTCTTTTTTCAAATTCTCCAGTTTCTCTTTCATGTACACTGGCCTATACTTGTATGCCACACCCACCCAGTCTGGAGCTCTGTCACCCCCCGGTGGTGACGTGATCATCTAGACATCGATGAGACATCTACAGCCTAGATTAAGAGTCTTTTAGCTCAGGTTGTAATGGCCCCTGTGCTAGGATCCATACAAATGGAAAAACTGTGTGTTACATATTAATAGATTTGTAGATTTCCCAGTTACAAAGGCCACTGGCCACCTGTTTCTCTTCTCTGTTTGTCTGAGTGATTGCCTGACCAAGAAGTGGGACTGAGTGGTCTTGTAGACTCTAAAGTTTTATACTGTTTTATTTTTGAATACAGGTTTTTCGTACATAATTCTACAATTGTAAGTTCAACTTTCATGATAAAGAGATTGCACTACAGTGCTTGCATGAGGTGAATTGAAAAATAATTTTGTTTTTGTTTTTTACAGTGCAAATATTTGTAATAAAAAATAAATATAAAGTGAGCACTGTACACTTTGTATTCTGTGTTGTAACTGAAGTCAATACATTTGAAAATGTAGAAAACATCCAAAATATTTAAAATAAATGGTATTCTATTGTTGTTTAACAACACAATTAATTGTGATTAATTTTTTAATTACTTGATAGCCCTAGTTATATGTCTTTGTGTTTGCCTGATTGCTGGGAGGAGACCTGTGGACTGTGGAATCATTTGGGTGCTGTGGAGACGCGAATCTAGCTCAGGGCCCCCATTTTGCTGGATACTGCACAGACCCCCAAGTGAAATCAGGGAACCCTTTTCCTGTGAAAAGTTTCAGTTTAAACAAATCCACATTTTTTGAAGGAAATATTACTAATAGAATATGTATTTTGAGACAAAAAATATTTAGATTATTTTGAAATAGAGTCTAAAAAATCACTGTGTGTTTTTTGAAATAAAGGCACAAAATATTAGTAGCAGAACATACGTTTTTAGAGACAACAAAGTGGGGGTGGGGTTAAATAAGACTCAAAGGGAAGAGGCTGTAAAACAGCCCAGAAAAGCAAGAACTATTCATCCTATTACAGAAAGAGAAATTAAGGCCAGAGGGGCTTCAGTGGGCTTTTGAAAACAACAGGAAAGGAAGGAAGGTGTCACTGCTCGAGCAGCAGAAAGAAGTGAAAAATCGCCTTACCCCTTTGGCTGCTACTAGTCAATCGATGTGGACAGGGTGGCAAAATGAAGACAGAGCCATGAATGTTCTCGTATGCCAGGTATTGAACTGGTTCCAGTGGAAGGATTACTAGGTTTCTTCCCATCAAACTCATAAAGCTGGGTGGGGTCTCCACAGTCTACTGCTCAGGATTCACCTCTCTCTGAATCCTAGCATGAGGGGGACAGAGGGTGCAGAAGGTTGTGGACCTTGGCTTGTGAAGCCTATAAAATCTCTCCCCCTATTCTATGAGCTCAAGACCCAAAATCCCAGGTCTGTTACCTCTGGGAACCGTTCATTTTATTCTCTGAACCGCACTGGAAACCGGTGGCAAGTTGCAATGAAGAAACAACTCTCCCCAGGTAACTCGGATTGGCACTAAGCACATTCCCACTTAACCCACTGTGGTTTGAAGGGGCTCTGAGTAGGGTGACCAGATGTCCTACTTTTATATGGACAGTCCTGATATTCGGGGCTTTGTCGTATATAGGTCCCTATTACCCCCCACCCCCTTTCCCTATTTTTCACACTTGCCATCTTGTCACCCTAGCTGCGAGGAAGGCAGAAAACTCCCTGGTCCTCCACCAAATGGAAGAAAAAATACCTTTCTGACCTCCAAATGGGCAATGGACTAGACCCACAGCATCTGCCCAGCCAGGTTCCCATTCCTAGTTCAGGATGGATAGGGTGGGGCTGCTGGAACAACATTAAGAGGGTTCAGGTGGCCCACACGCTGGGTTAAATCCTTGGAGCTGGGGAATGCTGGCCAATCTGCACCCTTGTCCCTAGCTGGACAATGAGTGCCAGAGACTGCTGGGGGAGGAGTTACCTTGTATCCATTTGCGTGTCCCCCTTCACTGCTGGCCCTATCAAGTTCCCCCACCTGTTAAGGCAGGTGCCGGTAATTCCAGCACAGTCAGCCTTGGCCAAGCCACGCCTCTTGCCTGAGCCAATCAGAAGCTATTGTTTAGACATGTGGTAGAATTGCACCTCCCTGAACTAGTCATAGTGTGCTACGAGGCGTGGCTATAGACTGCTGGCCTATTTCATAATTGCCTCTCTGGAAACAAAGGAATGAAAGCCAAACATGGTACCTAACAAAAGTTTATGTAGAAATATGCCAGACTTTAAAAAGTTAGTGTTAGCTTGATTTTTAAAGTTTTGCCTAAAGGAAAACAGCTCTAAAAACGTATTCACTGTAAACACTAAAGAAAGCTTTAGAATTACACACTTCATGCAAAACACACACACACAGGTTAATTTAAAAGAGAAACCAGCTTCCATATGTAAGCAGTGTCAGGATGAGCTCCACCCTGACATCTGGTGGTGAGGTGTGGCAAGTTGTGGAAAAGAACTTCAGGGGCCAATCTCATTTGCATAGGCACACCCACCACACCTAGAATGAGACCATAGCTGCCCAAATGGTCACTTTGGCTGCTGTGGGATCCCCAATGTCTCTGTTATTGGGGCAGGAAGAATAAATTGTTATTACCCTGATTATGGGAACTGTGCTTGGAACTGTACGTGGCCTTTTGTTATGATGGAGGGATTCACCATCAACTAAGTAGCACTCGCTAGGCAAGGGTCATGGGTTCCAAAACTGTGTGAATGGAGAGAGGCTGGGGATGAGTATTAATGCTTGGTGGCATGGGCCTCTTGGTGAGGGCCTTACATGCTAATTGTACTTCCTCCTCTCTCCACTGTGGAATATCAGAACTAATTTTGATTTCATTAGAAGTCTGGTTATAGGCTGCTGAGCTCACTTTGGGCTGACAGTGCACCAGCACTGGGGCTCCCCTACTACAAGCTGAATTCACCTAAGAGCTGAAATCACTGAGTGTTGTGTTAAGTAGTGGGGGAGCCTGAAGATATATGGTGGAGCAGTTTGACGTGGAGCAGTTTGTGGATGGCAGGAGCTGCTTGTGGGCCGTGGAGCTGAGAGAAGGAGCTCGTGGGCCGGCTGGCGGAGCGGAGCACAGCTGAGCGAAGGAGTTCGTGGGGCGGCTGGCGGAGTGGAGCGGAGCGGAGCGCCGCTATGGAGCTATGGGGCGGTCAGCTTCAGATCATGTAAGGTGCCTCTTACCCCCGTCCCATTTCCACCCAGGTTGGGAGGTAAAGCTCCACAGATAAACTTTCGAACTCTGGGGCTGCCCTGACCAGGGACAGAGACTTTTGGGGCATTGGACTTTTGGGACTTTGGGTGATTTGGGGTTGCTGGACTCAAGAACCAAAGGGAAAAGGGCATGCCCCAATTTGCTTGGGGTGGGTTTTTTTTGCTCATGGGTTGTGTTATGAATCCTGTTGGTGGTGTTTCCCCAACATAATGCCACATTGTTTCTCTCTGTTATTAAAAGGCTTTTCCTACACTCAGACTATGTGCTTGCGAGAGTGGAAGTATTGCCTCTTGGAGGCACCCAGCGGGGGTGGTATATATTTGTCCCAGGTCACTGGGTGGGGGCTCGAGCCGGTTTGCATTGTGTTATTGGAATGGATCCCCTAGATATTGAACCCGGCCCTTGTTGCTGCCAACTCTGATGGGCAGAAGGGTTACATTTTTGGGGGCTCGTCCGGGATCGCCTGGGTCAGTACCCCTCGCAAGCACCTGTTGAGTGATCCACTACATTGGGAAACAATTTATATATTTTTTGTTTGTGCTTATATTTTGAGGAAATTACTGTTTGTATAATGGCTAATATGTCAGGTTTTTTGGGCCCTGGCTCAGCAGCTTCTAGCTCAGAGGCTGCAGCCTCGGCTGATGATTGGACAAAAGCTCTGGGGCAAACATTGGAAAAGGTTGTGCTGCCCCATGCTGAATCAGACTCTTGTCGTAAGTTAAGAATATTTGCTGGGGAGGAGGAGTTTGAACCCTGGTTAGAGCATACCACTGAAATGCTGCAAGAGTGGGCCGTACCAGATGCAGAAAAGCGAAGATGCCTTATAGAGAGCCTTGGCGGCCCAGCATTAGATGTGATTCGCACCCTGAAGCTCATTGACCCTGGGGTCAGTGTGAAGGACTGCCTGGAGGCCCTTGAACACAACTTTGGGAGCGTAGAGGGCCCTGAAGACAGCTACTGTAAGTTCCTTAATTCCCGACAACAAAAGGGCGAGAAGGCTTCAGCCTACATACAGAGACTGGAGAGACTGCTTCAGAGAGCTGTCATGAGGGGAGCAGTGACTGCTGAGCAGATGGATCAGACCAGACTGGCTCAAATTGTAAGAGGAACTCAGTATCAGAACCCGATTCTACTTCATCTCCAGCTAAGAGAACGACGGGAACATCCCCCAAGTTACTCCCAGCTGATAAAAGAGGTCAGAGAGGAGGAAGAAAGGCAGGCTGCCAGTGAGTTTTGGGAAGCCCAAACATCGGAGCCAGCCAGTACAACACCACTGCAAACGGCCAGTGTACTGATGGTGAGCACCAGAGAGGAACTTGCCCAACAAATGCAGGTCCTGACAGAACGGATAGCTGAGCTGCAAAGTACCGTTGACCGAGTTAAGACTTCCAGGAATAAGAAGCCTCAACCTGTGGCGATTGAGAAGCCCGCACTTAGAGCCACCCTCCCCCCCAGGCGAAGGGGGAAAGGTCAATTCTTCTGCTACCGATGTGGTCAGGATGGACACAGTGCTGCCAAGTGCCGTAATGAAGAAAACCCCTCCTTAGTGTATGGAAAGCTGAGGATCAGTTGGGAGAGATCCGGTAGCTGCCAGAGGGTCTGGGGATGGGGACCCCCCAGGTCTGCAGGATTTGAAGATTCCCCCAGAAAAGACTGTCCAGCTGGGATCCCTGCAGGACTGATAGGGCCTCGAGCAGAGGTCACGGTGAGGATCGAAGGGGTGGAGTGTAAAGCAGTGCTTGACACTGGATCTCAAGTGACTATTATATTTCAGTCATTCTACCAACAGATGTTTAGGCACCTGCCTATACAGCCACTGACTGGCCTTGGCCTGTGTGGCCTCAGCATGGAGGAAGACCCCTACCAAGGGTATGTCATAGTGCACCTGGAATTCCCAGAGGAGGTTGCTGGGGTAAGAGAAGAGGTAGACACAGCTGCCTTAATATGCCCTGACCCTAAAGGGACTTCTGATGTGTCTGTGCTGATAGGGACCAACTCCAGTCTCTTCAAGGTACTCACGGATTACTGCAGAAGGCGGGCTGGGGACCAATACCTGAATACCCTGATGATCCATACGCTTTGTGCTGAAGCCTATAGGAAAATTGAGAGCGCTAAAAGGGACACATCTGAGCTACCGCTTGGGGCACTGAAGTACGCGGGCACAACCCCCTTAGTAGTGTCTGCAAGGACGGAGCAAGAAGTGCTTGTCATGAGTACCTGTCTGAAAGGCAGTAAAGGGATGTTAGCAATGATAGAGCAGCCGATGGGAGGAGAGCTCCCTGAAGGAGTGCTGGTCCCCAGTGGAGTCATAACCCTACCTGCTGAAGCCCAGGAAAGGGTGACTATACTGATTGCTAATGAAACGAGTCGTGATGTTGTTGTGAAGTAAGGACAAAAGATAGCAGACCTCTTTGAGCCTGAGTCGATTGTAAAACCCCAGTGTGAAACTCAAGTTCCGACAATAGACCCAGCAAAGTTTGACTTTGGAGATTCACCAGTGTCCGAGGACTGGAAAGATCGCCTGAGGAAGAAACTTTGTGAAAGATCCAAGGTGTTCTCACTGCATGAGTGGGATGTGGGATGTGCAAAAGGAGTAGAGCACAATATCAGACTACATGACTCTCGACCTTTCAGGGAGAGATCTAGGAAGATTGCTCTCTCTGAGATGGAAGATGTGCGACATCATCTTCAGGAGCTGGCTGCGAATGGCATCATTACAGAGTCCCACAGCCCATACGCCTCACCCATTTTGGTAGTCCGCAAAAAGAATGGGAAAATCCGGATGTGTATTGACTACCGCACCCTAAACAGCCGTACTGTGGTCGACCAGTACACTATGCCTCGAGTGCAAGATGCCTTAGACTGTTTGCTGGGAAGCCAGTGGTTCTCTGTGTTGGATCTTCGAAGTGGATACTACCAGATCCCTCTGGGAGAAGAAGATAAGGAGAAGACAGCCTTCATCTGCCCATTAGGGTTTTATCAGTTCGAACGCATGCCCCAAGGGATTTCTGGAGCACCTGCCACCTTTCAACGTCTCATGGAGAAAGTTGTGGGAGACATGAATTTACTGCAAGTGTTAGTTTATTTGGATGACCTGATTGTGTTTGGAAGAACCTTAGAGGAGCATGAAGAAAGACTTCTTAAAGTGCTTGATAGGTTGGAGGATTATGGTCTGAAGCTTTCAATTGACAAATGCCAGTTCTGCAGAACCTCAGTGAAGTATGTGGGTCACATTGTGTCCCAAGAAGGTGTGAGTACTGATCCTGATAAAACAGAAGCACTCACTACATGGCCACGTCCAAGTAACTACAGAGAACTCAAGACCTTTCTTGGATTTAGTGGCTACTACCGCAGATTTGTGAAAAACTATGCTACGATTGTAAAGCCTCTGAATGATCTTACCAGGGGACATCAGTCCAGCAAGAACAAATCTAAGTCCAAGAATAAGGGGAGGTCCCCAAAGCCTCCTGTGCAGAGACACAATGGCCCCTTTGCACCATTTGGGCCACGGTGGGATGAGAGATGTGAAAGGGCTTTTCGAGAAATCATTACTTGCCTAACTCATGCTCCAGTCCTAGTTTTTACTGACCCAAGCAAACCATTTATCCTGCATACTGATGCCAGTTTGGAGGGTCTGGAAGCAGTCCTGTACCAGGAAGTGGAAGGCAAATGTAAACCTGTAGCCTTTGCCAGCCGAGGATTGTCTGATAGTGAAACTCGCTATCCCACCCACAGGCTGGAATTTTTGGCCTTGAAATGGGCCATCACTGAGAAATTTCGAGACTACTTGTATGGTGCTCAGTTCCAGGTGTGGACAGACAACAATCCACTGACTTATGTGTTAACAAGTGCTAAGCTGGATGCTACAGGGCAGAGATGGGTGGCCGCCTTGGATAGCTATGAGTTCAGCATTCAGTACCGATCAGGGAGAAGCAATGTAGATGCAGATGCATTGTCCAGGCGTCCGCAGGCTCCAGAAGTTGCTGTGATACTCACAGATGGAGTGAGAGCTATTTGCAGTGTGAGTCGCCGAGAGCCAGAGGCCCGTGAGGGCCTTCAGGGATGTGTTGCAGAAGCTTTGGGCCTGCCCCCTGAATGCATGCCTTCTGCTTCAGTGAACTATATTGCATTAGACCAATCTCCTTTGCCCATGCTCAATGCGGCTGACTGGCAAGAAGCCCAGCGGCAAGATATTGACATTCGTGATACACTACTTGCCAAAAGGGAGGGGCGAAGCCCAGCTGCGGTTGTCCCACCTAACCCGGAGGGTAAACTACTATTGAGAGAATGGACCAAACTAAAACTGATTCAGGGAGTGCTACACCGAATGACCACTGACCCTTTACAAAAACAACGAGCACAACTAGTACTGCCAAAAAAGTTCAGAGCCCTGGCCATGAGGGCCCTGCATGATAACTTTGGGCATTTAGGGATGGAGAGGACCCTGGAACTTATTCGTAGTAGGTTCTATTGGCCCCGAATGGCTGAAGATGTTCGCAGGAAATGTGAGACTTGCGCTCGATGTGTTCAAAGGAAAACCCTGCCCACGAGGGCTGCATATCTCAAGAACATCACCAGCAACAAACCTTTGGAGTTGGTATGCATTGATTTCTTGTCTGTAGAGGGAGACAAGAGGAATGTTGGATACATTCTAGTAATGACTGACCATTTTACACGGTATGCACAAACATATCCCACACGTGATCAGAGGGCCACCACCGTTGCTCAAGTATTGTGGGACAAATATTTCTCAGTCTATGGATTCCCGGCTCGGATACACTCTGATCAGGGGCGGGATTTTGAGAGTCACCTTCTGAAGGAGGTACTGAAGATAGCAGGAATTAAAAAGTCTAGGACAACGCCTTATCACCCCCAAGGTGATCCTCAGCCAGAGAGGTTCAATCGAACCCTATTAGATATGTTGGGAACTTTGCGACCAGAGCAGAAGGCAACCTGGAGCCAGCATGTCGCATTTCTGGTGCATGCCTACAATGCCACAAAGAACGATGCTACGGGAGTCACCCCATATCTCTTGACGTTTGGGCGAGAACCAAGATTACCCATAGACTTGTGCTTTGGTGTATCAGAGGATGGAGATAGCTATGAAACTCATCAGCAATATGTATCCCGACTAAGAGAAAAGCTGCGGGATGCTTATCGCTTAGCTACCGCTGCGGCTCAGAAGAACGCAGACCGCAACAAACATCGATATGATGCTAGAGTGCGTTCACAGGAGCTCCAGCCGGGGGACAGAGTCCTGCTGCGAAATTTGGGTATTGCTGGCAAACACAAGATAGCTGACAGATGGAAGGCAATACCTTACCTGGTGATGGAAAAGCTGGGAGATCTGCCGGTCTACAAGATCAAACCTGAAGACGGTCCAGGGCAAATAAAGACGGTGCATAGAAACCTTTTGCTCCTTGTGGGGGAATTGGTAAGCACCCCTTATGAGATGGGCCACGGCAGGGCCGCCAGGCAGAACAGAGGTGCTAGACCAAAGCCGCCATCCAACACAGACAGTGGGCCCCGTTCAGCTAACTTACCCCTATTCTGCACATCTGAGAGTGAGTCTGAGGAGGAAGACACAACCCTGGTGTATCCTGGGATGGAGACAAGATTTCAGTCTCGATCAGCTGAACCAAACGAGAGTTTTCCCTCTTCCGCCCTAAACCCAATGGCGGAACTATTTAGGCCCCTTTCTGATACCCCGGTGCTGCTGATGAGACCCCCCTGTGATGACACACACAGGTTATTGGCCAGTGGAAACACACAGGTAGAGGATGTCCTGGGCACCTTGGACCCTCCCGCGTTAGAACTAGGAATGCAGGGGCCTACGCCAGTAGCCGAGGGACCCTCCAGGGAAGCCTCTCCATCCGTCACTCAAGAGGATGTTCCCCCTACCTCGGCAACAGAGATTCTCAATAGACGAGACAGGGTGATAAGACCAGTGAAACGGTTAACTTATGATGCACCTGGGGTGACTAGTGAGGAGCCAATACATTTAGCACACAGGCTTGTGGAAGCTAAAGTGGGCTTCCTGAGGCCCTTTGGAGGAAACCAATGAGTTGGTATAAAGGGAGTGTGATTTGTCGGGACGACAAAGTCTCGGCTGGGGGGAGGATGTAAGCAGTGTCAGGATGAGCTCCACCCTGACATCTGGTGGTGAGGTGTGGCAAGTTGTGGAAAAGAACTTCAGGGGCCGATCTCATTTGCATAGGCACACCCACCACACCTAGAATGAGACCATAGCTGCCCAAATGGTCACTTTGGCTGCTGTGGGATCCCCAATGTCTCTGTTATTGGGGCAGGAAGAATAAATTGTTATTACCCTGATTATGGGAACTGTGCTTGGAACTGTACGTGGCCTTTTGTTATGATGGAGGGATTCACCATCAACTAAGTAGCACTCGCTAGGCAAGGGTCATGGGTTCCAAAACTGTGTGAATGGAGAGAGGCTGGGGATGAGTATTAATGCTTTGTGGCATGGGCCTCTTGGTGAGGGCCTTACATGCTAATTGCACTTCCTCCTCTCTCCACTGTGGAATATCAGAACTAATTTTGATTTCATTAGAAGTCTGGTTATAGGCTGCTGAGCTCACTTTGGGCTGACAGTGCACCAGCACTGGGGCTCCCCTACTACAAGCTGAATTCACCTAAGAGCTGAAATCACTGAGTGTTGTGTTAAGTAGTGGGGGAGCCTGAAGATATATGGTGGAGCAGTTTGACGTGGAGCAGTTTGTGGATGGCAGGAGCTGCTTGTGGGCCGTGGAGCTGAGAGAAGGAGCTCGTGGGCCGGCTGGCGGAGCGGAGCACAGCTGAGCGAAGGAGTTCGTGGGGCGGCTGGCGGAGTGGAGCGGAGCGGAGCGCCGCTATGGAGCTATGGGGCGGTCAGCTTCAGATCATGTAAGGTGCCTCTTACCACCGTCCCATTTCCACCCAGGTTGGGAGGTAAAGCTCCACAGATAAACTTTTGAACTCTGGGGCTGCCCTGACCAGGGACAGAGACTTTTGGGGCATTGGACTTTTGGGACTTTGGGTGATTTGGGGTTGCTGGACTCAAGAACCAAAGGGAAAAAGGCATGCCCCAATTTGCTTGGGGTGGGTTTTTTTTGCTCATGGGTTGTGTTATGAATCCTGTTGGTGGTGTTTCCCCAACATAATGCCACATTGTTTCTCTCTGTTATTAAAAGGCTTTTCCTACACTCAGACTATGTGCTTGCGAGAGTGGAAGTATTGCCTCTTGGAGGCGCCCAGCGGGGATGGTATATATTTGTCCCAGGTCACTGGGTGGGGGCTCGAGCCGGTTTGCATTGTGTTATTGGAATGGATCCCCTAGATATTGAACCCGGCCCTTGTTGCTGCCAACTCTGACGGGCAGAAGGGTTACACATAAAACAGTTGATAACATTTTTACAAGACATGTGCAGGCTACTTTTCCCCCACTTTTTTCCCCCTAACTTTAAAAAAACCTAAATGCTGTTAAACCAAATCAAGTTTTAACAAACAAACTTTTAAAAGTTGAACATGAATTAAAAAAACAGTATTGGTCTTTTTTGACTGAGATGAAAAATCCTGTAACATAACAAAAAGACTGGTCTTTACAATCGAAACAATATTTTGTAAAGATTTAGCTAAAAAAATGTTTAATATACATTACCCTATTTTTTCAAATAATAGCATTAGCTTAATTTTAAAGTGACACCTACAAAAAAATAAAACACAACGCAATCAAACAAACATTTTTCTGCTTGTAAACTGTAAAGGAAGTTGTAGATGGCAGGGTAGAATATAAAAATCCTCAACTGAGGGGGTTTACAGTGACATTTTATTTAAAGCACAGAGGGAAATCTTACTATAGAAAACCCATATTTACCTATGTGTTTCAATTAAAAAATAAAGTTGAAAAAGACAAAAGCCATGCATCAGCATTATGGAATGCTAGTAAGAAGAGAGAAATGACCATGTGGTATAACTGAAGGAGCATGATTTCCCATGCTCTCTCCTGCTTTTTAAAAAATTAAAAGCCAAAATGTCACCATCTGGAAGCGATCAGTTCAGGCTCTCTGCAAACTCAGGCAGAGGCCACTATATTGTTTACACCTTTTCAAGACTTTCTTCCCAACGATGATACGCTGAACTGCTATCTGAATAATCACAAAGTAGAAATAACATAAGCCCCAAAGATTCAAAGCAACCTGAACTCTGGGTTTTCATTCTTTAATATATTTAGTAAGACCTAAAAAAACCTGACCATTTCTAACATCTCAGTTCTGTGCTCAGGTATTCTACCGGTGATTTGAGTGAACACAGACCATCAGGAGAAGAAGAGGAAGAGAGAGAGGAAGAAGAAGAAGAAGATCTGAATGTTTTAATGTAATCTTCTCACTTTGGTTTTCAGTAGAGATGGACCCAGGAGGTAAAATCCAGATCCCAGTTTCCCCAGAATTCAGATTGGAGATTTTAATTCAGCCCCTTAACATGGAGGGACAGCAGTGTCTCCAAGGTTGCACTGAGACATGGAGTTGAGTGGGGATTGTTGAGACAAACTAGCTGCCATGTTTCAATATTAAACTTGTTCTGTCCTCCCCAAAGAGACACAGATCTGAGGTTTTCACTCAGCCCATCACGGAGAGAGGGGCTGCAAGGGTGTTTCAATCTGGAATTGGGGAGTTTCAAAACCAAGCAAATGTTTTGACACTTTCCAGAAATCAGGACGTTGGGTTCTGGCTGATCTGCTGACATAAAGTAGCCAGAAAACACTTAAATCAATTCAAACACTTAATTTCCATTACTAGAGTGGAGCAGTCAGAATATACCAGTGAGACTGGCCCATGGTCCTAGAAACCAAACTGGGCTAAGATATTCATGAGGGACTAGTGATTTGGGGATCCCAACTTCAAATACCTTAAAAGTCCTTGATTTCCAGAGGTGAGGTACCCAGAACTTTCAGAAAATCCAGTATCTATCTATCTATCTATCTATCTATCTATCTATCTATCTATCTAACAGCAATGGTACATTATTATTATACCAGATGATGGAACCTGACCTGGTCATTCCTGTGGAAATATCCACTCTTTTAAAATTAAGGAAAAAATGTAAATATTAACGCATCATCTTACAGACATTCTCATTGTATGTCTTTGGAAGGTCCTGGCTGAGGGAATGTCAGCCATGGCTGGGAAGAAGAATGATTGGTGAGAGAAACCATATTGAACACAGTCTGTACCTTGCTAGATTAAGTTTTAGACTTTTGGATGCATGTTTTCACTTTTATTTCCTGGTAACCCTTTCTAACTTTACCTCTTCTTCTTGAATTCACTTAAAATCCCATCTTCTTTTGTTAATGAACTTGTTTCACTGTTTCTATAAACCAACTCCGTGCTATGCTTAAATAGAAGGGTGCATTTACCCCAGTTATGTTAATAAGCTGTGATGTGCTTTTGTGTCTTTAGTGAAACAAATACACCTTATTATTTCTCCGAATCATAGAATCATAGAATCATAGAATATCAGGGTTGGAAGGGAACCCTGAAGGTCATCTAGTCCAACCCCCTGCTTGAAGCAGGACCAATTCCCAGTTAAATCATCCCAGCCAGGGCTTTGTCAAGCCTGACCTTAAAAACCTCTAAGGAAGGAGATTCTACCACCTCCCTAGGTAACGCATTCCAGTGTTTCACCACCCTCTTAGTGAAAAAGCTTTTCCTAATATCCAATCTAAACCTCCCCCACTGCAACTTGAGACCATTACTCCTCGTTCTGTCATCTGCTACCATTGAGAACAGTCTAGAGCCATCCTCTTTGGAACCCCCTTTCAGGTAGTTGAAAGCAGCAATCAAATCCCCCCTCATTCTTCTCTTCTGCAGGCTAAACAATCCCAGCTCCCTCAGCCTCTCCTCATAAGTCATGTGTTCTAGATCCCTAATCATTTTTGTTGCCCTTCGCTGGACTCTCTCCAATTTATCCACATCCTTCTTGTAGTGTGGGGCCCAAAACTGGACACAGTACTCCAGATGAGGCCTCACCAATGTCGAATAGAGGGGAACGATCACGTCCCTCGATCTGCTCGCTATGCCCCTACTTATACATCCCAAAATGCCATTGGCCTTCTTGGCAACAAGGGCACACTGCTGACTCATATCCAGCTTCTCGTCAACTGTCACCCCTAGGTCCTTTTCCGCAGAACTGCTGCCTAGCCATTCGGTCCCTAGTCTGTAGCAGTGCATTGGATTATTCCATCCTAAGTGCAGGACCCTGCATTTATCCTTATTGAACCTCATCAGATTTCTTTTGGCCCAATCCTCCAATTTGTCTAGGTCCTTCTGTATCCTATCCCTCCCCTCCAGCGTATCTACCACTCCTCCCAGTTTAGTATCATCTGCAAATTTGCTGAGAGTGCAATCCACACCATCCTCCAGATCATTTATGAAGATATTGAACAAAACCGGCCCCAGGACCGACCCTTGGGGCACTCCACTTGACACCGGCTGCCAACTAGACATGGAGCCATTGATCACTACCCGTTGAGCCCGACAATCTAGCCAGCTTTCTACCCACCTTATAGTGCATTCATCCAGCCCATACTTCCTTAACTTGCTGACAAGAATACTGTGGGAGACCGTGTCAAAAGCTTTGCTAAAGGCAAGAAACAATACATCCACTGCTTTCCCTTCATTCACAGAACCAGTAATCTCACCATAGAAGGCAATTAGATTAGTCAGGCATGACCTTCCCTTGGTGAATCCATGCTGGCTGTTCCTGATCACTTTCCTCTCATGCAAGTGCATCAGGATTGATTCTTTGAGGACCTGCTCCATGATTTTTCCAGGGACTGAGGTGAGGGTGACTGGCCTGTAGTTTCCAGGATCCTCCTTCTTCCCTTTTTTAAAGATTGGCACTACATTAGCCTTTTTCCAGTCATCCGGGACTTCCCCGGTTCGCCACGAGTTTTCAAAGATAATGGCCAATGGCTCTGCAATCACAGCCGCCAATTCCTTCAGCACTCTTGGATGCAACTCGTCCGGCCCCATGGACTTGTGCACGTCCAGCTTTTCTAAATAGTCCCTAACCACCTCTATCTCCACAGAGGGCTGGCCATCTCTTCCCCATTTTGGGATGCCCAGTGCAGCAGTCTGGGAGCTGACCTTGTTAGTGAAGACAGAGGCAAAAAAAACATTGAGTACATTAGCTTTTTCCACATCCTCTGTCACTAGATTGCCTCCCTCATTCATTAAGGGGCCCACACTTTCCTTGGCTTTCTTCTTGTTGCCAACATACCTGAAGAAACCCTTCTTGTTACTCTTGACATCTCTTGCTAGCTGCAGCTCCAGGTGCGATTTGGCCCTCCTGATATCATTCCTACATGCCCGAGCAATATTTTTATACTCTTCCCTGGTCATATGTCCAACCTTCCACTTCTTGTAAGCTTCTTTTTTATGTTTAAGATCCGCTAGGATTTCACCATTAAGCCAAGCTGGTCGCCTGCCATATTTACTATTCTTTCGACTCATCGGGATGGTTTGTCCCTGTAACCTCAACAGGGATTCCTTGAAATACAGCCAGCTCTCCTGGACTCCTTTCCCCTTCAAGTTAGTCCCCCAGGGGATCCTGGCCATCCGTTCCCTGAGGGAGTCGAAGTCTGCTTTCCTGAAGTCCAGGGTCCGTATCCTGCTGCTTACCTTTCTTCCCTGTGTCAGGATCCTGAACTCAACCAACTCATGGTCACTGCCTCCCAGATTCCCATCCACTTTTGCTTCCCCCACTAATTCTTCCCGGTTTGTGAGCAGCAGGTTAAGAAAAGCGCCCCCCCTAGTTGGCTCCTCTAGCACTTGCGCCAGGAAATTGTCCCCTACGCTTTCCAAAAACTTCCTGGATTGTCTATGCACCGCTGTATTGCTCTCCCAGCAGATATCAGGAAAATTAAAGTCACCCATGAGAATCAGGGCATGTGATCTAGTAGCTTCCGTGAGCTGCCGGAAGAAAGCCTCATCTACCTCATCCCCCTGGTCTGGTGGTCTATAGCAGACTCCCACCACTACATCACTCTTGTTGCACACACTTCTAAACTTAATCCAGAGACACTCAGGTTTTTCTGCAGTTTCGTACCGGAGCTCTGAGCAGTCATACTGCTCCCTTACATACAGTGCGACTCCCCCACCTTTTCTGCCCTGCCTGTCCTTCCTGAACAGTTTATAACCATCCATGACAGTACTCCAGTCATGTGAGTTATCCCACCAAGTCTCTGTTATTCCAATCACGTCATAGTTCCTTGACATCACCAGGACCTCCAGTTCTCCCTGCTTGTTTCCAAGGCTTTGTGCATTTGTATATAAGCACTTGAGATAACCTGTTGATCGCCCCTCATTCCCAGTATGAGGCAGGAGCCCTCCCCTCACAGACATTCCTGCCTGTGCTTCCTCCCGGTATCCTGCTTTCCCACTTACCTCAGGGCTTTGGTCTCCTTCCCCCGGTGAACCTAGTTTAAAGCCCTCCTCACTAGGTTAGCCAGCCTGCTCGCAAAGATGCTCTTCCCTCTCTTCGTAAGATGGAGCCCGTCTCTGCCCAGCACTCCTCCTTCATGGAACACCATCCCATGGTCAAAGAATCCAAAGCCTTCTCTCTGACACCACCTGCGTAGCCATTCGTTGACTTCCACGATTCGACGGTCCCTACCCAGGCCTTTTCCTTCTACGGGGAGGATGGATGAGAACACCACTTGCGCCTCCAACTCCTTTATCATTCTTCCTAGAGCCACGTAGTCCGCAGTGATCCGCTCAAGGTCATTCTTGGCAGTATCATTGGTGCCCACGTGGAGAAGCAGGAAGGGGTAGCGATCCAAGGGCTTGATGAGTCTCGGCAGTCTCTCCGTCACATCGCGAATCTTAGCCCCTGGCAAGCAGCAGACTTCTCGGTTTTCCCGGTCAGGGCGGCAGATAGATGACTCAGTCCCCCGGAGGAGAGAGTCCCCGACCACCACCACCCGCCTTCTTCTCTTGGGAGTGGTGGTCGTGGAACCCCCAACCTCAGGACATCGCATCTCATGCCTTCCAACCAGCGGAGTCTCCTTCTGCTTTCTCGTCCCAGACATATCATCTGGTCCACTCTCCGCAACGGTACCTGTGGAGAGAACATGAAAGCGGTTAGTTACCTGTGTCTGTGTTACTGGAACCCGGACATTCCGCTTACCTCTTCTGGAGGTCACATGTTGCCAAGCTTCTTCACTGGCCTCTTGGCTCCTCTGTGCAACCTGCTCTATATCTTTAGAGCTTTGTGCCCCTAGAAGCCTATCTTGAGTTTTGTCCAGAAAATCCTCAGTTTCTCGTATGCAACGCAGGGTCGTTATCTGTTGCTCCAGACCTTCAATCTTCTCTTCCAATATGGAGACCAGCTTGCACTTTGTACAGACAAAGTCGCTTCTGTCCTGTGGAAGAAAGACAAACATGGCACATCCAGTGCAGGTCACAACAGCTGAACCCCCCCCTTCCATATCACCTTCCTACTATGAGCTTCCTCAGAGCAGTTTGCAAGACGTAAGCCTCACTGGGCTCACTCCAGGCGAACTCCCAGGCAAACTCCTGCTGTGTGCTGCTCTGCTGTCCCCTGCTGCTCAGCTGGTTTGCCGCCGCTCAGCTTGTTTGCGAAGCTCTGGCTATTTTTAAACAGCCAGGCTTCCCTGACGCAAACAAACAGACACCCTAATGCCCGCCCCCTGCAGGCTAGCAGCCAATCAGACACTCACTCAGGCTCTCACACTGCCCTCCCAGCAAACACACGCTCGGATACTTCCTCAGCAAGCAAACAAACACACACTCGGATACTTACCAGTCCCAGGCAAACTCCTGCTGTGTGCTGCTCTGCTGTCCCCTGCTGCTCAGCTGGTTCGCCGCTGCTCAGCTGGTTCGCGAAGCTCTGGCTATTTTTAAACAGCCAGGCTTCCCTGACGCAATGGCCCAGGAGAGGGCTGGGAACTTCAGGGCACGTGGTTTTGGGAAAATTCAGGCCTGGGGTCACCTTGCTGGGTGTAACCATGGCTGGTGGAAGCCGGAGTGGGGCTGTAGACAGGCTGCAGGATCAGAGCTGCTGAACCAGGGCTGTCTAAGCACAGACACTCATGTTGTGACCTGCATACTGGTCGGCTGGTTGTGAGCATCCCAGGCTGGGAGCTACAGCAGCAAAGCATTGTGAGGCACCCAGGTGGCAGGGTAAGTAGTGACACAACCCCTCACTGGTCCATATTGCTCCTCCCCATACCTCACAACTGGAAGTAAATTACCATTATCCCATTTTTTTTAGATTGAGGAGAAACTGAGTCACAGAGATTTCAAAGTCTCACAGTGTCCGGGGCCCATATTGCAGCCCCTCTCCCCATGTGTATTATCTCAAAGTTTAGTCCAGCTGATGTTGATGGCTCTCTCTCCCTTCTTTCCTGGAAGGCAACAAGGTATGATGCTGGCCATCCAGAGCTCTGTGAGAGAATTTGTCCTGCTGGGGTTCCCTCACCAGCATCACCTGGGCTTCCTGCTCTTCCTGGTGCACCTGATGATTTACCTCCTGGTGCCTGCTGGGAATGTGGTGATCATCGCCATCACCTGGGCTGACCACCGCCTCCGCACCCCCATGAACTTCTTCCCCAGGAGCTTCTCCTTCCTTGAGATCTGCTTCACCAGCGTCATCGTCCCCAAGATGCTAGTCAATTTTCTCTCAGAGGACAAGACCATCTCCTTTGCCGGCTGCATCACCCAGGCCTTCTTCTACCTCTCCCTGGGAGTCTCTGAGTTCCTCCTCTTGGCAGCCATGTCTGTGGACTGCTACGTGGCCATCTGCTACCCGCTGCACTACATCATGAGCGGCAGGGTCTGCACCCTCATGATACTTTCTTCCTGGTTTGGTGGCTTCTTCTTCATCATTGGCCTCATCGTGATGATCTCCTGGCTCTCCTTCTGTGGCTCCAAAATCCTCAACCATTTCTTCTGTGACCTGGGGCCCCTTGTCAGCCTCTCTTGTACCAACACACACCTGGTGGAGTCGATGGACTTTCTGGTAGCACCTGTTGTCCTGCTGGGGTCTCTTGCCATCACCGCGGTCCCCTATTCCTACATTGTCGCTACCGTCATCTGTATCCCCTCAGCCAAAGAGTGATGTAAGGCCTTCTCCACCTGCTCCTCACACATTATTGTCCTGAGCGTCTTCTAAGGCAGCTGCATCTTCAGGTATGTCCGTCCGAAGCAGCTTGATGGACTGGACATCACCAAAGGGGTGGCCATCGTCAACACGGTCATCACTCCTGTGCTCAACCCCTTCATCTACTCGCTGATGAACAAGCAGGTCATACAGGTCTTGAAGGACAGTCTGTGCTGGAAAAAATAGAGACTGCTCCATATGGGGAAAATAATGATTCTGGAGGGTTGGAAGGGGGTTTAATTAATACATTAAAATGTACTCAAAGTCTTTGGAATTCATGGGAGATTAGGGAGGTGCTTAATTAATAAACTGAAATGTGCTCCAGACTTTGGTATGCACTGGATTACAGGGAGCACTTAATTAATACACAGAAGTTCACCCAGAACTTCTGGATGTGCCTGAGAGTAGTTGTGGCTTCCAATTCCCAGCCAAGTTAGAAAAAAATGGAGGAACAGTTCTACAGGAGGTGCCCACTAACACATCTTGAATTCTTCTGAAGGATTAGCAGTGCTTCCCTTTTCTATAACGTAGCCTGCTCTCTGGTCCTTGCCTTGCACCTGGTCAGCTCTGCTCCACTGGTCACTGGTGCAGAATTAGATAAAGCCCACCAAGAAGTCCTCAACACCTGCACCCCAACCCTGCATCTTCATTTGAGATGGCCTAGGTGACCACCAGGGATAGCATAGCTCTGGTCCTGGTGGACAACCACCACATCATTGAATTGGCACTAATGGGTGAAGGAAAAACAACTCACTACTGTAATGGAATATGTGTAATCTTTAACCTTGCTTTTTATCCTGATTTTGCTAATGTAGACCAGGTGTCCAGATCATAAGAACGGCCATACTGGGTTAGACCACAGGTCCATCTAGCCCAATATCCTGTCTTCCGATAGTGGCCAATGCCAGGTGTTTCATAGGGAATGAACAGAACAGGTAATCATCAAGTGAAAAAGATCTCTAAACTAATGCAAGTGTTTACAAAAGTATGTTATAAAGAAAACTGGGTGATTGATGAGGGATATTTATTATTGCAGGTGGGTTCTGTCATGGAGGAAATAATGATCCACTGAAAGATGTTTTAACTCATTGAGAACTGTGGGTTGTCACAGCTGTTTGTAATTATGACCAGGTTAGCGATTCCTTTTCACTCACCGGTCAGCTAAACTGAGAACCATAAAAGAAATTCCATCAGCAATTAGAAAAACAGAACACAGGGTAAAATAAACACGGGAAAAGGTTTTTCCCTCCAAAAAGGAGTTTCTTCATCTCATGCTGTATAAAAGACAGAGGGCCTGAAAATTGGGCTGGGTAGTGCGAAATGCTGGCATCCCACCAGTTACAGAGGCGAGAGAGACACCAACAGGCCCAACGCTCTTTTCTGTATAGCACTGTGCTAATCTCTGATTGATAATCTTTGATTAAATACTTTCATTTGAGCCTATTTGACAATAACGAATCATTATTAAATTGAAACATGCAAAATGTGGCCATCCTAGAAAGGCTCCCTTACGCTATTATAAATGATGAGAAGTATAATTTTCATGTTATGAATGGCTCGTTGTTTTCAAATTGTCGAAGTCATACTCTATTGTGTTTCTTTGCCTGTTGACCTTACATTTGGGCCATTAGCATTTAGAGAGTACCGTATTATTTGTGTGGAATAAATACACATAGAAGTGTTAAAGAAAGCCTTCAGAGAAGTGTCACACAATTTCATGTAACGTATCTTCCATTAAGTGTTTTTTTTTTTGGTCTATTCATTAAAATTAGTTTAGATTAGGGTTGTTTTATCATTATTCCACATCCCTAGGTATCTATTCAGTCAGGGGTTCCTCAGTCCCAGAACCATTGGTCCCAGATCACAAAGGGGACAGTATCACTATGGTTCTGGAGAAACCACAGCTGGAATATTATGCATAGGCGTGGAAAGTACAGGTGTGGGGGGTGCTGCAGCACCCCCAAGGTTTTATGTGGGGTCCCGGCTGTCGGCGAGGCACGTGGGGTCCCAGCTGCTGGCCATGCCCCAGGGGTTCCACTCCGGGGCCTGCACACGGGGTCATGGCTGCTGATCCCACTCCCTGCTGCACCCGCAGGGTCCCCATATGCTGACCTACACACTCTCTGTGTGTGTCTCTCTCTCTAGTCCATTCTCTCTACTTATTCAATTCAAAGTGGAACATCTAGTAGCTCGCAGAAGCTACTAGATCACACTCCCTGGTTCTCATGGGTGAATTTAATTTTCCTGATATCTGCTGGGAGAGCAATACAGCGGTGCATAGACAATCCAGGAAGTTTTTGGAAAGCGTAGGGGACAATTTCCTGGTGCAAGTGCTAGAGGAGCCAACTAGGGGCAGAGCTCTTCTTGACCTGCTGCTCACAAACCGGGAAGAATTAGTGGGGGAAGCAAAAGTGGATGGGAATCTGGGAGGCAGTGACCATGAGTTGGTTGAGTTCAGGATCCTGACACAGGGAAGAAAGGTAAGCAGCAGGATACGGACCCTGGACTTCAGGAAAGCAGACTTCGACTCCCTCAGGGAACGGATGGCCAGGATCCCCTGGGGGACTAACTTGAAGGGGAAAGGAGTCCAGGAGAGCTGGCTGTATTTCAAGGAATCCCTGTTGAGGTTACAGGGACAAACCATCCCGATGTGCCGAAAGAATAGTAAATATGGCAGGCAACCAGCTTGGCTTAATGGTGAAATCCTAGCGGATCTTAAACATAAAAAAGAAGCTTACAAGAAGTGGAAGGTTGGACATATGACCAGGGAAGAGTATAAAAATATTGCTCGGGCATGTAGGAATGAAATCAGGAGCGCCAAATCGCACCTGGAGCTGCAGCTAGCAAGAGATGTCAAGTAACATGAATGGTTTCTTCAGGTATGTTGGCAACAAGAAGAAAGCCAAGGAAAGTGTGGGCCCCTTAATGAATGAGGGAGGCAACCTAGTGACAGAGGATGTGGAAAAAGCTAATGTACTCAATGCTTTTTTTGCCTCTGTCTTCACGAACAAGGTCAGCTCCCAGACTGCTGCACTGGGCATCACAACATGGGGAATAGATGGCCAGCCCTCTGTGGAGAAAGAGGTGGTTAGGGACTATTTAGAAAAGCTGGACGTGCACAAGTCCATGGGGCCGGACGAGTTGCATCCGAGAGTGCTGAAGGAATTGGCGGCTGTGATTGCAGAGCCATTGGCCATTATTTTTGAAAACTCGTGGCGAATGGGGGAAGTCCCGGATGACTGGAAAAAGGCTAATGTAGTGCCAATCTTTAAAAAAGGGAAGGAGGAGGATCCTGGGAACTACAGGCCAGTCAGCCTCACCTCAGTCCCTGGAAAAATCATGGAGCAGGTCCTCAAAGAATCACTTACATGAGAGGAAAGTGATCAGGAACAGTCAGCATGGATTCACCAAGGGAAGGTCATGCCTGACTAATCTAATTGCCTTCTATGATGAGATTACTGGTTCTGTGGATGAAGGGAAAGCAGTGGATGTATTGTTTCTTGCCTTTAGCAAAGCTTTTGACACAGTCTCCCACAGTATTCTTGTCAGCAAGTTAAAGAAGTATAGGCTGGATGAATGCACTATAAGGTGGGTAGAAAGTTGGCTAGATTGTCGGGCTCAACGGGTAGTGATCAATGGTTCCATGTCTAGTTGGCAGCCGGTGTCAAGTGGAGTGCCCCAAGGGTTGGTCCTGGGGCCGGTTTTGTTCAATATCTTCATAAATGATCTGGAGGATGGCGTGGATTGCACTCTCAGCAAATTTGCGGATGATACTAAACTGGGAGGAGTGGTAGATATGCTGTAGGGGAGGGATAGGATACAGAGGGACCTAGACAAATTGGAGGATTGGGCCAAAAGAAATCTGATGAGGTTCAATAAGGATAAGTGCAGGGTCCTGCACTTAGGACGGAAGAACGCAATGTACAGCTACAGACTAGGGACCGAATGGCAAGGCAGCAGTTCTGCGGAAAAGGACCTAGGGGTTACAGTGGACGAGAAGCTGGATATGAGTCAGTAGTGTGCCCTTGTTGCCAAGAAGGCCAATGGCATTTTGGGATGTATAAGTAGGGGCATAGCGAGCAGATCGAGGGACGTGATCGTCCCTCTCTATTCGACATTGGTGAGGCCTCATCTGGAGTACTGTGTCGTTTTGGGCCCCACGCTACAAGAAGGATGTGGATAAATTGGAGAGAGTCCAGCGAAGGGCAACAAAAATGATTAGGGGTCTGGAACACATGACTTATGAGGAGAGGCTGGGGAAGCTGGGATTGTTTAGTCTGCAGAAGAGAAGAATGAGGGGGGATTTGATAGCTGCTTTCAACAACCAGATAGGTGGTTCCAGAGAGGATGGTTCTAGACTATTCTCAGTGGTAGAAGAGGACAGAACAAGGAGTAATGGTCTCAAGTTGCAGTGGGGGAGGTTTAGGTTGGATATTAGGAAAAACTTTTTCACTAGGAGAGTGGTGAAACACTGGAATGTGTTACCTAGGGAGGTGGTAGAATCTCCTTCCTTAGAAGTTTTTAAGGTCAGGCTTGACAAAGCCCTGGCTGGGATGATTTAATGGGGGATTGGTCCTGCTTTAAGCAGGGGGTTGGACTAGATGACCTCCTGAGGTCCCTTCCAACCCTGATATTCTATGATTCTATGATCTTCAAGAGCAGAGATTGATGGAGGTGTATAATAGTATATCCCACAGTCTGGCGGTAAGGCACTCAGCTGTGAGGTAGCCAGTCCTTGCTGCTGCCAGTAATGCAAAGTACATGCCCTGTTCATGACTTCAGCGTTAAAATAAGTCCCAAAAAGAAAAATCACTTCAAAATGAAAGCTTCAAATGTGCCATTCTGATAAGATCTGAACAGACTGTTTATCAAAATACTTCATTACATTTTTTTCCAAAGTAAAATTTCATGGAAATCGACATTTTCCCATGGAAAGTTCAGATTTCCATTAAACACCATTTTCCAGGAGGAAAGAACATTCCTTCCAAAAACTGTTGACCAGCACTAATTATTATTTTAAACTATCCTAAGATGATTCCCACCAAATTTAATTTAGTTTAATTTAGCATCATCAGTTTTGTTTATTATGGTGTAGTGAACAATGTACACATACAAGAGACTATCAGCATTTCAATTTTGTTCTGTATTTAATAATAACACCTCTTGGAATGGATTCCATGCACTCCTCCCTTGTTGGGACACCTACTGTATCTTTGGAGATTACCACCAAACTTTGGTGATTCAGCTGATCAAATTTAGGTTCCATCTTGATTCCCCTCAAGCTGGTACCACCACCAAATGGAATTAGCCAAATGGTCACCGAGAAGGGACTCAGGAGATGATGCTGCCGGGCACAAGCTGTTCTGTTGATGCCAGTTGCACTGAGCAGCTCAAAGAGAGGGAGCTGATACAATAAGCCGCCCTCCCCACCCTCACCCTCTGCTGCCCCCTGGTGCCCATTATAGAGTATAGCCGCCCCTTCCCCGTCCCCACCCTCTGCTGCTCCTAGTGCCCATTATACAGTATAGCCGCCCCTTCCCCTCCCCCACCCTCTGCTGCCCCCTAGTGCCCAGTATACAGTACAGCCGCCCCTTCCGCACCCCCACCCTCTGCTGCTCCCTAGTGCCCATTATACAGCATAGCCGCCTCTTCCCACCCCCAACCTCTGCTGCTCCTAATGCCCATTATACAGTATAGCCGCCCGCTTCCCACTCCTCATCCCCTAGTGCCCATTACACAGCATAACAACCTTTTCCACATCCTTTCTCCTCTGCTGCCATCTGGTAGGCATTATATGGTCATTTTGTCATCAGTTGCCTTTTTGCCATCCAGTGGCTATTACAGTGAATAGATTCATATATTCCAAGGCCAGCAGGGACCATTGTGATCATCTAGTCTAATCTCCTGTATCACACAGGCCATAGAATTTCCCCAACATAATTCTTATAGCAGATATTCTACAAAAACATCCAAACTTGAGTTAAAAATTGTCAGTGATAGAGAATCCACCACAAAGTTGGTAAATTGTTCCAATGGTTAATTTCTCTCACTGTTAAAAATATATTCCAGCCATTGGTTCATGTTAGATCCTAGTATTGATGGATATTACACTATAAAATCTTTGCTCCTCCTCACATGTTATAAGCTCACACTACCAAAGACCTACCGAGAAATAAGCACTGCCCAGAACCTGAGTATTAAACAGTGCATCAGCTCTGCTCATCACCTTTCAGTCTTAAAAAAAATCAGTTGGGAATTCTTGTAAAATCTGCACATTTACAGACAATTTTTCTCAGTGCCTCCATCACCTTTTTGTTCCTCAGGCTGTATATGAAGGGATTGGTCATAGGGGTCAGGATTGTGTAGAAGACAGAGAACACTTTGTTGAGGTCTCTCAGCGTGTTGGTTTTGGGCAGCAGATACACAATCATTAGGGTCCCGTAGAACACTGTCACAACAATGAGATGCGAGGAGCAGGTGGAAAATGTCTTTTGCCTGCCGGTGGTGGAAGGGATGGTCAGGATAGTGGAGATGATACAAACGTAGGACACCACTGTTAATGCGAATGGAGGCAGGGTGAATAGAACAACCAGGATTGTAATGACAAGCTCTATCAGGTAGGTATCAGTACAGCAGAGATTGATTATTTGTGTGGATTCACAGAAGAAATGATCAATTTCATTGGGGCCACAAAAATGTAGCTGTAACATAAGGCATGTTATGATGGCAATAGCCAGACATCCATTTATCCATGATCCAGCTGCTAGCTGGCAGCAGAATCTGCCATTCATAAGTGTTGCATAGTGCAGAGGTTTGCATATCGCTAGATACCGATCGTAAGACATCACTGCTAGGAGGTAGCACTCGGTAGCTGCAAAGAAACTGGCAAAATAAAATTGTGCAATACAGCCACTGACAGAGATGGTCAGGGGACCAGCCAGCATCCTGGGCAGGATGGTGGAGGCGTAGCAGATTTCCAAGCAGGACAAGTTCCCCAGGAAGAAGTACATGGGGGTGTGAAGGTGCTGATCAGCCACAACTAGCACCACGATGAGGATGTTCCCGGCCATAGTCACAATGTATATTATGAGGAACAGCAGGAAGAGAAGGATCTGCAGTTGCGGGATATTCCCAAACCCGAGGAAGATGAACTGTGTGACAGCTGTTTCATTTCCCCATTCTCTGTTACCCATGGCATGTGTCTAGGGGAAAAAGAAAGAAGACAGAAATAGCTCTTGAATTTGATCAGACAAAACAGATTTAAATTTTACTCCATCCTATTGTGCCATACAGGTGGGGACACTGAAGTTGATGGTTCAATAATAGAGATTGCATTTTGACTCAATTTACAAAAAGAGTATTGATAGGCTTTCCTCAGCAGGTTTAACAACCTGTCATCCTCTCTCAGCTCAGACAAGGGACTCATTACGATGGTCAAGGGTCTGAGTACTGGACGGCTATCTAGACTCAGACAGAATTTGGTTTGTGTAGCCTCATATTTCATCTCCTGACATACTAAACCAGGACAAATTTTGTCCGAATGTGGGAGATCATTTCTGAGAAGTGTTTGAAACCACAAGTCTAGGCTTGGTGGTCAGATTAGGTGAGGCTATATCTTACTGTCCTTCAGTCCTTCAGATCTATGAATCTATCAGTTTATCTCTATGGTTATTTCATATTATTACCAAGTTCTAAAATACAAATATCTCCCAGTGGACAATGTATAAGTATTATGACAATGCTAATAATGGTTGAAAACACTTTTCATTGTGTGAGTTGGAAAAGCTGAAAATGTGATTAAATTCTACACAGTCCACAGCTGACAATCCACTCTCTAACATGAATATATCACATATTCAGGCTGTGATTTTCATAGCACGCTGAGCAAATTAGATACCCAACAAGTTGGCCACCATAGTCCTAGAGATGGCTGGGAATTTTTCAGTGAAATGTGTTGTTGTTGAAATCAAAACTTCCCATCAAAATGTACCAGCTTCAACTTTCAAGTACATAAAAGGTTGTTACAAGAAGGAGGGAGAAAAATTGTTCTTCTTATCCTCTGAGGATAGGACAAGAAGCAATGGGCTTACATTGCAGCAAGGGAGGTTTAGGCTGAACATTAGGGAAAACTTCCTAACTGTTAGGGTGGTTACGTACTGGAATAAATTTCCCAGGGAGGTTGTG
Source organism: Eretmochelys imbricata (assembly GCF_965152235.1). Taxonomy (NCBI): domain Eukaryota; kingdom Metazoa; phylum Chordata; order Testudines; family Cheloniidae; genus Eretmochelys; species Eretmochelys imbricata. Next base: position 36,898,537 of record NC_135584.1, on the reverse strand, counting down.
GAATCTCCATCATTGGAAACTTTTAAGAGAAGGTTAGACAAAAATGTCAGGGATGGTCTAGATAATACTTAGTCCTGCCATGAGTGCAGGGGACTGGACTAGATGACCTCTCGAGATGCCTTCCAGTCCTATGATCCTACCCAAAATGATTTATTTTTACTGATTGTTTTGGCCCTGCCAATGAACCAGAAAATCAGTTATTTGCTTAGCTCTAGTCTCCCGTTGTTAAAGGCTGCTATAAACACTGCCTGGTGTTGCTATGGGATGATGGTATGGCTCAGGGGTGCTCTGTGCCTCAGACCATGCTCTTCTCTCCAAGTGACAGGCCTACACTGGAACTCCTCTCAGAGTGGAACCCTGTGGGCCATCCAATTTTAGACTAGGTCACCAGGCTACAGCACCCCTTGTTTCACCAGCGGGTGTTTACCTCCAGTGGCCCTAGCTGGATTTGGCACTGCTATGGAATCCTCTCTGGGAATTTGCGATCAACATGAAGTTGTATTGACTCAGGCTAGTATGACTGATTGGTTCATAGAAATGTGACAAAGAAGGAAAAGCAATACAAGCAATAAAAGCCTAGGTGCATATTGTTTTAAGGAACAGTGTGAAAATCGGCAGAAGTAAAACTGAGTATATGGGCTATAGATTCAATGATACCATGTAAGAACACAACATAAGCCAGCCACCCATTACCAAATGTACTGAAGTTCAAGTACCTACTTTTGATCGTACAGGATAATGATGAACTAAACGATGAACTTATAAGCAGAATGGGAAAGACATGGTCATGGACTAAATAGAGAGAAGTGAGTGGAGCAATCTGTGACAGGAGAAAGCCTATCAAATTGAAAAACAAGATATACAAGACATTAATAAGTCCTACGCTTTTGTATGGCTCTGAATGATGGGGACTGAAGAAAAGACCGGGCAGATCTCAAATACAGCAGAAATGAAAATATTAAGATGGATGCTTGGAGTCACAAGGGTGGACCATGATCACAAGTGTGAAGGTGGTACCTATTATAGAAAAGCTGAGGGAATCCCACCTTAGATGGTTAGTGAGTGTGAAGAGAAGATTGGAAGAATATGTGGGAAAAAATAGGGTGTCAAACTTACAAGTGGAGGGCAAGAGATGGGTTGGAAGACCCAAAACTAGATGGATGAATGTCATAGAAAAGGATCTGATTAGATGAGTTTCCAAGGAACTGGTTCAAGGGAGATTGGAATGGAGAAGAAGAACTCAAAGAGCCCAGCCCATTTAGATGGAATTAAGACTAGAAGAAGATGCATATTGTCTTAATTAAATGTAGTCTTTCCTTGACAGTTTAAGCATGTTTCACTTAACCCAGAAACACCTTCAAGCACTGGGGCTAGATGAGACAGGTTGCCCCCTGCAACCACAGCCTCTCAGCCAGTCTGACATGCCAGCCAATGCCTCGCTACCCCCTTATTCACAGATGCATAGATTCTAATGTGAAAAGAGACCATTGTGATCATCTGTCCTGCTGTATAACAGGCCTTGGGACTTCCCTGAATCAGTTCATGTTTGAACTAGAGGAGACCTTTTAAAGAAACATCCAATCCTGACTTAAAAGTTGTCAGTGATGGAGAAGCCACCCCAGCCCTAGGTCAGCTGTACCAATAGATAATTACCTTTGCATAATTGCATAAAAATGTATACCTTTTTCCAGCCTGAATTTGTCTAGCTTTCACTTTCAGTCATTGGATCTTGTAACACCTTGGTTGGTTAGATAATTTCTAGAGAAGATCTGCTAGATTGTCAGCTAAATTTCTGTTCCCCATGGAGGTCTGTAGCAGGTCGTGGACTCACCACCGCGACTCCTCCTGCTAGTTGTCTTGGGAATTAGCTCTTGTGCAGCCCGAACCGCCATCTGCAGGTCTCACCTGCCTTAGGCCTCCATGTCCCTCCCAGACCCAGTGCCCCTTACCCTGCGGTTCTGTGGGCCCACCCTCCCCACATGCTGGGTCTCCCCTCCTAGGGGAACCCAAACCCTCTAAACCTACCTTGCCTCAGTGGCTACTGCCAGTCGTCATCTAGTCCCCTCTCAATGGGGCAAACTGCTGTAATGGCCACTCATAATTGGCAAGGGGGTTGGACCAGTTGCCTCTGCCTATCCCCGGGCTGCCCCTCTGCAGCCCCAGTACCTTCTTCGGCCTTAACCAAGGCCTCAGCCTGTGGAGTTGCCAGGCTGGAGCTCCCCAGCTCCTTTGCCCTTCCCCAGCAATGCTCAGCCTCAGGTACCCTTGCTCCTTCAGACAGCTAGGCTCTTCTCTCTCCAGAGAGACAGCGAGAGTCTGACCCCACTCCGCCCTCAGCCCTTTTAGCAGGGCCACCTGTGGTCTGATTGGTGAAGCAGCCACAGCTGCAGCCACACCCAATAGCCTACCTTTTTCAGGAGCAGGGCAACTGCCCCGCTACAAGGTCCTTATAGCTTGTGACCCTTTCACCTTCTCTGTTAAGCTAAATCAATTGAGCTTCTGCAGTCTCACACTCTATGAGCTTGTCTACACAACGGGGACTACAGAGGCACAGTTGTGGCACTGTAGCTATGCCGTGCTAACCCTGTACTGTAGCTGCAGCCTGCTGCAATGGGAAAGAGTTTTGCACCCCAGAGCAATGTATCGGGCCCCACACTACAAGGAGGATGTGGAAAAATTGGACAGAGTCCAGCGGAGGGCAACAAAAATTATTAGGGGACTGGAACACATGACTTATGAGGAGAGGCTGAGGGAACTGGGATTGTTTAGTCTGCAGAAGAGAAGAATGAGGGGGGATTTGATAGCTGCTTTCAACTACCTGAAAGGGGGTTCCAAAGAGGATGGTTCTAGACTGTTCTCAATGGTAGCAGATGACAGAACAAGGAGTAATGGTCTCAAGTTGCAGTGGGGGAGATTTAGGTTGGATATTAGGAAAAACTTTTTCACTAGGAGGGTGGTGAAACACTGGAATGCGTTACCTAGGGAGGTGGTGGAATCTCCTTCCCTAGAAGTTTTTAAGGTCAGGCTTGACAAAGCCCTGGCTGGGATGATTTAGTCGGGGATCGGTCCTGCTTTAAACAGGGGGTTGGACTAGATGACCTCCTGAGGTCCCTTCCAACCCTGGTATTCTATGATTCTATGATTCTATGATCTATGTCAATCTAAACTTTAAGTGTAAGGCAGGTCTAAGACCAATTTTCTAATCCTTAATCATTCTCTCGGCTCCCTCCGAACCCGCTCCAATTTCTCGGCATCCTTCTTGAATTGTGGACACCAAAACTGGATGATTAGCAGTTGCAGCACTGTCAAATACAGATTATATTCTTCCTTCTCCCACTTGAGATTCTCCTGCTTATACAACTGAGGATCGGATAAACCCTTTGATCACAGGCTGTCTTTTTATCCACTACAAAGCTCCTGCCAGCAGATCCCCTCTAGATTTGGAGAATAGCTCCTTGCCCCTCCTGACTGGTTGCTTGACCTTGGCTTGAGAGAGGAGTCAGGCAGCCTTCCAGTGTATGCTCATATATTACACTCCGCCCATACCCTGTAATACTTTAGCTCTATCCCTTATATTTTCTCATTATACTAAAAGCCCCATTGGGTTGTGGGAAATGCAACACACAGAGTCTGTGTTCATTGTTTACACATATTAATAAGGATCCCTTTGTTCACCTATATTAGTGTAAGACATAAGAGTATCAAAAAGTTAAACCCAAAATTCTATCTCAGGTTGACAAACGAGCCTATATACTAACAAAACATCATAGCAATCTGGGATTGGATGCTCACCTGTAACCACAGGATAGCTCAAGCTTGACTCAATGAGCTCTTATTTCTTAGGGTTTGGTGTTCCGCACTCTGGTTCCAGAGCTGAAATTCTTGTCAATCCTCCTTCTTTAGGAACTTGATTTTCTCAGTAAAGAGACCTCCATCTCTCTTTAGTGTCTCTGATGGTGTTGGTCTTGCTTTGAAGAGGGGATTGGACTAGATGACCTTCTGAGGTCTCTTCCAATCCTAATATTCTATGATCTATTGTCTATGATATTCTATGATCTCTGAAGGGAGGAGTATATTTGGAAATATACTTCTCCTGCTCTATTTACAAAGAACAGATTTGTGTCCTCTGGTGATGCCTTCACGCTTTTTAAATAAGACCCTCCTGTATCCTAGCTCCCTGTTGATTAATTTTGGTCTTCCAAAGCTTTGTTGCTAACAATGCCCAGTGTGACTTATTGAAGCTATATTTATTTATTTATTTAAGTATAATGATCCCAATGGGAAAACATTTCAGATAATGATGAAATGCTAGTTTACATTTTTTGGAAGACACTTGTCCCAGGTGATGGGCTGTTACAGTGCACTATCCCTTTATTAATGTTCAATAACCTTGGCCATCTAGTGGGCATTTCAGAACATAGCTACTCATTTCTCATCGAGTGGACCTTTTGCCACATAATTGCCCCTTTCTTATTATTTTATCTTCTACTGAAATCTATTGGTCAATATTCAATATAGCTGACTCTTTCTCATGTCTTCCACTCTGCTGCCACCTAATGTAGATTATGCAGCATAACAGCTTTCATCTTTACCCTCTGCTCTCTCTAGTGATTATTTTTTGCTACATTGGTCTCTTTCCTACCCTTGGCTCCCTTCTGCCACCTGGTCAATGCACAGTATAACAGCCCAGTTCCCACCCCTAACATGCTACTATCCAGAGGGCAATGCATAGCATGGAGGTACACATCTTTCCTGGCCACTTACACTGATGCCCTCTAGTCTCTGTTGTAAAGCTTTACTTCTCTTTTTACTTTCCTCTGATGGCCATTTGACTGTAACTTCCTCTTTCTTGCCTCTTCCTGTATTAGCAAACAGTGAACATTCAACTATCCATCCAGATATAGCTACAGCCTGAGAACTTAAAAGTGCCGAAGACTACCCAGAACTCAGGCAGGTAATGGATAACATACCCCAACAAGGCCTGAAATCACAAGAACCACTATGGAGCACACATGACCACCCCGCATTTCTGTATACGGTCAGGGAATGGCAAAGTGTCTGGACCTCATCTACCCTTCCAAAGAAGCACGTAATTACTGACCCAGGAAGCTGCCCTCCTGGTTTCAACCTGCCATGCAGAATTTGGACCACATTGACCTGTGTCTAAACAAACCATAGAAGATGTGGCTACTTGATGCACAAGTGAAAAATTGAAGACACACCTATGTGCAACTGCAGTGAGAACTGCCAAACCATTGAACATACCACAACATAATGCCGCAAATACAGATTCCTAGGTGAATTGGGTGATTTCCACAACCTCATGGAGAAGGTCTTGAAATGGCTTCTGGTCCTCCACCTCCATCTGTAGAATGTTGCTTTGCAGATGCCATATGTGTGTGCGAGAGAGACGTCTCTTGCAACTCCTTTCTGATAGTCATTTGCCAGGTAGCTTCCTCTTTCTTGCCCTTCCATTTCGGCCGCTCTCCACTGGCCATTGTACATCACTGCCACACCTTTCTCAATCCTGACACGCCTCTGCCCAACAGTGGTCTTAAAAAACACATCTGCGCCTTTCTCATGTCTTTCCTTCCACTGGGTATGCTCTATTCTGAATGATAGCCTCCAGGAAGCAAATTGTACAACAGCACGATTACAGCAATAGTGGGTATCACAGCTGGTACAACAGCAACGGCTCTTGGTCTTTGAGCAGTGGGTTTCCCCACAATCCAATGCATTTCCATGAATGTGGGGTCTGTTTCCAAGGGTACTGGCTAAATGTAGGCTACACTGAGTGACCCCCCAGTGGGCAGAAAGACTGAGATAGTCAATTGGGTCTAAGGGAGTTAGGTACCCAAACTCTCATAGGCCCCTAGGATAATCCCATTTCCAATGTTCAGGCCCTACAATTCTTCTCACTGGTGGCCAGTTTCTCTGCCCCAGCCATGCCCTGATATTCCCCAGTGACTGAGCCAGCACTGCTGTGTTTGACATCACAAGAATTCTGCGTATTGGGAGGTGGTCGCCACTTCCTTTAGCCACACCTTGCCTCACTCCAGAGGAGAGGTCTGCGTGGATCAGTAGAGCTGTCCACAGCACCCAGGAAGAACTGGGAGACCATGCACTAAGAACTAACTTTACCAGCTTTGCACTTGTGGTAACCATTTTTGGGGACATTCATTGTACCAGCTCCCTCCCTTTGAATTGCTCTGTGCAGCTGGAATCAGCAAAGCAGCTTGTGCCTGGCAGCATTGCCTGCTGAGTCCCTTTTCGGTGACCGTTTGACATGCCCGGCCACAGGAATGGCCTCGGTTTTATGTATGCACCTCTGGTAGTGTCCCAGCAAAACCCCAGCTGGGTCTGGACTGTCTCCAATTTACCTGTGATCTGAGTCTGCATCTTTGTGTTTGCCTAACCTCCTCACGACCCTGGGCCCTGTGAGCTTTCTTCTCTTGCCTTGCATGAGATGGTTACAGCTGGGCTTAGCCCAGATGACAGTGATATCAAGGCTGCTGGTGAAGCGTGTAGACTGGCTGTTTGCATCTACCATCGGTGAATGCAATGAAGGGTCATGCTTTGGTGGGGGCATGCAGCAAAGATGGTGAAAGGCTCAGGTTCATGGGTGTGGGAGATTTCTCCTGCTTATGTCCCTACATAAAGTCCAAACATATTTGTGTCTGTGAAACATGGCTTTTGTGCTACCTAAACAATTTTTGGTGGACAATTTTGGTCAATGTTTTACTTTCCTCTCTTTTTTTCAGTGAAATTAATGCTGATTTTGGTCTGCTGTTCTCAAAAACTAGAACAAAATCTGATTTTTCTTACCCTTGCTTTCCCCATTCCTCCCTTCTTTTCCAGTTAAAATAAAAAAGAAAGGAAACAAGAAAAATCTAATTTTGTTTAATTGAAAAACTGAAAAAAATTCCATGAAAAATATCCCAAATAGATAATTTCATTTGAAATTTTTTCATGGAAAATCCGTAGAAATTTTGATTAGAATTAACTGTAGCCATTTGAAGATCTCTTTCTGGTCAATTTTTTGCCAGCTTTTCTTCCCATCCGGGAATTCTGGTTTATTTTAATCCTTCCCTTTTCCTTTTCCACTTAAAAAAGAGAAAGGAAACAAGAAAAAGCCATTGTTGTTTAATTGAAAAATTGAAAAAAAGTCCATGAAAAATATCCCAAATACGTCATTTCATTTGAATTTTTTCATGGAATATTTTCAAAATGTATTTAGCCATACAAGATAAGATTTGCAGGTCCGTGGTTAATGAAAATAATGTCCGTTGTGTTAATCACTTTTATTTATTATTAAGAATCTGCTAACATAGAGAAATATTAAAGTACGACTGGTAAAATACACAGAAATGATCCTTTGCTGTTAAGCATCCCTGACTTAGCACCTATCCCTTTATATCAACTTGGCTTGAAACATTCTCAGAATTATACAACTTCTTCTACCAAGGAGATTCACTATCTCAATTTATCACCACTACCAAGAAAAAGAAAATACAATTAGACTGTAAATATAAGGCTTAAAACTTAAACTGTTTTGAAAAATAGTAAAGAATGTCTGGTGAAAGTTTTGGAATAAGTGTCATTTTGCAGCTTTCAGAAAGAAGGGATTTTTCATTAATTTGAAACGTTTTGTGTTTTGTCACTTTTTTTTTCATGTTACCACTGGAAATTAGGGAAAAAGAGGTGAAAAATGGGGAAGTGGAAGGCAAAGAAAAAAGCAAATGCTGAAAAAAATAAAATCCCAAACCTGAAAACATACACACTTTAATTTTGGGGTGTCATGAAAATATTGGAAAAATAATAAATTATAAAATTTCTGTTTCAAAAAGAAAATTTTCTGTGGGGTCTGGGGGCAGGCATTCAAACCTGCTCAGCCAAAAAGAGAATGCATGTCAGAAATTCTCAGTGTATCATCACTTTGGTAACTGATCTTTCATTTGGCCTGAGATAGAGATGAAATAATGTGAAATCCAGCCCCTCTGAAGTCAAGAGGGGTATTTACCGTTGACGTCAATAAGGCTAAGACTTCATTTCATGGACCTTGTCAAAAATATAAAGGGAAGGGTAAACACCTTTAAAATCCCTCCTGGCCAGAGGAAAAACCCTTTCACCTGTAAAGGGTTAAGAAGCTAGGATAAACTCACTGGCACCTGACCAAAATGACCAATGAGGAGACAAGATACTTTTAAAGCTGGAGGGGGGAGAAACAAAGGCTCTCCCTGTCTGTGTGTTGTTTTTGCCAGGAACAAAACAGGAATGGAGTCTTAGAACTTAGTAAGTAATCTAGCTAGATATGTGTTAGATTCTGCTTTGTTTAAATGGCTGATAAAATGAGCTGTGCTGAATGGAATGTAGATTCCTGTTTTTGTATTTTTTGTAACTTAAGGTTTTGCCTAGAGGGATTCTCTATGTTTTGAATCTGATTACCCTGTAAGGTATTTACCTCCTGATTTTACAGAGGTGATTCTTTTACTTTTTCTTCAATTAAAATTCTTCTTTGAAGAACCTGATTGCTTTTTCTTTGTTCTTAAGATCCAAGGGTTTGGGTCTGTGTTCACCTATGCAAACTGGTGAGGATTTTTATCAAGCCTTCCCCAGGAAAGGGGGTGTAGGGTTTGGGAGGATTTTGGGGGGAAAGACGTTTCCAAGCGGGCTCTTTCCCTGTTATATATTTGTTAGATGCTTGGTGGTGGCAGCAATAAAGTCCAGGGGCAAAAGGTAATATAGTTTGTACCTTGGGGAAGTTTTAACCTAAGCTGGTAAAAATAATCTTAGGGGTTTTTCATGCAGGTCCCCACGTCTGTATTCTAGAGTTCAGAGTGGGGAAGGAACCTTGACATTGTGGCAGAGCGGTGGGATTAACATGAAATCATTTTGAGATCAATTTGAGATTTTTTGAACAAGAAGCACACATTTTAAAAAGGAATTTTTTTTCCTTTGAGCTGCTGGAAAGCAGGTTTTCAGCTGGAAGCAGTTAGAGGTCTTTTTGTCTCTGCTTGGGGGCCAGAGCAGAGACAAAAGGGAATTGTCTTTTGTGAGTTGGAGTTTTCTCTATCTAAAGGCAAGGTAGTTAACCTGGGAAATTCACAAGTCTTCACAGACCTGAAGAAGTTTTTTTTTTTTTTTTACCTAAGAGCAACTAGAGGGGTTTTCTGTCTATTTCCCTGGAGACAAAGGTGTTAGGTTTTTTTTTTAAGGATTTTTCTGTAGGCTGACAATCACTATCAGAGAACATAGGTATCCTGATACAGCACACCAAAATTTTACAAGCCAAGTTTTTTGTTAGTTTTATTTCTAACTCTTGGATGTAAAGTTAGTTAAAAACAGAGAGGCAAACATGACAGAGCCCAAAGCAGAAACAGCCAAAGAGGCTTCCCACAGGGACCTATGGAGGAAAGGAAAAAGAAATGGAGGAAAAGGAAAAAGCCCAAGAGGCTGCCCACAGGAGAGCTATGGAGACAAAGGAAAAAGAATGGAAGCATGCTGAGGAAGAAAGGGAGGCTGCCCACAGGAGAGCTATGGAGGCCAGGGAAAAAGAAATGGATGAAAAGGAAAAAGAGAGGAAACATGCTGAGGAAGAGAAGGAAAAAGAGAGGAAGCATGCACTGGAGATGAAGAAGGAAAAGGCTGAGCAGAATCTACTGGATAACCCTAACCATCCTTCCCCAACAATCCACAAATGGGAGTGACTATGTCCACAGTATGATGAATCCAGTGATACTGCTGAATATTTTCTCACCTTTGAGAGACTGTGCACTCTCCATAAAATTCCTGAAGCTCACAAGATGACCACATTGGTTGCAAAATTGACTGGAAGAGCTCTGGACATATTCAGTAAGATGCCTATTGAGGAGGCTTCTGACTATAACAAGTTCTAGGATTTGGTTTTAAAGCAATTTCAAATTACATCTGAAACGTACAGAGGAAAATTTCGAACCCTTAATAGAGGGCCTGGACTAAGTACTGTGGCTTATCTAAACCAGATGAAGGATCTGTTAGATAAATGGGTCCAAGGAAGGGGCGTCACTAGCTTTAACGGAATGTGTGATTTGATAGGTCAGGAGCAACTCCTGAATATGTCCAAGGAGGAAATAAAAAAGGGTTTATGGGATAAGGAAATGGACTCAGAAGAAAGTCTTGCTTCTTATGATGATCGATACAAGCAGTCCCAGACCTCCAGAGAGGCGGGGCAAGCCAGAACAAAACAGGTGGAGGGAGGAGAGAGGAACAACCCTGGTCGTAGTTGGAGTGGATACTAGAAGGGACACCCTCAGACCACACCCTACAACCGGGGGCATCACAAGGCCCCGGCTACACACCAAGGAATACTCCAGACACCTTATTATCCTGCCACACCATTCTCCAGCAACCCACCTAGCCCCAGTGATCCGTCAGCTGGACGATGTTTTAAATGTAATGAGCTGGGGCATGTGAAGGTCAGCTGCCCCAAGAACCCCAACAGATTACAGTTCATTGCACCGGAATCACACCAGAGGTCCTCAGGCCCAGATACCTCCCAGATACCCTTGGAGCAGAGGGGAACAGTGCGTGTGGGTGGGAAGAAGGTCACCGCGTGGAGGGACACTGGAGCACACATGTCGGCTATCCATGCTTCCTTAGTGGACCCCAATTTAATCAACCCAGAGATCCAAGTGACAATTCAACCCTTCAAGTCCAACTCTTTCAATTTGCCTACAGCCAAGTTGCCTGTCCGGTACAAGGGCTGGTCAGGAATGTGGACTTTTACAGTCTATGATGATTATCCCATTCCCATGCTGTTGGGAGGAAGAATTGGCCAATCATGTGAAGCTAGCCAAGAGGGTGAGAATGGTCACCCACAGCCAGGCTAACCAAGCTGTCACACCTAGCTCTGATCTGGAAACTTCTACCAGGACCCGGTCAGAGGTGATGGACCCAAACCCCAGGCCAATATCTGCAACAGCAGTAGTGGATCCATTCCCAGAGAGCCAGACAGAGCCAGTCTCAGAACCAGAACCAACGGAACAACCAGCACCAGACCCGTTGCCAGCACTGAATCCAGTACTTGCAACCCCAACACCAGAGGGACCCACCAAACCTGAACCGACAGCAGCTGATAACCCTACACCAGAGGCTCAGCCGGAGCCTGAACCCCAACATAGTGCACCAGCGGAGAGTGGTTCACAGTCAATGGAAACAGTCCCATCCCCTACATTGCTTCCAGAGGGACCAAGCCTAGGTCCACAATCCAATGAGGGACTGATGTCTCCAACATCAAGGGAATAGTTCCAGACCAAACAGGAAGCAGATGAGAGCCTCCAGAGAGCTTGGACGGTGGCACGGAGCAACCCACCACCTCTCAGCTCTTCTAATCGATCCAGGTTTGTTGTAGAAAGAGGACTTTTATACAAGGAAACACTTTCTGGGGGACACCAGGAAGACTGGCATCCTCAGAGACACTTGGTAGTTCCAACTAAGTACTGGATCAAGCTCTTGAGCTGAGCCCACGATCATCCTAGTGGCCATGCTGGGAGTGAACAGGACCAAAGACCATTTGGGGAGGTCATTCCACTGGGAGGGAATGGGCAAGGATGTTTCTACCTATGTTCGGTCTTGTGAGGTATGCCAAAGAGTGGGAAAACCCCAAGACCAGGTCAAAGCCCCTCTCTAGCCATTCCCCATCATTGAAGTTCCATTTCAGCAAGTAGCTGTGGATATTCTGGGTCCTTTTCTGAAAAAGACACCCAGAGGAAAGCAGTACATACTGACTTTCATGGATTTTGCCACCCAATGGCCGGAAGCAGTAGCTCTAAGCAGCACCGGGGCTAAAAGTGTGTGCCAGGCACTAGCAGACATTTTTGCGAGGGTAGGTTGGCCCTCCGATATCCTCACAGATGCAGGGACTAATTTCCTGGCAGGAACTATGGAAAACCTTTGGGAAGCTCATGGGGTAAATCACTTGGTTGCCACTCCTTACCACAATCAAACAAATGGCATGGTGAAGAAGTTTAATGGAACTTTGGGGGCCATGATACGTAAATTTGTAAATGAACACTCCAATGATTGGGACCTAGTGTTGCAGCAGTTGCTCTTTGCCTACAGAGCTGTACCTCATCCCAGTTTAGGGTTTTCCCCATTTGAACGTGTATATGGCCATGAGGTTAAGGGGCCATTACAGTTGGTGAAGCAGCAATGGGAGGCGTTTACACCTTCTCCAGAAACTAACATTCTGGACTTTGTAAGCAACCTACAAAACACTCTCAGAACCTCTTTAGCCCTTGCTAAAGAAAACGTACAGGATACTCAAAAAGAGTAAAAAGCCTGGTATGATAAACATACCAGAGAGCGTTCCTTCAAAGTAGGGGACCAGGTCATGGTCTTAAAGGCGCTCCAGGCCCATAAAATGGAAGCATTGTGGGAAGGGCCATTCACGGTCCAGGAGTGCCTGGGAGCTGTTAATTATCTCATAGCATTCCCTACCTCCAACCAAAAGCCTAAAGTGTACCGTATTAATTCTCTAAAACTCTTTTATTCCAGAGAATTAAAGGTTTGTCAGTTTACAGCCCAGGGAGGAGATGACGCTGAGTGGCCTGAAGGTGTCTACTACGAAGGAAAAAGTGCTGGTGGCATGGAAGAGGTGAACCTCTCCATGACCCTTGAGGGTATGCAGCGACAGCAGATCAAGAAGCTGTGCACTAGCTATGCACCGCCATTCTCAGCCACCCCAGGACTGACTGAACGGGCATACCACTCTATTGACACAGGTAATGATCACCCAATTAAAGTCCAACCTTACCGGACGTCTCCTCAAGCTAAAACTGCTATAGAACGGGAGATCCAGGATATGCTACAGATGGGTGTAATCTGCCCCTCTGGCAGTGCGTGGACATCTCCAGTGGTTCTTATTCGCAAACCAGATGGGGAGATACGTTTTTGCATGGACTACCGTAAGCTAAATGCTGTAACTCGCCCAGACAACTATCCAATGCCATGAACAGATGAACTATTAGAGAAACTGGGACGGGCCCAGTTCATCTCTACCTTGGACTTAACCAAGGGGTACTGGCAAGTACCGCTAGATGAATCCGCCAAGGAAAAGTCAGCCTTCACCACACATCTTGGGCTGTATGAATTTAATGTACTCCCTTTCAGGATGCGGAATGCACCCACCACCTTCCAAAGACTTCTAGATGATCTCCTAGCAGGATTAGGAGAATATGCCATCGCCTACCTTGACGATGTGGCCATATTTTCGGATTCCTGGGCAGAACACCTGGAACATCTACAAAAACTCCTTGAGCGCATAAGGGCGGCAGGACTAACTGTTAAGGCTAAGAAGTGTCAAATAGGCCTAAACAGAGTGACTTACCTTGGACACCAGGTGGGTCAAGGAACTATCAACCCCCTACAGGCCAAAGTGGATGCTATCCAAAAGTGGCCTTTCCCAAAGTCAAAGAAACAGGTCCAATCCTTCTTAGGCTTGGCCGGATATTACAGGCAATTTGTACTGCAATACCGCCAAATCGCCGCCCCACTGACAGACCTAACCAAAAAGAAACAGCCAAATGCCGTTCAGTGGACCCAAGAGTGTCAGAAGGCCTTTAACCAGCTTAAAGAGACACTCATGTCTGACCCTGTGCTAAGGGCCCCAGATTTTGACAAACCATTCCTAGTAACTACAGATGCATATGAGCGTGGTGTGGGAGCAGTTTTAATGCAGGAAGGACTGAATCAAGAATTCCACCCTGTAGTGTTTCTCAGCAAGAAGCTGTCTGAAAGGGAAAGCAAATGGTCAGTCAGTGAAAAAGAATGTTACGCTGGAAAAGCTATGCCCATGTGTTTGGGGACGGCGTTTCCACCTGCAAACAGACCATGCTGCGCTACAGTGGCTTCATACCGCCACGGGAAATAACAAAAAACCTATTTGGTGGAGTTTAGCTCTCCAAGATTTTGATTTCGACATCCAACATATCTTAGGAGTTTCTAACAAAGTGGCTTATGCACTCTCCCATGAAAGTTTCCCAGAATCAACTGGTTAAAATCGTCCTTGAGATGTGGAAAATATTGTTAGTCTTTATGTACTTGGTAGTATATTTAGAGGTGCATGTGTCTTATTAACTCTGTTTTTTCCTCGAGCTCCAAGAAGAAATCCCAGCCAGCGTTTCATCCTAGCTGAGATTTGGGGGGCGTGTCATAAATATAAAGAGAAGGGTAAACACCTTTAAAATCCCTCCTGGCCAGAGGAAAAATTCTCTCTCCCGTAAAGGGTTAAGAAGCTAGGATAAACTCACTGGCACCTGACCAAAATGACCAATGAGGAGACAAGATACTTTCAAAGCTGGAGGTGGGGAGAAACAAATTTTCTCTCTGTCTGTGTGTTGTTTTTGCCAGGAACAGAAAAAGAATGGAGTCTTAGAACTTAGTAAGTAATCTAGCTAGATATGTGTTAGATTCTGCTTTGTTTAAATGGCTGATAAAATAAGCTGTGCTGAATGGAATGTAGATTCCTGTTTTTGTGTCTTCTTGTAACATAAGGTTTTGCCTGGAGGGATTCTCTATGTTTTGAATCTGATTACCCTGTAAGGTATTTACCATCCTGATTTTACAGAGGTGATTCTTTTACTTTTTCTTCAATTAAAATTCTTCTTTTAAGAACCTGATTGCTTTTTCCTTGTTCTTAAGATCCAAGGGTTTGGGTCTGTGTTCACCTATGCAATTTGGTAAGGATTTTTATCAAGCCTTCCCCAGGAAAGTGGGTGTAGGGTTTTGGGGGGAAAGATGTTTCCAAGAGGGCTCTTTCCCTGTTATATATTTGTTAGACAATTGGTGGTGGCAGCAGTAAAGTCCAAGGGCAAAAGGTAACATAGTTTGTACCTTGAGGAAGTTTTAACCTATGTTGGTAAAAATAAGCTTAAGGGGTTTTTCATGCAGGTCCCCACATCTGTACCCTAGAGTTCAGAGTGGGGAAGGAACTTTGACAGATCTTGTGCCTATAACTCAGTAAATCAGCTCAGGTCATCTTGTTTTGTTTTCAGCCTAAAAGTACTGGCTAGGGATGCCTGAGTTCTTGAGAAAGCCACACATTTATGGATCAATCTGCTCAGGGCCTCCTTCACCTCCTTATTTCTCAGGCTGTAGATGAGGGGGTTGATCAGCGGGGTCAGGACAGAATAGAAGACAGAGAACATTTTGTTCAGGTCTCTCAATGTGTCGGATTTCGGTAGCATGTATACAATAATGATAGTCCCGTAGAACATTGTCACCACGATGAGGTGTGAGGAGCAAGTTGAAAAGGCCTTTTGTCTGCAGCCAGTGGAAGGGATTCTCAGGATGGTGATGATGATATAAATATAAGACAACAGGGTTAAAAGAAATGGGAAGAGTGTGCAAAGAGATGCGAGGAGCAAATCCATCACCAAGATCAGGTTGGTGTCACTGCAGGACAGTTTTATTACTGGGGTGAAGTCACAGAAGAAATGGTCAATTTCACTGGGGCCGCAGAAGGTTAGTTGTGACATCAAGGATAATATGATGAGAGTGGCCAGACAGCCGCTTAGCCAAGATCCGGCTGCTAGCTGGAGGCAGAGCCTGCCATTCATAAGGGCTGCATAGTGCAAAGGTTTGCATACTGCTAAATACCGGTCATAAGACATAGCAGACAAGAGACAACATTCTGTAGCTGCCAGTGAAGCAAAGAAATAAAATTGTGCAATACACGTAGAGACAGAAATGGTCCTGTCTCCAGTCAAGAGACTGGCCAGCATCCTGGGCAGGATGACTGAGCTGTAGCAAGTCTCCAAGCCGGACAAGTTACCCAGGAAGAAGTACATGGGGGTGTGAAGGTGCTGATCAGCCACAACTAGCACAACAATGAGCATGTTCCCAGCCACTGTCACCATGTAGATCATTAGGAACAAAGGGAAGAGAAGGATCTGTAGTTCAGGGACCTTCCCGAATCCCAGGAGGACGAACTCCGTGATAGACGTTTTATTTCTCCAGCCTGTGTCTGCCATAGGGTGAACGTAGAGACAATTTAAAAAACCCTGCAGTATAATCACAAGAACAAAGTTAAAACAGGAGTCAAGTGTCGGCAATTAATCCCATAAATGTTCAAAAACTCATCTACCACTCATTGTTACCAGTTCATCTTTTGAATCCAAATCACAGAGGCAAATGCTGGCTATCTCATGTCAAGAAAACAAACCTTTATTACCACCCCATCTTATCAGATCATGAATCAGTGTAACAGCAGTCCATTTTGCTGGTGGCCCAAGCACAGATATGGCAGCTCAGACCATTTATTGATCATATCCCATTTATTCTGCCATACTAGAGAAGGGCAATACTAGTTCAAGCCTGAATATCCACTTCTCTCAGTGAGTGGAATATGATGGGTTAGGGAAAGAACAAAAGCAATGAATATTAAATAGTAAGGACCAGGTTTTTGTAAAGGTATTTAGACTCCTAACACCTATTGAAATCAATAGACATTAGGTGTCTAAATACCTTTAAAAATCTGACCCTAAGTGACTCTCAACCTGAAGTACAGCAGAGGTACCCCTCTGCTATAATACCCAATAATAAGAAGATTTTCAAAAGAACCTAAGCGAGTTGGGTGCCAATTTTCCCATGACTATTCATGGCGGTTGAGCTCCTAAATCACTTAGGCACTTTTGATATCTTAAAAATTTAGGATGAACTTTTCTATGTAATCTATGGGATTTAGCCATTCATTCCTTGGAAATTAATATCAGCCTATGACTTCTTGGTCAATATGTCACTGTTCTTTCTGGAAAGAGTTAATTCCATCCATACTCTCACTAGAGATCATCTTAACATAGAATTATAGAATGGTAGGACTGGAAGGAACCTCGAAAGATCATCTAGTCTAATCCTCGCAATCATGTCAGGATTAAGTATTATATACATAAGAACAGTCATACTGTGTCAGACCAAAGGTCCATCTAGCCCAGTATCCTGTCTTCCGATAGCGACCAATGTCAGGTGCCCCAGAGGGAATGAACAGAACAGGTAATCATCAAGTGATCCATACATTGTCGTTCATTCCCCGATTCTGGCAAACAGAGGCTAATAGCCATAAACAGAGCCATAAATCTAGACCATCCCTGACAGGTATTTGTCTAACATGCTCTTAAAAATCTCCAATGATGGAGATTCCACAACCTCCCTGGGCAATTTATTCCAGTGCTTAACCACCCTGACAGTTAGGAAGTTTTTCCTAATGTCCAACCTAAACTGCCCTTGCTGCAATCTAAGCCCATTGCTCCTTGTCCTGTCCTGAGAGGTTAAGGACAACAATTTTTCTCCCTCCTTCTTGTAACAACCTTTTATGTACTTGAAAACTGTTATCATGTCTCCTCTCAGTCTTCTCTTCTCCAGGCTAAACAAACTCAATTTTTTCAATCTTCCCTCATTGGTCATGTTTTCTAGACCTTTAATAATTTTTTCTGCTCTTCTCTGGACTTTTTCCAGTTTGTTCACATCCTTCCTGAAATGTGGCTCCCAGAACTGGACACAATACTCCAGCTGAGGCCTAATCAGCGTGGAGTAGAGTGAAAAAATTACTTCTTGTGTCTTGCTTACATCACTCCTGCTAATACATCCCAGAATGATGTCTAGTTTTTTTGCAACATATTAAATAATGAAGTCAGAGAAAGTGTTTGTAATGTCCTAGGTAAACAATCAAGTAAAGAATGTTTCCCCCACATGCTTACAACCATCTTGAGCTTTATTTGAGGGAGAGATTCTGATGTGTCAACTCTACACTGAAGGAATAAATATGGCTATTCCCCCCCCCACCCCCCCCACACACACCAGAAGATTTAGGCCATTGGCAAATTTGGGCTCATTTAATATTTTAACTCTGGAGTGTCAGCCACTGTTTCAAAATGAGCATCAGCTGCTAAGATACAGACATGAAGACGACAATGGGAAGGAGATATACTACCCATAAGATCACAGCAGCAGAGATAGTACAGATTTGTTACACTGTGGCTTTGATCTAGAAAAAAAATGTAAGTTTGGGCTGCACTTTCTTCGTGTGAAGGGCTTAAATGCTTTGCTAGTGACACTCTTCATTAGAGCTTAAGGCCAGAAGTGACCATTGTGATCATCCAGTCTGACTTCCTGCATAACACAGGCCAGAGAACTTTGCCCAAATAATTCCTAGAGCAGAGCTTTTAGAAAAAACATCCAATCTTGATTTTAAAATTGTCAGTGACGGAGAATCAACCACAACCCTGGGTAAATTTTCCAGTGGTTAATTACTCTCACAGTTATAAACATATGTCTTAATTTCCAGTCTAAATTTGTCTATCTTTAACTTCCAGCCATTGGATCATGTTAGACCTTTCGCTGCTAGATTATAGAGACCTTTATCAAATATTTGTTACCCACATTGCTCCTTAATCAAGTCACCTCTTGACCTTCTCTTTGTTAAGCTAAACTCTTTGGGTCTCTCACTATAAAGCAGGTTTTCTAGTCCTTTAACCATTCTTGTGGTTCTTCTCTGAACTGTCTCCAATGTATTAACATCCTTCTTGAATTGTGGGCACCAGAACTGGACACAGGATTCCAGGAGTCATCGTACCAATGCCAAATACAGAGCTAAAATAACTTCCCTACTCCTACTCGAGATTCCCTGCTTAAAGTTTTATGGAAATTGATTTAAAAGCTGACATAATTAAGCCCTGTATGGACACGTCTCTCTGTTTAAAGCTGTTATTGGTTTGGTTTGCATCTATAAGTACCAACGCAAGCTAAATAGATATAAGACAGGGTTTAAATTGAGTTAAGACTGTCTGTAGTGCACAGGCTATCTTGTCAAGGAAAATTGGTTGAGTTTAGGTTGTTGTTGAGCTAACACATGCTAGCCAAACCTGACCGAAATGTACTGTTTTTTTCCTGGAGTAGATGCAGGCTAAAACATTTAGCTCAAAGTTGCTCTTGTCATATTTTAGCCCAGGCATGGCATGTGTTCAGGAGTTAGGGCTAGAACGTATGTCTGTTAAACCCAGCCACTTTCCCTACTCAATACAGAGTTTTTGCACCAATTTAACTACATTAATTTTAATTCACACCTGGCACTAAATCAATGCAACTTTGTGGGTAGAACAGACCTTAATGAGTCAGATTTTTAAAGGTATTTAAAATTATATCAGTGGGTGATAGGCATCTAAATGCTTTTGAAAATCCCACTGGCTGCCTATTGCCTTTAAAAATCTGGCCCGGTGTTGTTAGTTCTTTCAGGCTGCAATTTCTTAATGCTTAGTTATTTAGACCTGTGCAGAGAAGTCAGATCTACGGAGTCAGAATTCCTCAGGCTCTTGTTCTGGTGGAAGGTTTTTCTGAACTCCCTCAGTAAAAGTAAGAACAGCTCAATAAAGCAGAGGGTATTGGAGGACTGAGCTTTTTGCTATCTATTGCATGTTGTTTAATGGCCAAATAAGGTGTGACTTGGGCATCAAATCAAATCAATTTTTTAAAAAAAGGAAGACATCTATAATTCTATTCCAGGCTCCACCATGAACTTTTCATCAATAACTTCTCTTTAAAAATTGATAATAACAATAACAGACCGCTGAACTAAAATTGCTAATGTCCCTAAATTTCTTAGCGAGAACATGTTTTATCAATGCAGTGTCAGGGTAGGGATCATGATTACCTTGAAGCCAATATCAGCTGAGGTTTTTATCTCTTGCTGTTCTTCAAAAGTCAGATTCTGGTAGTAAAGAGACTTGTGTATTCCTGAGGCGATGAGCAGGTGCTGCGATCTTGTGTCAAAGACGCTGTATTTACAAAGTGCAGAATGCCTGCTTGTATTTGTACCCTTGACAGTAGATAGCGGTGTCTCCCTTGAGTCTACATCTGAAGGGAACTTGCAGTGCTGGAGTCTGGGGAGCTACTGCTCTGTTTTCCGTGCAAACAAGACAAAAACGATCCTGATGCAGCCAGCCTCCCACACTCAGAGAACACCTGGCATCTGCTGCCTGATGTCCATGACGATTGCTTTGTATGAACATGAGTCAGTCCTGAAAAATCAGGTGCTCAGGGCTTCACAGTGTAATCAACACATAGTAAGTTAAACGTAAGGTCAATTTAATCCAAGGAACACTCTGCAAACAGACTTTCCCAGCATCAGCTCCAGTTCCAGCTTTGTCTCTGTTGTTTACCAGGCCCCATGCCTTGCCTGGGACTCTAGACAGAGACATCTAGTGGCTGAAAGATTTAGGGGGACAATGACAAAATGTATTTTCCGCAATTTAACTTTGATCTTATTGATATTTATTTATTCCTTCATTCAGGTAGCTCATTAGCTTGCAGTACATTTGCAGTGCATTTCTTAGCTTCAGAGCTCTCAAAGACATGGGCATCTGCTACATGAGGCTCCATTTTGAACCAGACACCTCTCAATACAATGAGTCCTTGGGACAGGACCTTGATATCAGCACAATCTGTAAATCCTTGGAGTACTTTTGTTCCACAAGCAAAGAGAATCAACATTAGCTCTTAGCAGCAGAGGACTTGCTTACGTGGCATATCCTATGCTGCTAACAGGTCGTGCTGATTCTCTTTACGAGTTGAAGGCAGATCGTCACATGCACACGCATGCACAGACTAATCATTTATTTAAAATATTTTGATGTTGTCTATATAGCCATTGCATTTGGCCATCATGGGATTTTCTCCAGAAACTGGTGGTCCAGGAGCTGATACGTTTAGCATGACCAGAGCCATCCCATGATTACCTTAATAAAAATGTTGGTCTAACCTCTGCGGAATAATAAGATTATACCCATATATCAAGATTATACCCATGTATTTTTTACTGTAAAATAAAGCTCTATTATTCCCTCCCCTTTTCAAAGAAGTGTTTTATTGCAATGTCCTCAAACTTTTTAATAAGTTTCCATTTCAGCCTACCTCCCATTTAAATGATTATGGGTCTCCAAAGCTTTGTTGTTAACAATGTCCAATGTGGCTTTTTAAATTTCAACTCTTTTTTTTAAAGTCTAATGATCTTCTGAGAGAAAATACTTCAGATAATGAAGAAACACTAGTTTAAATGTCGCAGGGATGCTGCTCCAAGTTGCAGTCTCTTATGAGATACTGCTAATCAATATCTAGTGGGCATTCCTGAGTAATAATGTTTCCCTTCTCATGACATGGCCATACTGAAATAATGGTCTGTAAATAACGTATCCAAGGACTTCACAGTCCTTTACCCTTCCCATTGCCCCGCACATTGTGCCTCAGATCCCCAACCAGGGACTGTACAGAAACAGAACAAAAAGACAGCCCCTGCTCCAATGAACTTACAAACTAAGACAAAAGATGGACAGAAACAGATCAACGGGGGAGCACAGGAAGAAAGACAATCTTGGTCTTATCTACTTATACCAGTCCCATCACCATGGCATATCTACAGCTTCTGGCAATGCATTCAGCAACATGAGTAAAATACCTTTCTTTCTTTCTTTCTTTCTTTCTTTCTTTCTTTCTTTCTTTCTTTCTTTCTTTCAGCAGTGGTTTTCAACCTTTGGTCCGTGGACACCTTGAGGTCCACAGACTATGTCTGAGGGGTCTATGAAAGGTTGTAGTTACCATAAAACAGCAGATTTCAACCTGTGGTCTGTGGATCCTCAGGGGTCTATGTCTAAGATGTCCAAAGGGGTCCGCACTGCCATTCAAAATTTTTAGGGGTCTGCAAATGAAAAAGGCTGAAAACCACTATATTAAGTGATAAGCAGGGGCCCCAGTCATTGACCAGTAGCCCCCATGGCGCTAGGAGCTGTACAAGCACAGAACAAAATAATGGCCTCTGTATCAGAGAGCTTCCAGTCTAAGCAATGAGTTATGAGATTGGACCCATTTTCTGAGCTCACTTCTCCATCTGCATCCTGCAAACTGAGTGGTTAAATCAGCCATGATGGCTGTCACTTCACATTGCCTTTCATCAGACCACTGGTGTGCTTCCCCCGGTTTGTGAGAGAACATAAAGGTATTGAAAGTATTATCTCTTATGTATGGTCATTAACACAACCTACATTTTTTACCTAAAATAAAGATACCCTTTGTGGTTACGATTGTCACAGTTCAGCTGCACCTGTATTCCCCCTGTCCCAGAAAGGACACCTATTCTAGGCTCCCGGCTCCTTAGCCATCACCTCTCTTGGGTGGAGGTTTGTGTCTCTCTTCCTTCTGATTGGGGTATTTCCAGGCTGCACAGACCCTGGCTATACTGTGATATCCCCAGCAAAAGACAACCCGTCTAAGCAGGCCTGCTTCACGTCTCTCCTCAGAGACAGTACGCAGTGTAGTTGCCCATGGAAGTTACCACACATCTCTTTCTAAATAAGCCCTTTCATTCTTAAGGTGAAAGCATTACAGAGAAAACACATTAAAGACCACCAAAGAACCTACACCCATGCTAATCAGCTTAGCAGAGCTTAATCACCCCAACTCCAACAAGGCTCTAGTTGGTGGCGAGTCCCTCAAAGGCCATACAGGGCTGTGCCCTGTCATCATATGTTCCTCACAGCTTCAGCTCTGAACAGGCCCTCAGTCTTATGGGACCTCAGTGAAATAAAGTCCTACCAATTCTTCCCTAAGGATTGGGTCCTACTTGAAGCAGAGGTCCTGCCCAAGTGCTGGGTCAGGAAGATGGCCTAAATTCAGACTGTTTAGTTAAAAGTCCTTTCTTGGTCTGGTAGTCCCTGGAGTATCCAGTATGAACCAGCTTCTGTGGTAGCTCTCTGGAGGTGTTACAACCTGAGCAAATTTGCCTAATCACCTCTCTGCCCCCCCACCACACTATTGTTCTTAGTTCCTGGAGGATCTGTGGTCATCCTCTCCCAAGGAATTACATAGAGTCCCTCAATAGTACACACACATTTGCATTTTTTAACACAGTGAACTGCTAAAATACTTATACTTCATTCAAGAAGGTTTGTCCAGGATAGCAAGGCTTTTTCTTATGTTATTATAGTGCCTAGCACAATGGAGCTCTGATCCAAGATTACGGTTACTAAGGTTCTACTGTCATAATAAAATAATAACAACAATAATTGACAGATTCATAGATTCCAAGCCCATAAGAGACCAGTCTGATCATCCAGTCTGACCTCCTGTATATCACAGGCCAGAGAACTGACCCAAAATAAATCCTAGAGCAGATCTTTTAGGAAAGCATCCAATCTTGGCTTTATAATTGCCTGTGATGGAGACTCTACCAAGACCATTGATAAATAGTTCCAATTATTAATTACTCTCACTATTAAAAATTAATATCCTCTTTCCAGTCTGAATTTGTCTAGCTTCAACTTCCAGCCTTGAGATTCCAAAATGAAACATTGCTCACAGAACGCTGTGGAAATGTTCTTACTAGGATCCAATTTTTCTTGTCTTCCATACTTTGGAACAATTGTCGATGCTGGCATCATCATTGCCATTACTGGGCATCTGAGCTAAAACCTGATAGAAATGCATGGGGAAATTTACCTCTTAAAGAGCTATTGCTCAATACAGAAATTTTCAAAGCAGCTTAAGTGAATTCAGTGCTCAACTCCTACTGAATTTCATTTCTCTTTGGTTCCCTGCCCTAGGCTGTCTGCAAAATCAGAAAGGCAGAATCTACTTCATGTCTGGATGGTTTTACTTCCTAACCACAACTAATGGAGACAATTTTTAAATTTAACACAGAGATAAGGGAAAACAAGATGGCAGCATGGAAGAGGTAATGGTGTACTATACTGATGCAAATATCCAGCGGAAATCCTGTTTATATAGGTGTGTAGGGGAAGGAATACAAGAAGACCACAGTGGAGTTTCTTTTACAACAAATTAATCTGAGAAAGAGGATAATAACATTGACCTTGTTTGTGAAGTGTTTTGAGATTTGCTGATGAAAATTCCTGCATAAGATTTAGGTATTATGATTATATTAATAGTAATAGTAGTAGTAATGACCAATCAGTGTTGTTTTGCCACTTAGCAGTTGTGCATATATTAACTGAGTGGCAATTTCCACTGATCTGAAAACATTTCAGTAGTCCTTTCAGTTGGGACATGAGCTTGGGTAGGAATTCAATTCTCAGTAGAGAGAGAAGTGTGACATACTATACCTTGGGGGAACATACTGTTGTCACACCCCAATGGCCCCCTCCCTCAAGTCCCCTGGGGAAGCAGATCAGTATTGTATGTTGCTAACGCTGTTGCAGGCATTACAAAGTGTTCTGGGAAGGGTTAAAGGTATGAGAGTGGAATGAAAGGTTCATTTGCAGGTCTCAGGAGGCCGAGGGGGGAAAGGAATGGGTTAATTTGAAAATTCAGGTTGGCCTAGAGATAAAGAGAAAGCTGCTCTGCGTTCAAAGTCAAGAATCGACACAGTCTGCCTTGCTCTGCATGCCAAGCACAAAAAACTGCATGTCAGCCCCAGCTGGCTGTGAGAAATAAAGGCAGAAGCAAAACAAAAGCAAAACAAGTTGCAGGACTGAGATTACACATTTGCAAAGGTTGGCCACCCAGTGAGACTCAATAGTCTGCCTTTGTGACCCTGGAGACAGTGTGTTTTGGGGAAAGCTGAAGAAGCCATGAAAGGCCGGTTTAGACTGGTACACCGAGCATGAGGAACAAAGGTCTCTGAAGGGGATGCCCCCAAGAGACCCCCAGGGCTTAAAAAGCCTCCCAAGAGTGGAAGCAAGTTGGAAATTGCAGTGGACCCCTGGATGACCTGTGTATAGGACAGAACTCCCATCCAACCCCTCCCCCGCATTCTGCTAACGTGATGCCCAGGCCTGGCCAGCCTTGGGTGGTGCATGTGTGAGTATGAATGTGGGTTTGGGCTCGGGCAGTAATGCCTTTTTCTTCCTCTGAGTGACGTGGGAGCAGTGCTGGCACTCACCGGTGTTATTTTATTATTTTATTAATAAAGCATTAAAATTTGGTCACTTGGTGTACTCCTGTATCTCCGCCCCACATGACCCTGCAGCCTCAGCCTGATAAACTGAGACCTTAGGCAGATTGGTAACAGAAATCTGTCACACTGTAACCCCCATATTACTCATTTTCATATAATCGTGATCTCACATATAAAGCATGCCTTGTAAGATATCAGAGGAAAGGTTATGATCTGATTAAAGTCATTTCTCTATCCATATATGTGTATTATTAATACATATGAAGTTATGAGAATTGTGTTGAATGGTGATCACTAAAACATGCTGTAAGTTGGGGAATCAGCAAGATATTAGCTCCCCAGAGGCAACATCAAGGAAAGTAACCAGTACCCAGATGTCAACCAACCCATCAACAGCCATTGTCCAGCCAGGGAGCTACAATGCAATGACTTACCTGCATGAGGCCACACCAGGGGAATTGCTTAACCTTGCTTGGAGAGACTCAGCAATTCCCCACAGACATGCCTGGACTTGTGCTCCCCAAACACATGGATTGAGGGTATAAAACAGACAGAGTGAACACATAGGAGGCCCTTCCCCTGCCCCTACCTTCACTGCAAGCAGCTAAGACACTGTGAAGAAGATAAGACAACAGAGGAAATTGGCCCAGGTGTAAGGAACAAACCTGTATATTAAGGACTGCGATATCTAGTGGGGTGAGAAAAACTGCTTAGTCTAGTTGCTGCCCAGTATAATAGGGTTGAGAATTTAGACTGTGTGCTTATATTTTATATCTTTTGGTAACTAACTCTGACTTTTCGCCTATCACTTAATATCACTTAAAATATATCTTTGTAGTTAATAAATTTGTTTGTTTAGTCTACCTGAAGCAGTGCATTTGGTTTGAAGCGTGTCAGAGACTACCCTTGGGATAAAAGCCTGGTGCATCAATTTCTTTGTTAAATTGACGAACTCATATAAGCTTGCAGTGTCCAGCAGGCATAACTGGACACTGCAAGATGGAGGTTCCTAGGGTTGTGTCTGGGACTGGAGATATTGGCTAGTGCCATTTAGTTGCACAATTCAAGGAGCAGCTTACATGCCAGAGGCCGTGCGTGAACAGCCCAGGAGTGGGGGTTATCACAGCAGAGCAGGGTAAGACTGACTCCCAGAGTCAAGGACTGGAGTGACCTAGCAGTTCACCTGTCCAGATAACACCAGGGGAATGTCACAGGAAGTATGGGACAAGGGTTCCTTTTAGCCCTACATTTCTATGATTCTATGGGTGTATGTATATATAACAGTATAAATGTAGGACCATGGCACAATACATGTACATTATGTATTTGTTGTTTGCAGTGTTGTTGTAGCTGTGTTGGTCCCAGGATTTCAGAGATACAAGGTGGATGAGGTAGTATCTTTGATTGGACCATATTCTGTTGGCGAAAGAGACAAGCTTTCAAGCTACTGTGTAAGAAGACTGGAATGCGCTACTGGAAGGTGCTCATGTATTACAGTGATGAGCACAGTATAAAAACTATCTATCTATCTATTTCAGATTTCTAGGCACCAAAGGGATTTGGATTCTCAATTATCCCCCACCCTTCCTCTCTAATATTTTTAACATTGACCATAATTTTCCACACACACCTCCCTTCCCCCGTTAATTATAGGGTTATTTGGATTCAAAGAAGCTTCCTTTATGAAATAGCCCCATGAGAAAATGTATGTTTGTCTGGTGGAAATTTTCACATAGTGGGATGAATTTAATAACTTCAGCAAGCCCTCATTCATTTGAATCTGCAGCAAAATTGCTGAGAGACAAGGTCAGTGCTGTCATCAGGTGTTACTGGAAAAATATGTTTAAACGGGCACATAAACCAATAGACTTAAGTTTGGTACACAGTGAAGAGGAAGAATGAGTGAGAAATAGAGGGGATAAAGAGATCAGTGGAGAGAGGGGAGGACTAATAAGAGATTAAAGTAGGTCTGGTTTGAGAGAGAAGGAGGTGCGCAGGGAAAATGTTAGATAGATAGATAGGTAGATAGATAGATTAGATTAGATATGTGGTATTGTTGTAGCTGTCCTGGTTCCAGGATATTAGAGAGACGAGATGGGTGACGTAATATCTCTAATTGACACAACTACTGTTGGTGAGACAGACAAGCTTTTGAGTTCACACAGAACTCTTCTTCAGGTCTGGGAAAGGTATTCAGATTGTCGCAGCTAAGATGGAACACACTGTTTAGCATAAAGAGTTACCATCTATTACCAGGGACATTCAAAGTGAAATGGCCAGTTAACATCTCTCCAGTCATGGGAGGTGGGAGGAGGAAGAGAGGGAAAAATGTAACCTTTTCTGTCCATGATTTTTACTGTCTAGCAAAGTTATGAATTTAATCTCCCATGCTCATCTTTTGAAGGTGTTGTCCAGCATTCCTTTGAGGGCAAGGGCTGAGCAGTAACATATAATGCACATTGGACAACATAATCCTAACTATACACATATAATGATGGGGTCTAAATTAGCTGTCACTACTCAAGAGAGAGATCTTGGAGTCATTGTGGATAGTTCTCTGAAATAATTCACTCAATGTGCAGCCAAAGTAAAAAAAGTGAACAGAATGTTGGGAATCATCAAGAAAGGGATAGATAATAAGACAGAAAATATCATGTTGCCTCTATATAAATCCATGGTACGCCCACACCTTGAATACTGCGTGCAGATGTGGTCGCCCCATCTCAAAAAAGATATATTGGAATTGGAAAAGGTTCAGAAAAGTGCAACAAAAATTATTAGGGGTATAGAATGGCTTCCATATGAGGAGAGATTAATAAAACTGGGACTTTTCATCTGGAAAAGAGGTGACTAAGGGGGGATATGATAGAGGTCTACAAAATCATGAGTGGTATAGAGAAAGTAAATAAGGAAGTGTTATTTACTCCTTCTCATAATACAAGAACAAGGGGCCACCAAATGAAATTAATAGGTAGCAGGTTTAAAACAAACACAAGAAAGTATTTTTTCATGCAACGCACTCTCAACCTCTGGAACTCCTTGCCAGAGGGTGTTGTGAAGTCCAATACTATAATGGGGTTCAAAAGGGAGCTAGATAGATTATGGAAGATAGGTCCTTCAATGGCTATTAGCCAGGATGGGCAGGAATGGTGTCCCTAGCCTCTGTTTGCCATTAGCTGGGATTGGGTGACAGGGCATGGATCACTTGATTATAACCTGTCTGTTCATTCCCTTGGGGCACCTGCCATTGGCCACTGTCAGAGGACAGGATACTGGGCTTGATGGACCTTTGGTCTGACCCAGTATGGCCATTCTTAGGTCCTTATATAGAGTGATCATTTTGTAAAAAGTGTTCGCCCCTGGGTGCTATGGAGTTTTTGTCTTTTGTCATTTTTCTCTGTCCATTCATTCGAGAGCACTGTGATTGTCTGGTTTCATCCACCTTAGCTGTTATTGGGGCATTTAGTGCACTGGATGAGGTATACCACATGTTGTGATAGGTATGCGTAGGAGCTATGGATATCAAAAGGTGTGTTGTGAGAGGTGTTGATCATTGTAGTGGTGGAGACACGTCTACAGGTTTTACATCTGTTCTGGCAGGGTCTGGGCTGCTTTGAATCGATGGGTATTCGTCTGTGGTGAGCTTTGAGTTGGTGGGTCCTGGTCTGTGGGGAGTTTGCTTCTGATGTTGAGCTTGGAGAGTTTGGGGGCTTGTGTAAAGGCCAGAAGAGGGGGTTCAGGAAAGATTTTTTTCAGGACATGGCTGGAGGGGTTTTTATTTCTGTATTGAAACAGGTTCACTCTGGATATTTGGGTGAACCATTCCATGGTGTTTATCTATTTCTTCGGTGAAGTGTCCTTGTTCGGTGAATGCAGTTTTAAGTGTGCTAAGATGCACTCTCTCCTTGGAGCATATTCTGGGGTGTCTGGGTGCCTGTTTGTAGACAACAGATTTCTTGGTGTGTTTGGGATACCTTCACAGATCCAGATCCACCCCAAGTCCCCAGGAGCAGGTGTATTGTTGTAGAGTTTTAAGTGTAGTTGTACCCTCAGATACTACCATGATGGAGGCTATTTAAGTACCAATGTAGAATATCTAAGGAAATGTTTTCCCTGTGATTCTTCAGAGTGATTTACGAATGTCACTTAAATCAACCTCACATTATTTGGGCTGTACGACATGTACGTCAATGTTCTTATACTCATTTTTTTGAGAGCCAGCACTTCCATTAAGGACTCTAACTTTTGGGTATCTCAGTTTCTGCATCACCAATTCGAGCCACCTTGGCTGGGATTTCAAAGGGTCTTGTTTCAAAGGAGTTGCAATGACTCCTCTTTAGGGTGCTTTTGTTAGCCTACATGTTGACCTTAATGGGGAATGTCCTCCTCCTCCTCATCACCTGCACTGATTACCGTCTCCGCAGCACTATGTACATCTTCTTCCAGAACTTGTCCTTCTTAGAGATCTGCTTAACCACATCTTGTCTTGGTTACTTTGCTAGAACTATTCCCTGTAAAAGATGCTCTGTCCATTTGCTGTTCATTTGGAACCTGATCTTTACATTCCCGGTTTATCTTGTCCATTGTCCCTAGCATCAGGGTGGTGCTGTTTATCTTAGCTAACACAGACATCCTGACTCCAGCATACTGCTTGTCAAGCCCCTATTTACAACTTAAACTTCCATTCACCTTCCCAATCATATCCACTGAGAAATGAGGCAAGTTACCTTTGTCAAGACAGGCTTACACCATTGTGATCATCTAGTCTGACCTCCAGTATAACTCAGGCCAGAGAACTTCCCCAAAATAATTTCTACAGCTGAGCTTTCAGAAAAACATGGAACCATGCAAGTACATGGAGAAAAATAGAAGAATCTTCATGTCTGGGGTGCAGATTGATTACAGGATTACCCCACATCGGGTATTCCTGCAGAAGAACAACCTGTCAGCTCTCTGAAGTGTTGGAGGGGAAGGACTGTGGAGCAAATAAACACGGAGGAAATTTTCCATCAAAACATTGTTTTCTTTTGTGAAAGAACACCCAATTCTTGGATGCCGCAAACTGAAAACCAGTTTACGTTTTGGTTTGCTAAAATAGATTTTTCTTTCACTTGTTTAGCTGCTGAAAACAAACCAACCCCCCCCCCCCGCCACACTCATGTTTCACTTTTTCAATGGATACCTGAAAAACCTTCAAAAAATGTGAAGAAAATATTTGAATCAAAATTATTCATGGCAGAAAAAATCATTTCCCACCAGTTCCAGGAGTGGATTATCCCACTGGCCCTCATATACATAAAGATAAGGGTAGCATAAAATCCCTCCTTGCAGCTATATTGAATCATTTTATCTGTAAGGGATTAAGAAGCTCAAATAACCTGGTTGGCACCTGACCAAAAGGACCAATAAGGAAAGAAGATACCTTCAAATCTGGGGGATGGAGAGAGAAGCCAAGCAGGGACAACATCTCCTGAAAACATACCTGGAATAATCCATCTAAGAATTACAGAAATTGTAAGTGAGGCAAGGAAATGTGTTTGGTTATCTTTTGTTTTAGCTTGGGAATTTTCCCTATGCTAAGAGGTGGTTTTATTCCTGTTTTGTAACTGTGAAGCTGAGTCCAGAGTGGAGTTCTCTGTGTTTTAAATCTTTTTATTACCCTGTAAAATTACCTTCCATCCTGATTTTGCAGGTGTGATTCTTTTACTTTTTCTTTATAATAAAATTCTTCTTTTAAGAACCTGATTGATTTTCAGTGTCCTAAAAACCAAAGTGTTTGGTCTGTGCTCACATTGTAACCAATTGGTTAGTGTATTATTCTCAAGCCTCCCCAGGAAAGGGGGTGAACGGGTTTGGGGGGATATTTTGGGGGAATAGGGACTCCAAGTGGCCCTTTCCTGAATTTTTGTATGAATCACTTGGTGGTGGCAGCAATACCGTCCAAGGACAAGGAAAGGAATTTGTGCCTTGGGGAAGTTTTTAACCTAAGCTGGTAGAATATAAGCTTAGGGGATCTTTCATGCGGGTCCCCACATCTGTACCCCAGAGTTCAGAGTGGGGAGGGAACCTTGACAGCAGATCTCTAAGAAGGACAAGTTCCGGAGGAAGAAGTACATAGGGCTGTGGAGGCCGTTGTCAGTGCAGGTGATGAGGAGGAGGAGGACATGCCCCATTAAGGTCAATGTGTAAGCTAAGAAAAGCACCCCGAAGAGGAGTCGTTACAGCTCAGGGATATTGGTGAGCCCCAACAGAATGAAATCTGGTGCCTGGGTTTGGTTTCTCATTGACGCCCTTGGAGACCAAAAGAAAAAATATTCTCTCTCTTTCTCAAATACACACACAAATATAAAGAGCTGATAAATTTGTGCTCCTGCGTATCGGTAATTAAACCAACTGAGAAAACCTTTCCACAACCAGTTGATGAAATGTTCAAATGTTGAGGTGGGGGGAGAGACGACAGTTACATTACAGAGCTTAGCAATTTTTATCTTTTGAAACAGTTTGCAACTGTTTAATTTAACTGCACTTAATTTATGAGCCAGTATCTACTGAGTGCTGGGAAACTGAGAAACAACAGTTTCTTACCCAGTCATTGTACTGCAGCAATCCACTGATATGAATTTGGGGATAGAATACAGCAGATTCCAACTCTTAATGCTTTATGAAGCACTTTATAATCAGTAAATGATCTGCACAAAACTCCTGTGAAGTCGATGGGCCAATATAGGTTAAAACATCTCATCCCCAGAGATACAGAGTGACTCAGTTTTACAATGTAGGACATTCTATAATCCCATGCATCCAGTGTGCCCGTAACAGCTTACTGAATGGCGGGACTTTCTACTGCCCCCTTGGCTGGGTAAAGATACTCTCTCAGAGTTACCTCTTTATACCTGTATACAAACAAGTTAGTACTGCCCCTCTAACATAGTTAGTTACTGCCTCCTAATGTGAGTAGTTATTACCCATCTCCTTGTACATGTTGGTTTGATGAAAACATCTCTAATTATTACACTCTCATTCTGACCTTATCTTTTAGGAGGGGTCAGTGTGTTCCTGTTATCTGTGGGGAATGTATTTGTACCCCATCCTTGCTATTGGGATGCTCTGGCACCTCTCTTCTGGAATGTGCATTTCTGCAACGTCAGCCCTGTTCTTGCCAGGTTCTGTGACCTTGCAGGGAGGCAGAGCCTGATGTTTGCTCACCGCCTGACTTTGGCTAACTTTGCTTTATATCAGCAAAGCTTGGCCCGCTACTTTAGCTCAGGCCTCATATCAGGCCTTTGACACCAGGGCTTCTATCTCAGGCTTTCTTCCTACTCAGTTGTCTTTTGAAAATCCGGTGTATTTAATTTGCACAATGAGAAGAGTACCTAAAAACAATTGCATAGTTTAAAAAAGCTATGTTGAGACACACAACAAAAAACAAGTGTCCTGTATTTCATCACAGATTTGGATTGCTTGTTTCAATGCTGAAAGGTCAGACCATGGTGGAAAACTCTAAATTTATGAGCTGTGTTGAGTTACTCTCTATTAAGCTGATGTACATGAGAATCATGCCACTTAGTTACATATTTAGAACACGTCTTGTTCCTTTGGTATTGGAGGGTAAAATGATTGTGGTGTCATTTCCCAAGGGTACATCTAGCATGATTAAAAGACCTGTGCCTATACACAGAAACTCTGCAAAGTCAGTGAAGACGTCTCTCTGTGATCCAGAGCAAGATAAGGAATATTGTATTTTGGGGAACCCAAGCAAATGGGGAGTGGGGGGAGGGATAGCTCAGTGGTTTGAGCATTGGCCTGCTAAACCCGGGGTTGTGAGTTCAATCCTTGAGGGGGCCATTTGGGATCAGGGCAAAAATTGGGGATTGGTCCTGCTCTGAGCAGGGGGTTGGACTAGATGACCTCCTGAGGTCCCTTCCCACCCTGGTATTCTGTGATTCTGTGAAATGCTATTTATGGGTAACACTTCAAAAGCACCTGATGTAATTAAGCACCCATTTTCCATTGATTTTCAATGAATACCAGTGATTCAATGATTTACAAACCACTGTCAATTTCGGGAAGACTGTCATTATGTAGATGCCATTCCATAGTCTACATCTGAATGTCACACATTGTTATAGGGTCACTGATTCAGGACAATCTTCATTCACTAGCAAAAAGTAAGGGTAGTTATATTCTTTCTTTCTTTCTTTCTTTCTTTCTTTCTTTCTTTCTTTCTTTCTTTCTTTCTTTCTTTCTTTCTTTCTTATAATAAAAAAGGCAGTCATCCACAGGGCCCTGGATCTCCTTGACATAAGTGGCTAGCAAATGCAATTTCTGATCTGTCCCCATGCTGAAGCTAGGAGGGATGATAGTCGGAGGAGGATGAAAATGATATGCAGGGACCCATATTGTGTGGAAACTAGGGATAGAACTGACAAATGGACCTGATTCCTGTGCTGAAGCCAGGAGGTGGGGGAATTAACAATAGTAACTCTCTGCCTTTATATCTACCTACTCTGACAGAGTATCTCACTATCTTTTACAATATACATTTTTTATAACATATAGATGCCTTACAAAGAAATAACTTCCACAGTTAGACAATGAACTAATTTCATCCAAACTCCCCACAGACAATTTAACTAAGAGAAGAATGTTCTTTCCTCTTCAGATGATTGATATTGAACAAGGTAAGGTAAGAACTGATCCAAGTCATTTATCAGGCACATTTTGTCTCTTTTTCCTCTTAAGCAGTATCTGTGAGCAGACCATGCTCTCCTGGAGTGGCTTCATGATTTAAATGTGTTAAATGAATGTGTAAATGAATTATTTTATTTGAATGAATCATGAAGATCACTCTGACATGGCCTGATTCCCATTTACACAATGGTTTAATAGATTCAGAGAGTTTAAGGCCATATGATCCCCTACAATCTTTGCAGGTGCCAGTATGGAGGATGACCATAAAAAAGATGGCCACCATCTTCCATTATTAATAATAGAAGTGAAGGTAAACTGCCCTGAGTCAAGATGGCTTTGATAACCAAATGTGGCCCAGGAAGGGCACAGGGGAAGATTCAGACTGAGGGGAAGGGAGACAAGCAAGGGGATGGCGAAAGAAAGGGACAGGATGGAACTCCCTGCTTGTATAAGTTATCTAAGCAGCTTTCCTGTTTTTGCCTACCTGTCACTACATTCAGAAATCTGTACTGTATTGGCTTATATCTTTCCTTAGGAATAAATACTGTCCTGAGGAACTCAGAGCCCAAATGGCAGGAAGGAATCACACCACTGTCACTTAGTTCATTCTCCTGGGACTTTCTGATCTTCCAGAGATACAGGCTTTATTCTTCCTGGTGTTTCTAGCTACCTACATGATCACTCTGACTGGAAATCTTCTCATATTCATCCTGACATTGGCTGATGCTGCCCTCCACACCCCCATGTATTTCTTCCTCATGAACCTGTCCTTTCTGGAGATCTGCTACACCTTGGTCACCCTCCCCAAGATGCTTGCCAACCTCCTCTCGGAGGATAAAACTATCTCCTTCGCTGGCTGTGCTGTGCAGATGTATCTCTTTCTATTTCTACGGGGCATGGAGTGTTTTCTCTTGAGGGCAATGGCTTATGACCGTTATGTTGCAATATGCTACCCCTTACGCTATACGCACATTATGAACAATACCAGGTGCTCAGAGATGGCTGCTGTGTCATGGATCAGTGGTCTCCTCATGTCCTTGGGACACACCTTGGTCATATTTACCTTGCCTTTTTGTGGGTCAAATGAAATTAACCATTTCTTCTGTGACATCCCCCAGTATTGAAGCTGGCCAGTGGAGCCACTTACCTCAATGAAATCGCTGTCTTTATGGTTGCCCTGCTATTCATAATGTTTCCCTTTGTGTTGATTCTGGTCTCCTACCTTCTCATCCTCCTGACCATCCTGAAGATGCCCTCGGCTCAGAGTAGACATAAGGCCTTCTCCACCTGTTCCTCACATCTTCTGGTGGTGACATTGTTCTACGGGACAGGGATTATCACGTATCTGTGCCCCAATTCTGCATATGCACCAGTTACCAACAAACTGCTCTCTCTCTTCTACACAGTCATCACCCCCATGTTCAACCCGCTCATCTACAGCCTGAGAAACAAGGAGGTGAAGGGGGCTTTCAGGAGAACAATGGCCAGAAATTGCTTTCTTAAAGGAAACAAATGTATCATAATTATGGGCCCAGGTCCTCGAAGAGTACAAATAGGTTTGTGTTTACAACACCTGAGGGTATGACCTATAGTTCAGAAAAGTCAGCAATGATGCAGAAATTTTCAAGTAAAGGGGGATATGGAGTGTGCTTGCGCAAAGCCTATAGATGCAATGTTGGAGATATAGAGATGAGGGCTATACAGTTGGTATCAGTGCGTTACATGTCTGCTTTGTCCAAGACAGGATTAAGAGATATCCCCCTTGATAAAACCGGTAGATCTGGAGGTCAAAATTTTTCTGCTGAAATGTTTTCCCCCACACCAATTGAAAATGGCTTTTCTCTTAAAGAGAAATTTTCACTCCCACCGAAAAATAATTCTTTTTTTTTGCCGGGGGGGGGAGGGGGGGGGGCCGCATTAGTGGAAATGTTTTGCGGGGGGGGGGAGGGCCGCATTAGTGGAAATGTTTTTCTTTCCTGCAACCAAATTGCAAAAGGTCAAAATCTCCAATAAATAAATGAACATATTTTTCGGATGCCAAAAGTATAACAACAAAAAAAGTATTTCAGAGTTTTCAGTTTCTCAATAAAAAAATAAAACAATTCTTGAAGAAAAATGTTATTTTTGGTATTTCCCATAGAACCCCTCCCCTCTGCAATAAATAAATAAAATTTGTGACCAACTCTTGAAACATGGCAGCAGAGATAGGGAGCTAGAAAGCCAGAGGAAACCATAGGGTCTGTCCGTGTCCAGCAGTCTCAATAAAAAATCATTTTTATACCTCCTACAGCCAAGTCAGGGGGATGAGGTAGATGAGGCTTTCTTCTGGCAGCTCACGGAAGCTACTAGATCGCATGCCCTGATTCTCATGGGTGACTTTAATTTTCCTGATATCTGCTGGGAGAGCAATACTGCGGTGCATAGACAATCCAGGAAGTTTTTGGAAAGCGTAGGGGACAATTTCCTGGTGCAAGTGCTAGAGGAGCCAACTAGGGGGAGCGCTTTTCTTGACCTGCTGCTCACAAACCAGGTAGAATTAGTGGGGGAAGCAAA
Source organism: Eretmochelys imbricata (assembly GCF_965152235.1). NCBI lineage: Eukaryota > Metazoa > Chordata > Testudines > Cheloniidae > Eretmochelys > Eretmochelys imbricata. Next base: position 36,862,359 of record NC_135584.1, on the reverse strand, counting down.
AGTGGATGGGAAACTGGGAGGCAGTGACCATGAGTTGGTTGAGTTCAGGATCCTGACGCAGGGAAGAAAGGTAAGCAGCAGGATACGGACCCTGGACTTCAGGAAAGCAGACTTCGACTCCCTCAGGGAACGGATGGCCAGGATCCCCTGGGGGACTAACTTGAAGGGGAAAGGAGTCCAGGAGAGCTGGCTGTATTTCAAGGAATCCCTGTTGAGGTTACAGGGACAAACCATCCCAATGAGTCGAAAGAATAGTAAATATGGCAGGCGACCGGCTTGGCTTAACGGTGAAATCCTAGCGGATCTTAAACATAAAAAAGAAGCTTACAAGAAGTGGAAGGTTGGACATATGACCAGGGAAGAGTATAAAAATATTGCTCGGGCATGTAGGAATGAAATCAGGAGGGCCAAATCGCACCTGGAGCTGCAGCTAGCGAGAGATGTCAAGAGTAACAAGAAGGGTTTCTTCAGGTATGTTGGCAACAAGAAGAAAGCCAAGGAAAGTGTGGGACCCTTACTGAATGAGGGAGGCAACCTAGTGACAGAGGATGTGGAAAAAGCTAATGTACTCAATGCTTTTTTTGCCTCTGTTTTCACTAACAAGGTCAGCTCCCAGACTGCTACGCTGGGCATCACAAAATGGGGAAGAGATGGCCAGCCCTCTGTGGAGATAGAGGTGGTTAGGGACTATTTAGAAAAGCTGGACGTGCACAAGTCCATGGGGCCGGACGAGTTGCATCCGAGAGTGCTGAAGGAATTGGCGGCTGTGATTGCAGAGCCATTGGCCATTATCTTTGAAAACTCGTGGCGAACCGGGGAAGTCCCGGATGACTGGAAAAAGGCTAATGTAGTGCCAATCTTTAAAAAAGGGAAGAAGGAGGATCCTGGGAACTACAGGCCAGTCAGCCTCACCTCAGTCCCTGGAAAAATCATGGAGCAGGTCCTCAAAGAATCAATCTTGAAGTACTTGCATGAGAGGAAAGTGATCAGGAACAGCCAGCATGGATTCACCAAGGGAAGGTCATGCCTGACTAATCTAATCGCCTTTTATGATGAGATTACTGGTTCTGTGGATGAAGGGAAAGCAGTGGATGTATTGTTTCTTGACTTTAGCAAAGCTTTTGACACGGTCTCCCACAGTATTCTTGTCAGCAAGTTAAGGAAGTATGGGCTGGATGAATGCACTATAGGGTGGGTAGAAAGCTGGCTAGATTGTCGGGCTCAACGGGTAGTGATCAATGGCTCCATGTCTAGTTGGCAGCCGGTGTCAAGTGGAGTGCCCCAGGGGTCGGTCCTGGGGCCGGTTTTGTTCAATATCTTCATAAATGATCTGGAGGATGGTGTGGATTGCACTGTCAGCAAATTTGCGGACGATACTAAACTGGGAGGAGTGGTAGATACGCTGGAGGGGAGGGATAGGATACAGAAGGACCTAGACAAATTGGAGGATTGGGCCAAAAGAAATCTGATGAGGTTCAATAAGGATAAGTGCAGGGTCCTGCACTTAGGACGGAAGAATCCAATGCACCGCTACAGACTAGGGACCGAATGGCTAGGCAGCAGTTCTGCGGAAAAGGACCTAGGGGTGACAGTGGACGAGAAGCTGGATATGAGTCAGCAGTGTGCCCTTGTTGCCAAGAAGGCCAATGGCATTTTGGGATGTATACGTAGGGGCATGGCGAGCAGATCGAGGGACGTGATCGTCCCCCTCTATTCGACATTGGTGAGGCCTCATCTGGAGTACTGTGTCCAGTTTTGGGCCCCACGCTACAAGAAGGATGTGGATAAATTGGAGAGAGTCCAGCGAAGGGCAACAAAAATGATTAGGGGTCTAGAACACATGACTTATGAGGAGAGGCTGAGGGAGCTGGGATTGTTTAGCCTGCAGAAGAGAAGAATGAGGGGGGATTTGATAGCTGCTTTCAACTACCTGAAAGGGGGTTCCAAAGAGGATGGCTCTAGACTGTTCTCAATGGTAGCAGATGACAGAACGAGGAGTAATGGCCTCAAGTTGCAGTAGGGGAGGTTTAGATTGGATATTAGGAAAAACTTTTTCACTAAGAGGGTGGTGAAACACTGGAATGCGTTGCCTAGGGAGGTGGTGGAATCTCCTTCCTTGGAAGTTTTTAAGGTCAGGCTTGACAAAGCCCTGGCTGGGATGATTTAACTGGGAATTGGTCCTGCTTCGAGCAGGGGGTTGGACTAGATGACCTTCAGGGGTCCCTTCCAACCCTGATATTCTATGATTCTATGATTCTAAGTCCCATTTCTTTTCTACTGTGAAGTTCATTATGGTGGGAGTAAGTTTTGGGCAGAAGATGGTTTGAAGGAGGTGGAAGATGCCTGTAATATGTGATGAATATAATATGTACATCTCTGCGTGTGATTGTTATTGCATTGTTTGCTAGATAGTTATTAAGGGTTAAATCAGACACACCCACAAGAAAGCAGATCACAGCCCAGATAGGAATTCCTCAGCAACACTCTACATTTATTTTCTATGATATATTACCTCTGCCTAGTGGGTTGCTTAAACTGGTTTGACCAGGCCCAAGAGAGACAGGGATTGCTGAGACAACCCCATTTCCCAGAAGTGGGGGTGCCCAGCTAAGTCAAGTGAAGTCAAGATTATTAATAGCAATTTAGCCATAAGCCAATGCACCAACAGCAAAAGATATTAAAATAAGTCTTAAAAACTAACTCCAGGATTTTAAAATATTAATACATATCTAAAACCAGTATAAACCTATTATACCATATATTATCACCATGCTACTTGCTTTTTCTTTATTTTAGTGGCCAACCATACAAAACGGGCCACCACTCAGATCACAGATACATTGCCAGTTCCTCGCAAATATACCATTTTCTGAGCAGTCATAGAAAAAGGGAGAAAAACACGGAAAGCCATTTTGATCTCAAGTGGCAATACAAAGTACAATCCGATAAAAAATGCAGTAGGTCTTCCACCTGCTCAGAGCCTCATGGATAGAAGCAGTTACATTTCTCAGTGCATGTATATCAGCCTTCTAAGTAAGCTGACCACATATATTGAAAGCAGAGAGCTGTAAAAGTCCTTCTTAACTTGTTATTGGGCAAACTGTCTAAATATCTGGCATACCCGGGAGTTATTTTAAGAAGGGGGAACCAAGGTGATATGTTTGTAATGGAAACAACTGCCACATCTAGTTGGCTATTAACATCTTCTATCCTCAGCTTGATTAGTGACTTCACATTCTACAAATTTGATCATCTCCAATTCTCAGAGGCCTTGAGAGCGCAAAGAATTTTGAATATACTCTGGCCAATTAAATGTACATTCAAAAGCTCAACTGCGCTGTTCGACTGAGCAAAATCTTGGCAAACATTGTGGATCCAAAAATTGTTATTATTGCACATTGGACAGAATAGCTATTGTGCTTGGCATGGCTATAAGAAGAGGTGTTATTTGGAAGATCAAAAATCTTCCTAACAAATTTGTTATGAATCATTTCTCATCACCTGGGATCATTCCATCCCCATATTTCTGCACTATACAAAATTTGATTGCCTAGCTTGACCTCAAACACTCTAAGAGCTGGAGCAATTAGTTTGCTCCCATGAGCCCTGGTGAAACACAATACAATTTGCACTGAATATGAGGCCTTCTCTTTTGTTATGTGAACATGTATATCCCACAACCAATTTTATGATAACCAGGTTGGAGAAAAATCTAACTTGCTCAGTATTGCCCATTGATTCTCCATTTATGCAACTGCCATCTTCAACTAAAAACAAGTTCTTTAGTTTTGGAGTAATTTCTCAAAGGGCCTCCCGTTGACAATATAAACCAAAGATATTTAATAAACACTCAAGTCTGACTGAAGTTTGTGTTAATGGACCCATATGGTTTGTGTATAATAGGACAAACACACACAGGGTAACCCATGATTTTGGAGGGAAAATATTGTAATGCTAAATCAACATCATTGATATAAAAAGGAAAAGGGTGAATAAATAGCAATGACAGCACCTTTTGTTAATTGGGATGGAATTAGTTAGTTCCCCATTCAAACATATTATAATTTTGGCCTCTGTTTACCTATGGAGAGCTCTTAGAAGAAAAAGTAATGGAATATATTCCAGATATCTCCAGTTGCCCCATAGATGGTCCCTATCAATGAAATCAAAGGCCAATGTTAGATCAACAAAAGCCACATACAATTTTTCCCCCATAAAAGGGACAAATATGTAGATCAAATATAAAAGAATAAAACAACTATCTGTAGAGGAGTGACCATTTCGGTGTTCTTCAGCTAATATTTATCTGTTTTCTGCCCAATACTCTAGTCTTCCCCCTCCCCCACAAAAAGAACTAGTATAAAATTTTAAGACAACATGCCATAAGCTGATTGAGTGATAATTCCTTGGATCTTTTCTATCCCATTTTTTATACAGTGGTATAATAATACCAGTAGCCCACCCTGAGAGAAAAATCCCTGTATTGTTTGTACTGGAAAAAAGTTTAGCTGAAAGAGTTGCCTGCCCAGTCAATATTTTTCTTAAAATACATCAGGCATAAAATCCTCACCAGCTGCTTTATTACAGCATTGCTGATCAATGACAAATGTAACTTCTTTGCTAGATTCTGCAGACCATTCTGGGAGGGAACAAGGTATGGAGCCTATCAGAACCGATCACACAGAAAAGTTAATTCATGGCATATGTGAGATTATCTGATTAAAATATGACTATGTATGACACCCCAAGTCCAAACACCATCTTGTTCCCTGTAACTTTCCACAGTGAGAACAATGGGTTTCCCTTCACTTGGCAGAAACTATAACAGGCCCTGGAAACATCTCCATTTTGCCTCTTTCCTGTTTAAACCTCTTGACTATGTTTAACTTGTACTAATGGGAGCATTCTAACCAAGGGACTGAGGACCTTCCAATGACTTGGAAGCAACCAGAGACTTAACAAGCCAGCAGTTTATTCCATCACTGCTACAAGCCTAATCCAAGAACTTTGCCGTTATTATATGTATTCGATTCTTTTAACCAATTTTAACTCTCACCTTCCTTTCTTTCTTTTTATATATAAACCTTTAGATTTTAGATACCAAAGGACTGGTAACAGAGTGATTATTGGATAAGACCTGAGTTATATATTGACCTGGGTACCTGGCTGGTACTTTGGGATCAGAATAAGCCCTTTGTTTGATTAAATTGGTTTTAAATAACCACTCATCATTAAATCTAGTGGTTTTCGTGGTGGTACAAGGACTGGAATACCTACGGAGACTGCTTTTCTGACTTCTTGTTAGCCAGTGGGGGTGAAACCGAAGTTTACTTTGGTTTCCGGTTTGGTATATTTTATGGGAGAATAACCACCATTTTTGGAGTGTGTCTGCCCTATATCTCAGCAGTTTGTCCCAAATTTGGTATTCTCAGTTGTAATTCACAGAGGCAAAGTGACAGCATATCATTACAAAGTGCAGAAAAATGTTTCTCCTACATATACTTGGTGATCACAGCTTCAATATTTCCTAATCTTAGAGCCCAGTGCCACCAGTTTCCAAAAATATATCATATGTTTCATTTTGGCAGCAGATTCAAATGACTTCCACAGTGCCACATGATGAACCAACTTTGTCTTTTCAAGCAATATTTCATAAAACTTCCTATAATTAACTAATTTTGGGATGGAATTCTGTGAAAGGTCCTTCCTGAGTTCCCTTGTCATAATCTGTAGCTGTTTTTTTATGATGAAAACAATCTGCATCCCACTAAATTCTTTTATCTTTCACAGGGTAAGAAGAACTCTTTCTGGTAGCCAGATCAACCTGTAATTTTTGCATAACAGCATGAGTGATATTCAGGGATAGACCTTCATCACTAAAATCTAAAAATGGATTTTTTTAACCCTAGCAGATAATTAGAGGAGAGATTTTCTTTAAATTAGATTTAACCAATGGATTCCATTTAATACACCTCACCATTAAGGCTTTACAATTAAAGGTGGAATGCTCTCCAGTAGGGGTCAACCAATAAGCTGGGTCTGTTAATTTTTAACCTGTCAAGTTTGGTGGTCACTATAGGATTTAAGGGCAACTGAAAACTTAGAAAAACAAGGCCCACTTAAAATTGGGGCTGCAATATAATCCCTCACACTCTACCCTCTAAGAAAGAGATAAGTAACATGCCCCACCAGGAATAAAATGACTTGCAGGGGGAGAACCAATTTCAATACTATTAGCCAAAACTCCTACCTCAGAACCACTGCATTGGTATAACAGCCCTGACAACCCCCAGTACACACAGATCATAGGTTGGGCTGCCAGAATCATGAGGTAGTCTTAGAAATCATGAGACTTTAACCAATAATGACTTTGGAGCCTTTTTATTTGCCTTCTGGTGTCACAGCCTTTAGAGTCCCATTTTCAAGTTTTTCTCCACAACTATGAGGTCTAGAAACTTGGTTATTTTTATTGAAAACTGAGATTCTCATCTAACCGCATGAATCCAGAAGCAAGGGCAATCACAAAAGCACCAAATGTCAGCAAACTTGTGATTAGATTACAAGAGTTGGCCAGTTATCTAATTCTATATGATGATTTAGCTGATGTGTGGATATATTATAGTGTACACCATCCTACGCAATTGCATGTCAGGGATACAGTGATCTTACTAGGAATAAAACTCTGGCTTCCTGACTCCAGTACCCGACCTAGTGGACCATGTTGCCTATCAATGATTTCATTTTAGATAGATAGGTAGATAGATAGATAGATAGATTGTATGAAGAGAGAGAGAGAGAGAGAGAGAGAGAGAGATGTGTATGGGAACATGTATAAATAATTTCTATGCCTAGAGTTTTCAAATTATCCTAAGAGAATGAGGCATCTCCCATTTAATTTCATATACTGACTGGTTACATATACTGACTGTGAGAATAAGAAGGAAGAGAAGATGCACATGCTACATTTTATTTTTTCTCATCTTCATTTTATCTCCAGTCCTGATATTTATTCCCATACGTTTTGTGCAAATAAGAAATTGTCCCCTACTGGAAGGAATGAGACCTGCTCTGTGTGTGTGTGTACACATGCACACACACACTGCCCCCTGTTGGGGGAAAGATATTTTCTTGATCTGTATGGGTGTCTGTCATAAATATAAAGGGAAGGCTAACCACCTTTAAATCCCTCCTAGCCAGAGGGAAAACCCTTTCACATGTAAAGGGTTAAGAAGCTAAAGATAACCTCACTGGCACCTGACCAAAATGACCAATGAAGAGACAAGATACTTTCAAAGCTGGAGAGGGGGAGGGGAAACAAAGGGTTCTCTTTGTCTGTGTGTGTTTTTTGCCGGGACCAGAGCAGTAATGCAGGTCAGAACTCCTGTAAAGGGTTAATAAGCAATCTAGTTAGATATGCGTTAGATTCTGTTTTGTTTAAATGGCTGATAAAATAAGTTGTGCTGAATGGAATGTATATTCCTGTTTTTGTGTCTTTTTGTAATTTAAGGTTTTGCCTAGAGGGATTCTCTATGTTTTGAATCTGATTACCCTGTAAGGTATTTACCATCCTGATTTTACAGAGGTGATTCTTTTACTTTTTCTTCAATTAAAATTCTTCTTTTAAGAACCGGATTGCTTTTTCCTTGTTCTTAAGATCCAAGGTTTGGGTCTGTGTTCACCTATGCAAATTGGTGAGGATTTTTATCAAGCCTTCCTCAGGAAAGGGGGTGTAAGGCTTGGGGGGATTTTGAGGGGAAAGATATTTCCAAGTGAGCTTTTTCCCTGTTATATTTGTTGGACACTTGGTGGTGGCAGCAATAAAGTCCAGGGACAAAAGGTAAAATAGTTTGTACCTTGGGGAAGTTTTAACCTAAGCTGGTAAAAATAAGCTTAGGGGGTTTTCATGCACGTCCCCACATCTGTACCCTAGAGTTCAGAGTGGGGAAGGAACCTTGACAGTGTCTCATTTCTGTAGGTGTGGGGAGTGGGGAGAGAGAGGGGATTGGGAAATCAGAGAGTTGTAAATAAGCAAACACTCAGAGCTACAAAGGGTTCACATAAGCAATTCTATCAGGGACCACAGGAATAAACAGAAGCGTTTACATATTAATGTCCTGAACCTGGCTGGTGCTGGTAACGCGATGTTCCCATTGAGATTAGTGGGAGATGAAGGCCTTCCATCCAGCCACTCGCAGGATACGACCTTCTTATCTGTTGGGTTTATTTTTAAAGCTGAAGGATAAATGAAAATTTACCTTCAAAAGATACTGAATTAAATCCAGAGTGTTTAAGGGAACCTGTCTTTGGAGACTCAGAAAGCAGCTGAAATATGTCAGATCCACCCAGACCTTCATTCACAGCAGATGCAGGAGCGTTACCTGGATGTAGAGGTAAGTCTGTTGTGGTTTGAATTTCATCTGAGGGTTTGATATTCAGGGGTCTGTTCTGCTCCTGGTTAGATGGATTCAGCCTTGCTAGGGTTGTCCTAGTCACCCGTGGAGCTGAGAGGAGAACACGGACATTTATCTGAGAATGAAACAACAGAAATCAATGACAAAGCCTCAGCCTCTGCTCTTAGTTGTTCGAGGGTGTTGTGTGTTCTGAGTCAATGATGACTCGAGATTGTAAAATAACAGGCTGAACTGGGATTTTTAATCAAATATTTATCAGTCAGAGATTAGTACAGCACAATACAAAAGGATAGTAACGTTTCCACCCTTGATATAAGATCTTCACTGTAACTGGAAGGTCACCCAGTTTCCATTTCCCAAATAAGTTCTCATACCTGTGTCATTATATAGGGTTTCCAAACAAAGAAAACCTCTTTGCTAAAAGAAACACACATTCTGATGGCATTTCTATACATTCTCAGTTTACCTGATTTATGTGTGAAGGCATAATTATTTACAGCTGAGAGGACTAACAATTTTTCAAGATAATATCTTTCAGTGAGTCTTTATTCCCCCACAGTCGTTCTTCCCTATCTGATGTAACAATATGTTATCATTTTATGTGTGTGTGTGTGTGTGTGAGCGTGCGCGTGTGTGTGTGTTTTAAGAGGATGGTACCCATGAATATCTGGAGTTTTATAGAGATAGAGACACTATGGATTATTATATTCAGTCTAAAGCACAGAATTCCTGAATAGGGTTACATATCAGCCAGGAACCAGTGTTCTGGGCCTTAGAATTCAACATACTCTTTGTTAATATCCTAAAAATTCCAAATAATAGTTAATATACAAATGGATCAAATATTGAGACAAAACAGGACTAAAAGGGTTAATATTTACTAACATATACTAACAAGGGTAATCACTGAGTAACTACTCTGAATTGAAATGTCTGATTCCAGATTTACACTGTGGCAATCTGAGTCTCAGAGCAGAGTTTGTATTTTTCTTTTAATGGCATGTTACTAGATAGAAAGGTAGATAGATAGATGTATATGGGGCTAGCTAGCTAGATAGCTCGATGCTGATGTACATAGTCACAGCTTTGTTGAAGTGAGTGTGGCTACACCAGTTTATACCAGCTGATGAAACTAAAACGACTAAGGGATAGATTTTTAAATATGTATGTGCTGAGTGGGATTTTCTAAAGTACCTAGGTACCAAACACTCTTTGATTTCACTAGCTGTTGGGTGCCTAGCTGCTTTTGAAAATCCCACCAAGCAACTCAATATCTTTAAAAAATCCAACCACAAAAGACTAAAAGAGCTTGGCTCATTTAGCTTAGGCTGAGAAGGGATCTGATTGCCCTGTATAAATGCACCAGGAGGCTAAACATCAGGCAGGGTGAAGAGCTATTGAAGCTAATGGATAATGCTGGCACAAGAAAAAAAATGGGGATAAACTGGCTGTGAGTACATTTAGTTTGGAAATTAGAAGAATGTTTCTAACCATCAGAGGAGGGAGGTTCTGGAACAGCCTGCCAATAGGGGCAAACAATCTAATTAGTGTTAACATGGAGCTGGATCCTTTTATGGTTGGGATTACACAATGTGGTTCCCAGTGAGAGCAGAGAACTGGACTTGATGAGTCAGGAGGTCTCTTCCAGTCCTATGAGCTGGCCCCTAATGACCACATGGAAATTCTTTTTTCTCCTCCTTCCACAGATGAGCTAGACCAGTGAAATTGCACAGCAGAATCACAGCATGCTGACCTACTTCTTTTTTTTTCAGATTCTGGAGACATCCAGAGACCTGAGCAATACTTTGTGTAAGTTTCTCCATTTTCTATACCATCACCGTGACAGGAAACATCCTCATCATCTTCATGACAGTATTGGACCCAGCCCTCCATACCCCCATGTATTTCTTCCTCCGGAACCTATCCTTCCTGGAGATCTGCTACACCTCGGTCACCATCCCCAAGATGCTGGCCAATTTAATCTCTGAGGAGGGGGGCATCTCCTTCACTGGATGCACTGCCCAGATGTATTTCCTCCTTTCTCTTGGGACAACAGAGTGCTACCTGCTGGCTGCCATGGTGTATCACCGCTACAGAGCTACCTGCTCCCTTCTGCACTACACTCTCCTTATGAACCATAGGGCCTGCGCCAAGATGGCCGCTGCCTGCTGGCTCTGCGGAATTCTGATGCTACCAGACAATATGGCTTGGACCTTTTCCTTGCCCTATTGTGAGCCCAATGAGATCAACTACTTCTTCTGTGACATCTCCCCAGTTCTGAAGCTGGCTTGTGGGGACACCTTGAGGAACGAGGCCTCCATCCTAGCCCTCAGTGTTTTGATCAACCTGTCCCCCTTCTTGCTGGTTGTGGTGTCCTATGCTCGAATACTCTCCAGGATCCCGAAGACCCCATCAGCTGAGGGAAGGCACAAGGCCTTCTCGACCTGCTCCTCTCATCTCACTGTGGTCACCTTGTTCTACAGTTCAGCCTGTGCTATTTACCTGCGGCCGAAGTCCAACCACACAGTGGAGATGGATATGTTGATCTCTTTTTTATTCTGTCCTTGCTCCAGTGCTGGACCCTGTGATCTTCAGTCTGAGGAACAAAGAGGTGAAGAGTGCCCTGAGCAGACTCAGGGGAAGAAGGAGGTTTTCATGAATCATGTAAAAAAATTGGGGCAGTCCAGTTCAAATTAGGGCTTTAAAAATAAAGTAAAGTTACCAAATTATTGAATCTGCCTGGGTTTTTCTATTAAATACACCATAGGTTCACTTCTCAGTTCAGCCACCGACACCCTGTGCAATACATAGTTCCACAGGGAGACAAGGTGGGGGAGGTGATATCTTTTATTGGACCAGCTTCTGCTGGGGAAAGAGGCAAGCTTTCAAGCTCACACAGAGCTCTTCTTCAAATCTTAAAGAACCAGGCATAGAACACATGCAACTCTTTTTATCATGGGTGCAAACAAAAATACCCCCACACTTCTACAAACATGTACACGTTTTAAATTAATCAGCCCTATGCATGTCCAGAAATGCACATATATGTACTCTTGCTGGTGTGCAAAAATGTAGCCGCAGTTCCCCTAAAACAAACACACATACAAATTATCCCTCTCCCAGTTCTTCAAACACCACGCCCCCTGTTTCCCCCACAAGTACACCCTGTGTGCACTCTCTATCACACACGACTTATTAAAAATTAGAGGAGGGTGTGAGCTGCTAAATTTGCAACTGGATATCCAACAATCCAAAGGTTGTGGGGGTGTTTGCATCTCCAGTTTAGTTTTGCATACTGTAGTGAGAAGGGCCAGCTATGAATCTCAGATCTGGTTCCAGGTGTAGGGTGCAACCTCCCTGAAATTTCAGAGCCCCATGAATGATATTTATCCAAGAAAATGTGCTCAGCTGTGCTAGACATGAATGTGTTTCTGTATTTGGTATAGCCCTGAAATAATGGGGTCTAAATTAGCTGTTCCCATTCAAGAAAGAGATCTTAGAGTCATGGTGGATAGTTCTCTGAAAACATCTACTCAATGTGCAGTGGCAGTCAAAAAAGGTGAACAGAATATTGGGAATCATTTGGAAAGGGATAGATAATAAGACAGAAAATATCATATGGCCTTGATATAAATCCATGGTACACCCACATTTTGAATACTGCTTGCAGATGTAGTAGCCCCATCTCAAATAAGATACACTGGACTTGGAAAAGGTTCTGTCATAAATATAAAGGGAAGGGTAAACCCCTTTGAAATCCCTCCTGGCCAGGGGAAAGCTCCTCTCACCTGTAAAGGGTTAAGAAGCTAAAGGTAACCTCGCTGGCACCTGACCAAAATGACCAATGAGGAGACAAGATACTTTCAAAAGCTGGGAGGAGGGAGAGAAACAAAGGGTCTGTGTGTCTGTCTATATGCTGGTTTTCTGCCGGGGATAGACCAGGAATGGAGTCTTAGAACTTTTAGTAAGTAATCTAGCTAGGTATGTGTTAGATTATGATTTCTTTAAATGGCTGAGAAAAGAATTGTGCTGAATAGAATAAATATTTCTGTCTGTGTATCTTTTTTGTAACTTAAGGTTTTGCCTAGAGGGGTTCTCTATGTTTTTGAATCTAATTACCCTGTAAGATATCTACCATCCTGATTTTACAGAGGGGATTTCTTTATTTCTATTTACTTCTATTTTTATTAAAAGTCTTCTTGTAAGAAAACTGAATGCTTTTTCATTGTTCTCAGATCCAAGGGTTTGGGTCTGTGGTCACCTATGCAAATTGGTGAGGCTTTTTATCCAACATTTCCCAGGAAAGGGGGGGTGCAAGTGTTGGGAGGATTGTTCATTGTTCTTAAGATCCAAGAGTCTGGGTCTGTAGTCACCTAGGCAAATTGGTGAGGCTTTTTACCAAACCTTGTCCAGGAAGTGGGGTGCAAGGTTTTGGGAAGTATTTTGGGGGGAAAGACGCGTCCAAACAGCTCTTCCCCAGTAACCAGTATTAGTTTGGCGGTGGTAGCGGCCAATCCAAGGTCAAAGGGTAGAATATTTTGTACCTTGGGGAAGTTTTGACCTAAGCTGGTAAAGATAAGCTTAGGAGGTTTTTCATGCAGGTCCCCACATCTGTACCCTAGAGTTCAGAGTCGGGGAGGAACCTTGACAGGTTCAGAAAAGAGCAACAAAACTGATGAGAGGGGTATGGAATAGCTTCCTTATGAGGAGTGATTAATAAGACTGGAACTTTTCAGCTTGGAAAAGAGAAGACTAAGGGGGCATATGATAGAGGTCTATAAAATCATGACTGGTGTGGAGAAAGTAAGTAAGGGAGTTTTATTTACTCTGTCTCATAACACAAGAACTAGGGGTCACCAAATGAAATTAATAGGCAGCAGGTTAAAACAAACAAAAGGAAGTGTTTCTTCAAACAGCACACAGTCAACCTGTGGCAATCTTTGCAAGAGGGTGTTGAGGAGGCAAAGTCTATAACAGGGTTCAAAAAAGAACTCCATAAATTCATGGAAGATCATAGAATATCAGGATTGGAAGAGACCTCAGGAGGTCATCTAGTCCAACCCCCTGCTCAAAGCAGGACCAATCCCCAATTTTTTTCTCCACAGATCTCTAAATGCCCCCCCCCCAAGGATTGAACTCACAACCCAGGGTTGTGCAGGCCAATGCTCAAACCACTGAGCTATCCCTTATTATATAGGTCCATCAATGGCTATTAGCCAGGATGGGCAGGGATGGGGTCCCTAGCCTCTGTTTGCCAGCAGCTGGGAATGGGTGACAGGGGATGGATCACTTGATGATCACCTGCTCTGTTCATTCCCACTGGGGTACCTGGCACTGGCCACTGTTGGAATACAGGATACTGGGCTAGATGGCCTTTTGGTCTGACCCAGTGTAGCCGTTCTTATGTTCTTATGCTCTAGTGCTGCTCCTGGCAGCAAAATATTGACTAGTATACGCTGACTAGAATATAAATATATATCATATTAATAATATGTTTTATATATGAGTATGCATTCAGCACTGTCATAAATATAAAGGGAAGGGTAACCACCTTTCTGTATACAGTGCTATAAAATCTGTCCTGGCCAGAGGCAAAATCCTTTAACCTGTAAAGGGTTAAGAAGCTAAGGTAACCTCGCTGGCACCTGACCCAAAATGACCAATGAGGGGACAAGATACTTTCAAATCTGGAGGGGGGGACAAAGGGTTTTGTCTGTCTGTGTGAGACCTTTGCCGGGAACAGATCAAGGATGCAAGCCTTCCAACTCCTGTAAAGTTAGTAAGCAATCTAGCTAGAAAATGTGTTAGATTTTCTTTTGTTTAATGGCTTGTAAAATTTGCTGTGCTGGAGAGAATGTATATTCCTATTTTTGTGTCTTTTTGTAACTTAAGGTTTTGCCTAGAGGGATTCTCTATGTTTTCAATCTGATTACCCTGTAAGGTATTTACCATCCTGATTGTACAGAGGTGATTCTCTTACCTTTTCTTCTAATTAAAATTCTTCTTTTAAGAACCTGATTGCTTTTTCATTGTTCTTAAGATCCAAGGGTTTGGGTCTGTATTCACCTGTACAAATGGGTGAGGATTTTTATCAAGCCTTCCCCAGGAAAGGGGGTGTAGGGTTTGGGGAGGTATTTTGGGGGAAGACGTCTCCTGGTGGGCTCTTTCCCTGTTCTTTGTTTAACGTGCTTGGTGGTGGCAGCATAGGGTTCAAGGACAAGGCAAAGTTTGTATCTTGGGGAAGTTTTTAACCTAAGCTGGTAAGAATAAGCTTAGGGGGTCTTTCATGCAGGTCCCCACATTTGTACCCTAGAGTTCAGAGTGGGTAAGGAACCTTGACACCTTCCTTCCTCCAGTTCTGATTAGCAGAAATTAGCATTTGACCTTGCCTCCAGAATCCCTGCTTATTCATATTAACCCATAACTAGGTGGTTTTCTATTTTATCAATTTGTGGTAGCTGAATGCACACAATATGGTTCCAATTAGCTTAATCAAATTCTGGGGTACACACACCCCTCAAATCTGGGACAATATGTACCATGATGTGGTGGGAAGGCTTGTGTGCTCCAATGAGCCCGAGACCCATGCCTGTGGGCATTGTAATTCATGGTAGAGCCAGCCAGCTCCTAGGTGGTAGCCAGATGAAAACCAGTCTGCTTAGCCTCCAGATTGGGAGTTGACAACCTGTCTTCATAAACAAGTTAAGTCATAGAAAGATAGCAAGATATAAAACAGCCTGATATACAGGATTAGTGAAGCCTTCTTCATGCCTTCTGTGATGTCTGATGGCACAGAAAATGTTGAAATTCAGATTCTGTATGTACACGCCAGTGTGAGGGACTCCAGAGTCTATGCATGAGGAGTGGGCCAGGTGAGTGAGGATGGTCTGCAGTCAAATGGTACACAACTGGTACAACAGAATGGTAGGATTGGACCAGAGGCCCTGCTGTCAAATGAGCAGATTCTTGTGCATTTAAAAAAAAAGGCTTTTCCATATTCCAGAGTGAGTGGGAAGCAGTAGGGTCACATTCTCCTCTCACTGATGTAAATCAGGAGTGATCCCATTGGAATCAATGACCCTGATTGTCCCCTGTAATTTACCCTGGTGTAAATCAGGACTAACTCCATTGGAGTCAATGGATTTGTCAGTAGAGTAAAACTGGTGTACAGGCACATTTAGGCCCTAGGAGTCTGTTATTCTGTCCTCTTCTTCGCTGGGGTAGAGTTAGTCAGGAATAAATCTACAGATGCCAAAGGTGATGCTCTGCCCCTACAGGCTAATATGTGGTTTTACCCCCACCCCCCATAAAACATGATGAAAAAATTGGTAAGGGAAAATCCATCAGCTATCTAAGCTGCCAGTCCTCTAGGATCAGAGGACCTCACAATATCCAGTGTATTTATCCCCACACTGTCCTTTATGCTATGGCTGTGCTATTATTCCCATTGCACAGATGTGGAATTGAGGCACACAGAGGCTAAGCAAATTGGCTAAGGCCAAGCAGGAAGTGTGTAGGACAGCAGGCAATTGAACCTGTATTTCCTAAGTGACAGGGGAGAGTGCTAACCATTGGATAATTCTTCCTCTCTGTCACCCTTGATAATAGTGCCAGACTGCCCTCTCACTTGTGCCGAAGTGCAATGGACATCTGTAGAATTTCTCCATGTCAACCAAGTCCAGAATCACTTACTATTATTCATTTGTGCTGGGCACTGTATGGACATCTAATGGAGACAATCCCTGCCTCAAAGAGGTTAGAGTCTGTTTTTCCCAGGTTCTTTGATGATCAATTCAGTACAAAGGTGCATAGAGATAGATAGATTAGATTAGGTAGATGTGTGCCTGAGATGTATGGATAGTCAGATAGAAATGTTCATAGGGATGGATTGATAGATGGATGTGTGCGTGAGGATGGATGGATAGATAGATGTGTGCATGAGAACTGACATATATCTAGATAGATTGATGTGTGCATGAGGACAGATGGATAGACATGTGCATGGAGATGGACAGACAAACAGGTAGACATATCAGATGTCTGAGGATGGATCAGAGTAGCTTTTCTCTTCATCACTTTACGATGTAGAACTCATCTCCACCGCATTAAGGTTTGTCCTTGTCCCATAACAGAACACAATGACAAGTGCAGAAGCTGTTTGCATGAGCTCCCCTGTTGGCTACATCCCAGGAGCAGGTGATGCAATTGAAGAGCAGCAACTGCAGACTTTTCACCCTGAGGTACTAAGGAGGATTCATGAAGGGAAAGGCTATTTTAGGTAGGCTGTGATTTGTGGCATTCAAGTGTGGTTAGGATTCGTAGCTCATAAGATAACCTATATGGTAAGACTATTCTGTATGTTTCATGAGAAACATCAGGGAGCTTGGTCTTATGTTTAGAAGAGGATCTTTTCAGCATTGCTGTCACAATGTAGCCTGCAAGGCAGTTGGCTGGTGCTCACCATCTATTGGGTGAGGTTCAGCTACAACTGAGTGTTAAGATAGATACAACTGAAGTATTTCTGGACAGTGAGCCCAGGGCACTGGATTCATCTACTGTCTTTCAGTAGACAAGTATTATAATTAAGACCTCAGGATTTTAGCATCCATGTTAAGTAACAATGTATGTTAAATGGATTTATTATTATTGTTATTAATATTATTATCAATCTCTATTGCTGGGGCGCCCAGGAGCCCTAGAAATGGATCAGGACACCATCTGCATTAAAGGAAAAGGAGTACTTGTGGCACCTTAGAGACTAACCAATTTATCTGAGCATAAGCTTTCGTGAGCTACAGCTCACTTCATCGGATGCATACTGTGGAAAATACAGAAGATGCTTTTATACACACAGACCATGAAAAAGTGGGTGTTTATCACTACAGAAGGTTTTCTCTCCCCCCACCCCACTCTCCTGCTGGTAATAGCTTATCTAAAGTGATCACTCTCCTTACAATGTGTATGATAATCAAGGTGGGCCATTTCCAGCACAAATCCAGGGTTTAACAAGAACGTCTGAGGAACAGTGGGGAGTGGGGGGAAGGAATAAACAAGGGGAAATAGGTTACTTTTTATAAGGAATCAACCATTCCCAGTCTCTATTCAAGCCTAAGTTAATTGTATCCAATTTGCAAATTAATTCCAATTCAGCAGTCTCTCATTGGATTCTGTTTTCGAAAACAGACTCCAACGAGAGAACTTGTCCTTCCTGGAGATCTGCTTCACCTTAGTCATTGTCCCTAAGCTGCTGGTGAACCTCCTTTCTGAGAATAAATCCATTTCCTTCTCTGGATGCACGGCACAAATGTATTTCTTCTTCTCCTTGGGCACCACAGAGTGCTTCCTGGCTGCCATGGCCTACGACCTCTATGTGACCATATGCAACCCGCTGCGCTACACCATTGTCGTGAACAGGAAGGTCTGCCTCCGGATAGTGCTGGCCTCATGGATCTCTGGGACTTTGCTGACCTACCATGGCTCTTTACTTTTCCATTCTGCAGGGCCAATAAAGTGAACCACTTCTTCCACTTTCAAAAGGGCTGACTTTCAAAAATTAAGGAAATTAGTTAGGGAAGTGGATTGGACTGAAGAATTTATGGGTTTAAAGGTAGAGGAGGCCTGGGATTATTTTAAATTAAAGCTGCAGAAGCTATCGGAAGCCTGCATCCCAAGAAAGGGGAAAAAATTCATAGGCAGGAGTTGTAGACCAAGCTGGATGAGCAAGCATCTTAGAGAGGTAATTAAGAAAAAGCAGAAAGCATATAGGGAGTGGAAGAAGGGAGGGATCAGTAAGGCAAGCTACCTTATTGAGGTCAGAATATGTAGGGATAAAGTGAGACAGGCTAAAAGTCAAGTAGAGTTGGACCTTGCAAAGGGAATTAAAACCAATAGTAAAAGGTTCTATAGTCATATAAATAGGAAGAAAACAAAGAAAGAAGAAGTGGGACCGCTAAAAACTGAGGATGGAGTGGAGGTCAAGGATAATCTAGGCATGGCCCAATATCTAAACAAATACTTTGCCTCAGTCTTTAATAAGACTAAAGAGGATCTTAGGGATAATGGTAGCATGATAAATGGGAATGAGGATATGGAGGTAGACATCACCATATCTGAGGTAGAAGCGAAACTCAAACAGCTTAATGGGACTAAATCAGGGGGCCCAGATAATCTTCATCCAAGAATATTAAAAGAATTGGCACAAGAAATTGCAAGCCCATTAGCAAGAATTTTTAATGAATCTGTAAACTCAGGGGTTGTACCGTATGATTGGAGGATTGCTAACATAGTTCCTATTTTTAAGAAAGGGAAAAAAAGTGATCCAAGTAATTATAGGCCTGTTAGTTTGACATCTGTAGTATGCAAGGTCTTGGAAAAAATTTTGAAGGAGAAGGTAGTTAAGGACATTGAAGTCAATGGTAATTGGGACAAAATACAACATGGTTTTACAAAAGGTAGATCGTGCCAAACCAACCTGATCTCCTTCTTTGAGAAAGTAACAGATTTTTTAGATAAAGGAAACGCAGTGGATCTAATTTACTTAGATTTTAGTAAGGCGTTTGATACGGTGCCACATGGGGAATTATTAGTTAAATTGGATAAGATGGGCATCAATAGGAATATTGAAAGGTGGATAGGGAATTGGTTAAAGGGGAGACTACAACGGGTCCTACTGAAAGGTGAACTGTCAAGTTGGAGGGAGGTTACCAGTGGAGTTCCTCAGGGATCGGTTTTGGGACCAATCTTATTTAATCTTTTTATTACTGACCTGGGCACAAAAAGTGGGAGTGTGCTAATAAAGTTTGCAGATGATACAAAGCTGGGAGGTATTGCTAATTTAGAGAAGGACAGGGATACCCTACAGGAGGATCTGGATGACCTTGTAAACTGGAGTAATAGGAATAGGATGAAATTTAATAGTGAGAAGTGTAAGGTCATGCATTTAGGGATTAATAACAAGAATTTTAGTTATAAGCTAGGGACGCATCAACTAGAAGTAACGGAGGAGGAAAAGGACCTTGGAGTATTGGTTGATCATAGGATGACTATGAGCTGCCAATGTGATATGGCTGTGAAAAAAGCTAATGTCGTCTTGGGATGCATCAGGAGAGGTATTTCCAGTAGGGATAAGGAGGTTTTAGTACCGTTATATAAGGCACTGGTGAGACCTCACCTGGAGTACTGTGTGCAGTTCTGGTCTCCCATGTTTAAGAAGGATGAATTCAAACTGGAACAGGTACAGAGAAGGGCTACTAGGATGATCCGAGGAATGGAAAACTTGTCTTATGAAAGGAGACTCAGGGAGCTTGGCTTGTTTAGCCTAACTAAAAGAAGGCTGAGGGGAGATATGATTGCTCTCTATAAATATATCAGAGGGATAAATACCAGAGAGGGAGAGGAATTATTTAAACTCAGTACCAATGTGGACACAAGAACAAATGGATATAAACTGGCCACTAGGAAATTTAGATTAGAAATTAGACGAAGGTTTCTAACCATCAGAGGAGTGAAGTTTTGGAATAGCCTTCCGAGGGAAGTAGTGGGGGCAAAAGATCTATCTTGCTTTAAGATTAAACTCGATAAGTTTATGGAGGAGATGGTATGATGGGATAACATGGTTTTGGTAATTAAATATTCATGGTAAATAGGCCCAATGGCCTGTGATGGGTTTTAGATGGGGTAAGATCCAAGTTACCTGGGAAAGAATTTTCTGTAGTATCTGGCTGATGAATCTTGCCCATATGCTCAGGGTTTAGCTGATCGCCATATTTGGGGTCGGGAAGGAATTTTCCTCCAGGGCAGATTGGAAGAGGCCCTGGAGGTTTTTCGCCTTCCTCTGTAGCATGGGGCACGGGTCACTTGCTGGAGGATTCTCTGCTCCTTGAGGTCTTTAAACTACAATTTGAGGACTTCAATAGCACAGATATAGGTGTGAGGTTTTTTTTGTAAGAGTGGTGGGTGAAATTCTGTGGCCTGCGTTGTGCAGGAGGTCAGACTAGATGATCATAATGGTCCCTTCTGACCTAAATATCTATGAATCTATGATGGCCCACCAGTGCTAGAGGTGGTGTGTGCAGATACCTACCAGTTTGAGATCTATTCCTGCACAGCCACTATTATAATTATCATGTCTCCATTTGTGCTGATCCTAGTGTCCTATATCTGTATCATCCGCACTGTGCTGAAGGTGAGGTCAGCAGAGGGAAGACCAAAGCCTTCTCTACTTGCTTCTCTCACCTCATGGTGGTTACTCTGTTGTATGGCACAGGAAGTCTGTCATACCTCTGGGTCAAAAAAAGCTACTCACCCAACACCAAGAAACTTCTGTCTCTCTCCCACACAGTCATTACTCCCATGTTAAACCCCATTATCTATAGCCTGAGGAACAAAAAGTTGAAGGAGGCCCTGAGGAGAACAATGAGCAGGAAAATAGGTATATGGTAACATCAATATTGTATCTCTTTCTTCAAACATCAGTGTCCTGGTCTGACACTAGTGTTGCCCCGTTGCTCTGCTGCTAGCAGAAATCCAGGGCCTTGAAGGCTGGATAACCATTGGCAGAGCAATCAGTGCTATGGAGTCTGGATGCATTTATTTACACTAGCTTTCAGTCCTGGAACAGAGGTGGTCACAAACAGCATGCAGGCAATCCCTTCTTTTAGGAATCCCAGACAAAACACGAATGCACAGTTTGCAGGGAGAAACTCTGCCTCAAATATGGACTTTCATCGTAGTCTATGCCTCAGAGAAAACTCTCCTGCTGGTCAGACAACTCCCTCACTCCCATAGCTGCTACAGCACAAAACCTTGCATAACACAAAACTAACAAGAAGATTGCCGGTCTTTCCAAATGTCAAAACTTTGTTAGCATATAGGCCTAAACCTCCAAGATGCTAATGGAACTGTTATCATATAGGCAAGACTTCCTGAAGCTTTGGAAAAGTAATAAATACTTTACTAATAAGTAGAAAGATATTGCTTATACAAAATATGTTTAAGAACCAGTTTCATAACAGAATTTTAAGGTTGTTTTTATGACTGGGATTGGCTAAAAAAGTTGGAACTGAAACCACAAGCAAGTGATAACTAGGTAAACACATTATAAAAGGAGAAACAATGTAAATTGCTAGCCAAAGAGTTTTATTATTGGTACATGAATCGTCTTGTGGAAAATGTTAAATCTGAGTCTGTCGCCAGCCGTAAAGGGCAAAATGAAATGAGTGGTTAAGACTCTTGTTTTGAATCCACGCTAAGTTCTTGATAAATATGTCAAAGTAGTTCCAGTTCTTTGGAACTGGAAATTTAAGTCAATCCTATCTTTCAGGATGTCACAGTTCAAGGCTGGATGAACCTTTGACCCCTCTCAGTCTCCTTGAGTGAATTCTTCCAGGTGGCAAATGCTGAGCCTTCATCTCTATGGAGCAAACCACACAATTCTCCCACTCTTTAGACTGGATCCTTGGGGTGCATCCCCTGTGTACCAACCAGGATTACTCTGCAGGGCTAACTGTATTTGGCTTCCCTGCAGGACTTCCCTTTTGGAGCTGTGACCAGTGTGAACAGAATGACAGAAAATAGCTTTTTCCAAAGAAACTACTGTTTAATCTCAACAATAGGAAAAAAGGGGTTTCAACGCAACTGTCAGTGTTCCTTCCCCACTCTGAACTCTGGGGTACAAATGTGGGGACCCACATGGAAAGATCCCCTCAGCTTATTCTTACCAGCTTAGGTTAAAACTTCCCCAGGCACAGATTCCTTTCTTGCCTTGGGATCGCTGCCATCACCAAGTGATTTAACAAACAATCAGGGAAAGGACCTCTTGGAGTCCTATTCCCGCAAAATATTTTCCCAAGCCTACACCCTCTTTCCTGGGGAAGGCTTGAGCATATATTCTCACCAATTGGTTACAAAGGGACTACAGATCCAAACCCCTGGGTCTCAGAACAATGGAAAATCAGTCAGGTTCTTAAAAAGAATGATTTTATTTAAAGAGAAAAAGGTAAAAGAATCACCTCTGTAAACTTAGGCTGGTAGTTAACCTTACAGAGTAGCAGAAAATTCAAAGAGCACAGAGAAACCCCCTCTAACCTTAGTTTCAAAGTTACAGCAAAACAGGGATAAACCTCCCTCTAGCAAAGGGAAAATTCACAAGTTGAGAAAACAAAGGTAAACTAATATTCCTTGCCTTGCTGTTACTTACAAGTCTGAAATATGAGAGACCTGTTCAGAAAGACTTGGTGAACATGGATTGATGTCCTCTCCCTCTTAGTCCCAAGAGCGAACGGCTCACAGAAAACAAAAACAAAACACAAAGCCTTCCCACCCCCAACCCCCGCCCAGATTTGAAAGTATCTTTGGTCCCTATTGGTTCCTTTGGTCAGGTGCCAACCAGGTTACTTGAACTTCTTAACCCCTTACAGGTAAGGAGGAATTTTAGGCTACCCTTATGGTTATGACAGCAACAAACGGCCTACATGCATTTGTGTCAGCTTAGATTGGCTTTGTTTATCCAGAGACACCCCCTGTTCTGGTACTGTTGGAGTCAGATTCACTTGCTCAGCAGATGGGTCTAAGAAATCTTAATTAAAGAAAAACCCTCAGCAAGTGATGATCAAATACAAGTGGGACGCAAATCAGGACTATCTTATTACAGTTGCCTGCAGCACCGGACAATACAACTTCAACCTCCCTTTGTTACACTGACGTATTTATACTTTTTGTAAGTTTTTCTTTTCTTTTACATACGTATTAGTCTCTCATTTCCATGGTAACGCTCCTCCTCTGTCATTAAAGGTTTAGTTTGAGTTCACACAGGTCTTTTCTAGCTTTTTAGTTATTTTATCTTTTATTTTCCTCACAGACATGATTACTCTGCCATGTCTTACACATGTGCAGTTCTACTTATGGTTATGCTGCTAAATATTATTAGAACAGTCTCTTAAAATTCAGAGCAGGCTTTCTCAGGCCTATATTTGCTTTCACTGCCAACAGGGTTCAGTCTGCTGCCCCACAGTCCCTATGTTTCCCTCCCTCTGTTTTCAGGAGAAGAAATTGTATCCCCCTTCAAGTTCCTTTGTCTGTCCAGAGCCTCCTGAACTTGATCAGATGAGTTTATTTAACCCAGCAGGAGGAGGTCAGGGATGGACTTCACAGTTCTAAGCAGTGCTCCTGTTGAATTTCAATGAGAGTTGGACACCTAGCTCACCTCCTTTGAAAACCCCAGCCTTAATCTCTCAGTGCCCTCCTCCATTCCCCATTGATGGGAGAGACTTCTTTCTCCAGTGCTTCTGCATGTCTTGCAGATTATCATGTCTCAGGAACTCTCACTATCTAGATCAGGTATCACCCACATTTACCACAGCATCTGAGCACCTTAAAATCTGTAATGATTTTCAGAACATAAGAATGGCCATAGTGGTCATTTCAGAGGTCCAGTATTCTGTCTTCCAACAGTGGCCACTGACAGATGCTTCAGAGTGAATGAACAGAACAGACAATCCGTGAGTGATCCATCCTGTTGCCCATACCCAGCTTCTGGCAAACAGAGGCTAGGGACACCATCCCTGCCCATCCTGGCTAGAAGCCATTGATGGACCTATCCTCCTTGAATTTATCGAGTTCTTTTTTGAACCCTGTTATAGTCTTAGCCTTACCAACATCCTCTGGCAAAGAGTTCCACAGGTTGACTGTGCATTATGTGAAGAAATATTTCCTTTTGTTTGTTTTAAACTTGCTACCTAATAATTTTATTTGGTGACCCCTAGTTCTTGTGTTATGAGAAGGAGTAGATAAAACTTCCTTATTTACTTTCTCCACACAAGTCATGATTTTCTCGACCTCTGTCATACCCCCCCTTAGTCATTTTTTTTCAAAGCTGAAAAAGTCCCAGTCTTATTAATGACAGGTTTCAGAGTAACAGCCGTGTTAGTCTGTATTCGCAAAAAGAAAAGGAGTACTTGTGGCACCTTAGAGACTAACCAATTTATTTGAGCATAAGCTTTCGTGAGCTACAGCTCACTTCATCGGATGCATACCGTGGAAACTGCAGCAGACTTTATATATACACAGAGAATATGAAACAATACCTCCTCCTACCCCACTGTCCTGCTGGTAATAGCTTATTACCAGCAGGACAGTGGGGTGGGAGGAGGTATTGTTTCATATTCTCTGTGTATATATAAAGTCTGCTGCAGTTTCCACGGTATGCATCCGATGAAGTGAGCTGTAGCTCACGAAAGCTCATGCTCAAATAAATTGGTTAGTCTTATTAATATCTCCTCATATGGAAGCTTTTCCATACCCCATTTCTGTTGCCCTTTTCTGTACCTTTTCCAATTCCAATATATCTTTTTTTAAGATGAGATGACCATATCTGCATGCAGTATTCAAGATGTAGGCGTACTATGGATTTATATAGAGGCAATATGATATTTTCTGTTTTATTATCTATCCCTTTCCCAACATTCTGTTCGCTTTTATGACTGCCGCTGCACATTGAGAGAATGTTTTCATAGAACTATCCACAATGACTCCAAGATCTCTCTCTTGAGTGGTAACAGCTAATTGAGACCCCATCATTTTATATGTATAGTGTTGATTATGTTTTCCGATGTGCATTACTTTGCATTTAACAACACTGAATTTCATCTGTCATTTTGTTGCCCAGTCATCCAATTTAGTGAGATCCCTTTGTAATTCTTGGCAGTCTGCTTTGGACTTAACTATCTTGAGTACTTTTGTATCATCTGCAAATTTTGCCACCTCACCGTTTACCCCTTTTTTTCCAGATCATTTATGAATATGTTGAATAGTACTCATACCGACACAGACCCCTGGAGGACACCACTATTTACCTCTCTCCATTCTGAAATCTGGCCATTTATTCCTACCCTTTGTTTCCTATCTTTTAACCGGTTACGGATCCATCAGAGGACCTTCCTTCTTATCCCATGACAGCTTATTTTGCTTAAGAACCTTTGGTGAGGGACCTTGTCAAAGGCTTTGTCATAAATATAAAGGGAAGGGTAAACACCTTTAAAATCCCTCCTGGCCAGAGGAAAAACCCTTTCACCTGTAAAGGGTTAAGAAGCTAGGATAAACTCACTGGCACCTGACCAAAATGACCAATGAGGAGACAAGATATTTTCAAAGCTGGAAGGGGAGAGAAACAGAGGCTCTCTCTGTCTGTGTGATGCTTTTGCCGGGAACAGAAAAGGAATGGAGTCTTAGAACTTAGTATGTAATCTAGCTAGATATGCGTTAGATTCTGCTTTGTTTAAATGGCTGATAAAATAAGCTGTGCTGAATGGAATGTAGATTCCTGTTTTTGTGTCTTTTTGTAACTTCAGGTTTTGCCAAGAGGGATTCTCTATGTTTTGCATCTAATTGCCCTGTAAGGTATTTACCATCCTGATTTTACAGAGGTGATTCTTTAACTATTTTTCTTCAATTAAAATTCTTCTTTGAAGAACCTGATTGCTTTTTCCTTGTTCTTAAGATCCAAGGGTTTGGGTCTGTGTTCACCTATGCAATTTGGTAAGGATTTTTATCAAGCCTTCCCCAGGAAAGGGGGTGTAGGGTTTGGGGAGGATCTGGGGGGGGAAAGATGTTTCCAAGCGGGCTCTTTCCCTGTTATATATCTGTTAGATGCTTGGTGGTGGCAGCAATAAAGTCCAAGGGCAAAAGGTAAAATAGTTTGTACCTTGGGGAAGTTTTAACCTAAGCTGGTAAAAAAAATCTTAGGGAGTTTTCTTGCAGGTCCCCACATCTGTATCCTAGAGTTCAGAGTGGGGAAGGAACCTTGAGAGGCTTTGTGAAAATCTATGTACACTATGCCCACTGGATCCCCCCTATCTACATGCTTGTTGTGCCCCTCAAATAATTCTAGAAGATTGGTGAGGCATGATTTCCCTTTATAAAATCCATATTGACTCCTCCCCAACAAATTGTGTTCATCTATGTATGATCATTCTGTTCTTTACTATAGTTTCTACCAATTTGTCTGGTACTGAAGTTAGGCTTACTGGCCTGTAGTTGCCGGGGTCACTTTTTGAGCCTTTTTTAAAAATTGGCATCACATTAGCTATCCTCCAATCATCTGGTACACAAACCAATTTAAATGATAGGTTACATACCACAATTAGTAGTTCTGCAAATTCACATTTGAGTTCCTTCAGAATGCTTGGGTGAATACCGTTTGATCCTTGAAACTTATTACTATTTAATTTATCAATTTGTTCCATAACCTCTTCTAATAACACCTCAATCTGGGACAGTTCCTCAGATTTGTCACCTAAAAAGAATGGCTCAGGTTCAGGAATCTCCCTCACATCCTTTCTGAACCCAGTTATAAGGTTAGCGTTCACAACACGCCCTGGCAATGAGCATCACAGGTTGACTGTTGTGTGAAGAAGTACTTATTTTTGTTTGCTGTATCCCCACAACAGGCTCGTGTGCTATTGCAATGCCATTATCCCCATTGTACAATTGTGGAACTGAGCCTGAGGGCCAGCTTTCTAAAGATATTTAGGCGCCTAGTAAGATTTTCAAAAGCACCTAGCTTCCCATCTCATTGATATTTAATGGGAATTAGAAACCTACATAGGTGACTTTAAAAATTCCATTAGGCACCTGTCTGCATCTGTTGGCACCTGAATACTTTAAAAAATCTCTCTCATACATAAGTTGCCCAAAGTCAGAAAGGGAGCCTCTGGTAGAGCCAAGACTTGATCTGAGATCTCCCAAATCTTAGGCAAATGCCCTAATTACTGGGCAATCCTTCCTCTCTGGAACAGACTGCCCCCAGTCTCTACTGGAGCATTTAGGTACCACTGCAATGTGAAGGAATAATATGAAGCCTTCATCACGCAGCAAGCCAGGATGTCATCCTTAGGATGGTAAGAGCAGACCATGGAAGCAGCTATCCTTTAAAGGGCTGAACCAGTTTTCTGCAGTGTGAAATAAGTGGCCCACAAGAACTACACTACATCCAAGCCAAGAATCCATCCTGCAAAGGCTACCAAAACCATGAGCCTGGTTCTGCCACCAGCCAGATGTTGCCCCTTGGCAACATCACACATGGAGTAGTATCTTACTCCATTGGCAGTCCTGTTGAAATCAGTAGGACTAATCACAGACTGAGGTACTATTCCATGTGAGTAAGGAAGGCAGAACTGGACCTTTAAATTGCTCGTGGCTGCAGTGCTAAATAAAGGCCAGATTGTGAATCCTTTGCTCATACTGGCAAGCAATTACTCTCATCATTAGCTCCCTTGATTTCAAAAGGACTATTTGCCTGAGTAACTAGTCTCCTGTTTGCAGAAGGGATTGACAATCTAACCCTCAGTTAGCACCCATACTGGTCACCAGTATCCTAGTGGACAGATATTAACCAGTGTGATGTAGATTTGAAACACCATGTGTAACCCATTCCCTGAGCCGTGCAGCCCCTTAGCTGTTCTGAGGGTTCTCCTAAAAGCATATAGGGCTAAACTCATCTCTGGTGTAATCCCACTACCCAGAATGGCGTCACTCCAGGGACGATTTTGGCCCCTGGATGTTTACATAAATCTGTCTGGATTCCCCTTGATGCCTTTTGAGTAACGACTATCCATAGTTAATAGCTGTTTTGGCTCTTCTGAAGACGAATTGTCCGTCTCCAAAGACAGCTCCACCACTTGCTACTCTGGCACTCAGTGCGGAGGATATTTCTCTTGTGAGAATGAAGTCTTCCATCAATTCTACTACATTTAATGGGTCGGCTCCTCAGCTGATGAAAATTAACATAGCTTCATTGACTACCATGGGGCGATATCAACCCAGCTGAGGATCTTGTCCAGAGAGTTTTGTGCTTCTTGTTTCTCAGAAGGTTGCTTTTAGTTGCTTAATATAACATCAATTTTGTTTTATCCTTAATTATCACTGCAAAGTCCATAAGCATCGTCTGTTGCTAGGCATGTAATGCCATGGGCCAAATTCATCCTGGATGCAACTTTGTGGACTTCAGTAGTGCTACATCAATTCAGCCTGCTGAATTTTAACAATCCCCTTTGCGACCTGTTTGAAGTTGAAACTTTGTTTCAGGATCTCTGTAAAGACTTTTTAATAATGCCCAGTGGGACCCATTAAAATTAACCTCCATTCACTGTTAGCTAATCAGCAGAAGAGATACATTGAAGAGATACATTTGAAGAGATACATTGATACAAGTTACAAGTTATACAGATCAATAACATTATTATAATAAAATCCACGTGGGCACTATATCAGGTAGCTATCAAGCTTAGATACCAAGGTGATGGGCACATTAGCTATATCTAAGCTGGATAGATAAGAAGTCTCTCAATCCCCATTTCAAATGCTGACTGCAGAGTCATTATCTCTGAGGCTATGTGGCTCAGGAGAATGCTAATTTGTCATTTGAACAGAGCACGGCAGCAGTGAAGTCTGTAGAATTGTTCATGTTAGATGAATTGCAGGGTCTCAGACTAGTTCACAGTGGAATGATGGAGTTCGTGGAGGATATGTCCATCAATGGCTATTGGCCAAGATGGTTGGCGATGCAACCCCATTTTCGGGGTGACCCTAAACTTCTGACTACCAGAAGCTGGGATTGGAAGAGAGGAGTAATTGCCCTGTTCTGTACACACCCTATGAAGCTTTGGTATGATTGGGAGAGACAGGATACCAGGCAAGATGGACCATAGACTGACCCAAAAAGGCATCACTTATGTTCTTATAAAGATGTCCACATGAAAAAAAGGAGACTGGGATTTTCCAGTGGATTAAGGGAATTAAGCATCTGTTTCCCATTGACTTGCAATGATGTTAGGTGCCTAACTCCTTTAGGTCTCTTGGAAAAGCCCCGGCTAACTCAACATCACAGTTAACTCTAATTAAACAGCCTTCCATGCAGGTTTAGCTGAGAAGCCAAGAGTGCATGGACACAGAAATACAGCTCCCCTGCCACCTGAAATTCTGTCCAATTAATGGTCACCATAGCCAGTTCTACTGCCACACAATTCAGTTTGTTCCCACACTTTAGCCATCACAACTGTGTTTGTGCACAGGGTATGTGCGTGTACCAGTCCATTGTGGGAAAATTTGTGCAGCTATCCTATAATGCCTGTGATGGGGCAGGTGTTCCAGAAGGACTTACACGTAGATCTGTGCATGGGATAAACCCCTATGAGATGTCCTAGTGCACAGAGAGCTGGAAGGAAGGACTGGACATATGTGTCAAGGACATGATTAGAAGATGCTTTCTCCACTGCAGAAAATCAGTGTGACAGATCACTTACAGGAAGAAAAGCACTGGCCAGCTCATGCATCAGACAGGAGTGATATAATTTTAGCAACCATTGGCCTGGGTTTTCTGAAGTGACTAATGATTCTGAGGGCCTCAGTAATCGGCAACCTATGCTGAGACGCCAGAAAAGGATCCTGATCTCCAGAGGATTAGGTCCCTGTTAGGTGTCTCCATTAAGATACCCCAAATCTCTTGTCACTTTTGAATATTTAGGGTGGGATTTTCAAAATGGTGAAGGAAGGCAGGTGCTCAACTCCTACTGTAGGTCAATGGGAGTTGGACTCCTAAATCCCATAGGCTCAATTGAAAATCCCAGCCTAAGCATGGAGCATGCAGGTACAAGCCATATTTAGAAACACCCTGGACATCAACTCCTTTAGAAGTTGAACGGTGGGCAGGGACTTAGAGCGGGGGCTACCTAAACAAGATAGAGACACGTTTAGGGAGTATGCCCTGAAATCAGTGGGTGTTAGGTGCCTACTTGCTTTTGAAAATCTCACTAGGTTTTGAAATACTTTTAAAATCTGGCCCCAAAATACTTGCTCCTGGTTATTCAGCAGAGCTGGGAACTCCCATCTCCCATCTCCTGAGTTGACTGTTTTACTAATTAGCCCAGACAACCTCTAGAAGGCAATGGAAAGAAAGGGAGTTTAAGTTAAATTAATGCATTTAGGGCCAGATTTTTTAAAGGTATTTACATGCCTAATGGGATTTTCAGAACTGCATTTAGGCAGTTAACACTCATTAAAATCAATGAGTTGGAGGCACTTAGGTATTTTTGAAAATCACAAATAGATGCCTAAATACCTTTAACATTCTCGGCCTTAATCTTAGCCATTTTAAATCTCTTCCTATCTGTGGATAGCAAAAGCACATGAATTTATAAATGGTAAGCTTAAAATTTTCAAAAGTGTCTCAGTGGCTTAGGAGCCTATGTCCTATTTTCAAAAGTAATTGAGGGACAAATTTTTAAAGGTATTTAGGAGCTGTGAATTAGGTTCCTACGTACCTTTGTCATGGAAAAATTAACCATGAGTTGTGTTTGGATCAGAACAAAGCCTGACATCTGTTTATTCAAGCATGCACGTACAGGGAGAGTCAGCTGAAGCTGCTCTGATGTATACAGAAAATACAGGAGCTTATATTGCTGAAAACCACAATTTGTTAACCCCACTTCCTTTAACAGCATTTTCCTTATTTGTCATATAGTGCAAGTTTCAACAGTAGATTTGTCTTATTTGGAGTTTAGTAAAACCAAGCTTTTTCTGTTATTGACAGGAGTTTTTCTTTGCGGTTAATGGTTTTTTCTGACTTCTAGCGGTTATGGTTACATTTCTTAAGCTGAGCTGTTTGCAATTGCCCCTTAATGGAATTTTCCACACTCTTTTCTTATGCTTCATATACACAGTTAAATTGACCAAAGTTTTAGGCCTACTTGGGAAGTTTAGGCCTACTTGGGAAGTTTAGGCCCTCTTGGGTCCACTGAATTCTTCCTCCACATTCCCCTCTTTTGGTGCCTTTTTTGGCACCGCAAATTGGGCCTAAACTTCTATAGCCATGAGCTTGTTAATTTTTTTCTCTTTTTGTTCTTTTGTGTTCAATTCCATTCCCCAAACATTCCCCAGACTGTGTCACACACTTTATTTAAAATTATTAGTGCCACCTGCTTCCTTGCACCGATGTTGGCAGGTCTAGGGCTGGATAGGTAATGATAAATACATTTATTACAGCAACAATAACATAACCCTATGCTAAACAGCAGTAAAAGCAACAACATTTTCCATCATAATAATATGATGTGGTTGGGATTGGTGAATAGCTTTAGTCACAAAACACAATACATTAGTCTGGGTACACAAAGTAGACATTCTAAAGGCAGTATAAAAGGCATTCTTTTTGGCTTGATATATATTTTGGAGCATGTAAATTTGTCCCTGTAATTTGGAAATTTTCTGAACCTTTAATAGGACTGAAAACAAATTTTGGAATCAGTTAGATACTAAAGCAGTCCAGTGAAAGGGTATCTGGAACCTAAGGGCTAATTGTAGAGTTTTATCTGCAGGCCAATAAATGATATGATTGTCTGAGACTGTAGTGAGATTAAAATGTACATCATTTAAGGTAGTGGTCTTAACATGCACACAGCTATTATTAGCTTGGAAAAATAGATGTCCTGTCAGTGTAGTCCCATGTCCCATACCCTCCCAACAAATGTTGTCATGAACAGTGACAACCTCTTTTGGTTTTAGTTTATGTACATACTGAAGTTGAGGGGATTTTAATGGCTAGAGTGTCCACTGGCTTCCAATCCCTACCCAAATGTCAGGCGTTACTCCAGGAGCAGTGACTACGAATCGGTTGGGCATACCAGGTAGTTTAAGTTCCCAAAAGTCTTGGTGAATTATCCAATCCCACATGCATCCTCCCCACGGACCCAGCAGGATTCGGTAGGTGGGAGCCCATACCCCTCCGACTGGCCCGTATGCTTGGAAGGAGCACTGTGATCATCTGCATTTCCATTCAGAAAATCTTCAAAATCTTCACTGCCACAGATTAGATGGAACTCCTGAGGTATTTGTAAGGGCAGTAGGCCACACCAGATGTTTAAGATCTCTCTGAATGGCAGTGAGCTGGTCATTCAGAAAATCCTGAACCTCCAAACGAGCCAGATCCCACTGCAATACCTTTTCAGCATTGGTGATACCCAGTACCATTTCTGTTAACAGTTTTTGGGACATTGAACTAAGGGTGGAGATAACGTGTAATTCACCAACACCAGCCTGAGCCTGGGCTAGCTGTGCTCCAGTAATAAGGCCCATGGCTTTTTCTAACTGTCCCACTTTTTCCTTATGTTGCTGACCTTTATAGATATTTTAGATTGCAGCTATGCTATTTGCACATTCCATAGGTGTCCAGCCAAGTCTCTCTTCTTTCTAGGGGAAATCCAGGTCCATTGCTGTGCCAACCTAATGGCACCTCCCTTTGAACAATTAGGATATATAGAGGTAATCTGAAAACTAGATAAGGGTAGTGTAAATTTTACAGTCCCTAGTGTAGCATTAATTACAGTCCATTGA
Organism: Eretmochelys imbricata; assembly: GCF_965152235.1. Classification (NCBI taxonomy): domain Eukaryota; kingdom Metazoa; phylum Chordata; order Testudines; family Cheloniidae; genus Eretmochelys; species Eretmochelys imbricata. Next base: position 36,829,567 of record NC_135584.1, on the reverse strand, counting down.
AACTTTAACCCATCTCTTTTTGATGAAGTATTATACCACATTTGATGGCTGAACACCCTTATATACTTTTGAGAGGCCTCAGCATCAATATCATAGGACGGGGTTTACTGCAATATGGTGCAGGTTAAATTATTAGTTATTGGGACATTTTTAGTACAGGTAATTTTAATTTTAGCAGCAGAACAAACCTTTTGTGTATTTGTTTGATTATTTACCAGTTGGGTGACCAAATAACAATAAGGGCCTTTTTTATCTATCATGCGACAAACTTTGGGAATGGCCATTTTATCAGTCCTGCTATGGGCCCCATTAATTTTAATTTTTGACTTTTGGGGATCAGTTTCAGTGATATTATATATTTTTCTTTCCACCAACACATCTGTTTTCCACTTTATTATTTGCTTATATGAACTATTTTGAACTTTAAAAAATAATATTTTTTTAACAAAATTTTAGTAAATTACTAAGATGTGAAGGCGTGGGCCATTGGGTTTCATTAGAATATACAGTATTATTTGTATTCGGGTAAATTTTAGGGGTGGTGACAGAGATGGAGGGAATGATAGGAGCAATGTCTATGGCAGCAAGGTGTTTTTGGTATTCATTCTCCGGAAGCAAATTAGGGAGGGCAGTGCATTTTGATGGTACTTGTCAGTAAGCACAGAGCCCAGCCCCCGGAAAAAAACAAACCCACCCCACCACTTAACTCCACATTTCCAAGCGTGGTTCCCACAATTCCCTCCCTGCCAATTAACAATACTTTGTCTTTTTCATCAGGACCGATTTTCAATATGTTTTGTAGTCAGGAATCCCTGGACTTTCGTGGTTTCAGCAGAGCGAGTTTTCCTTCTTTCTTGGACAGCCGTGGTTTAGCATTATGCAGGGGAGAGGTTACTAGCACATCACCCCGTAATGGTTTGGTTCTTTTAGCAAAGTCCAAATGCACAGTAGTTCTGTCAGTGGATAACGGAGAGGTTACCTGCTTTTCACCTTGTTCTTTACTCCTGCTGTCCAGAAGGAGCAACAAAGCCAGAAGGAAAGATAGACCGATCATCAGTCAGGGAGACATTACAGTGAGAAACATGGGCAGGTAGTCAATTTTGGCACTTCACAGCGGTGTTGATAATTAACAGGACTTGATAAGGGTCTTTCAGCATGGGGCCAAGACAATTCCTCGCTGATGCACCTTTATGTAGATCCAGTCTCCTGGTTTCAACAAGTGGCAGGGCAGCTGTATATAAAAAGACCTAACACATTTTGTTAGTGCCTGACAATAATTAAGCACTGTGTCATCCATTAAATGACTGTCCATCTGAGCCAGGGCCACTGGGGGCGCAGCCAGTAGTCGCATCGGGTGCCCTGCTAGAATTTTACGAGGGCTGAGTCCAGTCTTTCGATTTGGAGTGGCCCTTATATTCATTAATGCTAGTGGGACAGTATTTGGACACTTTAAATTTGTTTTTAGCGCACATCTTGGCCAGTTTATTTTTTTAAAAACCCATTTTGACGTTTTACTGTCCTGGCAGACTGCGGGTGGTGGGGGCAATGAAGATTGTATTGGATCTGTAAAGCTGCACATACCTTGTTATAATTTGTCCAATAACATTAGGTCCACTATTACTGTTGCTACTCACAGGTATGCCAAATTGTGGTACAAAATCCTTAAACAAAGTTTTACAACAGTTTTGGCATCTGCCTTTTTACAGGGAAAGGCCTCAACCCAGTTGGAAAATACATGAACTAAAACTAACACACTTATAATTGCAACATTTAGACATTGAATTAAAATCAATTTGAATATTTACAGAAGGTCCCCAGGAAGGGGGATGTGCTGCCTGCCTAACCTTGACAGCTTTATCAACAGTATGTAACTGGCAGATTACATACTGTTGGCAGTATTGCTTAAAATATATATATATATTTACAAACACCCTTGCTGATTGCAAGCAAAACTGAGGAATTACTCCCCACATTTTCCTGTATTTGTTTTATAGGCAGGTTAGGTTTTAATGGCTTCTATTTTTATTATTTAGGAGATTTACATTAACACAGACATTTTTAGCTTGCTTTTGGATTCAACATTATTAGCCACTTAGAGACTTTGTCTTAAAAGCACAATTAACTTTTAACTTTTAAGTTTTGCTTTTAAACACACATTGATTTGAAAAGGAAAACACAACCCATTTTGGTTTCCTTTTGGCAAAGTGACCATTGATTACAGAGAACCACCTTAGGACTTAGTGTGGGGCACTGACCACAGCTTTTATCTGCTATTTGTTACCAAAACAGATTTAATTTTTTTTTAAAAATTTTTCTGGCTTTGACTGCCCTGCTGCAGCCACAACTTTGGTCTTTATTTAAAGACATTTTAAATCTTATAAAGCATTAAGTCACCTTAAGGATTAAATGCTAAATACCAAAATTAAATAACACTTGTTTTTTTTGTCTGGCAAAAGTATTTTTTGGTTTTACGATTTTCAAAACAACACCAATTTATCTTAAACTTATCAAACAAAGATTGTACACACCAGGAGTGTTTTTTTAGCAAATTTGACTAACTTGTTCATAGTTAAATGATTTTACTTAAATAACCTTTTGCCTGGATTATTTACAGAAATTCTTCCAGAGAAATGTGCCCTTTCTCCAAAGGAATGGCTGCAAAGAAACCAAGAATTTTCTTTTCATAACACCTTTTTCTAACATTTGTACAAAGTTTCACTGCTTAATTTCCTCCAGTAACTACAGAGTTAACCTCTCACTTTCTTTCTTTTAACTTCCTCAAACTGTGGTTGCCTGCTTGTTTGGGCCAGATCCTTTATTTTTTTTTTTTGTTGCCTTATTTTTTTCCATGGGCACAGGCATTGTTTCACTACCAATTAAGCAAGGAGGGTGGGCTTTTTGACTAACCCCCCGTTTATTTATTTATACACATCTATTTACATACACACACATTTATTCCTCATATCTAGATGCATCTTATTTAACAATAACCTTAATCCTTTTATGTTCTGACTTAATACAAACTTTCCCTTATTTGAGGCGGTAACAACCCCTCAGCACCGGTGCTTTGCAGGAAAGCATAGTAGCAGGGCTAGGGACAACGGGAAAGGTAGGAAGAACAGCAGCATTAACAGCACGGTAAAATGGGGGAGTTACACTCACTGACCGTAGGAATAATGACTCCTGGCTGAATGCAGGAGGTAAGAACAGGTTGGATTTTTCCTTGGCCTGTTTTGATAGAGGGTACTGCTGCACCTCGGGAGGGGTTGCTGGGTTTAGGTGAATTTTAACTGGTTGGGCAGACCCAGTTCACCCAATCTGGTTGGCATGATCGGCTCACAAGGCTTAAAAGGAGGGAGACAACTTAGCCAGCAGTTCCTGTTGCAACGAGGAAGGGCTGGGGTCGGTCTTCTCCTGTAAACTGCCAGGACCTCATTGTGAGTGGGATCAGGCACATCCAGATACACACCATTTGGGGTACAGCAGATTATACCATTTAATGTACACAGCAAGTGTTTTCCCAAAAGGTTAGCAGGTGAACAAGGGTTTAGGAGGAAAGCATGACGGTCAAACAAAGGACCAATAGAAATGGACAGAGGTGAAGAGATGGGGTGGGGAATAAAAGTATTGGATCGGCCAGGGCTGTAGGGACATTTACTCTATTTAATGGCCCATTTGTTTGCTATAGTAACACGCACCATCACTGGGTTCCTATGGGAGGTGGACGGTGGGGACCTTGGTTTGGCCTTCCCCTTCTTCCCTGCAATGGGCGGCTATTACAGAGTCCCTGTATGTTCTGGAGCTGGGAAGTCATTAACATAGTTTTAATGTGGCTGTGAGAGTATTTGGGCTTTATTTAAATTTTTATTTTTACTTTGTTTATAGGTGCTATTTTTTGCTCCAGTGGGCTGGCTGTCTTTGGGCAGACTGTGAGAATTTTATTTAACAGCTTTTTTCAGATTTTATTTAACTTTTTCTGGTTCTGGCCTGGATTTTGCTTGGGCCACTGAGCTTTTTCACAAAGGCGACACAGTGTTTCCCTAGGCATGACCCCTCGTAGAAGCTGGTTTAAATCTGCCCATGTAGGGTTGTAACAGTTTATAATAATTTGCAATTCCTTTTTTAATTTAACAGGATCCTCTCTTATTTTTGGAAATTTTTAAAGTAAATTATACAATTTTGTAGGAGACCAAGGTGCATGTGCAGACACTGAGGTCTCATGACCCGAAGCACCAATGCCCGGGAATTGGCGCAAGGGGAACATTTCCTCAGTACAGGTTTCAGAGTAACAGCTGTGTTAGTCTGTCTTCGCAAAAAGAAAAGGAGTACTTGTGGCACCTTAGAGACTAACCAATTTATTTGAGCATAAGCTTTCGTGAGCTACAGCTCACTTCATCAGATGCATACTGTGGAAACTGCAGAAGACATTATATACACAGAGACCATGAAACAATACCTCTTCCCACCCCACTCTCCTGCTGGTACTAGCTTATCTAAAGTGATCACTCTCCTTACAATGTGTATGATAATCAAGGTGGGCCATTTCCAGCACAAATCCAGGTTTTCTCACACACCCCCCCAAAACACACACACACAAACTCACTCTCCTGCTGGTAATAGCTCATCCAAACTGACCACTCTCCTTACAATGTGTATGATAATCAAGGTGGGCCATTTCCAGCATAAATCCAAGTTTAACCAGAACGTCTGGGGGGGGAGGGGTAGGAAAAAACAAGGGGAAATAGGCTACCTTGCATAATGACTTAGCCACTCCCAGTCTCTATTTAAGCCTAATTTAATAGTATCCAATTTGCAAATGAATTCCAATTCAGCAGTTTCTCACTGGAGTCTGGATTTGAAGTTTTTTTGCTGTAAGATAGTGACCTTCATGTCTGTAATTGCGTGACCAGAGAGATTGAAGTGTTCTCCGACCGGTTTATGAATGTTATAATTCTTGACATCTGATTTGTGTCCATTTATTCTTTTACGTAGAGACTGTCCAGTTTGACCAATGTACATGGCAGAGAGGCATTGCTGGCACATGATGGCATCTATCACATTGGAGGATGTGCAGGTGAACGAGCCTCTGATAGTGTGGCTGATGTTATTAGGCCCTGTGATGGTGTCCCCTGAATAGATATGTGCCTACCTTGATTTTCATACACATTGTAAGGAGTGGTCACTTTGGATAAGCTATTACCAGCAGGAGAGTGAGTTTGTGTGTGTGGTTTTTGGAAAAAGGGGCGGGGGGTGAGAAAACCTGGATTTGTGCTGGAAATGGCCCACCTTGATTATCATACACATTGTAAAGAGAGTAGTCACTTTGGATGGGCTATTACCAGCAGGAGAGTGAGTTTGTGTGTGGGGAGGCGGAGGGTGAGAAAACCTGGATTTGTGCTGGAAATGGCCCAACTTGATTATCATACACATTGTAAGGAGAGTGATCACTTTAAATAAGCTAGTACCAGCAGGAGAGTGGGGTGGGGGAGGTATTGTTTCATGGTCTCTGTGTATATAATGTCCTCTGCAGTTTCCACAGTATGCATCCGATGAAGTGAGCTGTAGCTCACGAAAGCTTATGCTCAGATAAATTGGTTAGTCTCTAAGGTGCCACAAGTACTCCTTTTCTTTTTTCCTCAGTACAGGGAGGCACTGTCTGAGGGGTGAACTCAAGGGGCTTCTGTTGCTTAATATTTCTTGCCGGCTTAGTTGGATTTAAATTCTTTGCCAATTTTTTTTATCTCTTTTAATTGTGTTGTAAGTTTCTCCTAAAAGTCCTTGAGACTCCTTACTTGAGATTCACAGCACCATTTCTTCTCTTCTTCTTCTTCTTTTGTTTTTTTATGCCAATAGAAATATGCCTCACACTGACATTGGCCAGAAGTGCACTTCTGAGGTCCACAATCTTGTCAAGGTCGAAGCTTTTCCTCTAAGGGAAACCATAAATTTAAATGATCCCTTTCCCTGGTATACCAATTTCAATTTTTCCAGAAACTTGCAAATGAACTAGAGTGAGCCTTTTGGCGGGATGGTGATCCTTCTTGACTCACCAGCCCCCATCTGTACCTGGCGAGAGGGGAATACTCTTGGATCCTCCATCCCCCAGTACTTAACTCAATTCACTTGTCACACTCACACAGGGACCTGGTGAGGCGGGGATCCTCTTGGACCCTCCGGCCCCCAGTGTCTGACTCAATTTACACTGGCATGCAGAACCAGGTCTAACCATGATCTGCCCAGGTCTATTGACGACCTGCCCAGCCACCGTCAGTGGCTCTTCCCGGTGAAAACAAACCTGGATGGGACTCTGACCCTCCCCAAGGGTGTCAGGCGTGTCTGGCAGCAAAAGTCCGAATAGAGTGTACAACTTACCCAAGTGCACCAGAAACCCAGAAAAATATAGAGATTTCAAAAGGTCTCTTACCTTTTCAGATGGGCCCGGGGTCTGGTGGGGAATAGCTCGCGGTCCGGCTCTCGGGGGTCACTGTCTATCCTAGTCATGGCACCAAGAATTGTCGTGGAAAAATTAACCATGCATTGTGTTTGGATCAGAACAAAGCCTGATGTCTGTTTATTCAAGCATGCGCGTACAGGGAGAGTCAGCCGAAGCTGCTCTGGCGTATATAGAAAATACAGGAGCTTATATTGCTGAAAACCACAATTTGTTAACCCCAATTCCATTAACAGCATTTTCCTTTTTTGTCATATAGTGCAAATTTCAACAGTAGCTTTGCCTTGTTTGGACTTTGGCAAAAACAAGCTTTTTCTGTTATTGGCAGGTGTTTTTCTTTGCGGTTAATATTTTTTTCCAAATTCTAGCGGTTACGGTTACATTTCTTAAGCTGTGCTGTTTGCAATCACCCCTTAATGGAATTTTCCACACTCTTTTCTTATGCTTCATATACACAATTAGTTTGACCAAAGTTTTAGGCCTACTTGGGAAGTTTAGGCATATTTGGGTCCACTGAATTTTTTCTCCACACCTCTAAAATCTGGCCCCTAGGAACATAGCAGTCTAAATTTAATGGAAAATCAATGGGTTTTAGGTTCCTAAGTGGCTAAATCAGTTTTGAAAATGGGATTTTGATTTCCATGTCATTGGGCTCAGACTTTTCAAAGTATTTTGGCACCTAAAGATGCAAATAGGTACCTGGCAGGATTTTCAAAACCACCTTGGAAACTAACTTCCTTTAAAACCAATGGAAGTTGCACAGCTAGGTGTTTTTGAAAGTCCCTTTAGGCATCTATCTGCTTCTTTAAGCACCTAAATATCTTTGAAAATCTGGCCCTTTGCCAATTTTGCAATGTGTCAATATCTCCATTTTATAGATTAGGGAAACATGACTTGATTTAGATCACACATAAAGTCTCTGGCAGAGTCAGGAATAAATCTCAGGGTTCTTGACTTTTAGGCCAATTCCCAAATTATTATATGAAGGTCACTGTTGCACTTGATGCTGTGGCATGGAAAATAAACTATCCCAGATGTTTCCTGTTTGCAAAAATTGGGAAAAAGAGCATGTTTAATGTCCAGTATTTAATTCCCCTTGTTTTGTCATACACAAACATATCTGTGTTCATGTGTCTCTCTACAGTTGGCACAGTGTCATAGAGTCCATGTACTTATGACCCAAATCCACCCACGCCCCATCTGTTGACAAACTGCCTTCCCTGTGCTGTAGTGTTGTAATTCCATTACTGAACCCCATTATCTATAGCTTGTGGAATAAGGAGTTTAAAGGAGCCCTGACGAAAATCAAGGAAAACGGTTTTTATATGAATATCCAGTAGAGCTGGACAAAATTGTCAACATTTTGAAGATATTTTTCATTATAAATTTCATTTTCTATGAAAATAAACTCCAAATAAATGTCAAAGAAAGTTTTCATTGAAAATCATTGGGGTTTATTTGACCAGCCACAGTGCTGGTCAATTATTTTTCAGCGATTGTAAAGTTTCAAGAAAACTTTGAAATGTTAATTAACATTTTTCAAAATTTTGAAAAACACTGAATTTAAACAAAATCCTGTGGGTTTTTCCCCCCTGCTTTTTGTTTGGTTTTGATTTTTTAACAGTTCTAACCTCAAAAAGATGGTCTAATGCAGAAAGAACCAGATTGGTAATTAAATTATGTAAATTATTTTATGATATTAATGGGGAAAATGAGGGCTTCTGTCAACATAGCTAGCATCTTTTGTGGAGATAGTGTTCCTACACTGGAAGAAAACACTTTTGTTGGTGTAAACTGCATCTACATAATGGTTCTAGGTAAGGACTGAAAAAAAATAAGTAAGGGCTTGAAAGATTGGCCCTCACTCATCACTTCGTTGGTACGGTTTACACAGATCTTAGAACTATAAAAGAAATCGGAGAAGAAAAAAAGAAATATTGGGCATGATTAATGAATGAAACCCCTGTTTTATGTTGGTGCAACTCATCAAAGTCAATGGATTTCCAGCAGTGTAAAACAGGAATAAAGCCGTGCCATGTTAGAGCCTAATGTAAATAATCTGGCAATATTGACTGGTATTTGGCTCACTGACTCCAATAAAGAACTGATTTACCCCAACTGTGAATCTGCCCCAGTGACTTCAATGAAGGTACACCAATTTGAATTAGATGGGGACATGGTTTATTGACTTCAATGGAGCTATGTTAATTTACAACATCTGTGGATCCGGTACCATTCACTTTTAGGGATGCACACTGAATTACACCAGCTGGCATCTGGTCCAAAGACACACAAACAAGTTAAATGCCAAGTCTACTCCCACTGAAACCAACAGATGTTTTGGCACTGATTTCAAGGGGAGAGAGAGTAGTCCCTTAATAATTACGTTATGTATTCATATAATGGGGTGTCTGAGATGCCTCAAAGACCAGCTCCCTAGGGCTGCTAAGGAAGCTGTTAAATATACCAGTTCCATCCACAATAAAATTCTTTGGTAAGCAGAGAGATGAGACCAATGTGGGTTGCACAGGTAGGTGATACATTTCTTTATTTTAGTAGAGTCATGCTGAATTCCTTTGGATTATTCTGAAGGATGAATCTAGATGAGCCTTGTTATGTTCCTTTTGTCTTCTGGACTGAAATGTTCACTGTTTTTAAGTTTGAAGCCCTGATTCTTGTGTCACAGTGAAGGCTTGTCCAAACAAACACGTAATTCATGGCCAGCTGGGGTGTAGATCAACCTTGCGCTAGCCTGCCATGCACTACTGCCCAGGTGGACCCAGCAGCCACACACTAAAATTCCTTAGTATGCTTTCATCTACTCCTGTTTCAAACCAGGGATGGTCAAAGTGCACAAAGGAAATTGTAGTGTTAGGCAGCAGGGTCCACATAGGTTGTTAGGACAGAGCAGCTAGCACAAAATGGATTTTCACTCCAGCTTGCTGCAGACTAAGGATGTGTCTACATTTGAGCTAGGGGATTGATTCCCAGCTTGAGTAGATGTACCCTTGGTAGCTCTGCCCGAACAGGTGCCTAAAAATACAAGTGTGTCCAGAGTGGCCTGGGCAGCTGCTCGGGCTAGCAGCCCTATGCAAAATCCTGCCTGACCTTTTGGGTACGTAGCTGGAGCCGCTGCCTCTGCCATCACAGACATTGCACTAGCTCAAACAAAGCTATCAGGAGTATATCAATGTGAGCTGGGAACCACACATCCCAGCTCAAATGTAAACGTACCCTAAATGTTCGTATAGATAAGTAAGACTGGAAGGGACCTTGGGAGGTTATCAAATCCATCCCATGCAATGAGGCAGGACCATGTTTACTTAGACCATCCCTGAGAAGAGTATGTCTAACCTGTTCTTAAAAATCTCTAATGATGGGGATTCCACAACCCATGAATGCCTATTTCAGAACTTAAGTACCCTTAGAGTTAGAGAGTTTTCCCCTAATATCTAACCTAAATCTCCCTTACCGAAGATTAAGCCCAAAACTTTTTGTCCTACCTTCAGTGGACAGTTGATCACCATTCTCTTTGTAACAGCCCTTAACTTATTTGAAGACAGTTCATAGATTCATAGATACTAAGGTCAGAAGGGACCATTATGATCACCAAGTCCAACCTCCTGCACAACGCAGGCCACAGAATCTCACCCACCCACGCCTGCAAAAAACCTCTCACCTATGTCTGAGCTATTGAAGACCTCAAATCGTGGTTTAAAGACTTCAAGGAGCAGAGAATCCTCCTGCAAGTGACCCGTGCCCCATGCTACAGAGGAAGGCGAAAAACCTCCAGGGCTTCTTCCAATCTGCCCTGGAGGAAAATTCCTTCCCGACCCCAGATATTGTGATCAGCTAAACCCGGAACATATGGGCAAGATTCACCAGCCAGAAACCCAGGAAATAATTCTCGGTAATAACTCAGATCCCATCCCATCTAACATCCCATCACAGGCCATTGGGCCTATTTACCATGAATATTTAAAGATCAATTAATTGCCAAAATCATGTTATCGCATCATACCATCTCCTCCATAAACAGGTATCAGGTGTTCCCTCAGTCTACTTTGCTCAAGACTAAACATGCCCAGGTTTTTTTAACTTTTCCTCGTAGGTCAGATTTTCTAACCCTTTGATCATTTTTGTGGCTCTCCTCTGGACTCTCTCCAGTTTGTCCACATCTTTCTTAAAGTGTGGTGACTGGAAATGGACACATTACTTTCACTGAGGCCTCACCAGTGCCGAACAGAGCAGGATAATTACCTCCCATGTCTTACATACAACAAGCCTGTTAATACACCACAGAATGACGTTAACTTTTTTCATAACTGCATCATATTAGTAAGGGACAAAGTAGGTTAGTAATATCTTCTATTGGACCAACATCTGTCAGAGAGAGAGACAAGCTTTTGAGCTACACAGAGCTCTTCTTCAGGTCTGGGAAAGGTACTCAGAGTGCCCCAGCTAAATAAAGGATTGAACAGATATTTTAGCCTAAATAGTTAGCTCATATTCTAAATGACCATTCATGGTGAAGTGGCCCGTTAACAGCCCTGTAGTTATAGGATAAAAAGAGAGGTTAGTGGGTTACAGATTGTTGTAATAAGCCATAAATCCAATGTCTTTATTCAAACCAGGATTTTTAGTGTCTAGCAAAGTTATGAATTTAATGAGTAACTCCCCTGGAGTTAATAATAGAGTTCCTGGAAAAAATTCTAGCAGAACAGTTTTCCATCCAAAAATGCTGATTTGATGAAATCAGAACATTTTACATGGGAACATTTTAATTACATCTACGTTTCCAAGAGGCAATCATAAAAATGTTTTGACCTTAATATAATATAATATAAACGATAAAGTTGAAACAAAATGATTCAACCTTATGAAAATTAAACAAATGAGCCTCATCTAAATGCCAGAAGCTAGGAATGGGTAATGGGATGGATTACTTGATGATTACCTATTCTGTTCATTGCTTCTGAATCACCTGGCACTGGCCACTGTTGGGAGACAGGATACTGGGCTAGATGGACCTTTGGTCTGACCCAGTGTAGCCATTCTTATGTTCTTATGATTTGTTCTGACTTCATCAAAACAACATGTTTTGATAAGATTGAAATGAAATATTTCCAGATTATTTTGTTTTGCAAAAAATCTGATATTTTGTTTTTTGTCCTGATTTAACATGAAATGAAATTTCAAAGTTTGAGAATTTACTATGGGTTGTAAATTCTGTTGTTCAACCAGATGTAGTTGATGGTATGAAGCCCCACCCACCTCTGAAACACATGAATTGCTCTATTCTGATCTCGCTTACATTACATTTACACTGATGTATCCACATTGATTTCAATGAAATGACTATTTACATTAACTGAAGATCTGCTCTGACAGATGTAGATCCACCACACCATTACTCCTGTTTTACATGTAACTGAACTGATTTCAATGCATTGCACCAGCATCCAACTGTGGTATCAGTAATGAATCATAATTCTTTTCTGTTTGAGAAAGAGGAAAATCAAGCCGTAAATAATCACAGTTAGACAAAGATGTACAAATATTTTTATATAATTATGGAGGTTGGGATTTTCATAGGACATAGGACTGAAAGGGACCTTCTGGGTCATCGAGTCTGATCCCCAGTTTTGGTAGGCAGTCCTGTCATATAATCCTGTTCATAAATGTATCAGGCTACATCTTTGACTAGTTAGGTTGTTTGTCCACATTACTCCTACTGGGAGGCTTCCAGAATGTTACAAACATTCTTAATTTCCAGCATAAATGTATCTGTGGCCAGTTTATTTCCATTTGTTTTTATGCCAACACTGTCCTTTAGCTTCCAATACTCTTCTCCCTCCCTGGTATTTACCCTCCTGACGTATTTGTAGAGGGCAATCAGAACCCCTTTCAGCCGTGATTTAGGCTAAACAAGCCAACCTCTTTCAGTCTTCTCTTGAAAGATACGTTCTCCATTTACCTCCTCTTCCTAGAAGCCCTTCTCTGCAACTTTTCCCATTTGAATGAGTCTTTCTTGAATTTGAGTGACCAGAATTGTACGCAGTATTCCAGATGAGATTTTCACAATGATTTGTATGATGGAATTCATAATTGCCTATATCTAGCAGAAATACTTTACCTGATACATCTTAGAATCACATATGTTGTTTTCACAGACACGACACATGGTTGGCTCATACTCATTCTGTGTTTTACTAATACACCATGGCCTTTCTTCTCCTGTGTCACTTTCAGCTGATGAGCTCACTGTTTATATCAGAGGTCTGTGTTATGGGCTCCTCAGTCTATGACCTTTCACTTTGCAATATTAAATTTCATCCCATTTCCATTACTCTGGCCCTCAAGGTTATCCATTTCTTTCTGTATAATATTGTGATCTTTCTCAGGATTAACAATGCCTCCCATGAGGCATTTCCTGAACCAATGAGGCATTTCCATGCACAATTTCCATGAGGAAATTTCACGCCGAGGCCACTAATGATAATATTAAATAAGATCAATCTAAAGACTGATCCTTGAAAAAGTCCAGTAGTAACCTGATTCCAGTCCAGCGGTTCACCTTTCATCAGAACCTGTTGCTGTCTCCCCTTTACCCAGTTTGTTATCTACTAAACATAGTCTTCTCCAATTTAATTAATATTTCCCATGTGCTATTGCCTCAGGTGCCTTGCTGAAATCCAGACATTTTAGATTTAACACAGTCTCCTTGTCTAATAATCAGTTATTTATAAAGGAAAGAGACCAGATTAGTCTGGCATGACTAAAAGATAGATAGATAGATAGATGCCAATTTTACTTTACATAAATCATATATCAAACTCATGTATAGTCTTTTTTTTTAATTCTTAAGACAAAATATGCTGAAGAAGAGATGAGAAATGACACCTCCGTGGCCAAATTTGTCCTGCTGGGGTTCTCTAACCACCCAGACACGAATCTCATTCTCTTCATGGTGTTTCTATGCATTTACATCATCACAGTGCTGGGCAACATCCTCATCATCATCATCATAAATGTCGATCCAGCCCTTCACACGCCTATGTATTTCTTCCTCAGGAACTTGTCCTTCCTGGAGGTCTGCTACACCTCGGTCACCCTGCCCAAGATGCTGGCCAACCTCCTCTCAGAAGACAAAACCATATCGTTTGTTGGCTGTGCAGTACAGATGTATTTCTTTCTATTCTTTGCTGTTACTGAGTGCTTTCTCCTTGCATCTATGGCATTTGACCGCTACAGTGCCATATGCAACCCTCTGCGCTACACGGCTATCATGGACAAGAGGGTTTGCATCCAGCTGGCTTTGAGCTCATGGATCTGTGGCATCCTGGTGGCCCTGGGGCACACAATATTTGTCTTCACACTTCCTTTTTGTGGGTCCCAGGTGATCAACCACTTCTTCTGTGAGATCCAGCCGGTGCTGAAGCTGGTGTGTAGGGACACCTATTGGAACGAGATCCAGATCATTGTGGCTGCTGCCTTCGTCCTCATGATGCCTTTCATGATGATCCTGGTATCCTACATCTGTATCATCTCCACCATCCTGAAAATGCAGTCCGCCGAAGGCAGGCGCAGAGCCTTCTCCACCTGCTCCTCACACCTCATTGTGGTGACCTTGTTCTATGGGACGGCCCTTATCATGTACGTGCGCCCCAAGTCCAGCTTCTCTCCAGATGTGAACAAGTTACTCTCTCTGTTCTACTCAGTGGTGACTCCGATCTTGAACCCTATCATCTACAGTCTCAGAAACAAGGAGGTGAAAGATGCCTTGAGGAAAACAGGGATGAAAATATTCCATCCACAAAAATAGACATTTTTCCTCCAACTGAATTATTCCCTGGGGAATATCTTAGCTCTCAAGAGACTCTATGTTGCTAAAGAGACTGAGAGACAGCTCAGCATCACATCGAATGTAGTGTTGGTCTACTTTTTCTGAAATTTGTATTTTAATGACATTTTGTCATTAAGATTCTGAATTTCAACAAATAAATCTGTGAATCTTGTAGAAAACAAAAGAAAATAAATGAAAAATGCAAATAAAAAATAAAAGGAAATTACACTGCTGCCTCCTCCCATTGTTTCATCAGTTCTAATTGAAGTATATCTGCATTGCATAGTACCGCCCCCCCCCATTTTAATTAGAGTTGGTTGAAATTTTCTGAGTTTCCCAAATATTTCTCCTCCCAAAAGTTAATGACAGAAATGGGTAGAGAAACTTGAAAATGTTTTGCAATTTTCTCTTCTCCCTCAGTAGATTAGTTCAATTATTTAGAACTTTCCATTAAATTTCAAAAAACGCTTACAAAGGAATTTCAGATATCTCAAAAAGAATGTCAACAATCACTCTCTTCCATTTGTCAATCTTTTCTAATTCAGCAACATCTTAGACTATCCTTAATATCAGAATATCCTTAATCATAAGATTGCACATGGGTCACCTGAGGTCTAAGAGGAAACCTCTATTGCTGGTCAATTCATTTTTGTCATTCTCTGGTCCTGGGACATGCAAAATCATTAATCACGGCATCTTTTCCCCCAGGAATTCATTGTGAGTAAAGGCTACATCCAGTTTGATGAGTTTTTCTCCCTCTCACAAAACCTAACTTTTAGGTACATAGAAAACCATTTGGATTCACAAAGCCTTGGTTAGGGGCTGAGGTTCCCTACTCAATGAGTGGAGGTATATAGGCACCAAATAATAGGTTCCACAAAAGCCAGGATGGTGAGTGGGGAGCTGCCTAAACTAGCTAACAGGAGATGCTGAGTAGAGCGGTGTGTGCTAAGCCCTGCCCCTCAACGGGAATGCAGCACCTAGGTCCAGGATGAAGTTAAGTGCATATCTTTGCTTGGGGTCTACAGCCAGGAACTGTCTCCTGGAGGTAGGTTCTGGAGGGGTTTCTTGCATGAAACAATGTAGGAGGAGTTGGGTGCCACAGCAGCTTCCTTATAACTTTTAGCTTAGAGGCTTTGGTACTTACCTGGGAGGTGGGAGACCCCCCAGTTCAGTTCTCCAACTGTCTGATGAGGAGAAGGTATTTGTAGAGGGGTTTTCACCTCCGGGTGAGTGCCTTAACCATTGAGCTGTGGGATATTCTGCTGGGGGGTTCCCTCAGCCTCTCCTATTGATTGAAGTTCTGCTTTACATAGATAATTAAAGAGTCATCAGAGCAGGGAAATTGGGTCCTTGGGCTGTCACCTTCCAGTGGTGTACCCCAACCACCGCCCTCAGGGTCATCCTCACATGCTCTCTGGCCCAATTAATATGTACGCTTTTATTAAAAAAATGAAACAGCTGTAGCTGGAGAGATTGAGGGGGACCTCTGTTAGAACATCCCATAGCCCAGTGGTTAGGACATTGCCCTAAGAGATAGGAAATACATGTGCAAATCCTTTCTACTTGTTGTTGTTGGTTGTTAGCCAGTACAGGAGATGGTGATCAAACTGCCCCAAAAGTCCACAGACTCAGTTCAGTGGTGAAGGTGCTTGTCCAGGTTTATTGTTAATGAAGTCTGGTCCTAGTGCCCTGGCTCAATGGTTACAGTTACAGTAGCACATGTACACCCATTACAATGGACAAGCTCAGCGAGCAGCAGGACTTCCCACTCCTACCTAGGCCAGACTAAGAGTTAAGGTGAGGCATCCCAACATTTATAGACTGAGACAAGCAATCTGGGATAAACAACTTACATACCACGTTACATGTTTCATGACATGTTTGTTATCTCCTATTGTACCTTTCTCCTGATGTTTCAGACAACATATCCTTATTCATCACCTCAGTCAAACCATTTTATCGTGTTCTAGGTTGGGGTGTTCTTGTGGTGGCCTGCTGGAATGTGTTTCATATTCAGTGTGTTTTAGTGATGCCAGCAACGATGTTTGCTTTCTTTGCAACAGCATTACACTGTTGACTCATATTTAGCTTGTGATCACTATGTGATCCAGACCCCTTTCCGCAGTACCCCTTCCTAGGTAGCCATTTCCCGTTTTGTATGTGTGCAAGTGATTGTTCCTTCCTAAGTGGAGTACTTTGCATTTGTCCTTATTGAATTACATCCTATTTACTTCAGACCATTTCTCCAGTTTGTCCAGATCATTTTGAATGTTAATCCTATCCTCCAAAGAACTTGAAACCCCTTCCAGCTTTGTATCACCCCCAAATTTTAAAAGTGTACTCTCTATGCCATTAACTAAATCACTGATGAACCGGACCCAGAACCGATCCCTGCGGGACCCCACTCGTTATGTCCTTCCACTTGTTTTGACTGTGAACCACTGATAACCACCACCTGGGAATGATTTTCCAACCAGTTATGCACCCACCTTACAGTAGCTCCATCTAGGTTGTATTTCCCTAGTTTGTTTATGAGAAGGTTATATGAGACAGTATCAAAAGCTTTACTCAAAAAACAAAAGACAAGATATACCACACCTACCAGTTTCCCCCTATCCACAAGGCTTGTTACCCTGTCAAAGAAAGCCATCAGGTTGGTTTGACATGATTTGTTCTTGACAAATCCATGCTGACTGTTATTTATCACCTTATTATATTCTAGGTGTTTGCAAATTGATTGCTTAGTTATTTGCTCCATCATCTTTCTGGGTACAGAATGAACTCCCGGTATGACACTTTGGCCAAAAGAACTTATTCCATCCTGTGATGTATAAACAGTGGAATCTTGAGAGAAGGAGAGAGGTTATTTCACCACAGTATTTGCTACTGTTGTCACCACTGCTGAAATACTGTCTAGTTCTTCTGTCCACAATTCTATTGATAACTTTGAGAGGTTTCAGAGAAGAGCCATGAAAATGATTAAGGGATTAGAAAAGCCTGCTTTATAGTGATAGACTAAATGAGCTCAATCTGTTTAGCTTTAGAAAGAGAAAATTAAGGGGTGACTCAATTGCAGTGTAGAAGTATCTACATGAGGAACACATATATAATGATGGGCTCTTCAGACTAGAACCAAAAGTTCTTACATTATCCGATAACTAGAATTTGCAATAAGACAAATTCAGACCAGAAGTAAGGAGTAACATTTTTAATGGAGGAGGCAATTACCCACTGGAACAATTAACCAAGGGTCATAGTGGATTGTCCCTCACTGACAATTTTTAAATCAAGGTTCTATGTGTTTCAAAAAGATCTGTTCTACGAATTATTTTGGGGAAGTTCTGTGGACTGTGTCATACAGGAGGTCATACTCGATCATCACAATGGTCCCTTATGTTCTTGGAATCTTTGAATCCATTGGGGTAAAGAGAGGCTGCTGTGCTCACGCCCAGAGCCTTACAACAGGGTACCTAGGGCTTAGGCATTTAACTACCTTTGTGAATCAACCCTAACTCTTCCTCAGGTTAAAGAAGTATAGGCTGGATGAATGGACTATAAGGTGGATGGAAAGCTGGCTAGATTGTCGGGCTCAACGGGTAGTGATCAATGGCTCCATGTCTAGTTGGCAGCCGGTATCAAGTGGAGTGCCCCAGGGGTCGGTCCTGGGGGCGGTTTTGTTTAATATCTTTATAAATGATCTGGACGATGGGGTGGATTGCACCCTCAGCAAGTTTGCAGATGACACTAAACTGGGAGGAGTGGTAGATACGCTGGAGGGTAGGGATAAGATAGAGAGGGACCTAGACAAATTAGAGAATTGGGCCAAAAAAAATCTGATGAGGTTCAACAAGGACAAGTGCAGAGTCCTGCACTTAGGATGGAAGAATCCAATTCACCGCTACAGACTAGGGACCGAATGGCTTGGCAGCAGTTCTGCAGAAAAGGACCTAGGGGTTACAGTGGACAAGAAGTTGGATATGAGCCAACAGTGTGCCCTTGTTGCCAAGAAGGCCAATGGCATTTTGGGATGTATAAGTAGGGGCATTGCCAGCAGATCGAGGGATGTGATCGTTCCCCTCTATTCGACATTGGTGAGGCCTCATCTGGAGTACTGTGTCCAGTTTTGGGCCCACACTACAAGAAGGATGTGGAAAAATTGGAAAGAGTCCAGTGAAGGGCAACAAAAATGATTAGGGGCCTGGAACACATGACTTATGAGGAGAGGCTGAGGGAACTGGGGATGTTTAGTCTTCAGAAGAGAAGAATGAGGGGGGATTTGATAGCTGCTTTCAACTACCTGAAAGGGAGTTCCAAAGAGGATGGCTCTAGACTGTTCTCAGTGGTAGCAGATGACAGAACAAGGAGTAATGGTCTCAAGTTGCAGTGGGGGAGGTTTAGGTTGGATATTAGGAAAAACTTTTTCACTAGGAGGGTGGTGAAACACTGGAATGCGTTACCTACGGAGATGGTGGCATCTCCTTCCCTAGAAGTTTTTAAGATCAGGCTTGACAAAGCCCTGGCTGGGATGATTTAGTCGGGGATCGGTCCTGCTTTGAGCAGGGGGTTGGACTAGGTGACCTCCTGAGGTTCCTTCCAACCCTGATATTCTATATTCTCACAATGAGGATATGAGTCGTGGGGCAATGTTTCCATGTTCCCATTGACTTGCATTAAATGCCAGATTTTCAAATTATTCAGGTAATTCAGGTGCCTAATTCTGAGTCAACTCAATGGGAATTAAGAACATACATACCTCAGTAAACGTGGGCCTGGCTGCCTAAGTCACTTTCAAAAATGGTACTTAAGCTTGTAAATCAAAAAGATGTTTAGAACATTATTTAGATTAGCTTGATTAGCAAATTTCACTCTTGATTAGTTAGGAGCAGGTTTTGCCAGTCTTATTCACATTGAAAATAATGGGGCTTCTGCAGATGAAGGAACAATTTATTGTTTTTAAGAATCTTCCCTCTGCCCTTGTGAAATTGTCATCTGTTGAAAGCAGCACTGGCTCAGTCCATTAATTGTGGTGCGATGCCAGCATTCTGCCATTGTCCTTGGGTGGGAATTGCATATACTTAGTGGCATTTTGCTGGAGGCATCCTGCATTTGAACCAAACACTGAGGTCCTTGTTTGGTTATGAGAGGTGGAATTTGGAAATTTGTCCATGGGATTTAGGAGCTAAGGCACCAGCTGGATGTCTGTCCCAAAGATGCAGAACATTCAATGCCATATTCTACTCTGTTGAAATCATTAAATGTTTGGCACTGATTTCAAGAGGAGAAAAAGTACAGTATTCCCTTAATAATTATGTTGTCACTTTATATAATGAGGCATCTGAGGTGTATCAAAGCTCAGGTCCCTGGGGCTTCTACAGAAGCTGTTAAATATTCCAGTTCCATCTGTGACAGAATTCTTTGGTAATCATAGAGAGGACATGAATGTGGGATACAGACCAGGTGAGAAATTCCTTGATTTGTCAAGAATTATGTATATTTCCTTTGGATTGTTCTAAGTGAGCTCAACCTAGATGAGTCTTGTGAAATCCCTATTATTTCTTGAATTGAAATGTGCTCTGTTTTAAAGTCCTGAGTTCAATCGCATTTAACGTAAACACTGGGTAACTCTAGTGCAGTTAATTGTAGAACTGTGCGAAAATATTCCAACTCAACAATTTTCCATCAGATAATTTGGTTGGATGGAATGAAAGCCTTTTACATGGGAATGTATTAATTTTATCTACATTTTGAAATATCATTCTCAAAATGTTTTGTCTGTTCTATTCTTTTCTGATCAAAATGATAACACTGAAAGATATTATTTGACCTTATTAAAATGAAACATTTTTACATTATTGAAATGAAACATGATAACACATGCTTGTAAGGTTCAAAGAAAATATTTTTGACTATATCATTCCTCATAAAAAAATCTGAGCATTTGCCTTTCGTCCTGATTTGAGATTTAATGAAATTTTGAAAACTCAGCATTTACCATGGGTCATAAATTCAATTTTTTGACCAAATATACTTAATACTCTGAAACAGGCAGATGAATTGCTTGATTCTGATCTCATTTTCCTTGGTTTTCCACTAATGGAACCACAAGACATCACAAGAAGATCTGATGGGATAGATGTAGAGCTACCATGTCTTCACTCCTGTTTTTCACTGGTGTAACTGCATCAATTTGATTGAGTCACCCAAGGAGAAACTATGGTATCAGTACTTATTCATGATTTTCCTCCATTTATAGACAGGAGAAACATGCCCTAAATAATTGTTGATTGACAAAGGCATTTGGGAGACTCTCAAAATATTTATTCAGTTCAGTTTGGGACTTTCAAAGGAGCATAAGGAAGTTAAATTTCAGTGAAGAGTAGGTCTCATACAGATGATAAGATAAAATCAAATAAAATTAAAATAAAAACTGCATTCAGTAATGTTATACCAATAAAATAAAGACCAGTAGGATCTTATTAAAGGGGATACGGCAAAATGCCACGTGTATTGTGAATACAGAAAGAACCAGAGTAAGCAGTCAGCTACAGCTATAACATTCCATTCACTCACACATGCACACACAAGTTCTGCAAGGTTGTTATAGTTACCAGCCGAGGAGTTGCTGGTGCCAAGTCACTGGCCAGGTAGCCTGGACACAAGGGTGGAGCCATGTCAGATGCGCATCCAATGCTCCTGGAGGGTGGTTGCAGAACCAGACTCAAAGTTCTCAGTTTTTAGGTTCTGTTTTTATAGGAATTCACTACTATACCAGACTATGGAATCTGCTTCATCACGCTGCTTTTACTTTTGAAGTGATAATCAATCACCATTCCCTCGTTTGAAGTGATGTTTAATCAGCACATGGTACATCTGTGACAGCTTGGTGTTACCTCATTCTTCGGTTCTTCATTCCCATCTTCACTCTTGGGGGTGTTTGGGGGTGGAGTGTGGATTCCAGTTTGCCCTCAGGATCACCCGGTCATTTCACTCCATACTTTCTTTAGACAAGTGATATTAGGGGTTGTAATTTTCAAGCTGGCACTTCGAAGCTTTTATCATCCATCCAAGCCAAACATACATTTACATTCACCCTCTATTTCACTTAACATACTTCCTATTACATCTCCATTTTATTACCTATCCTTCCTTTAACATAACCCTCCTACAATCATGACAGGTCTCAGTATATCTGTCCATACCACTTGCTACATAGGAAGAAAAACAAAGAAGATAAAGAGTACTAAGGGTGAGAGCCAACAAGTCTTTTTGTTATGTTCCGGAGGACAGATGTTTTTACAAAGTTCTTATCACTTCTCAGAACAGACTGTTTGTCTAGGGATGCGCTGGTACAATTAGCACTGACCTTCTAAATTTCACAGAGAAGCATTTATTTCAATTAGTGCAGCCTTGCTGTGTTAGCTGCAAAATGCCACATCTTTTTCCAATGGTCAGGCTCAGTTTAGGTCCTGCTCTGAACTATGCTGTTCTATATCAAAATGAACATTGATTTCTATTTTAATCCAACAGTAATACCGATTCCTTTTTAAGGTACACATTCAAGAGAACAATAACCCTTTCCAAGCATGACTAGATGTCTTACATCAAGGCTTTGTCTTCAGCGGTGGCACGGGGTAGGGTACAGGACGATGTGTATATTTCTATGCCACAGTGAAAGGAAGTCCGTGATCACACTGCTGTGTGTAGTTATTAGGGCTGTTGATTAATTGCAGTTAACTCGTGATTAACTAAAAAAATTAACTGTTATTAAAAAAATTAATCATGATTAATCACACTGTTAAACAAATAGAATACCCATTATAATTTATTAAATATTTTTGGATGTTTTTCTACATTTTCAAATATATTGATATCTATTACAGCACAGAATACAAAGTGTACAGTGCTCACTTTATAGTATTATTTTATTACAAATATTTGCACTGTAAAAATGATAAAAGAAATAGTATTTTTCAATTCACCTCATACAAGTACTGAAGTGCAATCTCTTTATTATGAAAGTGTAACTTATAAATGCAAATTTTTTTGTTCCATAACTGCACTCAAAAACAAACCAATGTAAAACTTTAGAGCCTACAAGTCCACTCAGTCCTACTTCTTGTTCAGCCAATTGCTAAGACAAACAAGTTTGTTTACATTTACAGGAGATGCTGCTGACTGCTTCTTATTTACAATGTCACCTGAAAGTGAGAACAGGTGTTTGCATGGCATTTTTGTAACCGGTGTTGTAAGGTATTTACATGCCAGATATGTTAAGCATTCATATGCCCCTTCATGCTTTAGCCAGCATTCCAGAGGGCATGCTTCCATGCTGATGATGGTCCTTAAAAAAAAGGTGTTAATGAAATTTGGGACTGAACTCCTTGGGGGAGAATTGTATGACTCCTACTCTGTTTTACCCACATTCTGATATATATTTCTTTTTATAGCCATCTCAGATGATGACCCACCACATGTTCATTTTAAGAACACTTTCACAGCAGATTTAACAAAATGCAAAGAAGATACCAATGTGAGATTTCTAAGGACAGATACAGCACTTGACCCAAGGTTTAAGAATCTGAAGTGCCTTCCAAAATCTGAGAGGGACAAGGTGTGGAGAATGCTTTCAGAAGTCTTAAAAGAGCAACACTCCGATGGGCAAACTACAGAACCCGAACCACCAAAAAAAAAAATCAACTTTCTGCTGGTGACATCTGACTCAGATGATGAAAATGAGTATGCGTTGGTCTGCACTGCTTTATCATAGAATCATAGAATATCACAGTTGGAAGGGACCTCAGGAGGTCATCTAGTCCAACCCCCTGCTCAAAGCAGGACCAATCTCCAACTAAATCATCCCAGCCAGGGCTTTGTCAAGCCTGACCTTAAAAACTTCTAGGGAAGGAGATTCCACCACCTCCCTAGGTAACGCATTCCAGTGTTTCACCACCCTCCTAGTGAAAAAGTTCTAGGGAAGGCAAGAAGGGTTTGATGTTTCCCTCTGTTGTTATCAGGACCAGTGATCTGCTAGATCACTCCAATCTTCGACTCTGGGAGCCAGCCTTACCCTGCTCTGCTGTGATCAACCCTAATCTTAAAAACTTCTAAGGAAGGAGATTCCACCACCTCCCTAGGTAACGCATTCCAGTGTTTGACCAGCCTCGTAGTGAAAAAGTTTTTTCCTAATATCCAACCTACACTTCCCCCACTGCAACTTGAGACCATTACTCCTTGTTCTGTCATCTGCTACCACTGAGAACAGTCTAGAGCCATCCTCTTTGGAACCCCCTTTCAGGTAGTTGAAAGCAGCTATCAAATCCCCCCTCATTCTTCTCTTCTGAAGAATAAACATCCCCAGTTCCCTCAGCCTCTCCTCATAAGTCATGTGTTCCAGTCCCCTCATCATTTTTGTTGCCCTCCGCTGGACTCTTTCCAATTTTTCCACATCCTTCTTGTAGTGTGGGCCCAAAACTGGACACAGTACTCCAGATGAGGCCTCACCAATGTCGAATAGAGGTGAACAATCACGTCCCTCGATCTGCTGGCAATGCTCTTACTTATACATCCCAAAATGCCATTGGCCTTCTTGGCAACAAGGGCACACTGTTGGCTCATATCCAACTTCTTGTCCACTTTAACCCCTAGGTCCTTTTCTGCAGAACTCCTGCCGAGCCATTCGGTCCCTAGTCTGTAGCGGTGAATTGGATTCTTCCGTCCTAAGTGCAGGACTCTGCACTTGTCCTTGTTGAACCTCATCAGATTTCTTACGGCCCAATCCTCCAATTTGTCTAGGTCCCTCTGTATCCTATCCCTACCCTCCAGCGTATCTACCACTCCTCCCAGTTTAGTGTCATCTGCAAACTTGCTGAGGGTGCAATCCACCCCATCCTCCAGATCATTTATAAAGATATTAAACAAAACCGGCCCCAGGACCGACCCCTGGGGCACTCCACTTGATACCGGCTGCCAACTAGACATGGAGCCATTGATCACTACTCATTGAGCCCGACAATCTAGCCAGCTTTCTATCCACCTTATAGTCCATTCATCCAGCCCATACTTCTTTAACTTGCTGGCAAGAATACTGTGGGAGACTGTGTGAAAAGCTTTGCTAAAGTCAAGGAACAACATGTCCACTGCTTTCCCTTCATCCACAGAGCCGGTTATCTTGTCACAGAAGGCAATTCGATTAGTCAGGCATGACTTGCCCTTGGTGAATCCATGCTGACTGTTCCTGATCACTTTCCTCTCCTCTAAGTGCTTCAGAATTGATTCCTTGAGGACCTGCTCCTTGATTTTTCCAGGGACTGAGGTGAGGCTGACTGGCCTCTAGTTCCCAGGATCCTCCTTCTTCCCTTTTTTAAAGATGGGCAGTACATTAGCCTTTTCCCAGTCGTCCGGGACTTCCCCCGATCACCATGAGTTTTCAAAGATAATGGCCAATGGCTCTGCAATCAAATCCACCAACTCCTTTAGCACTCTCGGATGCAGCGCATCTGGCCCCATAGACTTGTGCTCATCCAGCTTTTCTAAATAGTCCCAAACCACTTATTTCTCCACAGAGGGCTGGTCACCTTCTCCCCATGCTGTGCTGCCCAGTGCAGTAGTCTGGGAGCTGACCTTGTTTGTGAAGACAGAGGCAAAAAAAGCATTGCGTACATTAGCTCTTTCCACATCCTCTGTCATGAGGTTGCCTCCCTCATTCAGTAAGGGGCCCACACTTTCCTTGACTTTCTTCTTGTTGCTAACATCCCTGAAGAAATCTTTCTTGTTACTCTTAACATCTCTTCCTAGCTGCAACTCCAGGTGTGATTTGGCCTTCCTGATTTCACTCCTGCATGCCCGAGCAATATTTTTGTACTCATCCCTGGATCCCTTTGGATCGTTATTGAGCAGAACCCCTCATCAGCATGAACGCATGTCATCTGGAATGGTGGTTGAAGCATGAAGGGACATACGAATCTTTAGCCCATCTGGCACTTGCCGGCTTGCAATGCCGGCTACAACAGTGCCATGCGAATGCCTGTTCTCACTTTCAGTCATACCCTGTATGCCTCCATAAGTACTGTGCAGTATAGATGTATCCATACAGCGAAACATGGACCCTAATCTTCCTTACCATACTGTAACATTTGTGCAACCCACTTGGGTCCAGTGAAGCTACTCCTAATTTTAGTCGTAGTGTCAGTAAAAGGACAATTGGTGGAAAAGAAAGGGATTGCAAAAGGTTTAGAATGTACGAAACAGGGAAAGGTTCATGGGTAGATAAAGAGAAGCACAAACAGAGGTGCAGGCATGAACGATGAAGGGACAAAGTGAATGAGATCAGGATTAAGGGCACTGAAGTCAATGGACTGTTGCCAACCTCATGAAAAGGAGATGAGAAGCAAGCCAGCTCTCTAGCACAGTGTATAACATAATCATGCAGTGAAATTATGATAAACAAAGTCTGTGTTCTCAGCTGATGTATATTGACCTAGCTTCCCTGATTGTGCCACATGCCAGGAGAAAATATGCTAAGGGGTCATATGTTATTTTAACATACATGTTCTAAAAGACTTGGAAGCAGATTTTGATGTTAGTTCCACCAGAGTAAATCCATTGAAGGCATTTCAGATCACACTCGTGGTTTACACAAGTACAAATTTATCAGTCAAAGTTTTTTTCCTTTGATGCTAGTAAAAAGGTGCATTTACACTGAGGTTAGGAACATGCACCAATGTAAAGCTGTTGTGACTGAGAGGAGAATGTGAACCATCAGCCTTATTGAAGTTACTCTGGATTGACAGTGTTGTGACAGGAGAATTGGAACAAAATAGTGTTGGTCCTGATTCATATTAGACAGAGGAATGTATGTGTGGAGAGATAGGGGAAAAGTCATGATAGATAGATCAATTAGATTAGATGTCAGTTTGACTTGATTTAAAGTACCAAACTAATATGTAGTTTTTCTTTTCAAGTCTCAAGTTGAATTATACTGAAGAAGAAAATGAGAAAAAACACCTCTATGACTGAGTTTGTCATACTGGGCTTCTCTGATCATCCAGACATGAATCCTGTTTTATTCTTGGTATTTCTATGTATCTACATCATCACAGTGCTGGGCAACATCATCATCATTATCATCATAAGTGTGGATCCTGTTCTTCACATCCCTATGTATTTCTTCCTCAGGACCTTGTCTTTTCTGGAGATCTGTTACACATCAGTCACTCTACCCAAGATACTGGCCAACCTGGTCTCAGAGAGTAAAACCATGCCCTTTGCCAGCTGTGCTATACAGATGTATTTCTTTCTATTCTTCGGTGTTACTGAATGCTTCCTGCTTGCTTCTATGGCATATGATCGCTACAGTGCTATATGCAACCCACTACATTACACTGCCATCATGAATAAGAGGGTTTGCATCCAGCTGACAGGTGGCTCATATATCTGTGGCACCTTGGCAGCCATGGGGCACACAACTTTTGTCTTCACACTTCCTTTTTGTGGATCCAATGTAATCAATCACTTCTTTTGTGAGATCCAGCCAGTGTTGAAGCTGGTGTGCGGGGACACCTCTTGGATCGAGATCCTGATAATTTTGGGTGCTGCCTTCGTCCTCATGATGCCTTTCATGCTGATCCTGGTGTCCTACATCTGTATCATCTCCACCATCCTTAAAATTAGGTCCACTGAAGGCAGGCGCAGAGCCTTCTCCACCTGCTCCTCACACCTCATTGTGGTGACAATGTTCTATGGGACAGCCCTTATCATGTACGTACGCCCCAAGTCCAGCTTCTCTCCAGATGTGAACAAGTTACTCTCTCTGTTCTACTCAGTGGTGACTCCAATCTTGAACCCCATTATCTACAGCCTCAGGAACAAGGAGATGAAAGGTGCTTTGAGGAAAACAGGGATGAAGATATTTCATCCAGAAAAATAGACAATTTCCCTTCAACTGGATTATCCCCTGGGGAATATCTCACCTCTCAAGAAACTTTACAGCATGGAAGAAACCAAGAAACATTTCAGCATTATAAAGAAATTTATCTAATCAAATGTAGTGCTGGAGAACTTTTTTTGAAGTTTGTATTTCAATTAATTTTTGTAATTAAAATTATTAATTTCAGCAAAAGAAACGAGGTTTTTTTTTCAATCCCCTTCTGGTCTAAAAATCTGTGACTATTTAGAAAAGAAAAGAAAATTACACTGCTTCCTCTTCACATTTTTTGACCTGTTCTAATTCCAGTATATCTATATTTTGTAGGAAAATCTCCCATATTTAAATTAGATGTGACTGAAATTTTCTAAATCCTCAAAGATTTATCTTCCCTAAAGTCAAAGAGAAAAGCATATATTGGGTGGAGGAGCTTGAAAACGTTTTGCTATTATTTTTTCACCTTCAGTAGAAGTATTTCAAATTTTTAGCACTTTGCAATTAATGTCAAAATATACCTTCAAAGGAATTTCAGATATCTCAAAAAGAATGTGAACTATTATTCCCTACCTGCATGAATAGCTATGATATGGCTTCATATAATGGGGCATTTGAGGTGAATCAAAGACCAGGTCCCCAGGGTTTCTAAAGAAGCTGTTGAATTTTCCCATTCCTTCTGATACTGAATATGTTGTTGATGACAGAAAGGAGATGAATGTGGGCTATGGAGGAGGTAAGAAATTTCTTGTTTTGACTATATTTCCTTTGGATTCTTCTAAATGTGCTGAATCTAGATAAGTCTCCTTAAATTCCTATTATTTCTTGAGCTGAATGCGCTCTGTTTTAAAGTTTCAAGCACAGACATTAAACTAGTGCAAAATCACAAGTGACTGTATTGCAGGTTGTCAAGGTTCCTTCCCCACTCTGAACTCTAGGGTACAGATGTGGGGACCTGCACGAACCCCCCCCCCCCAAGCTTATTTTTACCAGCTTAGGTTAAAACTTCCCCAAGGTACAAACTATTTTACCTTTTGTCCCTGGACTTTATTGCTGCCACCACCAAGCGTCCAACAAATATAACAGGGAAAAAGCTCACTTGGAAACATCTTTCCCCTCAAAATCCCCCCAAGTCCTACACCCCCTTTCCTGGGGAAGGCTCGATAAAAATCCTCACCAATTTGCATAGGTGGACACAGACCCAAACTCTTGGATCTTAAGAACAAGGAAAAAGCAATCTGGTTCTTAAAAGAAGAATTTTAATTGAAGAAAAAGTAAAAGAATCACCTCTGTAAAATCAGGATGGTAAATATCTTACAGGGTAATCAGATTCAAAACATAGAGAATCCCTGTAGGCTAAACCTTAAATTACAAAAAGACACAAAAACAGGAATCTACATTCCATTCAGCACAACTTATTTTCTCAGCCAGTTAAACAAAACAGAATCTAACACATATCTAACTAGATTGCTTACTGACTTTTTACAGGAGTTCTGACATGCATTCCTGCTCTGGTCCCTGCACAAGCATCACACAGACGGAGAGAAACCTTTGTTTCGCCCCTCTCCAGCTTTGAAAGTATCTTGTCTCCTGTCATAAATATAAAGGGAAGGGTAAACACCTTTAAAATCCCTCCTGGCCAGAGGAAAAATCTTCTCACCTGTAAAGGGTTAAGAAGCTAAAGGTAACCTCGCTGGAACCTGACCAAAATGACCAATGAGGAGACAAGATATTTTCAAAGGCTGGGAGGAGGGAGAAAAACAAAGGGTCTGGGTCTGTCTGTGTGATGTTTTTGCCGGAGACAGGACAGGAATGCAGTCTTAGAATTTAGTAAGTAATCTAGCTAGGTATGTGTTAGATTATGATTTCTTTAAATGGCTGAGAAAATAGCTGTGCTAAATAGAATGAATATTCCTGTCTGTGTGTCTTTTTTGTAACTTAAGGTTTTGCCTAGAGGGATTCTCTATGTTTTGAATCTAATTACCCTGTAAGGTATTTACCATCCTGATTTTACAGAGATATTCTTTTTTATTTCTATTAAAAGTCTTCTTGTAAGGAAACTGAATGCTTTTTCATTGTTTTAAGATCCAAGGGTTTGGGCCAGTGGTCACCTATGCAAATTGGTGAGGATTTTTAACAAACCTTCCCCAGGAAGTGGGGTGCAAGGGTTGGGAGGATTTTGTGGGGAAAGACGTTTCCAAACTACGTTTTTTTCAGGAACCCAGATAAAGTTTGGTGGTGGCAGTGGAAGTCCAAGGGCAAAGGGTAAAATAGTTTGTGCCTTGGGGAAGTTTTAACCTAAGCTGGTAAAAGTAAGCTTAGGAGGTTTTCATCCAGGTCCCCACATCTGTACCCTAGAGTTCAGAGTGGGGAAGGAAACTTGACATCTCCTCATTGGTCATTTTGGTCAGGTGCCAGCGAGGTTATCTTAGCTTCTTAACCCTTTACAGGTGAAAGGGTTTTTCCTCTGGCCAGGAGGGATTTAAAGGTGTTTACCCTTCCCTTTATATTTATGACACAGGTAATAGTAGAGCTGGTGGAAAATATTCCAACAGAACAGTTTTCCACCAGAAAATTCTGATTTGATTAAATCAAAACCTTTTACATTGCAACATATTGATTCTGTCTAAATTTGGATAGGACATTATCAGAAAAGTTTGGCTATTCTATTCAATTCAAAATGATTGCATGGGAAGATATTATTAAAATGTACCAAAATGAAATATTGTTAGATGATAGAAATGAAACATTTCATCATGTATTCATAAGATTCCAACACAATATTTTTGGAACATATAATTTTGTAAAATAAAATCAGAGATTTTTGCCTTTTCATCCTGGTTTGTGATTAAATGAAATTTTGAAATCTTAGTATTTACCGTGGGACATAAATTCTGCTTTTTGAGCAAATGTAGTTAATAATATGAAAAAGGAAATTAATTCCTCAACTCTGATCTCACTTCATTGAGTTTACACTGATGGAACCATGTGGCCTTCAATGAAATGACTGTGTACAGCAGAAGATGATCTCATAGGGTAGACGTTTAGCTACCTCAGCTTTCCTCCTGTTTTTTACTGGCGTAATTGCATTAATTGCTGTGAGTTTCATAGGGATAAGAGAGCGGAGAACCATGCTCTAAATAACTGTAATTTGATAAAGAGACTTAGACGACTATCAAAATATTTATTCAGTAATAATTCATTATTGGACTTTTGGTGAAGACTCAGGGTGCAATTTTGGTGAGAAGCAGGTCTCAAATATAACTAAAATAAAACAAAATTTAAAATTGCACTCAGTAAAAATGGATTCCCTTATATATACACATTCAAGAGCACAATACTTTTTACAGTCATGATCTAGATGGTTTACACAGGGAGAGACGTGTTCTCATCTTCCTTACCATAATGTAATGTTACTGCAACTCATTTAGCTCCAGTGAAGCTACTCTTAATTTATCGTACTGTAATTAAGCATAGAAAAGGGACAACTAAGGGAGGAAATGTTAGACTTCTATAAAATCATGAATGGTGTGGAGAAAATGAAAAGGGAAATCTTATTTATTCCTTTGCTTAACACAGAAACCAGGGATCATAGAATCATAGAATCATAGAATATCAGGGTTGGAAGGGACCCCTGAAGGTCATCTAGTCCAACCCCCTGCTCGAAGCAGGACCAATTCCCAGTTAAATCATCCCAGCCAGGGCTTTGTCAAGCCTGACCTTAAAAACCTCTAAGGAAGGAGATTCTACCACCTCCCTAGGTAACGCATTCCAGTGTTTCACCACCCTCTTATTGAAAAAGTTTTTCCTAATATCCAATCTAAACCTCCCCCACTGCAACTTGAGACCATTACTCCTCGTTCTGTCATCTGCTACCATTGAGAACAGTCTAGAGCCATCCTCTTTGGAACCCCCTTTCAGGTAGTTGAAAGCAGCTATCAAATCCCCCCTCATTCTTCTCTTCTGCAGGCTAAACAATCCCAGCTCCCTCAGCCCTTATCTCCCTTATTGAGAGATAACTCAATGGAATTAATAGGTAGCAGGTTTAAGACAAGCATAAGGAATTATTTTTTCATATGTACACAGCTATCGTGCAGAACTCATTGCCAGGGATGTTGTGAAGACCAAAAGTATAACTGGGTTAAAAAAAGAATTAGATAAATTCATGGAGGATACGTTCATCAATAGCTATTTTTGAAGAAAGCCAAGGACACAACCCCATGCTCTGGGTATCCCTAAGTTTCTAACTATTAGAAGCCAGGACTGGATGAGAGGGGATGGATCACTCATTAATGGCTCTCTACTTGTTCACCCCTTCTGAATCATATTGCACCGTCCACTGTTAGAATACAAGATACTGGGCTAGATGGACCATTGGTCTGACTCAGCGTGAGCACCCTTACTTTCTGAAGTAAGAGTAGAATTGGTGAAATGAACAGGATTAGTAAAGTTTTAGGATATGTTTAGGAAGGTTAATGGGTAGATGAAATGGGGCACAAACAGAGGTGGAGGGATGAAGAAAGAGGGGACAAAGTAAATGAGATCAGGATTACTGGCACTGAAGTCAATGGACTGTTATCAGCTTAGTGCAGAAGAGAGGAGAAACAGGCCATTAGAGTATCTATCTATCTATCTATCTATCTATCTATCTATCTATCTATCTATCTATCTGCTATAGAGTAGCACAGTGAATAGCATAACCCCCACACATGCTTTTCATATCAAGAGTTGGAATTGCCATGTAGTGAAATTATGATAAACCAGTCCATATGCTCAGTTGAAGTATATTGGCGTAGCTTCCCAGGTTGTGCCACATTCCTGTTGAGAATAAAAAAAACGGTGACATATTATTTTAACATACATGCTCCAAGAGACTTGAGTGCATATTTTTAAATTACTTACTCCAGTGTAACTCCATTGAACCTGATTCTAGTTGTACCTCTGTTTCATAGAATTATAACATCACTGATTCAAGTATTTTTCCTCTGATGCTAGTATAGAACAGGTGCATTTCCACTGAGTTTATTAACATACACCAATATAAAGCCAGGGATACTGAGAGAAGAATGGAAACCGTTGACTTCAGCAAAGTTATTCTGGATTTACTGTGTTGTGATAAGATATTGGTCCAAAATGATGTCAGTCCTGATTCATATCAGACAGGCAGAGGGATGGTTCCATGGAGAGTTAGGTGAAAGAACATAGATTAATAGATAAATAGATAACTAGTACCAAACTAATATGTAGTTTTTCTTTTTATTTCTCAAGATGAGCTATGTTGACCGAGAAAATGAGAAATAAGACCTCTGTGACTGAGTTTGTCATACTTTGCTTCTCTAACCACGCAGATGGGAATATCATTCTGTTTGTGGTGTTTCTATGCATATACATCATTACAGTTCTGGGCAACATCCTCGTAATTGTTGCCATAAGTATTGATCCGGCCCTTCACATCCCCATGTATTTCTTTCTCAGGAACTTGTCCTTCCTGGAGATCTGCTACACCTCGGTCACTCTGCCCAAGATGCTGGCCAATCTCCTCTCAGAAGACAAAACCATCTCCTTTGCTGGTTGTTGTATTTCTTTCTATTCTTTGGTGGAACAGAGTGCTTCCTCATAGCTGCTAAGGCCTATGACTGCTACTGTGCCATATGCAACCCACTGCACTACATGGCCATCATGAATAAGAGGGTTTGCATCCAGCTGTCTGGTGGCTCATGGATCCGTGGCACTCTGGTGACCCTGGAGCACACAATCTTTATATTCACACTTCTTTTTTGTGGATCCAATGTTATCGACCACTTCTTGTGTGAGATTCAGCTGCTACTGAAGCTGGTGTGCGGGCCACCTACTGGATTGAGATCCAGATCATTGTGGGTGCTGCTGTCATCCTCACTCTGCCATTGTTGCTGCTCCTGGTGTCCTACACCTGTATCATCTCAACCATCCTTAAAATTAGGTCTGCCAAAGGCAGGCTCAGAGCCTTCTCCACTTGCTCCTCACACCTCATCATGATGATGTTGTTCTACGGAATGGCCTTTATTATGTACAAGCACCCTAAGTCCAGTTTCTCTCCAGATGTGAACAAGTTACTCTCTCTGTTCTACTCAGTGGTGACTCTGATATTGAACCCCATTATCTACAGCCTCAGGAACAAGGAGGTGAAAGACGCCTTATGGAAAACAGGCATGAAGATATTCAGTTAAGACAGAGATTATTTTCCTTCATTAGGTTTGTCATCCGTGGGCTGTCTAAACTCTAATGGGACTTTACAGCTCTGAAGAGACCAAATGGCATTTGAGCTCTACAAAGAATTTCCCTTTACCGAACTGGTCAACCTGTTCTGAAGTATTGTATTTCCAGTAAATTTTTCATTAATATTTTGAATGTTGACAAAACAAATGAGGAAATATTAATTAATTTATTCCTTTTAAATCCCCTTCTGGTCTTAAAAACAAATAATTCTATTAAAATAAAGAAAAACTTTGATATGTCATCTCTCCCCTTCCCATTGTTTGAGCAGCTCTAATTCTGTAATTCAAGGATACCTGGATTTTATGAAAAAAAGTCTCCCTTATTTTAATCAGAACTAGTTTAAATTTCGCATATGACCTTTTTCTCCCAAAAGCTGATGATAGAAATGTGTGTTGGGTAGAGAAACCTTTATGGGACATCCGAGGTCTAAGAGTAAATTTCATTGTTGCTGTGATGCTTACCAAGGCAATCTAGGGTTGCTTATAGTGAAATCAAATGTAAGTTTATTAAATAAAGCACAGATATTCAAATGATAGTAGGCAGAAGCATTGGAAACCAATGGTTACATATAAAATAAAATCATAACTGTGGTGTAGAAACCCCACATTGGGCAAGAAGGGGTTAAGGGATTATTTTGGGCTGAGCCAGTAGTCTCCTCCACACCCCGCCCCCCCCAATGCAGCAAATGCTCCATCTGATGGAGGCATTAAAAAACAGGGAATTAATTCATTTGAATCACAGAGCTGGAGGTGTGCAGACCTGCAGCCCATAGCTCCAGTAGTGCAGAGCAGAGGGAAGTCTAAAGGCTCTCACACAACTGCCCAAAGGGACCCTCCCTGAGGGAAGGGAGGACCTCAACAGAGGGAAAATTACTTTTTGGAGTGACCCAGCCCCATTTTTTGCCTTCCTCATCATGTGGCATGGGTCACTTGCAAGCTTAAACTAGTGTAAATGGTGAATTCTCTGTAACTTTAAGTTTTTAAACCATGATTTGAATTTTACAAGCCAGGTTTTTTTTTAACTCTTGGGAATAGCTAGGTTAAAAACAGAGTGGTTAAGATGACAAAAAGCAATATCTAACAGAAACTGGAATTAGCCAGATTGGAAGCTGAGGAAAGACAGAAGGAACATGAAAGATGGGCAGAACTCAGACAGATGGAGATTGATGCACAAGCAGCCAAAGAAAAAGCCAGGGTGGAAGCACAAAAAGCTGCTAGGGAGGCAGAAATGGCCAAAAAAAAGGCAGGGTGGAGGCAGAAGAAGCTGCCCACAGGAGAACTATGGAGGCAAAAGCAAAAGAAATGGAGGCAAAAGGAAAAGAAATGGAGGAGAGGGAAAAAGAGAGGAAGCATGCACTGGAGATAGAGAAGGCAAGGGCTCAGCAGAATATACCAGATAACTCTAAGAATCCTTCCCCAACAATCCACAAATGGGAGTGACTATGTCCACAGTATGATGAATCCAGTGATATTACTGAATATTTTCTCACCTTTGAGAGACTGTGCTCACTCCATAAAATTCCTAACGCTCACAAGATGACCACATTGGTAGCAAAATTGACTGGAAGAGCTCTAGACATATTCAATAAGATGCCTATAAGTGAGGCTTCTGATTATGGTAAATGTAAGGATTTGGGTTTAAGACAATTTCAAGTTACACCTGAAACTTACAGAATAAAATTTAGAGCCCTTAAGAGAGGGCCTGGACTAAGTAATGTGGCTTAGGTAAACCAGACGATAGATCTGTTTTCATAAATGGCTCAAAGGACGGGATATCACTAGCTGTGGAGGAATGCGGGATTTGATGATACAGGAGCAATTCCTGAATATGTCCAAGGATGATATAAAACAGTGTTTATGGGATAAGAAAATGAACTCAGCAGGAAGTCTTGCTTCTTATGCTGATCAATACAAGCAGTCCCAGACTGCCAGAGAGGCAGGGCAAACCGGAACAAAACGGGTGGAGGGAGGAGAGAGAAACAACCCTGGTCACAGTTTGAGTGGATACCAGAAGGGACACCCGGAGACCACATCCTACTACCTGGGGCAACCCAAAGCTCCAGCTCCACCCCTAGAAAAACCCCAGACACCTTATTGTCTCACCACACCATTCTCCAGCAACCCACCTCACCCCAGTGACCAGTCAGCTGGCCGATGTTTTAAATGTAATGAGCCGGGGCATGTAAAGGCCAACTGCCCTAAGAACTCCAACAGATTACAGTTCATTGCATTGGGGTCCCACCAAAGGTCCTCAGGCCCAGATGCCTCGCAGATACCCTCAGAGCAGAA
Organism: Eretmochelys imbricata; assembly: GCF_965152235.1. Taxonomy (NCBI): domain Eukaryota; kingdom Metazoa; phylum Chordata; order Testudines; family Cheloniidae; genus Eretmochelys; species Eretmochelys imbricata. The sequence goes on along the minus strand of NC_135584.1, from coordinate 36,793,808 downwards.
GGAAATTGTGAGTGTGGGCGGGAAGAAGGTTACAGCGTGGAGGGACATGGGAGCTCAAGTGTCGGCTATCAATGCTGCCTTAGTTGTTTAGTTGACCCAGAGGTCCAAGTGATGATTCAACCCTTCAAGACAAACTCTTTTGACTTGCCTACAGCGAAGTTGCTGGTCCAGTACAAGGGCTGGTCAGGAACATGGACTTTTGCAGTCTATGATGATTATAGAGGGATTATAGAGGGGAGGGATAGGATACAGAAGGACCTAGACAAATTGGAGGATTGGGCCAAAAGAAATCTGATGAGGTTCAATAAGGATAAGTGCAGGGTCCTGCACTTAGGACGGAAGAATCCAATGCACCGCTACAGACTAGGGACCGAATGGCTAGGCAGCAGTTCTGCGGAAAAGGACCTAGGGGTGACAGTGGACGAGAAGCTGGATATGAGTCAGCAGTGTGCCCTTGTTGCCAAGAAGGCCAATGGCATTTTGGGATGTATAAGTAGGGGCATAGCGAGCAGATCGAGGGACGTGATCGTCCCCCTCTATTCGACATTGGTGAGGCCTCATCTGGAGTACTGTGTCCAGTTTTGGGCCCCACACTACAAGAAGGATGTGGAGAAATTGGAGAGAGTCCAGCGAAGGGCAACAAAAATGATTAGGGGTCTAGAACACATGACTTATGAGGAGAGGCTGAGGGAGCTGGGATTGTTTAGCCTGCAGAAGAGAAGAATGAGGGGGGATTTGATAGCTGCTTTCAACTACCTGAAAGGGGGTTCCAAAGAGGATGGCTCTAGACTGTTCTCAATGGTAGCAGATGACAGAACGAGGAGTAATGGTCTCAAGTTGCAGTGGGGGAGATTTAGATTGGATATTAGGAAAAACTTTTTCACTAAGAGGGTGGTGAAACACTGGAATGCGTTGCCTAGGGAGGTGGTGGAATCTCCTTCCTTGGAAGTTTTTAAGGTCAGGCTTGACAAAGCCCTGGCTGGGATGATTTAACTGGGAATTGGTCCTGCTTCGAGCAGGGGGTTGGACTAGATGACCTTCAGGGGTCCCTTCCAACCCTGATATTCTATGATTCTATGATTCTATATTCCATCCCCATGCTGTTGGGGGAAGACATGGCCAATCATGTGAAGCTAGCCAAGAGGGTGGGAATGGTCACTTGCACCAGACCCATTGCCAGCACTGAATCCAGTACTTGCAACCCCAACACCAGTGGGCCCCACCGAACCTGCACTGGCAGCAGCAGATAATCCGACACAAGATGCTCAGCTGGAGCTGGGCTGGTCACCTTCTCCCCATGCTGTGCCCAGTGCAGTAGTCTGGGAGCTGACCTTGTTTGTGAAGACAGAGGCAAAAAAAGCATTGAGTACATTAGCTTTTTCCACATCCTCTGTCACTAGGTAGCCTCCCTCATTCCGTAAGGGGCCCACACTTTCCTTGACTTTCTTCTTGTTGCTAACATCCCTGAAGAAACCCTTCTTGTTACTCTCAACATCTCTTGCTAGCTGCAACTCCAAGTGTGATTTGGCCTTCCTGATTTCACTCCTGCATGCCAGAGCAATATTTTTATACTCCTCCCTGGTCATTTGTCCAGTCTTCCACTTCTTATAAGCTTCTTTTTTATGTTTAAGATAAGCAGGGATTTCACTGTGAAGCCAAGCTGGTCGCCTGCCATATTTACTATTCTTTCTACACATCGGGACGGTTTGTCCCTGTAACCTCAATAAGGATTCTTTAAAACACAGCCAGCTCTCCTGGACTCCTTTCCCCCTCATGTTATTCTCCCAGGGGATCCTGCCCATCAGTTCCCTGAGGGAGTCAAAGTCTGCTTTTCTGAAGTCCAGGGTCCGTATTCTGCTGCTTTCCTTTCTTCCTTGTGTCAGGATCCTGAACTCGACCATCTCATGGTCCCTGCCTCCCAGGTTCCCATCCACTCCCTTCTAATTCTTCCCGGTTTGTGAGCCGCAGGTCAAGAAGAGCTCTGCCCCTAGTTGGTTCCTCCAGAACTTGCACCAGGAAATTGTCCCCTACAGTTTCCAAAAACTTCCTGGATTGTCTGTGCACCGCTGTATTGCTCTCCCAGCAGATATCAGGGTTATTGAAGTCTCCTATGAGAACCAGGGCCTGTGATCTAGTAACTTCTATGAGTTGCCAGAAGAAAGCCTCGTACACCTCATCCCCTTGGTCCGGTGGTCTATAGCAGACTCCCACCATGACATCACCCTTGTTGCTCACACTTCTAGTCTGACCTCCTGCAGAACGCAGACCACTGAATCTCACCCACCAACTCCTGCGATAAACCTCTCACCTATGTCTGAGCTATTGAAGTCCTCAAATCATGGTTTAAAGACTTTGAGGTGCAGGGAATCCTCCAGCAAGTGACCCGTGCCCCATGATACAGAGGAAGACGAAAAGCGCCCAGGGACTCTTCCAATCTGTCCTGGAGGAAAATTCCTTCCCGACCCCAAATATGGTGATCAGCTGAACCCTGAGCATATGGGCAAGATTCACCAGCCAGATACCCAGGAAAGAATGCCCTGTAGTAACTCAGATCCCACCCCATCTAACATCCCATCACAGGCCATTGGGCCTATTTACCATGAATAGTTAAAGATCAATTAATTGCCAGAATCATGTTATCCCATCATACCATCTCCTCCATAACCTTATCGAGTTTAATCTTGAAGCCAGATACGTCTTTTACCCCCACTGCTTCCCTTGGAAGGCTATTCCAGAACTTCATTCCTCTGATGGTTAGAAACCTTCATCTAATTTCAAGTCTAAACTTCCCGATGGCCAGTTTATAGCCATTTGTTCTTGTGTCCACATTGGTACTAAGCTTAGATAATTCCTCTCCCTCTCCGGTATTTATCCCTCTGATATATTTATAGAGAGCAATCCTATCTCCCCTCAGCCTTCTTTTGGTTAGGCTAAACAAGCCAAGCTCCTTGAGTCTCCTTTCATAAGATGGGTTTTCCATTCCTTGGCTCATCCTAGTAGCCCTTCTCTGTACCTGTTTCAGTTTGAATGCATCCTTCTTGAACATGGGAGACCAGAACTGCACACAATATTCCAGATGAGGTCTCACCAGTGCCTTGTATAACGGCACTAAAACCTCCTTATCTCTACTGGAAATACCTCGCCTGATGCATCCCAAGATCGCATTAGCTTTTTTCATGGCCATATCACATTGGCGGCTCATAGTCATCCTGTGATCAACCAATACTCCAAGGTCCTTCTCCTCATCTGTTACTTCTAATTGATGTGTCCCCAGCTTATAACTAAAATTCTTGTTATTAATCCCTAAATGCATGACCTTACACTTCTCACTATTAAATTTCAACCTATTACTATTACTCCGGTTTACAAGGTCATCCAGATCCTCCTGTAGGATATCCCTGTCCTTCTCTAAATTGGCAATACCTCCCACCTTTGTAGCATCCACAAAATTTACTAGCACACTCCCACTTTTTGTGCCAAGGTCAGTAATAAAAAGATTAAATAAGGTTGGTCCCAAAACCGATCATTGAGGAACTCAACTGGTAACCTCCTTCCAGTCTGACAGTTCGCCTTTCAGTATGACCCGCTGTAGTCTCCCCTTTAACCAATTCCTTATCCACCTTTCAATTTTCATATTGAACCCCATCTTTTCCAATTTAACTAATAATTCCCCATGTGGCACGGTATCAAACGCCTTACTGAAATCTAGGTAAATGAGATCCACTGCATTTCCTTTGTCTAAAAAAATCTGTTACTTTCTCAAAGAAGAAGATCAGGTTGGTTTGGCACGATCTACCTTTTGTAAAACCATGTTGTATTTTGTCTCATTTACCATTGACCTCAATGTCCTTAACTACTTTCTCCTTCAAAAATTTTTCCAAGACCTTGCATACTACAGATGTCAAACTAACAGGCCTGTAGTTACCCGGATCACTTCTTTTTCCTTTCTTAAAAATAGGAACTATGTTAGCAATTCTCCAATCATACAGTACAAACTCTGAGTTTACAGATTCATTAACAATTCTTGCTAATGGGCTTGCAATTTTGGATGCCAATTCCTTTAATAGTATTGGATGGAGATAATCTGGGCCCCCCGATTTAGTCCCATTAAGCTGTTCGAGTTTTGCTTCTACCTCAAATATAGTAATATCTACCTCCATATCCTCATTCCTATATGTCATGCTACCATTATCCCTAATATCCTCAGGTTTCAGAGTAACAGCCGTGTTAGTCTGTATTCGCAAAAAGGAAAGGAGTACTTGTGGCACCTTAGAGACTAACCAATTTATTTGAGCATGAGCTTTCGTGAGCTACAGCTCACTTCATCAGATGCATACCGTGGAAACTGCAGCAGACTTTATATATACACAGAGAATATGAAACAATACCTCCTCCCACCCCACTGCCCTGCTGGTAATAGCTTATCTAAAGTAATCGTCAGGTTAGGCCATTTCCAGCACAAATCCAGGTTTTCTCACCGTCCACCCCCCCACACAAATTCACTCTCCTGCTGGTGATAGCCCATCCAAAGTGACAACTCTTTACACAATGTGCATGATAATCAAGTTAGGCCATTTCCTGCACAAATCCAGGTTCTCTCACTCCCTCACCCCCCTCCAAAAACCCACCCCCATACACACACAAACTCACTCTCCAGGAGAGTGAGTTTGTGTGTGTATGGGGGTGGGTTTTTGGAGGGGGGTGAGGGAGTGAGAGAACCTGGATTTGTGCAGGAAATGGCCTAACTTGATTATCATGCACATTGTGTAAAGAGTTGTCACTTTGGATGGGCTATCACCAGCAGGAGAGTGAATTTGTGTGGGGGGGTGGACGGTGAGAAAACCTGGATTTGTGCTGGAAATGGCCTAACCTGACGATTACTTTAGATAAGCTATTACCAGCAGGGCAGTGGGGTGGGAGGAGGTATTGTTTCATATTCTCTGTGTATATATAAAGTCTGCTGCAGTTTCCACGGTATGCATCTGATGAAGTGAGCTGTAGCTCACGAAAGCTCATGCTCAAATAAATTGGTTAGTCTCTAAGGTGCCACAAGTACTCCTTTTCTTTTTGCGAATATCCTCATTAGCCTTATTAAAGACTGAGGCAAAGTATTTGTTTAGATATTGGGCCATGCCTAGATTATCCTTAACCTCCACTCCATCCTCAGTGTTTAGCGGTCCCACTTCTTCTTTCTTTGTTTTCTTCTTATTTATATGGCTATAGAACCTTTTACTATTGGTTTTAATTCCCTTTGCAAGGTCCAACTCTACTTGACTTTTAGCCTTTCTCACTTTATCCCTACATGTTCTGACCTCAATAAGGTAGCTTTCCTTTCTGATCCCTCCCATCTTCCACTCCCTGTATACTTTATGATTCACATAACCATCATCTGCTGCATGCTGCACGAGTTGTGTGAGAGTAAGCAGGAGAACTTCCATGCAGAGTAGGCAGAGAGCATGTCTGGTTCACAAACAGTCTACAGGCAGCCAGATACCAGCCACATGCAGACTGCTCTGGATTGGAAGTGGGCAAGAGAAATCAGGGATGATTTTTGTGCATGTATTTGGCACGACCTCTTCTGCCTGTTCCAAAGGAAACTTTCACAATCTTTGCAGCCATTGGACAAACACATGAGGGATCACTGGCACTAATCGCTCTGTGAGCATTTTGTTCCCTTGTAGCTGACGGTCATTAGCCATTTGTTCCTGTGACTATTCACCCATTACAGACGATTACTGCAGGGTGCCTCTATTGTGGTAGGGTAGGGTTTGTAGCGTGTAGCATGGCAGCCAGGTTGTATTGCAATCAGATTGCAAATCTCTTTGTGTTTATGTTCTCACTTGTTCATGAACCTTTTTGGAATGGGGAACACTCAATTGGTCTGAATGACTCACCAAGATTCTTTTCTTTCACCATTCACTCTTTGGCAGTGCTAAGTGTACCTAGGGCATGTCTGCACAGCAAAGAAAAATCCATGGCTGGCCTGTGCCAGCTGATTCGGGCTCACAGAGTTCGGGCTGTGAGGCTGTTTCACTGCTGTGTAGCCTTTCAGGCTCAGGCTCTGGGACCCTCCCACCTCGCAGGTTCCTAGAGACCAGAGTCCAGCCCGAATCCAGACTAGACAGCAATGAAGTCTAAACAGCAATGAAAAAGCCCCGCAGCCGGAGTCCTGCGTGAGCCAGAGCTGGCAGGGATGGATGAGCCACAGATGTCTATTTGCTGTGTAGCTGTGCCCTAAGTCGCTGTTATCGAGCACTTAACAGAAGGCTGAAACTGGTCAAGGTTTGTGAGGGTATGTAGTTTGTGGGGGAGAAGGGGCTGTTTCATCACTGGTTGCCGCATTGTAACTTGAATTGTGTCTCATTGTTCTGTATTATTTAAGCCATAAAGACATTTATCTACCCCTTTTCTTTGTTGTGAGTTCTGCTGCTTTTAAAACTACCGGTGCTTCCTAAGCACATAACAATGCACTTCCCCCATCCCTCTCATGTATCCTTGAGACTTGAGATATATATGGACCTGGGGGTGGTGGTTAGTGAGGGTGGAATGGACAGAAAAATGCTTTCAGTGTGATGACATCAGACAGTTACACTATTCTTACGAATGTGCTGGGAATAATGGGGCCCAGTTCCCAACCTGACAACATCTTATGTTCACCATACTTAGGAAGGAAGGTTCACACACAAATAAAGGAAAGTTGTAATGTTTATTAAAACTGAAATATCGGATGTGTAACTGAAACTTTTGTAAAAGGATGTGTAAATAAACAAAACACGGTGGGACAGATTCCCTGAACGATGGACAACTGTCAGAGTTTCTGAACCTGTCTCCTTGCCCTTCCCTACCACCTCACCCTGAGAAGGGGGGAACGACTATGGGGGACAACCAGCAACGTGTCCTGTGTGGGGTTTTGGGGTTTGGCACTTGATGGGCTTCCAGCACTGCTTTCAGGCTCTTTGTTAGCCTCTTGAAAACTGAGGTGGTTCCCTCTGTGAGGGGATTTGGGTTCTGGTGTAGGTTGTCCTGGGATTCCTGTGGTCTCCTCTTGGTCTCATGGGCCCTGGGTTCTCTGCCAAAGCAGCACCATTTGTGCCAGCTGGAGAAGGAGGAGATGGTGCCTGTTCCCAAAGAGATCCAGCGGCCATGGCAGCAGGCAGATTCCGAACTCATTGGCCCACCACACCTGTGAGTCTCTCCACTAAGGTCCAGTGAATCCCTGATTGCTCCAGCCTCTATGAAAGTTCCCTGTACAGGTGTACATCCTTCTTGCTCCAGGGGAAGTCATGGACATCGGTGTACAGTGGCCACACATGTGTGCTCAGCTGGCCAAGTGGCCACTCTAGGAGAAGGTTCCATGTTCACCTGGAGTGATCAAAAGAATGTAGCAGAAAAGTGTTCTGGTGAGGCACTGCAGCTCACCACTGCCAGTTAAATCGAGGGGGAGGGACAGGGACAATTACAGACTGGGTAAGGGTCAGGCAGAAAAGGGTACAATGCACTGGGGGAAAGGGGGTAGAGGACTATTAGAACTCAGATCCTGGTGAGTACTTCTTCCCCCTTCTACATTGCACACTGGCATGGACACAGGGCCATTCCACAGCCTGAGGCATATACTTATTCACACCACCCAGGCATGCTAGCTTACTCACCCCATACTCACCCTGAGACAGGTGATACTGGGTTTCATGGTGGGCAAGAGAGAACTATCGCACAACCACACAGGTACATGTAGACACATGAACAGCCAGTACTGTAGATGTATTTTGAGTCACCTCCAAAATTTTGCCAGAAGCTTGGAGTGGGTGACAGGGGATGGATCACTTGATGTTTATTTGTTCTGTTCACTCCCTCTGGGGACCTGGCATTGGCCACTGTCAGAAGACAGAATACTGGGCTAGATGGACCTTTGGTCTGACCCAGTCAGGCTGTTCTTATATTCTTATGTTAATGGTATTGAAGTTTCCAAGTCACTTAGGTTTTGAAAATTTTACCCTGAATTAATTAGGGCCAATTTCTGCCAATCTTACTCATATTGAAAATGTTGAGGCTTCTGTACATCAAAGAATTATTGTTTGTAAGAATCTTCCCTTTGGACTGGTGCTGTTGTCATTTGTTGAAACCTTTATGGGCCCAATCCTGTAACTGTGGTGTGTTGCAACCATTCTGCAAGTCCTTGGATGGGAATTGCATGTACTCAATGGCTTCTCGCTGGAAGCATCCTGCACTTGGACCAAACCCTGAGGTCCTTGCTTAGGTATTAGAGATGGGACTGGAAAATGTGCCCATGGGATTTAGGAGCTTAAGTGCCAGCTGGATGTCTGTCCCTAAGATGCAAAACATTCAATGCCATATTCTACTCTGTTGAAATCATCAGATGTTTGGCACTGATTATAATGGGAGCAAAAGTACTTTCTTAATAATTATGTTATGGCTTCATATAATGAGGCATCTGGGGTGTAAAAAAGTATATGTCCCTGAGGCTTATAAAGAAGCTGTTAAATATTCCAGTTCCACCTGTGACTGAATTCCTTGGTAATCACAGGGAGGAGACAAATGTGGGATACAGACCAGGTGAGAAATTTCTTGATTTGTCTAGAATTATGTTTATTTCCTTGGATTCTTCTAAATGAGCTCAATCTAGATGAGTCTTGTGAAATCCCTATTACTTCTTGAACTGAAATGTGCTCTGTTTCAAAGCTCTGATTTCAATCCCACTTAGCTTAAAGCCATGGGTAACAGTACAGCAGTTAATTGTAGAACTGTTTGAAAATATTCCAACACAACAATTTTCCTGCAGAAAATGCTGGTTGGATGGAATCAAAACATTTTACATGGAAACATATTGATTTTGTCTGCATTTTGAAATAACAATATCAAAATGCTTTTTTCTATTCTATTCCGGTCCAATCAAAATGATAACACTGACCTTATTTGACCTTATTGAAATGAAACATTCCAATATGTGTTTATAAGATACAAACAATTTTTAAAAAATATATAATTCGTCATAAAAAAATCAGAGACTTTGCCTTTCATCCTGATTTGTGATTAAATGAAATTTTGAAAACTTAGCATTTACCATGCATCATAAATTCAAATTTTCTACCAAATATACTTAATACTCTGAAGCAGGCAGGCAGATTGCTTGATACTGATCTCATTTACATTGGTTTTCCACTAATGGAACCACAGTGACATCAGAAGAGGATCTGATTGGATAGGTGTAAAGCTATCACAGCTTTACTACTATTTTTTATTGGCATAACTGCATTAATTTCAATGAATTACTCTAGGAGAAACTGTGGTATCAGTAGTTATTCATGATTTACGTCCATTTAAGAGAGAGGAGAAACATGCCCTAAATAATTGTAGATTGACACATACATTTGGCAGACTCTCAAAATATTTATTCAAATCAGATTGGGACTTTCAAAAGAGCCTAAGGAAGTTAGACAACCAACTCTATGTCACTGAAGAGAAGTCCTCATATATAGCTAAATATAATAAAATTACAATAAAAAGCTGAACTCAGTAATGGTGATTCCTTTTTAGGGTACACATTCAAGAGAGTAATCACCCTTTCCAAGCATGATCTAGATGTCTTACATCTTGTCACTGGTGGCAGTGAGTAGGGTACAGGAACTACCCATGTATCTATATGCCACAGGGAAAGGGATGCTGTGTCCTAACTGCAGGGTGTGGCAGTGAAAGGCTCTAGCAATGGGAGGCTGTAGGGAGCTGCCGGAGCTTTTCGCCATTTCCAAATTTGTTGCCTGTGGTAGTGAAAGGCTCCCAGCAGTGCGGAGGCTGCAGGACACTACACTGCTAGAAATAAAAGTGTACGTGTGTCAAGCACTGCTTAGGAATGTTGAAAGCCGTGTAGGGTACATATGCTAAGGCTCTCAAATGTCTTTCCTCTACTCCTGTAAGCCATGCCTCACCATCTACACTGCTGTGCTAAGGGACTCATACAGTGTATGTACTCCAAACACCTCCAAACATCTGTGCAATATAGACATACCCATAGAGAGAAACACAGACCCTGATCTTCCTTACCATGCTATAATATTGGTGCAAATCACTTGGGTCCAGTGAAGCTATTCCTGATTTATCTTAGTGTCATTAAGAGGAGAATTGGTGGAAAAGAAAGGGACCAGAAAAGGTTTAGAATGGGGAAGGTTAATGGGTAGATAAAGAGGGGCACAGAGGTGGAGGCATGACCAAAGAGGGGGCTAAGTGAATGAGATCAGGATTAAGGGCACTGAAGTCAATGGACTGTTGTCAATCACATGGAAAGGAGAAGAGAAGCAGACCATCTCTGTAGCACATTGCATAACGTAACCCCCATGTCTGTTCCCATGTAGTTAGTAGGAATTGCCATGCATTGACATTATGATAAGAAAGTCTATGTACTCAACTAATGTATATTGGCCTAACTTCCCTGATTGTGCCACTCACAAGCCGAGAATCTGGTAAAGGGTAATATTTTATTTTAATATACATGCTCCAAGAGACTGGAGGCAGATTTTGACATTTAGTTCCACCAGTGTAAATCCATTGAAGCTGTTTTATACAATTATAATTTCATTGGTCAAAGTTTTGTTCCTCTGATGCTAGTATAAAACTGTATTTCTACTGAGGTTAGGAACATACACCTATATAAAGCTGGTGTGACTGAGAGGAGAAAGCGAACCATTAACATTTTTGAAGTTACTCTGGATTGACAGTCTTGTGACAGGAGAATTGGTCTCTTTCATGATTCATATCAGTTTGAGGAATGTATGTGTGGAGTGATAGGGACAGGTCATGAAAGAGAGAGAGAGAGAGAGAGAGAGAGAAGCCAATTTGACTTGATTTAAAACATCAAACTAACAAGTTTTCTTTTTTACTTCTCAGGATGAAATTTGCTGAGGGAGAAAATGAGAAAAAACAGCTCTGTGACTGAGTTTGTCATTGTCGGCTTCTCTAATGACCCAGACACGAATCTCATTCTGTTTGTGGTGTTTCTATGCATTTACATTGTCACAGTGCTGGGCAACATCCTCATCATCGTCGTCATATATGTCGATCTGACCCTTCACACGCCCATGTACTTTTTCCTTAGGAACTTGTCCTTCTTGGACCTCTGTTACACCTCAGTCACTCTACCCAAGATGCTGGCCAACTTCCTCTCAGAGAATAAAAATATTTCCTTTTCCAGTTGTGCTGTACAGATGTTTTTCTTTCTATTCTTCGGCATTACTGAATGCTTTCTCCTGGCTTCTATGGCTTATGACCGCTATAATGCAATATGCAGCCCATTGCGCTACACTGCCATCATGAATAAGAGGGTTTGCATCCAGCTGACAGGTGGTTCGTGGATCTGTGGCACACTGGTGGCCATGGGGCACACAACCTCTGTCTTCACACTTCCTTTTTGTGGGTCCAATGTGATCAACCACTTTTTCTGTGATATCCAGCCGGTGCTGAAGCTGGTGTGCTGGAACACCTACTGGATTGAGATCCAGATCATCGTGGGTGCTGCCTTCGCCCTTATGATGCCATTGCTTCTGAGCCTGGTGTCCTACATCTGTATCATCTCCACCATCCTGAGAATTAGGTCCACTGAAGGCAGGCGTAGAGCCTTCTCCACCTGCTCCTCACACCTCATCGTGGTGACATTGTGCTACGGGACTGCCTTTATCATATACGTACGTCCCAAGTCCAGCTACGGTATGGGTGTGGACAAGCTGTTCTCTCTTTTCTATTCAGTGGGAATTGCGCTCTTGAACCCCATTATCTACAGCTTCAGGAACAAGGAGGTGAAAGATGCTTTGAGGAAAATAGCAATGAAAATCTTTTTAAAAGAATCAGATAATTTTCCCTCAGTCACATAAGCCTCCGAGAGTAGTAGTAGCACTCTCCCAAGTAGTGTCTCAGCCACAATGGAGAAGTTTCCCTTGTGTGACATAGCACTGGTGAAATTTACCGAGTTTTGTTTTTCCATGAAATGTTTCCTTTAATATTTTTATTTTAACGAAAGAAATTAGGAAAAAATGTCATTTTTAGAATTTTGTTTTATTATTACTTGAATCCTCTTCTGGCCTTAAAATATATTAATATTTTAGGGAAAAAACAAAATACAAAAACAATATGAATGGACACATCTCAGTTCTATAGAAAAGAGCCCTTGAGCGGTTAACCTTTTTTTCTGAATTTCCCAAATATTTTCTCAGAATGTTGATGTTAGAAATTGGTAGGGGGAAAAGGAACTCAAAATATTTTACATTTTTTTTTATAATGAGCCAGCTAAAACCATTATATTTTATGTCATCACTGGTCCCCTTTCCTATAAGTAGTTTGACTTGGGCTACTGTACCGGGGACCTCAGAATTGCATAAGTGTTATAAAAGCAGAGCTGGAAAATAACCGGAATTCCTGTCCCCCAGGAAAAGCTGGCATTTCAACATTTGTTTTTATTCCAAATGAGGATAAACAAAATTAAAATTTTGAAATTTTTCACAGAATTGAAATTCTGAAAAATTGTGACTTGGAAATATTGAAACATTTTATTAAGAATATAAGAAAGGCCATACTGGGTCAGACCAATGGTCCACCTAGCCCATTATCCTGTCTTCCGACATTAGTCAATGCCAGGTGCTTCAGAGGGAATGAACAGAACAGGTAATCAACAAGTGATCCATCCCCTGTCGCCCCATTCTCAGCTTCTGGCAAACTGAGGCTAGGGACACCATCCCTGCCCATCCTGGCTACTAGCCATCGATGGACCTATCCTTCATGAATTTATCTAGCTCTTTCTTGAACTCTGTTATAGTCTTGGCCTTCACAACATCCTCAGGGAAAAGTTCCAAAGGTTGACTATACATTGTGTGAAAAAATACTTCCTTTTATTTCTTTTAAACCTGCTGCCTATTAATTTCATATGGTGACCCCTAGTTCTTGTGTTATGAGAAGGAGTAAATAACACTTCCTTATTTACTTTCTCCACACTAGTCTTCATTTTATAGACCTATCATACCATAACACATTTTGAGATTCCAGCAATAAAAATATTTATTTTTGGTTCTTTAAGCTGACCAGATGGCTCCATTCTCCCATCTGAAAGAGGCTCATTGAATGTACTACCTCTCTGATAATCCACCCGGAGACATATGACTCCATCATGCACCATGGAATGTGGGCAGGTGGAATTCCACATTGTATTACTGGTGATGTAGACCTCCAGAGAGCCTGGCCCTTAAGAAAGAATGGGGGCTGGAATTACATCTCCCAGAAGGTAATGCACTGATAGGAAAATGCAGTTTAATGTTTTGTTGAACGGCTTTGAAACAAATCATTTTGGGTCAGTTCCAAAAAACAAAATATTATCATCTGAGTCGAACAGACCCAAATCATAACATTCCTATTTTAAGTTTTCCAATGGAATTCATTTTTGTGGAAACTGCATTTTTTGCCAGAAAATCCATCCTACAAAAAAATCCCAAGCACCTCTACTTAAAAGCCTTCCCTATGTGACTTTGGTCTTAAATTGAAGCATTGGAGGTTTTAAAAAACAGGTTAGACAATCACCTATCAGGGATGCTCTAGATAATACATAGTCCTGCCATGAGTGCAGGGGATTGGGCTAGAAGATCTGTCGAGGTCCCTTCCAGTCCTACATTTCTATGACTCTATTATTCTCTGCTATTTTGAATAGATAGCAATTCAGTATTTTCTCCCAAGTAGATACTTATAGACAGTAATCAAGTCATTCCTCATCCTTCTCTTTGTTAAGAAGAATAGACTGTTGTACAGTGTATACTGGACAGTAAACCTTAGGGTGCAGCAGAGGGTGAGGGACTAAAAAGGGGTGGCTATACTGTATAATGCACAATAGGAGCAGCAGAGTTTGAAGGATAGGGAAGGGGCGGCTATATTGTATAATGGGCTCTGGGGGCAGGAGGGGTGGGGGTGGGAAAGGGGTGACTATACTGTACAATGGGTACTAGGAGGCAGCAGAAGATAAGGAAGAGAAGGGGACAGGTGCACACTGTACATTTGCAAGGTCATGTCTCAAATTGCACAAAACTAGAAGCTGAGTTGAGAAGCTTTTAGAGCAGTAAAAAGAAAAGGAGTACAGTGGGGAGATTTATATACCCAGAGAACATGAAACAATGGGTGTTACCATACACACTGTAAGGAGAGTGATCACTGAAGGTGAGCTATTACCAGCAGGAGAGCGGCGAGTGGGGGTGGCTTTTTGTAGTGATAATCAAGGTGGGCCATTTCCAGCAGTTGACAAGAACGTCTGAGGAATAGTGGGGGGTGGGAGGGAATAAACATGGGGAAACAGTTTTACTTTGTGTAATGACCCATCCACTCCCAGTCTCTATTCAAGCCTAATTTAATTGTATCCAGTTTGCAAATTAATTCCAATTCAGCAGTCTCTTGTTGGAATCTGTCTTTGAAGTTTTTTTCTTGAAGAATTGCAACTTTTAGGTCTGTAATCGAGTGACCAAAGAGATTGAAGTTTTCTCCAACTGGTTTTTGAATGTTATAATTCTTGACATCTGATTTGTGTCTTGGGTAGAACCATAAACCTGGAAATCCTGGATGCCCCATCATCTCAGGCATTGGCACCCTGATAGCAGGATTGTCTGGCTATGTAGACTCCCTCCTCAGATCCTACACTACCAGCACTCCCAGCTATCTTCGAGACACCACTGACTTCCTGAGGAAACTACAATCCATCGGAGATCTTCGTGAAAACACCATCCTGGCCACTATGGTTGTAGAAGCCCTCTACACCAACGTTCCACACAAAGATGGACTACAAGCCATCAGGAACAGTATCCCCGATAATGTCACGGCAAACCTGGTGGCTGAACTTTGTGACTTTGTCCTCACCCATAACTATTTCACATTTGGGGACAATGTATACCTTCAAATCAGGGGCACTGCTATGGGTACCCGCATGGCCCCACATTATGCCAACATTTTATGGCTGACTTAGAACAACACTTCCTCAGCTCTCGTACTCTACTTGAGCTACATTGCTGACATCTTCATCATCTGGACCCATGCAAAAGAAGCCCTTGACGAATTCCACCATGATTTCAACAATTTCCATCCCACCATCAACCTCAGCCTGGAGCAGTCCACACAAGAGATCCACTTCCTGGACACTATGGTCCTAATAAGCAATGGTCACATAAACACCACCCTATACCGGAAAACCTACTGATCGCTATTCCTACCTACATGCCTCCAGCTTTCACCCAGACCACACCACATGATCCATTGTCTACAGCCAAGCTCTACGATACAACCGCATTTGCTCCAACCCCTCAGACAGAGACAATCACCTACAAGATCTCTATCAAGCATTCTTACAACTACAATACCCACCTGCTGAAGTGAAGAAACAGATTGACAGAGCCAGAAGAGTACCCAGAAGTCACCTGCTACAGGACAGGCCCAACAAAGAAAAGAACAGAACGCCACTAGCCATCACCTTCGGCCCCCAACTAAAACCTCTCCAACGCCTCATCAAGGATCTACAACCTATCCTGAAGGACGACCCATCACTCTCACAGATCTTGGGAGACAGGCCAGTCCTTGCTTACAGACAGCCCCCCAACCTGAAGCATATACTCTACAGCAACCACACACCACACAACAGAACCACTAACCCAGGTACCTATCCTTGCAACAAAGCCCGTTGCCAACTGTGTCTACATATCTATTCAGGGGACACCATCATAGGGCCTAATCACATTAGCCACACTATCAGAGGCTCTGTCATAAACATAAAGGGAAGGGTAAACACCTTTAAAATCCCTCCTGGCCAGAGGAAAAACCCTTTCACCTGTAAGGGTTAAGAAGCTAGGATAACCTCGCTGGCACCTGACCAATGAGAAGACAAGATATTTTCAAAGCTGGAGGGGGGGAGAAACAAAGGCTCGCTCTGTCTGTGTGATGCTTTTGCCGGGAACAGAAAGGAATGGCATCTTAGAACTTAGTAAGTAATCTAGCTAGAGATGCGTTAGATTCTGTTTTGTTTAAATGGCTGAGAAAATAAGTTGTGCTGAATGGAATGTAGATTCCTGTTTTTGTGTCTTTTTGTAACTTAAGGTTTTGCCTAGAGGGATTCTCTATGTTTTGAATCTGACTACCCTGTAAGGTATTTACCATCCTGATTTTACAGAGGTGATTCTTTTACTTTTTCTTCAATTAAAATTCTTCTTTTAAGAACCTGATTGCTTTTTTCATTGTTTTTGAGATCCAAGGGTTTGGGTCTGTGTTCACGTATGCAAATTGGTGAGGATTTTTATCAAGCCTTTCCCAGGAAAGGGGGTGTAGGGTTTGGGAGGATTTTGGGGGGAAGGACGTTTCCAAGCGGGCTTTTTCCCTGTTATATATATTTGTTAGACGCTTGGTGGTGGCAGCAAAAAAGTCCAAGGGCAAAAGGTAAAATAGTTTGTACCTTGGGGAAGTTTTAACCTAAGCTGGTAAAAATAACCTTAGGTGTTTTTCATGCAGGTCCCCACATCTGTACCCTAGAGTTCAGAGTGGGGAAGGAACAATTTTTCACTCTCCTCCTTGTAACAACCTTTTATTTACTTGAAAACTGTTATCATGTCCTCTCTCAATCTTCTCTTCTCCAGACTAAACAAACTGATTTTTAATCTTCCTTCATAGGTCATGTTTTCTTGACCTTTAATAATTTTTTTTGTTCTTCTCTGGACTTTCTCCAATTTCTCCACATCTTTCCTGAAATGTGGCACCGAGAACTGGACACAATACTCCAGTTGAGGCCTAATCAGCTCAGAGTAGAGCAGAAGAAATACTTCTCTTGCTTATAACACTCCCGCTAATACAACACAGAATGATGTTCACTTTTTTTGAAACAGTGATAGGGTTATTTAGCTTGTGGTCCACCATGACCCCCAGATCCCTTTCCACAGTACTCCTTCCTAGGCAGTCATTTCCCATTTTGCATGTGTGCAATTGATTGTTCCTTCCTAAGTGCAGTACTTTGCATTTGCCCTTATAGAATTTCATCCTATTTACTTCAGACCATTTCTCCAATTTTTCCAGATAATTTTGAATTATAAACCCATCTTCCAAAGCACTTGGAACCCCTCCCAGCTTTGTAACATCCACAAATGTTATAAGTGTACTCTCTATACCATTATATAAGTCATCCAACCATCCCCATAAGCATCTATCTATCTATCTATCTATCTATTCCAAGGCCAGAAGGGAACACTGTGATCACAGGTCACAGAATGTAAGGGGTCTATTTCCTTTTTCTGGGCCAGCTTTGTGGCAGGTGGAGTCACTGGTAAACCTTTCTTTGATTTGAATGTGAATTAGATCAGGTCCTGCGTTACCTATACTCAATATAGGTAGACCTGTGTTATATGGGAGGCCTGTCTACTTAATGTAATGGTTCCTTGTGGCCTTAAAAATATACAAATCTATGAACAGCCAGTGCAGAGGCTTCCTCACAATACAGCATCGTGGTTGCTGAGAATATCCAGAGTGAGATAAATAACAGCAGCATCATTGCCTAATGCTGTAGGTTCTGACTGTGGTTATATGTTAATGGATTTTTGGCTGCGTGTGTTTGTTTTTGGCTGCGTGTGAGGGTCACCAGTCTGATTAGATGTTAATAAATGTTTGACTGTGTGTGTGTGTTTCCTTTGTGTGCCCCCCCAACCCTGCACAAACAGCTGGCACATCAGACCTTATGTGAACGACTGAATGACCACAAGATCCATTAAGGGACAAAAGCACTCAGCCCGGTTTATTGTCAACAAAGCATGGTACAAGTATTCTGCAGACTCTACCAGACCACTAATACAATTATACTTTTAACAATGGGCCAGCTCAGTGAACGGTGGGACTTTCCATTCCTCCCTAAGGCCAAACAAA
Source organism: Eretmochelys imbricata (assembly GCF_965152235.1). Classification (NCBI taxonomy): domain Eukaryota; kingdom Metazoa; phylum Chordata; order Testudines; family Cheloniidae; genus Eretmochelys; species Eretmochelys imbricata. The sequence continues at coordinate 36,775,889 of NC_135584.1, read as the reverse complement.
GATATTCTCTCTGAAATACAACTTTGTTGCCGGCACAGAGTGCCCAAGGCAAGCAACAGTAGGGGTTCGTTGCCTGGTGTGTGCCACCCAATAATCACAACGGGGTGGAGAAGCAGAGAGTTTATTTGCAGCTGCAAACAGGCCCAGGGAGACCCAGCTGTCTCAAATCCTGCAGCCCCGACTGCAGATTACATCATATAATTTATACCTTTTTTCCCAACTTAGCTACAGAAGCATATACAACCAATTACCTATTTGCCTGTACAATAATACAGCCAAAGCGGCCAATTAGATGTTTCCTCATTAGCATTATGTAAGCCCTGCCTTATTTGGTTGTATCCGTTCCTGTGTTGCAGAAACCTAGTGCAAAACATTCCTTTCTTATCTATACGCTTACCCTGGCCGGAGCTGTCTAAAGGCTGTCTCTGAGAGCAGGCTGTCTGCTCTAAACTGTTTTTGCAGCTTTCTATCTCTGTTTTTATACTAGCTTCCTCATAGTCTGGCAGGATTACAGAAAGTTCACGGAATGGAGAGGCTTTGGTTTGTCTGGGCCTACCGTGGGGGGGCTTCCTCCGCACTCGTGGCCTTCCACCCTCCCGAGTTACCTAGTATGATGCCCAGTGTCACCAACAACTTTATACCCCAATACAAACAAGTTAGTATTGCCCCTCTGTCATAGTTACTGTAGTTACTGCCTCCTAACATGGCTAGTTATTATTCATTACCTTTTACATATTGGTTTAATTAAAACATTTTTATAAAGTACTGTTATCCTGACCTTATCTTTTAGGAGCCATCAGTATGTTTCTTTTGTCCTTGGGGAATGTTTTTGTACCATCCTTAATATCAGAATGTTCTGGTACCACTTAATATTAAAATGTGTTTTCGTAAGTATTCTGTGACTAGTACTTCTTAGAAATGTATATTTCTGCAATATTAGTCCCGTTCTTGCCAGATTTTGTGAGCACGTACTGTCTCATACCAGGCCTTATGTCTCACGCTCTTTTGCTAATACAGTGGCCAATGGAAGAAATTCATCACCATGGAGGTCCACTTCTGGAGGTCATTTAATTGTGGCATGCAACTGCTGTCTGGGAGCATGCAAGCTCCATGCATACACTAGCGTGACCAGGGACAGCTGCTGGTGAGCCTGGTGCTTGCACCCGTGGGCCATGCTGGGGGCAGTACAGCCATAATGAAAGAACTGCCTGGGCTGGGTGCTGGCTCTTGCGAGCGGAGGCCCGACGTTCTGCTGCTTTGGCCGCTGCAGTTTATGGTCCAGTTGCTGGCCTTGATCCTGCTGGTCTCACACATTGTCACTAGAGCCCTGCAGCTCCAAAAAAGTCCAATTTATATGTGTGGATATACACAGCCACGGATATACATTTTGTATCTGTGCATAGCTCTAAGTGCAGATAATCTCAAATCAATGGACCAGATCCCCAACTTGGGTAAATCAGGTGAGTTCCCCAGATCCCCAGTATAGCTCCAATGAAGTCAGTGAGGCCAGGGGTATACAATGGATTTATGGATGTCAAGGTTCCTTCCCCACTCTGAACTCTAGGGTACAGATGTGGGGACCTGCATGAAAAACCCCCTAAGCTTATTTTTACCAGCTTAGGTTAAAACTTCCCCAAGGTACAAACTATTTTACCTTTTGTCCCTGGACTTTATTTCTGCCACCACCAGGCACCTAACAAATATATAACAGGGAAAGAGCCCGCTTGGAAATGTCTTCCCCCCAAAAATCCTCCCCAAACCCTACACCCCCTTTCCTGGGGAAGGCTTGATAAAAACCCTCACCAATTTGCATAGGTGAACACAGACCCAAACTCTTGGATCTTAAGAACAAGGAAAAAGCAATCAGGTTCTTAAAAGAAGAATTTTAATTGAAGAAAAAGTAAAAGAATCACCTCTGTAAAGTCAGGATGGTAAATACCTTACAAGGTAATCAGATTCAAAACATAGAGAATCCCTCTAGGCAAAACCTTAAGTTACAAAAAGACACAAAAACAGGAATCTACGTTCCATTCAGCACAACTTATTTTCTCAGACATTTAAACAAAACAGAATCTAATGCATATCTAACTAGATTGCTCACTGATTTTTTTTACAGGAGTTCTGACCTGCATTCCTGCTCCGGTCCTGGAAAAAACAACACACAGACAGAGGGAACCTTTGTTTCTCCCCCCTCCAGCTTTGAAAGTATCTTGTCTCCTCATTGGTCATTTTGGTCAGGTGCCAGCGAGGTTATCCTAGCTTCTTAACCCTTTACAGGTGAAAGGATTTTTCCTCTGGCCAGGAGGGATTTAAAAGTGTTTACCCTTCCCTTTATATTTATGACAATGGAGATTTAAGGAATTTGAGAACATGGCCCATTCTGAGGACACAAATCCCAAATGAACATAGGCTAAGGCACAGCTAGGAATATTACAGAACTTTCTTCATTAGAAGTGTGATGTTGCACCTCATAATGCTTTATGGAAATATGCTTATGAATGTAAATATGACATAACTGGAATATATTTTATGCTACATATGCCTTGTAACATATCTCTGCAAAGATTATGTTCTATTGAATATATTCATCCTATTTGTATGCATGTATCATTTTTGTATTCAAAGTTATGAATATTGGCTGTGTACTTGTTTGATTTTAAGTAGCCTGTCACGGAGTGTGGGGGAGTCCAGGCCCTGCACCCCTCTTCCTGGGATTCACTGAGACTCTCAGCCAGCCAGTAAAACAGAAGGTTTATTGGACAACAGGAACACAGTCCAAAACAGAGCTTGTGGGTACACCCAGGACCCCTCAGTCAAGTCCTTCTGGGGGAGCAGGGAGCTTAGACCCCACCCCTGGGGTTCCCTGTGTTCCTCCACCCAGCCCCCAAACTGAAACTAACCCCCCCCCCCAGCAGGCTCTCTCCTGCAGCCTGTCTTCACATTCCTGGGCAGAGGTGTTACCTCCCCCTCCCCCTTCTGGCTCAGGTTACAGGCTCTCAGGTCTCCCATCCCCAAGGCACATTCCCAGGTCAACACTCCCCCCTCCCTGCTGCGTCACATCGTCACATAGCCTTAGTGAGGTATTTGGTCAGCTTCTTTAGAAAGGAATTTGCAAGTTAAGTGCCCAATCAAGGAACACTTAATGGATGATGGATCTTGGAAGATGACAATCCACATAAGAAGTCTACTTGAGGATGTTCAAGATAGCATGTAAACAATGACTGCTGCCTGTAAAAACTGAGTCATGCACGGACATGTGACTTGCCCATGTGACTCCAAAACTCCATATTGGAGCTAGATTTTGCATACGAGAGAGGAGGGGTCTCCACCCACAAGGGAGAGTCTGTTTAAGCCCCCGGGAGACCCCTCCATTTGGTATTCAGGTGGCTCAAGAGATAGCTTCTCCATCCCCAAAGGATACTTGAAAGAAACTGGAACAAAGGACAGTAACCACAGGGGTGTGAGTGATTGCTGGACCCAGACTAGAAGGAGCCTAGTCTGTAAAAGGAGCTTACTGGAATATCTCTGAGGGTGAGATTTCATCTGTAAACACTTTCTTACTGTATTAGACATAGACTTGCATGTTTTATTTTATTTTACTGGGTAATTCACTTTGTTCTGTCTGTTATTACTTGGAACCACTTAAATCTTACCTTTTGTATTTAATAAAATCACTTTTTACTTATTAATTAACCCAGAGTATATATTAGTACTGGGGAGCTGGAAGGGGGGAGGCAAACAGCTGTGCATATCTCTCTATCAGTGTTATAGAGGGCAAACAATTTATGAGTTTGCCCTGTATAAGATTTATACAGGGTAAAACAGATTTATTTAGGGTTTGGACCCCATTTGGATCTGGGCATCTGAGTGTTGGAGACAGGAGCACTTCTTAAGCTGTTTTCAGTTAAGCCTGCAGCTTTTAGGGGACATGTTTCAGACCTGGGTCTGTGTTTTCAGCAGGCAAGCATGTCTGGCTCAAACCAGGCAGGGCCCTGAAGTCCTAAGCTGGCAGGGAAAACAGACTCAGAGGTAGTCAAAGCACATTTGGTGGCAGTCCCAAAGGGGGTTTCTGTGATCCAATCCGTCACAAGAAAGTGAAGAAGAGATAACTGCATGACACAGTACAAGATAAAGGGTGCATGAGACTCCACAATGTGCAGTGATCAGGAATACATTCCTAAGTGGCCTATCCTTATCAGAGACTGGGTTGCAGTACAGAGCATGGTGAGGGCAGTGTCTCCATCCAAATGTAGGGATGCTGAGGCAACCTCAATGCACTGCCAAATCTACAGCACCTATCCCAGGGTGGGAAATGTCCAAGTAAAGTGCACTACAGCTGCTTGGGAGATGACAAAACTAACTACAACCAGGAAGGAGGTGAGACGTTTTCCCACAGTTTCTGACTCCCTGTTGTCCTGTGGAAAGGTAATGGACCCTGAGCTGGGCAGGAGAGGAAATCTGCTCTCCTTGCCTGAGTGTTTGGGGAACAACAGGCCATCCCAGTGGAGTGGGGAATCAATATCCCTCCAGGTTCCCCCAGAAAAGCTGAATTTAGGCCACCAGAATTCCTGGGCCCTGATTGCCGGTGAGATGGGGCAGAGAGAGGAATTTAGCCAATGGGGAGGTCTGAATAATCTCCCTTGCTAGACCTCTCTGATGTTTCAAGCAGTGCATGGTGGAGAGCTACTTGACAGGGAGGCATCCCTGCCTTATTTCTACTTTTGGTTGAAAAAATTGCCGTGTATAATATTTCCATGGTGGGGAGATGTTCAATCCATTGTGGGGCAGCCATCCCCTTGAGGGACAATGGGACACCACACACAAGCCTTACAAACCAGATGGGAAATGGGAGTGGTAGGACCAGGTTGCATGTTTACACCCAACTTTTGGGGGGCAAGAAGGGTTTGATGCAGCATCCAGTGGACATAACTGGATACTGTAAGAAGGAGGTTCGTAGGATTGTGTCTAGGACTGGAGATATTGGCTAGTGTCATTCGGTTGCACAATCCATGTAGCTTACATGCCAGAGGCTGTGCGTGAACAGCCCAGGAGAGCAGCAAGAAGGCAAGAAGGGTTTGATGTTTCCCTCTGTTGTTATCAGGACCAGTGATCTGCTAGATCACTCCAATCTTCGACTCTGGGAGCCAGCCTTACCCTGCTCTGCTGTGATCAACCCTGATCTTAAAAACTTCTAAGGAAGGAGATTCCACCACCTCCCTAGGTAACGCATTCCAGTGTTTGACCAGCCTCGTAGTGAAAAAGTTTTTCCTAATATCCAACCTACACCTCCCCCACTGCAACTTGAGAACATTACTCCTTGTTCTGTCATCCATTACCACTGAGAACAGTCTAGATCCATCCTCTTTGGAACCCCCTTTCAGGTAGTTGAAAGCAGCTATCAAATCCCCCCTCTTTCTTCTCTTCTGCAGACTAAACAATCCCAGTTCCCTCAGCCTCTCCTCATAACTCATGTGTTCCAGTCCCCTAATCATTTTTGTTGCCCTCCGCTGGACTCTTTCCAATTTTTCCACATCCTTTTTGTAGTGTGGGGCCCAAAACTGGACACAGTACTCCAGATGAGGCCTCACCAATGTCGAATAGAGGGGAACAATCACGTCCCTCGATCTGCTGGCAATGCTCTTACTTATACATCCCAAAATGCCATTGGCCTTCTTGGCAACAAGGGCACACTGTTGACTCATATCCAGTTTTTCATCCACTTAACCCGTAGGTCCTTTTCTGCAGAACTGCTGCCGAGCCATTCGGTCCCTAGTCTGTAGCAGTGCATGGGATTCTTCCATCCTAAGTGCAGAACTCTGCACTTGTCCTTGTTGAACCTCGTCAGATTTCTTTTGGCCCAACCCTCCAATTTGTCTAGGGCCCTCTGTATCCTATCCCTACCCTCCAGCGTATCTACCTCTCCTCCCAGTTCAGTGTCATCTGCAAACTTGCTGAGAGAGCAATCCACACCATCCTCCAGATCATTAATGAAGATATTGAACAAAACCAGCCCCAGGACCGACCCTTGGGGCACTCCACTTGATACTGGCTGCCAACTAGACATGGAGCCATTGATCACTACCTGTTGAGCCTGACAATCTAGCCAGCTTTCTATCCACCTTATAGTCCATTCATCCAGCCCATACTTCTTTAACTTGCTGGCAAGAATACTGTGGAAGACCGTGTCAAAAGCTTTGCTAAAGTCAAGGAACAACATGTCCACTGCTTTCCCCTCATATATACAAATATATACAAATATTACACAAACTTTGCATTCATTACAATGGACTCCAAAGACTTTGAAACTTAATACAGTCAGGTTTTTTCAATGCTATTGCAGGAACTTGCCAGATCTGTCCCACGCACCATGTTTAAACACTGCTTAGAGACACATTACTGATTTTAGCATGTAATGAAGACTCCCAGAATTGTGTTCTGCTGTACATGAGTTTTCATAATATACCCATCATCACAGTACCTTAGCACTGTCCTGTAGTGCAGGGGTTCTCAAACTTCATTGCACCATGACAACCTTCTGACAACAACAATTACTAAACAACCTGAAGCCTGAGCCCGCCCGAGCCCCTCCACCCAGGGCAGGGGGTCAAATCCCAAGGGTTTCAGGCCCAGTCAGGGATCTACAACCTGAGCCCCTCTGCCCAGGCCTGAAGCCCTCCAGCTTTGACTTCAGCATTGGACGGTGGAGCTCAGGCTTCAGCCCTGGGCCCCAGAAAGTCTAAGTGAGCCCTGGTGACCCCATTAAATTGGGGTCAGGACCCATTTTGGGGTTCCGACCCACAGTTTGAGAACCGCTGCTGTAGTGAATTTAAAAGCATCTCTTCATTTGAAAGGAATTCCGCCATTCATTTATGAATACGAGACCCTGGACGGGGGAGGGAATATTAACCTATATACATATTAAGAAGTAAAAAGGCTCTTGGTGAAAAATATCTTGCTTGAAATTTTGCCCAGAGCTTCTTTTATCTCTTTGTTTCTCAGGCTGTAAATGAGTGGATTTATTACTGGGGTAACCACAGAATACAATATAGTAGCCAGCATGCCCTGATATGGGGAAGATTCTGATCCTGGCCTTAGCTACATGTATATTCCAGTGCTGATAAACAATGAAAACACAACTAGGTGTGGAGAAGGCTTTATACCTGCCCTGTGCAGAGGGAATTCTCAGCACAACAGAAAAGATGTGAATGTAGGACACCAATATGGAGATTAAGAAAAATAACCCCACAAAAGCACTACATACAATACCCACTATTTCATTAGCACTTGTATCAGCACGAGAGTTTCAGTAGCTGTGCGATATCACAGAAGAACTGATCAACAACACTGGACACACAGAAAGGTAATAGGAAGGCATTAGCAGTGAGGAGCAATGAATAAATACAGCTGCTGATCCAGGAACCAGCTGCCATCTGTGCACATGCCCCTCTGGTCATGATGACCCTGTAACGCAAAGGATGGCAGATTGCAATGTAGCAGTCATATGCAATCACTGTGAGAAGGACCAACTCTGAAAAGGCAAAGAAGATACCAAAATAGACTTGGGCAACAGAGCCAGAGAAAGAGATCTGTCTGGTGTTGGTTAGGGAGTTCACCATGGACTTGGGGATGGTGATGGAGATGTCTAGGAAGAAATACATAGGGCTGTGAAGATGGTGGTCGAGGGCTACAGCTACGATGATAAGAAGATTGCCCATCAGGGCTGCCAGGTAAATCATCAGGAACACCACAAAGTGCAAAATCTGCAGCTCCCGAACATCAGAGAATCTCAAGAGAAGGAACTTGGTCACGGTGCTTTGGTTGGACATTTCCTCCTGTGTGGAGAGAAATGCAAGATAAAACCAGCTGAGAGTAGAAAAGAAGAAAAGAGGACAATATATGTAGTTATTCTTCTGTAGAAAAGATTCTGGATTCTAGAACTAGTGCAAAGAATAGTCCTTTTCTAAGGTCATTCAGATCCAAGGAGAAAGTATTAGTGACAAATTATTCTCAATGAAACATTTATTCAGATACATTTTGCGTATTTAATGTTCATGCTATGTCCTATAGTCGATTGAAATTTTCCCAAATTTATTTGCTCTTCAAAATGATTCAGCCTCATTTACAGCTAGGTAAACGCATTGGGACAAATTCTCTTTCACAGTTACAATAATTCATGAGTTTTAAACATTTTTTCCTTGCATTTTATCTATTTAAATTTTCACAGTTGCTGGAAATTATTTGGAGGACAACACAGAATGGGGCACAGACAATACTTGTGTAATGACATTGAAACTGAAAAAATTAAAGGTTTGTAACCGTTAAAATGCAAGTTGTCAATATCACGTCAAAATATTCAAAGTAAATACCCTGAAAACAAAGCACAACTAAGTTCTCAAGTAGGATTTTTCTTATTTTACATTGCTGCACATTTTTATTATTATCAGTGGAAATATTTTTCATTGGTTTTTGTGTATATATTGAAATTAATATTTACCGACTTTTCTTGATAAATCTCTTATTCTTCCAAGCATTCTTATAATTCAATAGAGAGGACATTGGCACACTCCATGGCCATGTATTTACAGTGTTATATAGGGTATGTCAGCGTTGCAAAAAAACTCCCTTTAGCGATGAGTATCAGAGGCTAGGTCAACTGATTTGAGCTCGTTATACTGAGCTAAAAGTAGCAGTGTAGACATTCCCGGTTGGGCTGGAGGACCGGCTTTAAAACCCAGTGAAGTGAAAGGATCTCAGAGCCCAGCTCCAGCCTGAATGGGAATGTCTACTCTGCTATTTTCAGCCCTGTAGCCTGAGCCCCATGAGCTCGTGTCAGTTGACTGAATCTTTGAAGCTTGCTGCTGTGGGGCATTTTTATCCCCCAGTATGGACATACTTATGGTGTTAAAAAAAAACGATGATGCTGTTTTTGGTGGGATAACCAAAAGAAACAGGTGGTGGTGGCTGGGAGTCTCATTCTATCTGATTCCCCAGGGCACCTTGAACAGTACATTCAGTGCTAGGCATAAAAAAGAAAGATAGTGATAAATGAAGACAGAAGTGGGGAGGAACAGAGTTTTTATAGGTTGGAAGGAATCAACTGTGAAGAAAATATATTATGTCCCCATAAGCAGATATCTATATAACTGTCATAAATATAAAGGGAAGGGTAACCACCTTTCTGAATACAGAACTATAAAATCCCTCCTGGCCAGAGGCAAAACCCTTTCACCTGTAAAGGGTTAAGAAGCTAAGATAACCTCGCTGGCACCTGACCAAAATGACCTATGAGGAGACAAGATACTTTCAAAGCTGGAGGAGGTGGTGGTGGGGAACAAAGGGTCGGGCTGTCTGTGTGATGCTTTTGCCGGGAACAGATCAGGAATGCTCTTCAGAACTCCTCTAAAAAGTTAGTAAGCAATCTAGCTAGAAATGCGTTAGATTTTCTTTTGTTAAATGGCTGGTAAAATAGCTGAGCTGAATGGAATGCAGATTCCTGTTTTTGTGTCTTTTTGTAACTTAAGGTTTTGCCTAGAGGGATTCTCTATGTTTTGAATCTGATTACCCTGTAAGGTATTTACCATCCTGATTTTACAGAGCGGATTCTTTTACTTTTTCTTCAATTAAAATTCTTTTTTGAAGAACCTGATTGCTTTTTCCTAGTTCTTAAGATCCAAGGGTTTGGGTCTGTGTTCACCTATGCAAATTGGTGAGGATTTTTATCAAGCCTTCCCCAGGAAAGGGGCTGTAGGGCTTGGGGGGATATTTTAGGGGGAAGATGTCTCCAAGTGGGATTTTTCCCTGTTCTTTGTTTAATATGCTTGGTGGTGGCAGCATAGGGTTCAAGAACAAGGCAAAGTTTGTACCTTGATGAAGTTTTTAACCTAAGCTGGTAAGAATAAGCTTAGGGGGTCTTTTGTGCAGGTTCCCACATCTTTAACTGTAGAGTTCAGAGTGGGAAAGGAACCTTGACATGGTGGCAGAACGGTGGGATTAGTTTGAGATTATTTTTTGAGATCATTTTGAAACAGAAGCACAGTAGGATTTTAAAAGGATTTTTTTCCCCTTTGGGCTGCTTAGAAGTAGGTTTTAAGCTGAAAGCAGTTAGAGTTTCGCTGTCTCTGCCTGGGGGCCAGAGCAGCAGGCATAACAAACGGGATTTGTCCTTTGTGAACTGGAGTTTTCTCTACCTCAAGGCAGAGTAGTTAACCTCCTGCAGGGAAATTCACAAGTTTTTCACAGACCTGAAGAGGTTGTATTTTTTTTTTAAGCTAAGAGCAACTAGAGGGTTTTTCTGTCTATTTGCCTGGAGAAAAAAGATTTTTCTGTAGGCTAAGAATAGCTATCAGAGAACATAGGTATCACATTACAGCACAAAAAAGTTACAAGCCAGTTTTTTTTTTTTTTAACTCTCAGGTGTAAAGTTAGTTAAAAACGGAGAGGCTAAGATGACAGAATCCAAGGCAGAAAAAGCCAAAGAGGCTGCCCACAGGAGAGAAATGGAGGTAAAGGAAAAAGAAATGGAGGAAAACGAAAAAGAGTGAAAACATGCACTGGAGATGGAGGAAGCAAAGGCTCAGCAGAATATACCGGATAACCCTAACAATCTTTACCCAACAGTCCACAAATGGGAGCAACTATGTCCACAGTATGATGAATCCAGTGATATTGCTGAATATTTTCTCACCTTTGAGAGACTGTGCACACTCTATAAAATTCCTGAAGCTCACAAGATGACCATGTTGGTTGCAAAATTGACTGGAAGAGATCTGGACATATTAAATAAGATGCCTATTGATGAGCCTTCTAACTATAATAAATTCAAGGATCTGGTTTAAAAGGAATTTCAAGTTACCTGAAACTTACAGAGTAAAATTTAGAGCCCTTAAGAGAGGACCTGGACTAAGTAATGTGGCTTATCTAAACCAGATAAAGGATCTGTTAGATAAATGAGTCAAAGCAAGGGGTGTAACTAGCTTTTAAGGAATGTGTGATTTGATGGCTCAGGAGCAATTCCTGAATATGTACAAGGAGGAAATGAAACAGTGTTTGTGGGATAAGGAAATGGACTCAGCAGAAAGTCTTGCTTCTTATGCTGATCAATACTAGCAGTCCCAGACCACCAGAGAGGCGGGGCAAACCGGAACAAAACGGATGGAGGGAGGAGAGAGAAACAACCCTGGTCGCAGTTGGAGCGGATACCAGAAGAGACAACCTCAGACCTCACCCTACTATCGGGGGCGCCCAAGGCCCCAACTACACCCCAAGGAACACTCCAGACACCTTATAGTCCCGCCACACTGTTCTCCAGCAACCCACCTTGCCCCAGTGACCCGTCAGCTGCACGATGTTTTAAATGTAACGAGCCGAGGCATGTAAAGGCCAGCCGCCCCAAGAACCCAAACAGTTTACAGTTCACTGCACCAGAATCACACCAGAGGTCCTCAGGCCCAGATACCTCCCAGATACCCTCAGAGCGGAGGGAAGCTGTGAGTGTGGGTGGGAAGAAGGTCACCATGTGGAGGGACACTGTAGCAGAGGTGTCGGCTCTCCATGCTTTCTTAGTGGACCCCAATTTAATCGACTCAGAGATCCAAGTGACGATTCAACCCTTCAGGTCAAACTCTTTTGACTTGCCTACAGCCAAGTTGCCAGTCCAGTACAAGGGCTGGTCAGGAACATGGACTTTTGCAGTCTATGATGATTATCCCATCCCCATGCTGTTGGGGGAAGACTTGGCCAATCATGTGAAGCTAGCCAAGAGGGTGGGAATGGTCACCCGCAGCCAAGCTAAGCAAGCTGTCACGCCTAGCTCTGTTCCGGAAACCAGGACCCAGTAAGAGGTGATGGAACCAGACCCCATGCCAAAGTCTGCAAAGCAGTAGTGGATCCAGTCCCAGAGACCCAGACAGAGCCAGTCTCAGAACCGGAACTGGCAGAACAAACAGCAATAGAACCATTCCCAGCACTGAATCCAGTACTTGCAACACCAACACCAGTGGGCCCCACTGAACCTGCACTGGCAGCAGCAGATAATCCGACACAAGAGGCTCAGCTGGAGCCTGAACCCCAACATAGTGCACCAGAGGAGAGCGGTTCACAGGCAACAGAAACAGCTCCATCACCTGCATCGCTTCCAGAGGGACCAAGCCCAGATCCACAATCCAGTGAGGAACTGATATCTTCAGCATCAAGGGAACAGTTCCAGAACGAACAGGAAGCAGATAAAAGCCTCCAAAGAGCTTGGATGGTGGCACGGAGCAACCCACTGCCTCTCAGCTCTTTTCAGTGATCAAGGTTTGTTGTAGAAAGAGGACTTTTATTCAAGGAAACTCTTTCTGGTGGACACCAGGAAGACTGGCATCCTCAGAGACAGTTGGTAGTTCCAACTAAGTACCGGGTAAAGCTCTTAAGCTTAGCCCACGATCATCCTATTGGCCATGCCGGGCTGAACATAACCAAAGACCATTTGGGAAAGTCGTTCCACTGGGAGGGAATGGGCAAGGATATTTCTACCTATGTCCGGACTTGTGAGGTGTGAAAAGAGTGGGAAAACCCCAAGACCAGGTCAAAGCCCCTCTCCAGCAACTCCCCATCTTTAAGGATACATTTCAGCAAGTAGCTGTGGATATTCTGGGTCCTTTTCCGAAAAAGGCACCCAGAAGAAAGCAGTACACGCTGACTTTCATGGATTTTGCACCCAATGGCCGGAGGCCATAGCTCTGAGCAACACTGGGGCTAAAAGTGTGTGTCAGGCACTAACAGACATTTTTGCTAGGGTAGGTTGGCCCTACAACATCCTCACAGATGCAGGGACTAATTTCCTGGCAGGAACTAAGGAAAGCCTCTGGGAAGCTTATGGGGTAAATCACTTGGTTGCCGCTCCTTACCACCATCAAACAAATGGCATGGTGGAGAAGTTTAATGGAACTTTGGGGGGCATGATACGAAAATTCGTAAATGAACACTCCAATTATTGGAACCTAGTGTTGCAGCAGTTGCTCTTTGCCTACAGAGCTGTACCACATCCCAGTTTCATGTTTTCACCATTTGAAGTTGTATATGGCCGTGAGGTTAAGGGGCCATTACAGTTGGTGAAGCAGCAATGGGAGGGGTTTACACCTTCTCCAGGAACTAACATTCTGGACTTTGTAACCAACCTACAAACCACCCTCCAAACCTCTTTAGCCCTTGCTAAAGAAAACCTACAGGATGCTCAAAAAGAGCAAAAAGCATGATATGATAAACATGCCACAGAGTGTTCCTTCTAAGTAGGGGACCAGATCATGGTCTTAAAGGTGCTTCAGGCCCATAAAATGGAAGCGTCATGGGAAGGGCAATTCACGGTCCAGGAGCGCCTGGGAGCTGTTAATTATCTCATAGCATTCCCCA